>NC_090442.1:395130984-395734040 GCF_031143425.1 Pleurodeles waltl | reverse complement strand
AGACTCAGGATCCCTAAGCATCAGGTCATACACAGAGGATTGGCACCACTGTTACACGTCCAGCACATACTTTGCACTCCTGAGCACTGCCTGTCACACACAAAGGAATGAATACCCCCTCTCAATACTGCAAGAAATAGTCAGCACCCCTGTGGATTACCATCACACAGTGAGCACAGGAGAGAATCCTCACCAGTCCAGCACAGACTCGGGATCCCTGAGCATCAGGTCATAGACAGAGGATTGAGACCACCGTTACACGTGCAGCACATACTCTGCACTCCTGAGCACTGCCTGTCACATACAAAGGACTGAATACCCCCTCTCAATACTGCGAAAAATAGTCAGTACCCCCGTGGATTCCCATCACACAGTGAGCACAGGAGAGAATCCTCACCAGCCCAGCACAGACTTGGGATCCCTGAGCATCAGGTCATACACAGAGGATGGACACCACTGTTACACGTGCACATACTCTGCACTCCTGAGCACTACCTGTCACACACAAAGGACTGAATACCCCTCTCAATACTTCAAGAAATAGTCAGCACCCCCTGTGGATTTTCATCACAGAGTGAGCACAGGGGAGAATCCTCACCAGTCGAGCACAGACTCGGGATCCCTGAGCATCAGGTCATACACAAAGGATTGGCACCACTGTTACACGTGCAGCACATACTCTGCACTCCTGAGCACTGCCTGTCACACACAAAGGACTGAATACCCCTCTCAATACTGCAAGAAATAGTCAGCACCCCCTGTGGATTCTCATCACACAGTGAGCACAGGAGAGAATCCTCACCAGCCCAGCACAGACTCGGGATCCCTGAGCATCAGGTCATACACAGAGGATTGACACCACCGTTACACGTGCAGCACATACTCTGCATTCCTGAGCACTGCCTGTCACATACAGAGGACTGAATACCCCTTTCAATACTGCAAGAAATAGTCAGCACCCCCGTGGATTCCCATCACACAGTGAGCACAGGAGAGAATCCTCACCAGTCCAGCACAGACTCAGGATCCCTAAGCATCAGGTCATACACAGAGGATTGGCACCACTGTTACACGTGCAGCACATACTCTGCACTCCTGAGCACTGCCTGTCACACACAAAGGAATGAATACCCCCTCTCAATACTGCAAGAAATAGTCAGCACCCCTGTGGATTACCATCAAACAGTGAGCACAGGAGAGAATCCTCACCAGTCCAGCACTGACTCGGGATCCCTGAGCATCAGGTCATAGACAGAGGATTGAGACCACCGTTACACCTGCAGCACATACTCTGCATTCCTGAGCACTGCCTGTCACATACAGAGGACTGAATACCCCTTTCAATACTGCAAGAAATAGTCAGCACCCCCTGTGGATTCTCATCACACAGTGAGCGCAGGAGAGAATCCTCACCAGCCCAGCACAGACTCGGGATCCCTGAGCATCAGGTCATACACAGAGGATTGACACCACCGTTACACGTGCAGCACATACTCTGCATTCCTGAGCACTGCCTGTCACATACAGAGGACTGAATACCCCTTTCAATACTGCAAGAAATAGTCAGCACCCCCGTGGATTCTCATCACACAGTGAGCACAGGAGAGAATCCTCACCAGTCCAGCATAGACTCGGGATCCCTGAGCATCAGGTCATACACAGAGGATTGACACCACCGTTACACGTGCAGCACATACTCTGCATTCCTGAGCACTGCCTGTCAAATACAGAGGACTGAATACCCCTTTCAATACTGCAAGAAATAGTCAGCACCCCCGTGGATTCCCATCACACAGTGAGCACAGGAGAGAATCCTCACCAGTCCAGCACAGACTCAGGATCCCTGAGCATCAGGTCATACACAGAGGATGGACACCACTGTTACACGTGCACATACTCTGCACTCCTGAGCACTGCCTGTCACACACAAAGGACTGAATACCCCTCTCAATACTGCAAGAAATAGTCAGCACCCCCTGTGGATTCTCATCACACAGTGAGCACAGGGAAGAATCCTCACCAGTCGAGCACAGACTCGGGATCCCTGAGCATCAGGTCATACACAAAGGATTGGCACTACTGTTACACGTGCAGCACATACTCTGCACTCCTGAGCACTGCCTGTCACATACAGAGGACTGAATACCCCTCTCAATACTGCAAGAAATAGTCAGAACCACCTGTTAATTCCCATCATACACTAAACACCGAAGAGAATCCTCACCTGTGAAGCCGAGACGTGGAACCCTTGAGCGCCTCGTCACACTCTGGGCACAGACAGCACTGTCACTACCACACTCACTCTCTTCAACAGTACCCGTCACAAACTGAGGATTGAATAGAGCCCTTGGTGCTGCAGCACATCCACAGAATGCCTCAACACCTTGGTCACATACAGATGATTGAAGGACACACACACTCCTGCAGCACATATTCACAACTCCAGTGCACAGCTGCCACAAACAGAAGTTTGAAGAACACCCACACTCCTGCAAGACATACACAGAATGCCTCAGCACCTTGGTCACATACAGATGATTGAAGGACACACACTCCTGCAGCACATATTCACAACTCCAGTGCACAGCTGCCACAAACAGAAGATTGAAGAACACCCACACTCCTACAACACATACACAAAATGCCTCAGCACCTTGGTCACATACAGAGGATTGAAGAACACTCACACTTCTGCGGCATGTATTCACCACTCCTGTGCACCACCTGCCACATACTGAGGAGAGAACACCCACTCTGCAGCAGCATACATTCATAAGTCCAGTGGAATGCCTGTCACAAACAGAGGACTGAAGAACACCCACACTCCTGCAGCACCCATTCACCACTCCTGTGCACCACCTGTCACAAAATGAGGATTGAAAAACATCTACACTCCTGTGGCGCATATTCACCAATGCTGTGCACTACCTGTCGCAAACAGATGATTTAAAAACCCTCACACTCAGGTAGTGCATATTCACCACTCCTGTGTGCTACCTGTCACGGAGGAATGTTGTCACATACCGAGGATTTAAAACCACCCACACTCCTGCAGCACATATTCACCACTCCTGCGCACTGCCTGCCACATACTGAGGACAGAACACCCACTCTGCTGCAGCATATATTCATAACTTCAGTGCAATGCCTGTCACTTGTGATTAAAGAATCCCTACCCCCATAGGGAGGATAGCATGACTCAGCATCATTGTGACATGCAAAGGATAAATAACACCCACACTCCAGTAGCATGTATTCACCACACCTGTGCACTATCTGTCACAAACAGATTTGAAGAAATCTACACTCCTGCCAGGTGTGGCTTCTCCACTAGGGTATGCTTCAATACCTTGGCCACATACGGAGGACTGAAGAAAACTCACACTCATGGAGCACATATTAACCACTCCTGTGCACTCCCTGTCACATACAGAGAACTGAAGAACAGTAACACCCCTTTAGCACATATTCACCACCCCTGTGCACTACCTGTCACATACAGAGAATTGAAGAACACACACACTCCTACAGCACATTTTCACCAGTGCCGTGGACAAACAGAGGATTTAAAAACACACTCCTTTAGCACATATTCACCACTCCTCTGTGCTACCTGTCACAGACGAGTGTTGTCACATACCAAGGATTTAAAACCATCCACACTCCCGCTCGGGCGGAGGAGCATCACTCCCCCACCAGCAGCTGCAAAGCTTTTACCCAAAAACGATAATAAACTATGTTTATTATCATTTTTTGGTAAAAGGGTCGGTGCCACAGACTGTGACAAGCACTGAGGGGGAGTTCACAGCACTCCTTCTCACTGCGCATGTATGTTTTGGTCAGCCGACTCGGGCCGTCCAAACACACATGCGCAGTAGGCTATCGCCAGCCCAGCACTGTGTTGTCGGGCAGGATAGAGCAGGCACAGGCTCCAAGTCTACCTGGGAGCACCCTGGCTGTGTGCTCCCAGCCAATCCTAACGCTTCTCTGAGCAGTGTCACTATTGGTCACAGGGAGGGCTGGGAGCCTGTGCCTGCAGCCTGTCTGTGCAGGAGAGGAGCAGCGCGGTGGTGACAAGTCAGGTACGTTTTAAAAAAAAATTAAGTCTCCCCCCATCCGCGTGCGCTGCCCCACCCCTCTTTAGCACCGTGAGCCGCTCATGACACCTGCAGCACATATTCACCACTTCTGTGCACTACCGGTCACAGAATGAGGACTGAAGAACACTCACACTCCTGCAGCGCATATTCACCACTTCTGTGCGCTACTTGTCACCTAATGAGGACTGAAGAACCCCCACAATCCTGCAGCACATGTTCACCACTTCTGTGCACTGCTGCTCACAGCTGATGATTGAATAGCACCCTGATTACTGCAGCACAGAGGGTCACAGACTGATAATTGAGTAGTAGAATGCTGCAGCAAATACCCAGCAATTCTGAGCATTCCCCGTTGCGAATTGCTGACTGAATAGGTGCACCACATGCTCTGCTTCCCTGATCACCCTTGTCACTCACTAACGATTGAATAACATATACACTATTGAAGTATGTGCTGAGAAATTCTTTGCACACCCATCACACTTTGAGGATTGACTATCACCTCCCCCAGTGCTGTACATCTTCCGCTTCGCTGAGCATCAAATACACAGATGATTAAAGACCGCAGCATAAGTGCAGCCCATGCTGTGCACGCCTATGCACCTGTCACACACTGAGAATGGAACTGCACGCTCACTAGTTCTGCACGTGCTTTTTTATTCTGTGTGGTGCGTAATTCACACTGTTCATATATATTTATATGCTTTATTTAACAGTTGGATATCATGCCAATAAAGCAATACAAACATTTTATATCTAAACATTTCCTTAAACTTAAAATACCACGTGATTTTTGGATCCTACAGTCATCAAACACTGGTTTCCTATATACATATACAGCCAGAATTAGCCTCCCATAAGGCACCTTTCCTTACTAGTTGTGCAAAATGAAATTATTTAAGTCCTAAATACAGTTATAACAAAGCAGGGACGTAACTCAAAGTAAGCTAAAAAAAGAATATGAGGAGCAACTACGATAGAAATAGTAGACAATCACAGATCATAAAGGCCGGCTGATTTAAATACCGTACACTAGATTTAACCTTGCACGCTGTTGATTCAATACCACCTTCAGTTGCACGTTGCTCTGCTGAGCACTCCCCGTTACACCCTGAGGACTGAAGAATACTGTTATCAGTTCGGCATGTACCATGCACCTCGGAGGACCCTGCTAGGCACCGAAGATTGAAGACCTCTGGCATTAGTAATGCACCGTCTGCACCCCTAAGGACATGTCACACACTGAGGATTAAGGGGCACTCAACATCTGAGCACCTGACACTCTGAAGAGTAAGGAGCCGTAAACACCTAAGAACCTGACACACACTGTAGAGTAAGGAGCCATAAACACCTGCGCACCTGACACACACTGAAGAGTAAGGAGCCGTAAACACCTAAGAACCTGACACACACTGAAGAGTAAGGAGCCGTAAACACCTAAGCACCTGACACACTGAAGAGTAAGGAGCCATAAACACCTAAGAACCTGACACACACTGAAGGGTAAGGAGCCATAAACACCTACGCATCTGGCACACACTGAAGGGTAAGGAGCCGTAAACACCTAAGGACGTGACGCAAGCAAGGAGTAAGGAGCCGTAAACATCTAAGCACGTGACGCACAGCAAGGAGTAAGGAGCACTCTTACTAAGGCAAAATGAGCTGAGTGCCCTTGAGTGGTCCTGTCAAAGACAGCATAAAAAGCACTGTCTCTAGGGAGGCAAGTTTCTCTTTACTCCAGGAACCGGAAGGTTACATATTTACCTGTAAGATCTATTAGACTACATAATGGGTGCACATCGTATCATAGATTAAGTGCACAAAGGCATAATAGGCGGTTCTGGCAGACAGGTGATTGGAGGTTTGGCCAGAGAATCAGGACGGGACTAAGCCACTGCAAGAAAAAACAGTTATGGGTACTAACCAGTGAAAGACAGCATACACCCGTGGTAGCAATATAATACAAGGATGTTCTCAGTAGGGCACCCTTGGCAAAAGTAGTTGGAAGACTAATCTAATGCTCGACAGTTTGCGCCATTTGCATCCCTACATCTTTGTTGCTTTACTCCTTCTGAGGCCTCTCCTGGTTATTTCAGCATAGTACTTCTCACTTTACCCTTTGCCTCCTTCAAGCTCACCATTCTCCTTCTTGATGACCTGTTAGACCATCTAATTATACTCTTTCGCAGGTGATGGTTTTTGGGCAGTTTCCTGGTAGCTTGGGACAAGTTATGGCACTCTTTCAGTGAAAAGTTGGTAAAACCTGGTCTTTGAGGTCAGAGTGGGAAGTGGAAGGTGTTGTATTTCTACATTTCCTTAAATCTTTTATGTCTAATTATTTGCTTGGCTTACGTTCTTCCACGAGCATATCTGCCAGGTGCGGCCTGTCCTCTAGGGCGTAGGGGCCACCCCATCCCTATTTTGCCCCCCATTAATAGTGCTGGTCTAGCTGAACAAAGGTCAGCCTGACAGCCACTCTTCATGTTCAGGTCATGCAGCCAGGAGCAGCCATGCACGATTTGCGCAGACTCCTGGCTGCCTGAGCTGAACTTTGCTGGGCTGAAGAGGTCACAGCTCCTGTGGGCTTGACTTCCTTGGCTCAGCAAAGGTGCCTTGAGGCCCTCCCTGGGTGATGAGGGAAGCGTCACCCATTGACTTCGACCTGGGTGCTTCAGGTTTAAGCCCTGAAGTGCCCAGGGCGAGTGTCAACCAGTGACACCTCGTCACACAGTGGGGTGGGGTCAGCAGTATCACTGACCCCATCCCACTCTGTGACGAATTTGGGACTGCTGCCTTCCTCCTGGGACCTCCGAGGCTGAATGTATGTGTGTTTGTGTGCGATCTTTTTAAATTAATGTTTGGTGCATGTGTGCATGTTTGAATGTTGATGAGTGTTGTTAATGGATGTGCGTGCATGTGTGAAAGTGTGAGTGTGCTTCCCGTCCTCCCTCCTAAAACTGCAGGCCACCACTGATATCCGCTTTTCCCTGTTGATGCAGTATCTTGCAGAAAGAGGCAGACCAGAGATCACTGCTGTGCTCCTGCTGTGTCTGCTCCCTCTCCCTCCCCCCCCAGATAGTCACAGCCTTTTCCTCATCATGTTTAACTGGTGGTCTTGACAGTGAAGGAGCAGAGTTGACATCTGAGTCCTGTGACCCACACAACAAACCATGAGTGTCTGAGGAATGCACTTCGAACCATGAGTATCCCTGTATTAGCCATAGTAACCATTTCTTTAGCACACGCTTCAAAGGAATTGCCTTGTGCATAATTAAACGTGCTCCACACAATCCACAGTGTGTGCTTAATCCAACTCAAGAAATAAGGCTGTGTTATGCATTCTGGATGACAACCATGAGACTTTCAAGTTGCACACAAGTCCTGTTGCATTTCAGAGTTGCCATCTGAACTTTCTTCTTCTTGTGTTACAGTTATGAAATGTAACACAGCAAACATTCGTGTGCAAATGACTAGCAAACAAAATGCAGAAGTTGGTTGAATTCAGGGACTGTTCCTCCTGTTTGTAAATGATTTACTGATGTCCATTGAATTAACGTCTGACATTTTCTAAATTCTGAGAAATACGGAAGTACCCATCTCTGGCCTTATTGGATGCTCCACAAAGGTACCAGGCCACACAGTGTTATAAAATAAAGAGGCAGAGACTCGAATGGTGGTACACCGGCTTAGGACCACAAGGTGAGGCTCCTGGCCGATTTTATTGGACTCGGCCATGACATTACAGCCTTGACCACTTTAGCCCTATTCAGGGGGTTCACCTAGTGAACACCCCTCCGTGACCCTTCAACATGGGGGGCCCATCCCTAAACACAAAATTCCTCCTTTACCCAGACATCAAAACACCAAAAATAAACATTTGGAGAACACTTGAATGATGCACAATGCGAAAATGGCGTACAGCATTTCAAAACCAGTTTGGTGAAGGGGAGCGAGCAAGAGTAAGAGAGGGAGCAAGATGGTTGTTGTTAAACCTGACAGCCTTAGGGTGGTCACCCCTAACTTTTTGCCTGCCTCCCTTCACTTTTTGGACAATGTTTTTGTTGGTTTTAGGACTCTGCGCAATGTACCACTGCTAACCAGTGCTAAAGTGAATAATCTCTCTTCTTTAAAACATGGTGACATTGTATCATACCCAATTGGCTTACTGAATCTACTTGTAAGACCCCAGTAAAGTGCACTACATGTTCCCAGGGCCTGTAGATTAAATGCTACTAGTGGGCCTGCAGCACTGATTGTGCCACCCACATACGTAGCCTCTTAACCATGCCTCAGGCCTGCCATTGCAAAGCCTGTGTGTGCAGTTTCACTGCCAGTTCGACTTGGCATTTAAAAGAACTTGCAAAGCCTTAAACTCCCCTTTTTCTACATATGTCACCCCTAAGGTAGGCCCTAGATAACCCATAGGGCAGGGTGCTATGTTGGTAAAAGGCAGGACATGTACCTGTGCAGTATATATATCCTGGTAGTGTAAAACTCCTAAATTAGTTTTTACACTGCGGTCGGGCCTGCTCCTTTTATATGCTAACATTAGGGGTACCCTCATATACTGTTTGAGTGGTAGATTCTGACCTGAAAGGAGTAACACGGTCATATTTAGTATGGCCAGAATGGTAATACAAAATTCTGCTGACTGGCGAAGTTGAATTTAATAATACTATTTTAGAAATGCCACTTTTAGAAAGTGAGCAGTTCTCTGCACTTAAATCCTTCTGTGCCTTACACTCCACGTCTGGCTAGGTTACTTGACAGCTCCCTTGTGCATTTCACTCAGACAACTCCAAACACAGGATGCTCAGTCACACCTGCACACATCTGCATACTGAATGGGTCTTCCTGGTCTGGGAGGGCCTGACTTACATTTGAATGGACAGAGGCCTGCCCTCAGACAATGGACTACCAAACCCCCTACTGGGACCCTGGCAGACAGGATGGAACCAAAAGGGGACCTGGTGCACTTCTAAGCCACTCTTTGAAGTCTCCCCCACTTCAAAGGCACATTTGAGTACTTAAACAGGGCCTCTGACCCTACCAACTCAGACACTTCTGGACAAGATACCACTGGTGAACAAACTCTGAACCAGACCCTGCACCCTGCCAAGAGGAACTGCCTGGCTGCCCATAGGACTTACCTGACTGCTTTTCTGAAAAGGACTACTGCCCTGCCGTTGCCCGGCTGCCTTGCTGCCCTCTGGCTCTGCTGAGAAGTGCTCATCAAGGGCTTGGATAGAGCCTGCCTCCTGTCCCTTGAAGTCTCAGGACCAAAAAGACTTCCTCCTGCCAAGAACTCCTTGTGCAGTGAAAATTCGACGCACAGCCTGCCAGAAATGATGCACAGCCTGCATCACGGTGAGAAAAGCACTGCACGCCTAACTGGAATGAGGCAGCCCATCCCCCGAGAAGAGATCGGCGCAGCGTCAGTGTTGCGACCGGAACTTCGATGCACGGCCCACTGGATCAACGCAAAGCCGAGCTGGAACGACGCAGCCGAAGAGAAGAATCGATGCAGCGCCTGCCGTCTGACAGAAATTTCCACGCATCACCCAGGGGATCGACGCAGCTCCTGTGACTTTGCCTGCATGCCCAGGATTTCTCCACATTGTCCCCGGGGCATCCTGCAACCCGAAGAGGATCCAAGTCTGCGCGCTAGAAATTGATGCAAAGCCTACCCTGTGTGGAAAATTATCAACGCATTGTCTGTGTGCGCCCGGAGAGACTGACGCACACCTCCCCGTTTTCCATGCATCTCCTCCTCTGTGGTCCATTGCGGAGAATTTGAACGCAAACCAGGTACTTTGTGCTTGCAAGAGACACTTGTTGCTTTTTAAAGACTAAAGACTCTTTTTTATCATCCTCTGAAGTGATATTTTAACTTGTACTTATCAATTCTTGAACAGGAGGACTTCTTTAGATGCAGCCTTAGGTGGTATCTCTCAGTCCTTTGCCTATTGGGAGTTTCAACTCCTGCTCCAGGTCTTTCTTGTGGTTGACAGACCTCAGGATCAGAGTGCAGATTTGAACAGTCCTTCCTCGCCCTATCGCTGGACTTGGACGGGGTCACTGGAAATAGATGTTCATCATACTCTTGAGAGGGTGTCAGCAGGGGGGAGAGGGCTTGGCTCCTTGGACATCCAGCCAATGAGTGATTTTCTTCAGGTGCTAACACACCCCAAGTGGGTGTTGGTGATGGATCAGCCAAACTGACAGTTGATTGCTGGTAGAGCTTGAAGAAGTATATATTTTTTGTGACAGTCTCGCCTTGATTCTGATTAATTATCATAATAACAGTAACAGAGGTTACTCTTGACGGGTCAAACTCAAAAAGCAGCAGTAATTTACTCCAGAAATGTTGGTTCATGACTAGCAACATATCACCAAGTTGAATTACTTGCCTCTTGGCACGTCTTGTTTGAGAGACATGGTCGTTCTTGGCCTGGTGCTGACGCAGCGCTTCATCCACTTGGTTCTTTAAGACTGAGGGTTCTTCTCTATGGGGAATGGTATCGTTTATGGCCTGGGGCTCACCTTGGTTGTTGCATGTGGGGTGAGCTGGTAGTCTCTCAGAAAGGCATAGAGGCCAGGCTCTATGTTCAATCAATTTGCCAGGGCAATTCTGAGGATTTTGTTTAAAGTCTGCATAAATCTTTTGGCCTCTCCGTTGGTTTGAGGCAAACGTGACGTGATTCATCTGTGACAGACGCCACAAGATTGTAAGTACTCTTGGAACTCCTGACTGGAGAACGGGGTACCATTGTCACCAGACAAACTATGGCCCTCATTACAACCCTGGCGGTCTGTGATAAAGCGGCGGTAACACTGCCAACTGGCCGGCGGTAAAATAAATGGAATCATGACCACGGCGGAAACCACCAACACATACCGCCACTTTAACACACCGACTGCCATGGCGGTAGCAGCAAACACCGCAGCGGTAACTACCAACAGCCAGGCGGAAGACAATGTACCGCCCAAATCATTACAACAGGCCTATCCGCCACCCTTTCCGGGGCGGTACCAAGCCATCAAAAGCACGGCGGAAACAGTACACCGAAGGGAAAGGACTCACCTCTCGACACTCAAGGAAGAACCACAACGCCATGGAGCCCGAGCTGCACTTTTTTCCAATGCTGGTTTACCTTCTCATACACCAGGAACACGAACGCTGGGGAAGACGACCACGGCGAGTACTGCACCTAGCACACAAGGGAGAGGGGGAGGAAAAAGAGAGTAACACACACGCAACACACAACACCCCCACCCCCAACACCATACACACAAACAGATGCAAAAACATTTCATATACACCCCGTAACCCTCAGGAATAACGCAAGGATACAAGGAATGGATTAAAATGAGTGTAATAGTACAGTTTTAGATAAATATGTCCTTAAACAATAAACAGTATGTACAATATATACAACAGGAGGGACAATGCCCATTCCAAAATGTCCGTGGCCCAAAGGGCCATAACACATAGGCCAAGGCCACACTTGACTCCTGCCTCAATACGGAGAGAACACTGCAGGGGCATCAGGTTGAAAAAACACAGACACCTCAAGGGGACGGGGAATGGGGTGGCACCTCAGCCGGAAGATGGTACAATGCCACTGGCCTGGAGGGGGCTCCATGCCCACTGCTTGGTCGTGGGGAGTACTGGGGGGGGGGCCTTTGGCCCAGTGTGCTTCATCCTACCAAGGAGGGGGTGAGTGGATGCCTTCTTCCACTGGTTCTGGAGGGGGCTTTGTGCCCAGTGTGCTTAATCCTGGATGGGGCAAGGTCACAGTCTCTCACCTGGGTGTCACACCAACAGGCGTTGCAGGGGCCAGGACGCACTGCAGCTCAAATAGTCACTATTACACACTGCTTGCCGACGGTGACAGCTGCTCAGTGGATGGCTGTTGCGCTGCAGGTGGCAGTGCTGTCAGTGGTGGTGGTAGGCTCCATCCCTTCACCTGCAGCCTCGGACGGCTGCCCACTGGGGCTGCTGCTGCTGGCAGTGGGGCTGCTGGCGGCGGGGCAGGTGGTGGTGCTGCCCGCGGTGCAGGTAGCGGTGCTAGCCGCGTTGGTTGTAGGCTCCATCCCTTCACCTGCAGCCTCGGACGGCTGCCCACTGGGGCTGCTGCTGCTGGCAGTGGTGCTGCTGGTGGCGGTGCTGGCCGCGGTGCAGGTAGCGGTGCTGGCTAGGGTGCAGGTAGCGGTGCTGGCCGCGGTAGTGGTAGGCTCCAGGCCTTCACCTGCAGCCTCGGACGGCTGAAGTACCATGGCTGGTGTTGTGTACCCCTTCCTGCCCTTGGCAGATAGTTGTGCCTCATTGCTTCTGCCAGCTGGTGTTTTTTTCTTGCCCTTGCTGGCTGGTGGTGCCTCCTTCCCCTTGCTGGCTGATGGTGCCTCCTTCCCCTTGCTGGCTGGTGGTGCCTCCTTACCCTTGCTGGCTGGTGTCCCCTTCTTGCCCTTGCTAGGTGGCGGACCCTTCTTGCCTTGCCAGGTGGTGCTGTCGCACTGGCTGTGCTGACGGGTGCCTCCTTGGAGCCTCTCACACCTGCAGTAGCTGCAGAAACCACAGTGGCCGTGGACTGGGTGGCTGAGGTGCAGGGCTGGGTTCTGGCCATCCTGGCCGGAAGTGAAGGACGGGGGAGGGGTAGGGAATAGGTCAATGGTGGTGAGGAAAAGCTTCTTAGGGATACTGGGGCAGGAAGAGGGTGAAGGTTTGGGAGTGGAGGAAGAAGGAGTGGTTGTAGGAGGTGTCAGTCTGCTATGTTTGGGTGCAGGTGCATGGGCTGGATGCTGTTGTGAGGTGGATGGCTGTTGGGTGTCTATGTGCTTGCGTTTGTGTACTTTGGGAGGAGGGGTCACAGACAGTGGGAGAGGACACAGGGACGTGTTCATGGATGTGGGGGTGGTGACTGTCAGTGAGGGGCGTGTAGTGATAGGCGTGCTGGTGATGGAGGTGGTGCATGCAGGTGTGAGTGGAGACAATACTGGGAGGGAGGCTGACGAGGAGGAGGAAGGGGACACAGTGGAGGCAGTGGATGTTGGTGTGTCTGCATGTGGATGGTGCTTGTGTGACTGCCTGTGAGATGAAGTGTGGTGCTTGTGTTTGCCTGGGCCACTTCTGTGTGTTGATTTGGGTGAATGCTGGTCTGAATGTGTGCTTGGGATAGGCTGGGGTTGAGGGGATTGGGACTGAGTAGAGGAAGTTGGAAGGGGGAGGCTGGAGGCAGGGACAATGGCTGCCATCAGTGAGTTGGCCAGAGCCTGGAATGCTCTCTGTTGGGCCGCCACGCCACAGTGGATGCCCTCCAGGTATGCCTGTGTTTGTTGCAAATGCCCTGCTGGGCCCTGGATGGCATTCAGTATGGTTGACTGCCCAACAGAGAGGGATCTCAGGAGGTCAATAGCCTCAGGGCGAAGGAGATGCCCACCCTCCTGGGTGAGCGGGCAAGGGAAACATGCTGAGGGGCTACTGGGAGGGCGGTGCTGGTGCGGGGGTGGCGGCTGTACCTGTACAAAAAGTGGGGGGAGAGACAGAGGATACACTTGGTCAACGCCAGCAACAACACTACAGTTGGCATACATAACTCACAGGGAACAGCCCTATGTACTAGGCCATGCACTACCAGTTACAATGCCAGTCACCAGCCCATGGGGTACAATGCCTAACGGCTTTAGCTGCACACCTGAAACCCACAGGACCCTGCCCAGTAGTAGACGCCCACCAACATTATTGTTTTTGGAGAGCATCTGAGCTTGCCCATCATGGAACCTACCCTGCCATGTTCGCCCTGGCCTAGGGGCATTCACAACCCACATCCCCCACCCAGGTAACACCTTAACGGGCGCAAAGTCAAGAATCTGAATCTGTACTCACCCCCTTGTGGCTGCTGTGATGCCTTGAAGTGCCCATCCAATTCCGGATAGGCAACCGCCAGGATGCGGAACATCAGAGAGATGAGTGTACGATGGGCACCCCTTCCTCGTTGGGAGGCCAGCCCCAGCTGGGCCTCCGCCGTCTTCCTTGCCCAGCGGTGCAGGTCCTACCATCGTTTGCGGCAGTAGGTGCTCTGCCTGTCAAAGACCCCAGGGTCCCCACCTCCTTGGCAATGGCACACCAAATACCCTTTTTCTGATGGGCACTGACCTGCAGGAAAAACGCAGCAGAAAAGGGATTTGTCATACCATCCGGACTGTCATAGTCATGGCCCACCATATTACTCCCATCCCCTTACGCACAGACATTGACCACCATACATGCAGCACTCTGCCCAGGACCCCTCAGCCCCCCCTTACATGAGGATTACACACACACAGCACTCCATACATTCATGCTCCATGCATCATGCTCACAGTGTACTCACCTGTTTGTCTGGAGAACCATAAAGTAACGGGTACTGGGGTAGGACCCCATCCACCAGTCTCTTCAACTCCTCAGAAGTGAAGGCAGGGGCCCTTTCCACAGACACTCGAGCCATGGTCGCTTCCAGACACAGGTCACAGCAGCACTTGCAGGGTAGGTCCTCTCCTATTGAAGGCCAGGTAGCAAGTGAGTGAACAGATAGAAAATGGCGGTAACGTCCGTGGTGGTGCGTACCGTCACCGCCGGCGTACATCACCATTGGCTCCTGGAACCCGTAGGCCCCAATGATAACCAATGTGGTGTTGCACAGAGGTCGTTGACCGCTGACCGCAACGGCGCACAACACCAGCGGAATTACCTCATTTTCACTTGTCCCTCCTCACAGGTCAGGCAGCCGCCATTTCAGGGGAGCACAGGCCATGGCACCTGACTGCATCACAGCAAACATAGGCACATCAACTGACTTACAAGTTCACATACTGTTTCTGTAAAACAAAAATTGCATATTAATCAGAGTACATGCTTGAATACGACATTCTGCTCACTATTTTTCACTCTAGAGTTCAACCACTGAGGATGAATAGGAGAAGGAGACATCTCCCTGTGTACAGACCCCTGGTGGACCTGGCAACAATGGAGGACAGGCACATTATCCTAACCTACTGACTTGATAGGGCCACAATCCAAGAGCTGTGTGCCCAATTGGAGCCAGACCTGATTTCAGCTATCTGCCACCCCACAGGTATCCCCCCTCTAGTGCAGGTCCTGTCAGTGCTCCATTTCTTGGCAAGTGGTTCCTTCCAAGCGACTGTGGCCATGGCATCAGGGATGTCACAGTCTATATTCTCAAACGCACTGGCCAGGGTGTTGTCTGCCCTGTTGAAACACATGCGCAACTACATCGTATTCCCCCAGGTGGAGGATTTGGCCACAGTGAAGGTTGACTTCTATGCACTGGGACATATCCCCAACATCATTGGTGCTATTGATGGTACACTTATTGCCTTTGTCCCCCCCCCCAACCCGGAGAAATGAACAGGTGTTTAGAAATCACAAGAGCTTTCACTCTCTGAATGTGCAGATGGTGTGTTTGGCGACCAGTACATCTCCCACGTCAATGCAAAGTATCCTGGCTGTGTGGATGATGCCTTTATCTTGAGGAATAGCAGCATCCCATATGTGATGGCTCAACTCCAGAGGCACCGGGTGTGGCTAATAGGTGAGCCCATGGTCCCCACCCAGTTGATGTAGGTATATGGGTGTGGGGGTTGTCCCTAAGGGTGAGTGTGTGGCTAACAGGTATCCCTCGATATTTACAGGTGACTCTGGTTACCCCAACCTCTCATGGTTACTGACCCCAGTGAGGAATTCCAGGACAAGAGCACAGGAACATTACAATGAGGCACATGGGCGAACAAGGAGGATCATTGACCGCACCATTGGCCTCCTGAAGGCCAGATTCCGGTGCCTTCATCTGACAGGTAGATCTCTGTACTACTCACCCAAGAAGGTGTGCCAGATCATCGTTGCATGTTGCATGTTGCATGTTGCACAGCCTGGCCTTGAGACGCCAGGTGCCTTTTCTGCAGGAGGATGAGCCTGGGGATGGTTGTGTGGCAGCGGTGGAGCCTATGAACAGTGATGAAGAGGAGGCAGAGGAAGAGGATGTGGACAACAGAACTACAATAAGCAAACAATACTTCCAGTGACACACAGGTAAGACACTGTAACTTCACCTTCCATTGCAGTTTTGTGTTTGACATTGTACATGGCAGCCTGATTTCCCTATTTCTAGGGCCACTTACTGTACCCTTTGGCATCTCTATTTTCAGATATCTGTGCTCACTCTGGCTCCTGGTCTGTTTACTGCTGCCCACTACAGGTAATACCTATGTAAATATAACTGTACATTTGAATTGCAATGTTTACAGCTTGTTTAAGTAATACATATTTCAATCAATTGACAGACTCCATACTTGTATTTGTTCCAAGGGTATTAATTTCTGTGATAATATGTGTAGGGGGTATTGCAATGGGCTGGGTTGATGGTAGAGAAATGTCCAGGATAGAGTCTAGTCTATTGGTATCACAGGTGCATTGTCCAAGGGGGCATAGGAAGTGGAGCAATGTGAGTTCAAGGTGGACAGAGTGACAGGGTGGGACACAAGGGTGACAATCAGGTGAGTCCTATTTTCTGGCAGGGGTCTTGGCAATATTCTCTGACTTCTGCCTGGATCGCAGGGACCTTTTGTGTGGTGGCTCTCCTTCTGCAGGGGGTGGGGTGCTAGTGGCCTGTTGTTCCAGTGGCAGGGCCTCCTGTCCACTAGCGTCGGTGGAGGTGGAGGGCTGTTCTTCGGTGTTGCTAGTGTCAGGAGCCCGTTGGTGTGCCACTGCCTCCCTCATGGTGTTGGCCATGTTTGCCAGCACCCCTGCAATGGTGACAAGGGTGGTGTGGATGTCTCTCAAGTCCTCCCTGATCCCCAGGTACTGTCCCTCCTGACGCCGCTGGGTCTCCTGTAACTTGGCCAGTATCTGGCTCATGGTCTTCTGGGAATGATGGTATGCTCCCAGGATTTTGGTGAGTGCCTCGTGGAGAGTCGGTTCCCTGGGCCTGTCCTCCCCCTGTCGCTCAGCAGTCCTCCCAGCTTCCGTTGTTGTCCTGTGCCTCTGGCCCCTGAACCGTGTGCCCAATGCCACTGACCCCAGGTCCCTGATCATCCTGTGTTTGTGGGGTTGCCTGGGGTCCCTGTAGTGGTGAACACACTGCTGATTGACGTGTCCTGAGGACAGAGGGATGGGCCCACTGGGTGGGTGCTGTGCTGGTGTTTCGTGAGGGGAGAAGCTCTGCGGTAGTTTGGGACTGTGGCTGGGTCACCGACTATCCAGAGGTCCCTGATAGGCCAGATTGGTCATCCTGATCCAGCGGTGAAGAGCTGCTGTCATCACTGTGGGCCTCTTCTGGGGGTGACTGGATGTTGCTGGCACTTCCTCTCCAGTGACGTTGTGTGGGGGTCCTGTGGGGATGTAAATGCAGTGTTATTGTTTCTGCGTGAGACATCTTGTGCATGGGTATGTTTACCTCTATGGTTGTTATTGCCAAGGAAGCTTTAGCTTGTGTGAGTCGTGGTTTGGTTGACTAAGTGATTGTCACTAGTGTGCATGCTGTGGTGATGGGAGTCCATGCAGGTCTGCGATGGGGGTCCATGCTTTGGTGTTGCATGCAGGGCTTGGTATTAGGATGGGTGGGTTGTGATGGTGGAGTATATGTGAGGTGGTGGAGTGATGGGGGTGTGGGTAGGAGTAGGAGTTTGTGATGGCATGCAGGTGGGGGGATAAAGTAGTAAAGATTTGACTTACCAGAGCCCAGTCCTCCTGCTACTCCTGCCAGGCCCTTAGGATGCATGATCGGCAAGACTTGCTTCTGCCATGTTGTTAGTTGTGGGGGAGAAGGTGGGGGTCCACCGCCAGTCCTCTGTACAGCTATCTGGTGTTTTGCTACCACAGAATGCACCTTCCCCTGTAGGTCATTCCACTTCTTCCTGATGTCATCCCTTGTTCTGGAGTGCTGTCCCACGGCGTTGACCTTGTCCATGACTCTCTGCCACAGCTCCATCTTCCTAGCAATGGACGTCTGCTGCAACTGTGATCTGAATAGCTGTGGCTCTACCCGGATGATTTTCTCCACCATGACCCTTAGCTCCTCCTCAGAGAATCTGGGGTGTCGTTATGGTGCCATGGGTGTAGTGTGAGTGGTGTGTGTAAGGGTGTGTGGGGTGATGTGTTGGGGTGTGTGCTGTGAGGTGCATGGATGGTGTATGAGTGATGGTGTTTTGTGGCTCAGATTCAGTGGGTGCTCCTGGCTTGTCTCTCTCTCAGTTGTCAAATTCGTTGGGTCATAAAGGGTTGTGGGTAGTGTGGGTGTGTGTTTTATAGAGTTGTGGGTGTGTGTAGTTTGAATTGTCCAATGTGGTGTTGTTTTGTATGTGTGTGGTTATTTTGAGTGCGGCAATCTGTACTGCCAATGGTTTACTGCGGTTGAATGACTGCCACAGTGATTCGTGGGTCATGATACTGTAGGTGTATTTCTGTTGGCGTAACGATGTGGGTTTTGGTACCGCCAGTTTATCACTGACCTTTGGGCTGGCGGACTTATGTGCGTGTCTGTATAGTGGCGGATTTCTATGTGTGGGTCATAATACTCGTAGCGGTATACCGCCGCAGATGTTGGCGGCAGTCAGCATGGCGGTAAGCAGCACATACCGCCAATGTCATAATGATGGCCCATGAGTTCCATGGCTTTTTTTCCAAACGGGAAATTGTTTGACTGGCTTTCGTTGACTTGATGATCTCAACTTCAGGATATTTTGAAAAATTGTCTATGATGATCAGCATATGTTTGCCTTCAAGTAGACTTCTGAAATCAGCACTGGCTCTGTGCCCCGGAATAGGTGGTATGGTCTCAGTGATGATGGGTGCTGATGACTCTGCCGGTCCAGCAGCTTGACACATCAGGCAGTACCGAACCATATGCTCCACAAGATCATCCAGATTTGGGAACCATACCTTGTCTGGCAATCTGGACTTGGTTCTAATGATCCGCTGCTAAGCTGCATGGGCGAGGTCAACCACCTGTTGTTGCATGGTTCTCAGGATTACCAGTCGGGGACCTCTCATTAAAGACCCTTCCAGAGAGACAGCTAACACCAGTTGAACATTGTGGCGGGATAACAAGGTCAGTCTCGCTTCCTCAGTGAGATGGGAGGCCTTTTGAGTAAGGGTATACCGATTTCCACTTGAAGGCATTCATCAGAGGTAGAGGACTTAACAGTGTCTGCAAGGGAGATGGGGAGTGGCATGGAACATTCCCTCACCAGTTGAACATATTCTTGCACTTCCTCAGCATCAGACTTCTCTTCCACAGTGGCGGGCCTTGCATGCCTGGATAAATAATCTGCAGGATTTTGTGAACTGGTGTGATATACCACAGAGAAACACTATGCTTGCAGTTGAAGAATCCATTTCTCGATTCTTGGAAATGGTTTTGATGAGGGCCCAGTGAAGAGGGAGATGAGTGGCTTATGATCTGTATGAACTGTGAATGGCTGTCCATTAATATGAAAATGGCGGCAGCCCCAATGCACTGCAACTGCCTCTTTTTCAATGTGAATAGAGCTTTTCAGCCTCAGTCAAGGCATGACTGGGGGATGCCACTGGGGACCATTCACCACTTGACTGTTTCTGTGATAATACAGCCCCTAAGCCAGTGTCAGGAATAAGGCCATGAGCGGTCCATGTCTCACCCAAAACTCCGCTGTCATTATTGTCCTTTAGTCATTGAAAGGTGGCTCTGAGATGGTTGAGATGCTCCTCTAGTGTCGGTGCATGGACCAAAATGCCATCACTGACATGACTGGCATCTGAGGTCAGCCAACACTCCCTTTATTGTATCTTAAAATGCTTCTGCGGGGCTCGATACTCCAAAACTGATGTGCTTGTACCTCCGCAAGCCAACATGGGTGGAAAAGGCAGTGATTGCTCTTGGTTTTGGGGCAAGCATTAACTGGTGGTACCCTGCACGGAGGTCTATGTTAGAAAACCACCTGGAGCCACTGACTTCAGCCACAATGTCATCGACAGTGGGCGTGAGATGTCTTTCACATTCGATGGCCAGATTGGGACGGTGCATATCAAGCCAAATTCTGACTTCCCCTAGCTGCTTGGGTTTCTGAGCCACCACTATTGGGGACACCTATGGCGTAGGGCCATCAATCTTCTCAATGATATCCGCTTGCTCTAACTTCCACAGCTCAGCTTCTTCCTCGTACTGTAGATGAAAAGCTACCCTCAGATGTTTCAGGGCAATGGGTTGGATAGCGTCACCAATGTCCAGGTGTATTAAAAGGTCCCTGAGACATCCTATGCCATCAAAGAGAGATGCAAATTCATTCAAAATTGCTTCCTCCGTGGATACTGAAAGCAAAAGTAGTGAGTTGAAGACACTCTGCCGTCCAGCAGCTTAATGGCATTCCATACCCACCTTTGGTTACGTACACCTTGGCACTAGTTGAGTTACACTCATGCACAATTTCTGTTGTGAAGATTCCTGCCAGTGGGAGGGGTGTGGATGATCCATATGCAAAAACCTGGGTGGAAGTGGGGTGGAAGATGGGTTGAAGTAGTAGTGTCTTTAAGACATCCTGCGGCTCATTGTTAAGTGAAGCTCTGGCGTCAATTAACTCTGGCAACTGATGTCCTGCCATGAGGATGTTGCACTTGGGAATGCATCTCCGCAGATATCCACTAGGTTGTAGTGCATGGATGACCTGAACAGCTCCTTCAGGGTCATCATCATAGTCCATGTCCTCCCCATCCTCTGGCATGGTGGGAGACTGCATCCTGTTGATCGCTTTGAGTATCAGTCTCTTTTTGGGTGTGGAGGAATGGCATACTGTGGCAAAATGGTTGGGTTTGTTGCATGCTGAACACCAATTTCTATGAGCGGGGTAAGGTCCTTGGTGTGGATATGACCCTCCGCATCTGTAACATGTCGTGGGAGCTGAGCTGGATTTGGGACAAGGTTTAATTTTGTCTGTACTTACTGCATTGACCAGTTCCATCTTCAACTGGAGCTGCAGAGCCACTTCCATATGTGCAGCGCACACTTTGGAAAGTTTGTTAGAGTGAGCCATCATCAGCATGTTGCCCATGGACATCCTAGGAACTTGGAGAATGTTCTCTCTGAGCTTGACGGAAGAGCAACCCGGTGTGAATTGTGCATGAATCTCATCATTGACATTGGGAAAAGTGCATGTGCTGGCTAAGTCTTTCAGGTGAGCAGAAAAGGTGTCCTTGGATTCTTCGGGTAGATGACGGACTTGGGGCGACAAGAACCTCTTGTGGTCAGGATTTGCCTAGATAGCCAATGACCTACGCAGAGAGATGAGGCCCAGTATCCTATGCGCATGACAGGTGTGCCCGTGGTGTGAATATGAGAAGGGTGTTACAGGTGCAAGCAGGAGGTGGCAGGTATGTCTTGCATGACTCACCTGGCAGCTAGATGAGGTGAAGAGGGGCAGGTCAGAAAGCGCTTCACACCTGAAGAGTAGAACTAAGGTAGGGGAGAATCACTGCTGTGGTACAAGTTCAGGCACCCTAGACCAGCATCTTTCCCAAGAACTCCAGAGCCTTATTTTCAACTTGGCCTCTGTTGTGAGAAGAAACTGGGGGAAGTACAGCCTCGTAGATACCGCTGCAGGCAGGAGGCCAGGGGAGTGAGACGGAGCCCACTGCTCCTCCCCTCACTGAGACTCACACCTGTGTGTGCACAGGTGAGTGCAACTGCATGGCAGGAGCATGCTGCATGGCCAGAACAGGCCTCCCAGCAGGAAAAGGCTGTGGAATGGGAAGCGGAGCAGCAGGTACATTGCCGGAACAGGCTGCAGCAATGAAAGCGGAGCAATGGGAAATGCTCCACAGGAACGGGCCGGACCATGTCAGTTACGGCACCCAGGAGCATGAAGGTGGGTAGGCATGTACCCATTCGTCGCTGGTTTGTTGGATACTCCACAAAGGTACCAGGCTGCACAGCATTGTAAAATAAAGAGGCAGAGACTCGATATGGTGGTATACTGGCTAAGGACCATGAGTTTGGGGTCCTGGCCATTTTTATTGCATTCGGCCATGACATCACAGCCGTGACCACCTTAGCCCAATTCAAGGGGTCCATCCAGTGAACACTCCCATGTGACCCTTCAACATGAGGTGGTCCATCCCCAAACATAACGTTCCTCCTTTACCCAGACACCAAAATTCCTAAAATAACCATTTGAATAACACTTGAATGATGCACAATGACAAAATGGTGCATAGCATTTCAAAACCAACAAATCGGTAAAATGAGTGAAACAACGAGGGAGCGAGAGAGAGAGGCAAATAGATATATGGTTATGAAACACAACATTTACTGGAAACTACTGTCCACACATTAAATCAGTTTACCACAAAGTCATTCAAACGGGAGGGCTTCATTAGACACGGTCTGAGGTGGTATCTCACAGTCCCTTGCCGGCTGGGATTTTCAACTCCAGTTCCAGGTCTTTCTTGTGGCCGACAGACCTCAGGATCAGAGTGCAGATTCGACCCGGGGTGGTCCATCCACAAACATAACAGGCCTGACAACAAATGCACACTGGTACACTGGAAACATCTGAGGGTTAAGCCTATTTAAAGTCGTCGCTGAATGCACTGAAAGAATATTTAACTTTAAATATTTTAAATCACAAGCAAAATCCTTCAAAACTATGATTGCATGGCTGAAAACACTTTACAATCTCAAGTCAAGGATTCTAATTTAGACCAATCTGTCTCATATGAATATTTTTTCCATTTCACAACCTTCAAAGTGTGGTTTGACTCTAGGACGACTGTGTATTATCAATCAAACCCAAGTGTCTCTACATCGAATATCATCGCAAATAGTTCTACAGGACCCACAACTCCTGAATGAACAGATTGTGCAAGAACAATCAGAGTAAACCCCAATTAATAAATGTTCTAACGGATTGATACAGTCATGTAAAATAACACAAAAGTTCAAGTTCTTCAAAACTCCGCTGCTAGAGACATAGTAAACCTGCGACTCCAGAGGAGCACGACCCCAGTTTTCAGGCGTGTGCATCAGTTACTGGTTAAATGTCGAGACCTCAGCCTATTGCATACTCAGTGCATGGGGTTGTTGCAAAGTTCCCAAAATACAGACTCCTCCTCCTCGGCCCTGGAGACTGAACTCTTATTGGCGCTATCAAGCATACAACAGATTAGGCCAGGAGGACAACTTTAACAGCTATGGTAGTATCCTATGCAACGGCCTTTGGCTAAAGTAAAGATCAGTCACTAGCTGTTACCACTCAGAAAGTCTTAAACCCCTTTATTTTCTAAGTAGGCCCTTGATGTTACTATGTAAAGTGCTTAGAGCGATGGTGTTCAGCATCATAGAACCATCTGATGATGATAGTGCCCTGGCGTGGACTTGAAAGAATGTGGTCCGCCTGGACCATACTCACTCAATATGTTCACAGTCAAAGTTTATTTGTCAGTTTGAATACATTCAATTAATCGACAATGCATACAATACATACAAAACATCAAGATAGCACAATAAAATGATATTAAATGGATAAAAAGAAAAAGCTTAAAAAACTTACATCCAATTCTCGGGGGTAGGTTCCTAGGAATATTAAATAAAATCAAGCAGCTTAACCACACAAAACGGCTTGTTTAAATGTTAATTACCAAAAGTTCAAATCGGTCACAGTATTAGACAGCTTAGGTCTCATAGACCAAGCAGCCCGCTACAATTTTGACTTTGCACACAGAACCATGGGCTTAGTATCTGTTTTGCAAATCCTTAATGCTTCCCTGAAATGTCTAATTCCCAGGCTTAAACATAGTGGTTAAATCCACTTTGACCTGGGTTATTTGTACACAGGACAAAGGAATAACACTTTCTTTTCATAGCTAGCATTACATACAGAGCACATACCAGACTCAGATCTGGATACTGACCAACTGCTCATTAAGGATGCCAGTGGGAGAGTGCTCAGTCTTAATTGTACATATAGGCCTTCATTACGACCCTGGCGGTCGGTGATAACGTGGCGGTGATACCGCCAACAGGCCGGCAGTAACTACTGCCAAATTATGACCATGGCGGAAAGAAATCCAAAAGACAGCCAATGTACCACACCGGCCGCCAGGGCGGAAACAACAGGCACCATGGCGGTAGACGAATACAGCCAGGTGGATGTCAAAGTTCCACCCACCATATCCAGACAATCCGCCACCTTTTCCAGGGCGGTACAAACGACATCAAAAGCCTGGTGGAAACACTGCACAGAAGTGAAAGGACTCACCTTTGGAGATACAGGGAAGAACCATGCCGCCATGGAATCAGAACTGCAAGTATTTCCGATGATAGTCTACGTTCTGCTCCACCACGAACACCAAGGCCGGCAAAGACGATGACGATGAGTACAGCCATCTAGCACACAAGGGATGGGGGGAGGAAAACGACAGTGACATACACACGCACCATACACACCCCACACACACACAACATACATGCAACCAGCTGCACAAGAAAACAAGTTAATCCACCTAAACCGGCTGAATAATGCAAGGACAACAGGAATGTACCAAAGTGATTGTAATAAGATCAACACAGTATAAATAATAATTTAGCCAATGCTACGGATATGTACAAATGTATAGAAAAAGGGACTCTGCCCAGTCCTCAGTTTGCATGGGCCACATGGCCACAGGGCAAAGTCCAAGGCCCCAGTTGTCATCTGCATCAATATGGAGAGAACACTGCAAGGGCATCAGTTGGCAAATAGGCAGGCACCTCGGGGTGGCACATCAGTCGGAAGCAGAAACAAGACCACTGGTTCTGGAGGGGAAAACATGCCCTGTGCTTGGTCCTGGGGAGCGATAGGCCACACTCTGTCGAGTGGGTGTCCTCCCCACTGGTGCTGGAGGGGACAACATGCCCTGTGCTTGGTCCTGGGGAGCGATAGGCCACAGTCTCTCAAGTGAGTGTCTTCCCCACTGGTTCTGGAGGGGTCAACATGCCCTGTGCCTGGTCTTGGGGAGTGATAGGCCACAGTCTCTCAAGTGGGTGTCTTCCCCACTGGTTCTGGAGTGGAAAGGCTGCACAGCAGCCCATGGAGGAAGGATCACATTGCGGCCGGCGGCGGTGATGGCTGCACTGTGGTGGTGCTGGTGGTGGTGGTGGGAGGCTCCTGCACAGCCCCTACACCCTAGGATTGCTGCACTGTGGTGGTGAGAGGCCCCTGCACAGCCCCTGCACCCTCAGATGGCTGCACAACCACGGTTGGTGGTGGGGGCTCCGTGACAGCTGCTGGTGCAGGCTCCTTGCCCTTCTTGCCCGCTGGTGCAGGCTCCTTCCCCTTCTTGCCTGCTGGTGCAGGCTCCTTGCCCTTCTTGCCTGCTGGTGCAGGCTCCTTCCTCTTTCGGGTGGCAGGTGCAGGCTCCTTCCTCTTCTTGCCTGCTGGTGTAGGCTCCTTGCATTTCTTGCCTGCTGATGCAGGCTCCTTCCCCTTTCGGATGGCTGGTGCAGGCTCCTTCCTCTTCAGTATATGTGGCCTGGAATCCTTTCCACCACAAGTAGGTGCAGATGGAACTGGGCCCGTGGACTGTGTGGCTGAGTTCTTGATACCCTGGCAATACGTGCAGGACGGGGGTATGGGGAGGGAAGATGTCAGTGGTGGAAATGAAAAGCGCTTTTTAGGGACATAGGGGCGGGAAGAGAAAGAAGTAATGGGAGTGGAGGATGAGGGAGTCGTTGTTGGAGGTGTTTGTCTGCTGGATTTGGGTGCAGATGCATGGGCTGTATGCTGTTGTGAGGTGGATGGCTGTTGGGTGTCTGACTGCTTGCGTTTGTGTACTTTAGGAGGGGGGACAGACACAGTTGGAGAGGACACAGGGGACGTGTGCATGGGTGTTGTGGAGGTGTCTGCCAGTGAGGTGTGTTATGCTTGTGGTTATGATGCAAGTAGTGGATGAGGATGTAGTGCATGCAGGTGTAAGTGTGGATGTAACTTGGTGGGAGGTGGAGAAGGATGAAGATGGGGAGACAGTGGAAATAGTGGATGTAGTTGTGTCTGTAACTGGATGGTGTTTGTGTGAGTGCCTGTGGGATGAAGTGTGGCGCTTGTGCTTGCCTGTGACACTCTTGGGTGTTGTCCTGTGTGCATGCTCGTCTGGCTGTGTGCTTGGAATGGGTTGGGGTTGAGGGAATGGGACTGGGAAGTGGTAGTTGGATGGGGGACAGTAGAAACAGGGACAATGGCTTCCATCAGAAAGGAGGCCAGAGCCTGAATCGATCTCTGTTGGGCTGCCAATCCAGTGTGAGTGCCCTCCAGGAATGCATTAGATTGTTGCATCCGGGCTGCCAGCCCCTGGATGGCATTCACAATGGTTGACTGCCCTACAGAGATGGATCTCAGGAGGTCAATAGTCTCCTCACTGAAGGCAGCAGGGCTCACTGGAGCAGGGCCTGAGGTGCCTGGGGCGAAGGAGATGCCCACCCTCCTGGGTGAACCGGCACGGGCAACTGGCTGAGGGGCTGCTTGGAGGGCGGTGCTGGTATGGGGGTGGAGGCTGTACCTGTAGCTGGGGTGGTCACAGAAGTGTCCGCTACCACCAGGGAGCTTCCATGCACATGGGGACAGGATGACAAAACAAGAAAGGGGGAGAAAGAGACAAAGGATACACTGGGTCAATGGCTGCACCAACACCACCATTGGTGTACATAGCACCCTCACACACAGGCAACCGGCCTAAGTACTATGCATTGCACCACCACTGATATTGCTAGCCACTAAAGCATGAGGAAGGGCAGCACATGCGGAACCCACACAGCCCTGACCAGTAGTGGATGCTTACAAGCTAAGTAGGCAGTATTATCCCTTCAGAACCCTAGCCACCAGAGGACCTACGCTGCTATGTCAGGCCTGGCCTAGGGACACTCACTAACACATATCCACCACCTGGATATCACCCCAACAGCCGTAAGTTGTAATGATAGTAACTGTACTCACCCCCTTGTGGCTGCCGTGATGCCCTCAAGCGCCCATCCAGCTCTGGATAGGCCACCCTCAGTATGCAGGCCATCAGGGGTGTCAGGGTCCGATGGGCACCCTTTCCTCATTGTGAGGCCATCCCCAACTGGGCCTCCACCGTCTTTTGTGCCCAGCATCTCAGGTCCTCCCACCGTTTGCAACAGTGGGTGATCCGCCTGCCATAGACCCCCAGGGTCCGCACGTCATTGGCGATGGCACGCCATATACCCTTTTTTTGATGGGCGCTGACTGGCAGAGGCAATACACACAGGAAAACACCATTAGACAAACAATCCAGCCAGTTACACATATGGCCCACCATACCCGTTTTCATCACCATTGGCAGACACATAGCCCAGCACACAACGTGTACACTGCAAAGAGGACATTCACCCACCCCCTTACATGAGGCCTTCACACACACAACTCCATGCATTCATGCCACATGCATCGTGCCCACAGTGTACTCACCTGTTGGTCTGGAGGCCCATACAGCAGTCCGTACTGGGGTAGGACCCCATCCACCAGTCTCTCCAGCTCCTCCGAAGTGAAGGCTGGGTCACACGGGCCATGGTAGGTTCCAGACACAGGTCACAGCAGCACATGCAGTGTAGGTCCTCTCCTAATGAAGGTCAGGTAGCAAGTGAGGAACCAGAGAGAAAATGGCGGTCACGTCCGCGGCGGTGCATACCGTCACCACCGGTATAGATCACCATTGGCCACTGTACCCCATAGGCCCCAATTTTAACCAATGGGGAATTGCACAGCAGTTCCCGACCGCCTCCTGCCACAGCGCACAATGCCAGCAGAATTAGCTCACTTCCACCTGTCCCTCCACACAGGACAGGCGGACGCCATTTCATGGGGGGAGCAGGCCTATGGAATCATGCTACGTAACAGCAGAGATAGGCACATACTGGACAAATCACACTGACCCATTACATGTTTGTTGCCCAATTGGAGCCTGACCTGATATCCGCTATCTGTCACCCCACTCCATTTCCTGGCAACTGCTTCTTTCCAAGTGACAATGGGCTTGGTAGCAGGAATGTCACAGCCAATGTTCTCAATAGTGCGGACAAGAGTGTTGTCTGCCCTGATAAAACACATGTGCAGCTACATTGTTTTCCCCCAGGATGAGGATTTGGCCACAGTGAAGGCAGAGTTTTATGCAATGGGACATATCCCCAACATAATTGGGGTGATTGATGGTACACATATTGCATTTGTCCCCTCACCCCCCTGGCAGAATGAACAGGTGTTCAGGAATCGTAAGAGTTTCCACCCCATGAATGTTTAGATGATGTGCTTGGCAGACCTGTACATCTCCCATGTCAATGCTAAGTATCCTGGGTCGGTGCATGATGCCTTTGTCCTAAGGAATAGCAGCATCCCAAATATGATGCCCCAACTACAAAGGCTCAGGGTGTAGGTAATAGGTGAGCCCTGGTTCCCACCCAGTAGATGTTGGTGTATGGGTATGGTGTTGGTCATATAGGATAGTGTGTGCCTAAATGTTTTCCCTCAATATTTGTAGGTGACTCTGGTTACCCAAACCTATCATGACTGCTGACCCCTGTGAGGAATGCGAGGACCAGGCCAGAAGAACGTTATAATGAGGCACATGGGCGAACTATAAGGAGAACCTTTGGCCTCCTGAAGGCCAGGTTCCGGTGCCTCCATCTAACAGGTGGATCCCTGTGCTACTCACTCAAGAAGGTCTGCCACATAGTAGTGGCATGCTGCATTTTGCACAACCTGGCCCCTAGACGCCATGTCCCTTTTCTGCAGGAGGAGGAGACTGGAGATGCCCCTGTGGCAGCACTGGACCCTGTGGACAGTGAGAATGAGGAGGCAGAGGATGAGGATGAGGACAACAGAACATCTGTGATCCGTCAATACTTCCAATGACACACATGTAGGACAATGTAACTTTAAATTTAAATGACTTTGGTTGCAATCTGTGTGGCAATGGCATGCAGGGTGTTTATTGAAGTGCTAACATATAGGAGGAAAGTCGAGGATATTGTTCCAGTCTGTTTGTAGCTCAGGTGCAGTGTCCAGGGGGGCATAGGAAGGGGAGCAATGACAGTTCAATGTGGACAGGGTGACTGAGTAGGACATAAGGGGGAAAATCAGGAGAGTCTCATTTCCTGGCGGGGGTCTTGGCATGTGTCTCTGGCTTCTGTCTGGATCACAGGGAACGTTTGCGGGGTGGTTCACCTTCTGCAGGGGGAGGGGTTTTGGTGGCCTTTGAGTCCTGTGGCAGAGCCTCCTGGCCACTAGCAGAAGTGGATGGTTGTTCAGATGACTGGCTAGTGGCAGGGGCACGCTGGTGTGAGACTGCCTCCCTCATAATGTTGGGCATGTCTGCCAGCACCCCTGCAATGGATATCAGCGTGTTGTTGATGGCCTGCAAGACCTCCCTGATCCCCTAGCACTGTCCCTCCTGCAGCCGCCTGTTCTCCTGCACGTTGTTCAGGATCGGGCCCATCGTGTCCTGGGAATGTTGGTAGGCTCCCAGGATCTCGGAGAGTGCCTCCTGGAGAGTCGGTTCCCTGTGCCTGTCCTCCCCCTGGTGCACAGCAGTCCTCCCAGTTTCCCTGTTGGCCTGTGCCTCTGTCCCCTGAACGGTGTGCCCACTGCCACTGACCCCAGGTCTCTGGTTGTCTTGGGTGAGAGGTGTGGCCTGGGGTCCCTGTAGAGGTGGAGTCACTGTTGATTGATGTGTCCTAGGGACAGAGGTGTGGGTACGCTGGGTGGGAGCTGTGCTGTGGTTTCCTGATGAGGGAGGCCCTGTGGTGGTCTGTGACTGGGCTTGGGTAACCAGCTGTCCAGTGGACCCTGATGGGCAACGTAGATTGTCCAGATCCTGAAGACCAGAGTTACTGTCATCACTGTGGGCCTCTTCAGTTGGGGGACTGGATAGTGCTGGCACCTCCTCTCCGGTGACATTGGCTGGGGTACCTGTGGGGATGTAAATGATGTGTTATGGTTGATGTGTACGACATATTGTACATCCCTAGCTTCCCCTCTACAGTTGGATTTGCCCTGTCAGCTTTCACTTTTGTATGTAAGTGCATGGTGGGATTGTTAGTTCTCTATGCTGTGCATGCTTTGGTGATGAGTTTCCACGCAGGGCTCTGAGGGATGTCCATGCATTGGTACAGCATGCAGGGCTTGGCATTGGGATTGAAGAGATGTGATGGTGGAGTGTGTGGGATGTAGTGGAGTGAAGGGAGTGAGGGTGAGGGTGAGGATATGTGATGGCATGCAGGTAGGGGGGTCCGAGGTGCCCTGTCTGGAAATCGACGGATCGCTCTCTTGCAAGGGAGAAAAACGACCATCTCCTACCCGGGCAAAGAAGAAGCGACGTACGGCCTCACTTGCGAGTAAGGAATGAGGCATCACTGACTTTTCAGATGCACCGCTCGCCTGTGCAGCTTTATTTTTTATGCAAACCAGATACTTTGTGTAAAATCAATGTTTCCATTGTTTTCTATGGAGTAAGACTCTTATTCTTTTGAAAATTCATATCTTGACTTGTGTATATTGGATTTTTGTTGTTTGGTCTTGTTTGATTTAGATAAATATTGCCTATTTTTCTAAATTGGTGTGGGGTCCCTTTTATGGTGTTTTCACTGTATTACTCTGTGTGTTGGTACAAATAATTCACACTTTGCCTTTTTAATAAGCCTGATTGCTTGTTCCAAGCTAGCAAGGGGGTGAGCCGGGGTTATCTTAAGTGTGTATCTCCATTGCCCTGACTAGAGTGAGGGTCCCTGCTTGGACAGAGTGCAAACGGACTGCCAACCAGAGACCCCCTTTCTAACAGTTGCACACTCCTTATCCAATATACTTCCTTGTTTGTTAGAGACACTGCATCTTTGTGGGTACCTTGTTTCAGTTTCAACTTGGGGACTTGAACCATGAATATTTCTCTCTTGTGAATGTTACAAAGGTGATAAGCTGCTTTACGTATGTGCAAGTCATAGATGGAAGTTGGTATATTAGACTCGGAGAAGGTTGCCTTGGGGGCAACAAGAGTTTTTATAGTATGGGGGTGATAATGTGGCTCTATTCCCTTGCTGCTAGCATCCATGAGTGTCACCCTTCTCTGAAGTTTCCTTGATCGAGAATGTTTACCATTTATGTTGTCTGGGTCTTTATGCAGTTTAGTGGAGTTGGTGGATGAGCAGGCATGATAACTGGCTGCACCGGCCATAGCTTCAGGTGGGAGGCCCATGGTGTACGGAAATCTACCTGGCTGTTGGCAGCAGAGACAGAGCTATCACCATTACTGTCCTGCAGGTCTCCCACTTGTTGCAGGGGGCTTCTGGTGCTAAAATGAAACACACTTTTCATTAATTTAATAACCGTCAATTTTAAATCTATAATTTCGGATTTCAACCGTATAAATTGGTATTAAGACATGACTGTGCTGCAAGGTCGATTTGTCACTGACCCCCCACTGACTTGGGGCAGCTTTCCTCTTCCCCATGTTCAATGAGAGTCAGCTTCTTGTAAATAGCATTTCCCATACAGTCTTCCATTGAAGAGCAAACAGGGCAAGGATTAAATCACCAACTCACTTTCTCCCTTTGGGGCATATAGGTTCAAGCGTAAAATAAGACAATGGGTGATAAAAAAATCAATATGTGGATCGCACAGTAACCTTGTCCTCTTCGAGGAAGCAGCACATCAACAGCAAGGTCACTTACGGCAGGACCAGGAAGGGTGGCTTCCTCTGGGTGATGACGGGTGGAAACGGGTCTGCATTCCTCGTGCGTATTGCTCAGCGGCAATCTTCTTTAGGGGAGGTGAGGCCTGCCTCCACCACCCATCCTTGTCCTGATGCCTGCTGGAACTTGGAGTGATTGATTTTAGCATCCCGCTCATGCGGGTAGTTTTCTTGTGGTATACAGCATTTTGGTGAAGTAGGGCCTGCACCTTCTGCCCTCTCCTTGCGCTGGTGGCTGCTGGGACTTGGAGTCCCTGATCTTTGATTCCCACTCAGTAGGTAGTCTTCTTGCGGTACTTGGGTGAAGTGGGGCCAGCATCCTGTACTCCCTCCTTGCGCTGGTGCCTGCGTGGATTTGGAGTCCCTGATCTTAGAATCCCACTCATTAGGTAGTCTTCTTGCGGTATGTAGCGCTTGAGTGAAGTGGGGCCAGAAACCTCTGCCCCTTCCTTGCCCTGGTGGCTGCTGGGACTTGGAATCCCTGACTTTCGCGTCCTCTTCAGTCTGTCATTTTGGCTCAAGCAGTTGAAATAACTCTTCCGTAGTTCCTTTTTGGTAAATGATTTATTTAGATTGAAGCTCACGATTTAAGAAATGATAATAAAGGGCACAGAGCACAAACACAGCCTGAGCTGGAGACCACCAACGAACCATCAAATTCAAAAAGGAGGGGCAGAGTGGGAGATTCGGAGAAAAAAGAGTAACTCCTGGTCCTGTGTGTACGTCTCCCAATAATATACTCAACAAAATATACACACAGTTCCAAAATAAGAAAGAGGGTTATGGTTTTAAGGGCAGGTTTCCAAAAACAAGAAGGTGGAAAAGGAAGGGGGAGCGATATGCTCGAAGCAAGAGCCCTCACTCACCATCTGGTGACATGCTTCATCATAGGGCTATGCTCCTCGTCAGGCCGTCACTGCAATGCCTGACGGGCCCCACAGGGGGGCTCTTTGCCGGAGATCTTTAGATAGTTGGTGTAAAGCCGGTCAAGTGTGAAAAAAGAGGATTGGTATGAAAAAGACAACCAACGAACACCTGCCGCTTTCGTGTCTATGCGATGTCACCAGGTTCTATGTGACATGCAAAACATTCCAAGCCATATCATTACAGCAGTCTTTTGTGAGAGTATCTTGATGTTGAGTTCAGGTGAGAAAACAGTCAAATGGGTGAAGACAGAGCAGTACTTGGTAGATAGCTAATGTAATGCATACACTTATGAACAGTTCATATAATATTTAGGGATCCCATAACCAGCCCCAAATGCATTATTCAAATGTGGTTTGCTGTACGACTTTTATTGCATCATTCGCCTTTGCTATGACCTATCACAGCTAAAAATTAACATAAAATAAAGGGATAATAAAAAACAAGTGAAATGTCCATTGGTTTAGTTCACCGTGGAGAACACAGAAATTTTGTATGCCCACAGTCGGACTGAAACAGAAAGTAGGTCTTGTAAAGGCACTGTAGTGTAGCCATTTTAAATATAGCCTCATGTACGTAAGTTTAACATACTAGGCCGCTGTGCACTTTGCCCTAGATGTATTTTATTCAGCTTCGCACTGTTATTTTACAATAACCAGTTTTACGGTCTTGTTTTATTTTCTTCTACGACACTGTTTAGCTTAGTTCAGCACTGTGTTCTCAAATAATGCATTCTTGATCGCCCTGTGCTTTAGTCAAGGCTACAGTCTGGTCAATTGCCGGTAAATGTGGTAGAAGTTTAGTCTCCAGTATTCGTAGAAAATACACATCCTTAAATAGGGACATTTTCTTAGAACATCTGCATGTTAGTTACAAAAACACTTCTTAGTCCTAGTACACGTCAACAGGGAGATTCCAGCCAGGGACCCACAACTAGATGCTGAATGCCCAGTTGCAGATGCTGATGCAGATTACAGGCCTTTGCTCAGGTATGAGGGTTGATGTCCTCCCGGGGGAGCCTGAAAGGGAGGCTTAGAGCTTAACATGCTGTGCTCAAAATATAATTTAGAGAGAAAATAATCTAGCAGCACTATGATAGTCTTATTCTTGTGCTTCACTCTCATCGTTACTATTTCAATCTTACTGTGTTGTATAGTTCTGGTTATTGCAGCTCACGCTTTGCTATCCAAAATGCAGTTGTTTTATTAAACCAATCTTTAAAACTTAAACTGCCTTTGTCATTTATATATGAGACCGTACTGTGTATGAGAGAACCGGTTGTGACCTGAGTGACCACGACTTCCCTGAGAAGTACTAAGATGTCATGCGCTTGGCTGCCCAATTGTCTCTTCCATTTGGGAGAGATGAGGCACTGCTAGTTAGCCGGAGCAAAACCCGGATTTCAAGTGACAAGTGTCATTCACCGTGGGTTAGACTCAGTGCCCCACACCGTGGCCGATCTTGTTGCTTAAAATCCAGTAGTCTCATTAGGATAATGAGAGCCTACGCGGCATGGGGCCGCCAACGTTTGGTCAGGCTCTGATTTTTGGGTCCACCGGCATATCTCGGTCTCATTTTATTAAATGACCCCTCAGTTCCGTATACGGAGACGTCCGTGGTACTGAGGATTTCCACCACCACCGTATAGGTAACCCTATTTTTCAGCTGGTGGTTGTTCAAGCTCGAACCTTAAAAGGAAACAACCCCGTTTTGGTGTGCCTTCTCTGAACTCTTAGTGATTACATGATGGTGAATCCCCACGCTGTACAAATAGCTCTTAACATGAGACATCCTCTTACGACACATTTACTAGCACATGGTCTCACAGCAAAAGGAGGTCCAGTCTCATTTGTGGTGGACGCCCACGCATCCTATAGAACAGAGCTATTTTATTCTTGGGTCACATTTCCAGCAGTTGATGGGAACACAAATGCATTTCATACGTATACACCTGCGAACGCGCCTGGGCAATACAGGGCATACACATTTTTAGAGATACCTCTATCTTATCAAGAACATAATAATTGGCTTGATGGCGCTCTACCCCATACTATATTACCAGTAAGGTTAGGTCCACTAAGTAATGATGGTCCTACCTGGCCTTTATTGGCCACATATACACCTCATTATGCGGTTGCGAATGTGGCGGTAGCTGAGGTTCGACGCTTATATACTGAATTAACAGGAATATATAGACGATTAGTACAATTTGTAATGCAGACATTAAATACAAACCCAGCGTATGCTGCTCCAGCGATACCACATGCAGCAACACCAGGTATAAATCTGGTGACTGTACACTCTATTATGGGTAAAGTCCCAGCCAAACGAGAGGAAACTCCGTTTTGGCTGGCACAAAAAATTAATACTCTGGAGGCAGTATTTCCCCATACAGGACCTCAGGATAAACATAGAATATTAACTATGTGCTTGCCCTTTGGGATGGTTCCTACAGTTGAACACATTAATACATGGGGTGCGGTATTTGCCGGGCTCTATACAACGGCACACGGTACACCGACATTAGCCAACCTACCGGAAGTGCTTAAACAAATTCAAGATGAATATGGGGCTGCCCCGGCCCTAGATTTGGGGATGCAACTGATGGGCAATTTTGCCACAGTTTCCGCAATTATTCTAAGTAACCTTGAAGGGGAAGCAGTTGCACTTGCAGTGTGCATGCGGCTCCGTGACCGTCCGCAACAAGACCAGGAGCGAGAGCTGCCTAAAATAATAGCGGAAACATTTTCCAGTATCCGTCGAGATAGCCTAGGGGCTAGACCACAAAAACCTCAATTTCAGGGTAAAATTAATAAAGACAATGCTAAACAACAACCTGAGGTATAAGAAACACTGGGAGAAAAAACAGCAAAGGCATAAAAAAAGAAAGGGGAGAATCTCCACGCACGGAGACCCCACAGAATAGTTATAATCTCAGAAATAGAGAGAATATAAAAACGCCTGATAGATATCAATATACTGATACACGCCAATCTCGTTCCTTTCAGGACTCATCGGAAAAGAGAAATGAGAGAGGTGGGCGATCAGAGCGGAGAACAGAGTACCTGAAACCAAGACAGGAATCACAACGCTCTTCGGAGGTTTCTGTTAAGAAGGAAGAGAAACGAGTACAACAAAAACAACAATCTAAAAAGAAAAAAGTGGCAGCTGTCTCAGTTCGACATGCCACTCAGGAAGAGGGTTCTCTTGAAGAACAATAACTGGGCTCTAGCACTGCTAGACAGCGTGGCAGAGGTCACAATATTTCGCCAGAATCTTCTAGAGCATCTGGAGGTGAAAGCAACTGATGACTTTATACAAGTAGAAACAGCAGACATGCGTGTCTCCAAACCCGATAGGGTGCATAGAGTAACTCTACAATTGGAAGGAGACATTGAACGCACCATACACGCAATCTTTTGGGACCGTGTAGTAAAAATATATGACATCTTGTTGGCCGAATAAGATTGGCCGCCTGATTTTGTCTGCACCTGCCCATATGGAGAGGAGGTTATTAAACCCTCCTTCTCGCCCCTTGTTCCAGAGGAACTCGCTGAGTCCTATTCGGTAGAATGGGCTCTAGCACAAGCACCTACGTTTTATAGAAATCACGTAGGTTGGGATAGGGATTCTCCATACCATGTCATTCCCATTAAAAGTTAACCTCAGCCACATCCACAGTATCCAATAAAACATGAAGCAAGGGCACCGGTGAGAGAGATACTTACACAATTGGAATACCAGGGTGTGATTGAACCCTGTGTCTCACCGATGAATAACCCCTTATTCCCTGTAGCTAAGCCGGACCGTTCATATAGAATAGTCTTGGACTACAGACATTTAAACGGACATACACGTAAATATGCTATACAAAACTCACATAGCACTGCACTAATGAGCAACATTGTGCAAAGAAATATAAAACGGCTTTAGATATCTCGAATGGGTTCTTCTGCCAGAATATAGCTCCTGAAAGCAGGGACTTAACAAGCTTTAGCGCATTAGGCTCTCAGAAAAAATTCTGTAGTTTGCCTCAGGGGTATAGGAACAGCCCAGGACTGTTTGCAGCCCGTGTGACTGCTATTTTACACGAAATAGACCCTGAAGCTTTGACATATGTGGAAGATATATATCTCATGGATGATGAATTACTACAACATTTAAGACGGGTAGCCTGCATTGTTGTAGGGTTTGCCGAACTCGGCTACAAATTTAACTTCAAAAAGTCAAAGATTGCCTTCTCATAGCGTCCTGTTCCTGGGATACGAGCTCTCAAATGAAGGGAAGAGCCTAGCGCCACAAGTTTTAGAAAAATGTCCACAATTGCAACCACCAAATACGATTAAAAAACTACAATCATTGTTGGGCTTTCTAAGTTTTGGCCGAACATACATTCCTGATTATGCTACACGCATAAAACCTTTATATGAGTTAATACGTCCTGAATTTTCAAGCAAATTCTGGACAATTGAACATACACATACTTTTCGCGAGTTACAGGTAGATATGCTAGCAGCAAAGCATTTACACACACGGGACAATAAGACACATTTGGTCATCAGGGTTATAGCTGGGGCCATCGGTTTTACTTATGTCACATTTAATGAAGGTGAGACAGTCCCGATAGCATACAAATCACATTTGTATTCCGCTGCTGAACAACGCTTTGCACCCACGGAGAAAATTCTCACTTCTGTGCAGATGGCTGTTATTAAGGAAAGACCTCTTGCCCAAGGAAAACGCATTATTGTTGTTTCCCCTTTCCGGCCCTAGAGGCTGTTACAAGAGCTAGCGTCCCGAATGCAAAAGCACTTCATCCACGATGGATACAATGGGCTACGTCTTTAACAGCCACTGATGTAGACTACATTTTTTACCCAAAATTACAAACTCAAGAATTTCTACAATATGAAGTAGAATAGCCAGTTCCCGCTGATACTTTGCCTATTGATCAATATCATGTAGTCATGTACACCGATGGCTCTGCGCAACCAGCGATTGGAATTAAACATCAATATTCATGTGCGTTCATGAGCGGCTATATGGAGGGGGAGAAATTCTGTCCTCAACATACCTATACACAGACGTTAGGGGATTGTACGGCACAGTTGGCTGAGCTAAAAGCTCTACTGATGGCACTAGAACATACGGATCCGACACAGTGATTGTTTGTGATTCATATTATTGCGTACAGTCTTTTAATGAATTTCTGCATTACTGGCGCTCAGACTTCTGTGGGGGAAGGTAGCAGACTTGAAAGAGATGCTATCCAAAGTCCATGTCATACATACACTTGGACACCAGCGCATTGGAATACACGTTGCTGGAAATACTTTGGCTGCTGAAGATGCAAAGTCAGCAGTGGTGGTTGCCACTGTAGCTGCAGTGACTCGTTCAAGTTCTAAACCAGACACATACATCATGGCTGCCATAAAAGCTACGGTTGATGGTACGCCTTATCCTAGAGGATTTCCTAATAAATATCAATACTTGATGGGAAGTATGCTGAACGCTGAAGTTAAGATTCCAGGCGTATGCGTACGCGACATCCCCAATAAAGATGTAAGACCTCAACTGATTAAAGCAGCGCATGAAGGGGTGGCATCTGCACATGCTGGTGTGGCGGCTACAATTTCACTCTTGCAAGCCCGTTATTGGTGGCCTGGTCTCTATAAAGAGACTAAGCAGTATGTCCTTTGTTGTGATATCTGTCAACAAATTAAAGTTTCCATGGCTAAGCCCCCGCTGCAGACACCCCTCCTGATCTCAAATAGACCATTACAATGTGTGTACTTGGATCATTGCGGTCCATTAACACCTGATAGTGCATACAAATATATATTAGTCGCTGTTGATTCTTGCTCCAGATTTGTGTGGGTGTGGCCACAACGCTTGGCTGACGCTCGGACTGTTATTAAAGATTTGTGAGTCTTTGTCAGTACATATGCAGTTGTGGCATTCCATTCGGACCAGGGCCCTGCTTTTGCCTCAAGGGCATTCAGGGACACCATGGCTTCGTTGGGGGCCAGCTTCAGTACTCGCCTCCATTTCATCCCAAGGAAAATTCTGTTGTGGAGCAATTAAACCGCCATCTAAAGCAATCCTTAACGGCCAGAGCCTTAGGTACGGGTCGTAGTTGGCTAACCCACCTGCATGGAGTTCAGAGAGCACTAAATAACCTGCCTAGAAGGTCCCTGGGGGGTCATACTTCATATGAGTGCCTGTTCGGAACACAAATGTTTGTTCCTGATCTTGATGGTCCTGGCGTGGAGGCAGCAGAAACACCATTTGACATAAATGATCATGTCACTGTTTTACAGGAATTACAGCAGTTCCGTGAAGATAACTCTTCTAAAAGTGCTGCCTCCACAGGAATTAAGGATGTGCCAGTAACACCTACCGGCTGGATTCCCAGGGTTGGGGATCTTGTGCGTGAAAAGGTCGCAGTGAAAAAATTATTTGGCCCTTCTTATCGAGCACCAGTCCCTGTGTTGGGGATACACGGTACCAGAACTGTTATTCTACCACCGTTGCCAGGTGCCAAAAAAATTGCTTTGTTTCCATTGACAATGTCAAACTACAACATGTGGCCGATTCTACACAGCCGACCAAGAGGAACGTCCAGTAGTTCCCGAATCCCTCTCACTACTGGAGAAGAAGTTCTGCTTCAGGTTGTTTATACCAATACAGATGCCTCTCCGAGCTTGGGGAGGGTGGATGATGATGATCTTGCCTTAGTTCCACTAACAACAAGCAACTTAGAAACATTTGATCAAGTCACTATGACTACAAGCCAGGCGGATGGTCCTCTTCATAGCGTACCACCCCAGGAAACACCAACTCCACCGTTGGCAACAGCTACACCATTTGCACGAACATCCTCTGGTTATTTTGCCGACTACAATGACGGTCTAACAGACTTGTTTGCCTCTTCGACAGCTGACCTGTCAGGTGCACGTAAGCTAATACATTGGCTTAAAGATACTTATTTCATTTTTCCATGGAACTATGTGTGGCTTTCCTTGACTGTCCTAGCCTTTTTGCTTTGGATTGGGTTTGTCATTACTTTTTTCCTGTTAATACATGGTCATTTTCTTCCCGAGAGATCAGCGGTTGAACAGGTGGAGGAGGTGTTGAAACCACATTTTTCATCACATAAGGTTCGAAGAGACTTGTCCTTTGTGAACATTTCTGCAGTGCCAGTTCCGGATGGGATTGTGTGGGATAAAGTAATGTTTGATATATATGGTCCCACTGAAATTCTTCAAATACTGTATGTGTTAAAGTTATCTATGAATGATGTAGTTATACCAGGCATTGTATCTGATGATTGGGATGTGAAAACAATTGATTCAATGATGACAGAATTGCAATATTATACTGTCTATGAAAGTGAAGATGTTTACCAGTTTAAAGACAATTATGGTGACATGTTTTGCTAAATTATTATGGGCACCACTTCATACATAAAGTGAGCAGTCCAAAAACGATATTTGATTATACACAATTGGAACATTGTCCAACTCCCCCGCAAGGGAGTTCAAAAACTTATTTTGAAAAGTTTGTGTATTTTTCTGGGCATCATCAAAAAAGTCATATTATTTTAAGGTAACTCCGACTAAGAATAAACATATGTTATTGACCAACACTAAATTCATATATTCGGACTCCTTTGTTTCCCGGTTATCAATTGAAGGTTAAGACTATTGGTCAAAAAATTTTGATTTGAAAAGTGTTTGGGGAACAAAAAATTGGCAGACCAAGGGTAGAGAAACATTGTTTAGAGCATGTCTCATCCCCGTTCAAATTATCTTTTTGAATGAAACAGTACAACAGATAAGTTGTTTAGGCTTAGCAACAATTAGAGAATTAAACATGCCCAGTATACCTGCCCCTGCAAAATGTAATAACTGCCAAAAATATATGAATGCAACGTTTAGTGAGCTTAATGAGTGGCTCCAGAATAGTACATTTAATGCTTCACTGACACGTCCAGGCGGGTGGTTATTGTGGCCAATAGATACCAACGGGTATTCTTCAACGATTTGTCACCTCCTCAGGAGGTTTCCGGACGAGTAGGTCAGACCCTCACTATATATCACCAGAACATGCTGACATAATTACAACATATAGTGTAGGAAAATTGTGCCAACAGTGACTAAAATCATCCTTACTAGATGCAGTTAAGACACATCTCAGTCTCCTGTCTAACAACACTGACTTACAAGATTTTTTGTCAGGCCCAAAGATACCACGTAGGAAGCGTTTCTTGTGTGAGGTATACAATGAAATATGGAAACTTTCCCGGCAAGAGGCTGAAGCCCGGTTAAGGCAGATAAATAAGGAAAATCTGAAAAAGGCATTAGCTATTGTGGATAATAGGATTCACACCTTGTCCGACCGGATATATACAATTAACAACATTGTTTCTTCTGCTATAGACATTATACGATCTGATATGTCTTCTTTATATCATGGACAAAGTCAGACCAGGTCCATTATGCAGCTGGATTGGACACTTCAGACATTGAAGGCGGGTCGCGTTCCATGGCAGCACATCAGTGCCAGAGAAATATTTTTTTCCTTTAATTTGACGCGACAACAACAACTAATGGCTGAAAAGAAGGCGACTCATGTCATGCTTAATATTGAAAATATAGAAAGATTGTCTTTTGCCGTGGCTGAGATTCCTTCAGCAGAGTGGTTGATACACAGGGTTATTAATCTGCCTATTTCGACATTACAATTCACTTCTTGTTTGAAACATGTTCCGGTAGGCAGATATGAAAGGTTGGGAGATAGTTACATCCTTGAGGTATGGGAGCTTCCCTTCTCGTACAAATGCCTCAATGGCATGAAAGAGGACTTTCTTAGCGGTAGTGAATGCGAGACTTCAGTCAGCCATTCGATGATTTGTAAGCAGCTGTCCTTGCATGGGGTGTGTAATGCCTCGGTTGCAAATTTGGCTTGCTATCTGAAGGGAGATCCAGTCCCCTTGAATAAACGCACCTTCCAGGTGCTTTCAAACAGCAGCTACGTCCTCCTCAATAGTAAAGACTGTTGTGGCATGCGGGCTGGAATAGTTTACGTTGTTTCGGTCTCTAAGGTCGTTACATGCTGCGGGAGCGTGTTGTTTCCTCCCACTAAGTTAAGGGAGGTAGCAGATATCTGGCCTCACATTGCTACTTCCAAGGTGAATTTTGACAAGTTAAGTAGACTGAAGGCTTTATTGTTTCAAAAGCATGTGGCCCTTACATCTGCATGCGAGACCTACGCACTTCTGGAGGCAAGGTCATCGGCAGAAATACAGTCCCTGTTAAATATGAACATTCCAAGACACTTTGGTGAACTCGTGGGACGTATATTTAATGCGTTCAGCACGACTGGATTAGCAAATTTTTTCAATGCTGTTGGTATTGTTTTTTTTTTCACACCTTTTCTTCTATATTCGGTTTGATACCTTCGGCTATCCTCTCAATTTTCGGAAGCATTTTTTGGGGATTTCCCAAAACTTTGGCTTTATTAGCGGGCATTTTGCTGTTGCTGTTGTTTTTCCGCAATGGCTGTCCCACCGCAGCAAGGACAAATGAAGGCGCTCCCATCAGCACAGCTGTGTCATGAACGCATGATGCAGTACTTTGGAGCAACACTCCGGGAACATTTGGGGTGTGACTGGTCTCTGTCATTCAGACCGGTTTTGGACTGTGTGCAGCCCATGTTTCGGTGCCGTTGGTGCTCTTTTGAACATGCACTGGAAGTCTGTCTCTCACAGCAACGCCCCTCAATGATTGATGCTGATCTGTTGATGTTCTCTATGAGGGTTCATTACCCGACATGCACACTGCGGTTGCGTTTGCTCAGAGAAGCTGATTACGAGCTACCCTTCCTGGAGGAAGTTACCATTAACACGTTCATAGGCACTGCACGGGATGCCGCCTTGGCTGAGACTGGGGCTATGGAACACACCTGCTCCTTGGTAGCTTTTGGCGTGGATCTACCGGTTTTGTCATCTGCCGAGTAGGAGAATCTCCTGCTTTCCATGACTGATGCTTGATTTGGAACTGTTTAAAATTTTCCTTTGAATTCGGCTTTTGGCCGCATGCTCATGTTTAAATTGGCCAAATAGTATGCTTGAGTGTCCTCTTGACTTGTTAAAATTAAGTAGGGTTTTAAATATATTTTAGCTTAGGGCATTTTAGCTTTGGCTTAAACCACTTTCTACCAACAAGGGGAGGGTGTAGTGTAGCCATTTTATATATAACCTCATGCACGTTAGTTTTACACACTAGGCCGCTGTGCACTTTGCCCTAGATGTATTTTATTCAGCTTCGCACTGTTATTTCACAATAACCAGTTTTACAGTCTTGTTTTATTTTCTTCTATCACACTGTTTAGCTTAGTTCAGCACTGTGTTCTCAAATAATGCATTCTTGATCGCCCTGTGCTTTAGTCAAGGCTACAGTTTGGTACATTGCCGGTAAATGTGGTAGAAGTTTAGTCTCCAGTATTCGTAGAAAATACACATCCTTACGTAGGGACATTTTCTTAGAACATCTGCGTGTTAGTTATAAAAACACTTCTTAGTCCTAGTACACGTCAACAGGGAGATTCCAGCCAGGGACCCACAACTAGATGCTGAATGCCCCATAGCAGATGCTAATGCAGATTACAGACCTTTGCTCAGGTATGAGGGTTGATGTCCTCCCGAGGGAACCTGAAAGGCAGGCTTAGAGCTTACATGCTGTGCTCGAAATATGACTTCGGGAGAAAATAATCTAGCGGCACTATGATAGCCTTATTCTTTTGCTTCACTCTCATTGTTACTATTTCAATCTTACTGTGTTGTATAGTTCTGGTTATTGCAGTTCACGCTTTGCTATCCAAAATGCAGTTGTTTTATTAAACCAATCTTTAAAACTTAAACTGCCTTTGTCATTTATATATGAGACCGTACTTTGTATGAGAGAACCGGTTGTGACCTGAGTGACCACGACTTCCCTGAGAAGTACTAAGATGTCATGCGCTCGGCTGCCCAATTGTCTCTTCCATTTGGGAGAGATGAGGTACTGCTAGTTAGCCGGAGCAAAACCCGGATTTCGAGTGACAAGTGTCATTCACCATGGGTTAGACTCTGTCCCCCACACCGTGGCCGATCTTGTTGCTCAAAATCCAATAGTCTCATTAGGATGATGAGAGCCTACGCAACAACACGCTATATAAGTGTTTTGCAAGGTATGGAAGACTTTGTGAATTTGAGCTTGAGGCCCAGCAGACTACAAAACAGGCTCACAAACACCCAGAACACCGGCCCACACGCTGACGTGTTAGACAAGCCCGTCTAGCGCTGCCTGGTTGCCCTGTAGACCAGTTCGACCCTGTGTAGGATCGTCAAGAATAAAGCAGTAGAATGAACAAACGGTATTATACTGAACTGGTACCTGTATATTTGTTAGTATCTGTTAAAACCGAGCAAATAAAGCGTCAAAACCTCACTCAGAAGTTGCACTCTGAACAGAGATTGCTCTACAAAAGTGTCAGTGTTTTTAAATATTTCATCAAGAGAACCAGCCCTTAAAACTGTCCTATCTTGAGGATATACACCCATAGATACCCCGGCATAATGTCCCTATGACAGGCAATTTATGACTTGCAAATTCCAAAGCCATGTTGCGCCAAGCTCACATCATCACCAGGGCATAAATGATCAGTTAGTGTCTAGACAGTTTTAGGTCTCTTAATGTGCCCAACACTGCAATAAGTAGCGTTAAAGCCATCTCCTCTATCAGAGCAGTAAAAGTTCATGGCTTAGGTTGCCACAGAAAACCTTAATCGAAAGGCTCCTGACTCTCTATATCTCCCAAGGAAGATCCAAAAAGGCTGTGGGTACAAAGGTAAAACAATCAGAAATAAAAGCCCCCCCTTGAAGGGAACTAGTTAAACAAATTAATTTGGAAACAAGTAAATGGCTTCAGTCCTTTGCTGTCACTCCTCACTTAATTACACCTGGACAGAACCCTGTGATGTCTAATAACACGTGGGAGGAGGCATACAAGGGACCAAAAGGTGATGTAATGAAGATGAGATAGTTGACAATTTCAGTATGTGTATATATATATATATGGGAGGGGTCCCCAGGGCCGAGATCAGCTGGGGGAGGAGGACGCATGGCTCCCACCCCCCAAAAAATTAATACATTCACGTCTGGCCCTGGGGTCCCTGGGTCCGAAATCGGCCAGGGGAGGAGAGCCGCGTGGCCAGGGCCTACAGCCAACTCCCCTAACCACTCAACCCCAAGCTGTGCATGGGCTTTGGCCATGTGCAGTGGGAGTTGGCCGCAGATCCACGTGGACCGCTTCTCCTGGCTGATTTTGGTCCCAGGTTACCCATCCACTGGAGCCAGGCTTTCTAAAATATATATTTTTGGGGGGATGTGGCCATGTGGACTCCCTCCCCTTGACGATTTTGGCCCTGGGGACCCCATCCCCAGAGGCCCAGACTTCTAGAATATATTTTTTAGGGGATGGGGGCTGAGCGGCCCCTCCTCCTGGCCGATTTTGACCTAGGGGACCCCATTCCCCAGGGCCTGGCGTTAATATATATATATTTTTTGGGAGGGGGGCTGCGTGGCCCCCTTTCCCAGGCTGATCTAAGCCCTGGGGACCCCATCCCCTGGGGCCCAGCCATGTCACCCAGGTGCCCCCCCAGGGCACCCAGTCAAAAAGGTTGCGGGATGTGGGGGGACCTGAAGGCCCGCATGGTCCCAGTGGGGTCCCCTCCTCCTGTAGGAGCTGGCATTTCTGTCACAGACATGGAGCTGCTAAAGATACAGCTCCCTCTCTGTGAGGGCAATTGTTGGCCACAGAGCAGGCAGGGAAACAGAGGAAACTTCCTCTCAGAGCAAGTGAGAGCTGTTTGACAGCTCATTTGCTGCGAGCGGAGTGTTTCTTCTGACTTGGCGGGACTGTCAAAAGTGGCGGTCCCCAGGGCTGCAGGGGGGTGCGGGCCCCCTGCATTTAGATCAACATGTGCACTGGGGAGGTGGAGGTCCCTACGGCTGTGGGAGAGGCTGTGCACCCCCCCCCTGCATTTCATTCAACATTTGCCCTGGGAAGGTGGCTGTTGATGGGGCTGTGGGGGGCCGCAAAGCTCCTGCATATAATTTAACATTACCCCAGAGAGCTGGCGGTCCCCGAGGCTGAAGAGGGGCTACACAGCCCCCCCGCATTCTTAATGTATTTAGCCCTGGGGAGGTGGCGGTCCACAGAGCTGTGGGAGGGGCTGTGCACTCTCCCCCCGCATACAGATTGTTGGGAAGGGTAACTAATGAATACCATAAGAAGGGTTTGCAGTATGACATTGAGGAAGGGGGAGATGCTTTACTCTATAAATGTATAGTTACCATGACATATAATTGATGGGTTGCCATTTTGATTATTCTTGTGCAATGCCAGGCCACTTGGCCAGGATATAAATTGGTAAATATAATTAGACTATTATAATAATGGTTTGTTCTCAAGATGACATTTTTGTCTTTGGGCATCTTGCTCGGGTGTTTAATTTGAAACAGATTTGGAAATCGAAAATATTTTCGCATAGATTACCAATGTAGTTTGTCTGTCTTTCATTTTCTTTGCCTTTCTTGATGACGTTGTATACATGTTTTTAAAGGAAACTAGGCACCGGTTTGTGTTTGGCCATGAAAAAGATCGTTAAATCCGAATGTGTTGCTGAATAAACCCCAGTCCTGGAGTGCGTCTCTAGATGTCTGCAGTACTTTCTGGTGCTTTTGTATGCATATTAGCGGGTTTCCGGCTTCCCGCAATTTCACACCAACCTTGCAAGGTGGAGGTATCAGCTGGGTGATACAGTATATATATATATAGAGAGAGAGAGAGAGAGAGAGATATAGGTAGATAGAGAGAGACAGAGAGAGAGAGAGAGAGAGAGAGAGAGAGAGAGAAAGAGAGAGAGAGAGAGATCCCCTCATTGTCTAATTATGTGGAAGTTGGAAGGGTACCCAGAGGCCTTCGGATATCTATAATTCCTACATATGAGAATCCCAACCTAGACTTGCTGAGAGAATGGGCTTCATTATGGAAAAGACTTTCAAGGGCATGATAGAGATGCTTATTAAATATGCTAAGATAGATCTGGAGAATATGAGACAAGAATTGATTAGGCTACAAGAAACTATTGACAAACAGAAAGAGGACCCAGCAGTGACGGACATTCTTAAAGACTTGGAAGGACGACTCAATAAATATGAGGAAGAGATTAAAATCAAACAATAAAGCAAATTTCTAAAGGACAAAAGGGATAATGCTGAAGGCAGAATATTGACATGTGCCAAATGGTTTGATGGTCCAAGATGACACCTCAGGGTGGATTTACGACGACGCCAACAGGCGCTCCTCTCTACAGGCTCAAGCTCAGATGTACCTTAGATTCTAGGAATCAAGCGCACAGTGCCCTTTTAGGATCACGTCCCCTGACTTCCTATTAGTAATTCAAACTATTGAAAAAGAGACAGTAAACCCCACAAGTAAACAGAATATGGCGCAAAGGGAAAGGTAAAATTTTAGGAGGACAAAGAGGAAAAGACCAACGAGGTGATAGAACATTGTCACAGGAAGAAGAATCTGTTTTAAAGTTGGGGCTATCCTTTTGTCCCATGAATGACTTTGACTACACTTCTACCAAGGAAGATCTATTCAAATGTGTGCATAAATTAAAACTACAAAAACCTTTTGCCATGAAGGGCATGATCGAAAAACCACAACGTGGTAAGCTAGAGAAGCACATCTTGACCCTGGGAGGACTTTGAGATACAGAACTGTAGTATCTCTATATGAATTGGAACAGAATATGCAATATAACTCTCAGGAGAGGATGGAAAAAAAACACTGAGGGAAATGGGTTATACAGTAGATGAATCACCTAGAAGTGGCTTTAGACCCAAGTCTAAATTTAATCCCAACACAGCATATGATAATATTGAGGCTTTTGTCAGTCAAGAACTATTGTGAGTAGCCAGGGAAGAAAATATTCACAAACATGATAATCTATCAAGGCGACAAAGATAAGCCTTAAGGGCTTTGAGAAAAGATCCGTCCATTGTGATAAAACCCTCAGACAAGGGTGGGAACATTGTTCTGATGAATTTAAGGGATTACAGGGCAGAAGCAATATGACAACCTGGGGACCAGACCTGCTATGAGGTTACCACCTGGGAAAACTATCGGCAGTCCATTGCCAAATATAACAACCTTCTGAAAACATGGCTGGCTGAGGGACTCCTTGACAGTGATTAATTTAACTTTTTAAAGGCAGATTATCCTATTATTCCTTGTATATATTTTCTCCCCAAGATCCATAAGAGTATAACATCACAACCAGGAAGACCAGTGAGGGCCCTCTTCAGAATACCACTTTTTTTGTGAATCACTTCCTGTCTCCATATGTTGTGGAACTGAGATTGTACTGTCAGGACAGCACAGACGTTTTGAAACGTATGCATGATATTGTTTGGGAATACAGTTATTATATGATCACATTGGAAGTGTGTTCCCTCTATATGTGTATTGATCAGAAGAAAGGAGCGGAAGCATGTCTTTACTTTCTGAGAAGTCGTCCCTTGAAATATTTAAAACATACTTGTATGCTTCAATGTATGATGTCTTTTTGTTTGGAAAACAACATCTTTATATTTGAGAATATGTTGTATCAGCAGCTTACAGGGACTGCAATAGGTACCTGCTTTGCCCCCAGCTTTGCAAATGTATTCATGGGCTGGTGGGAGGAGCAGGTGGTCTGGACAGAGGTGAATGAGGAATACACCCAACACATTCCCATTTAGGTGAGGAACATTGGCAATTTGTTTCTAATATATGATGGTGAGATTGCATTAGCTCAAGAATTGATCAAAAATTTGGGACACAATGAACTCAATTCGGCATTCACACACAAGATAAACAATACTGACTGTGAGCTTTGGGCATTGCATTACACATAGAAAAGAGTAGGATAGTGACATCATTGCATTGTAAGGATACAGCAGGAAATATGACTTTGTATGCCAGAAGCTATCACCCAAGCTCACCCAAATGGAGCATCCCTTATGGAGAACTCCAGAGGGCCAGGCATAATTGTAATGGAGATTCTGGCTTTATCAGTGAAGAGATTTGCACAGAGGGGCTATCCATCTAAGATCTTGAAACAAGCCACAGACAAAATAATGCAGATTTCTCAGGAACAAGCCTTGTTTTCTAATAATTCTAGAAAGGCTAAATTTCGATCTGACCCTAATCCCAGGTTTATCACTACTTTCAACAGAAGTTCACAAAAAGTAAGGAAATGCATTAATAAACATTGGCAACTTATTAAAGCTGAACCCGTCATTGGCCATACAATGAACGAAATTCCACCCATCGCATACAGGAAGGCACGTTCTTTAAAATACACACTGGTGCACAGTTACATCTCTCCACAAAAGAAGTCTTGGCTGACTTCAAGAACATAAATGAGGGAAATGTAAAGCTTGTAGTGCCAATAAAAATTGCAATTCAGTCTCCTACCTATGATCAGGCAATGGTTGATTAAACAACATATAACACGCACCACAGATTATGTGATCTATGTGCTTGAGTACCCATGTGGTCTCAAATATGTAGGTAGTACTACGTTACAAGTTAAAAAGAGAATCTTAGAACATTAATGTGCCATTACCAACAATGACCCCCATTATCCTGTAGCTAGGCATTTTTACAGGTACCATGAGAGCCGAAGTGATTGCCTTATATATTTTGCCATCAACAGAGTTGAGAAGAACGTCTCAGGTGGTGACCAAGAAAATACATTGAGAATGTTGGAATCAGAATCATAATCATGTTGAAATCCAAATTTCCATTTGGGCAAAACAGCGAGGAAGAATAGGCGGTACATATAGGCATGTTATGGTTAAAGCTTTCTTTGCACTGGGTGGTGGTTTTAGGTTTTAATAACATAGCTTGTAGGAAGAGATATTGGGGAGGATTAGGTATCAATTGACTTGTGGACAGGGCAAAATCAAGAGGCCTATGTGACATATTGTGAAATATGTATTGTATTGGTTAAAATGGAGGTGGAGATTGGAAAACAAGTATCAGCAAATAAGAATTGAGAGCAATGTTGTTTTTTCCCCTCTCCCCCTCTATCTTAACCCTCTTTCTCCTTTTTCTTTTTCTTTTCCTCCTTTCCGACTCTTCCTTCTGCTTTGCATTTTATTCCCAAAAATTGGCTACTGGGGGTGTTAATTGCACTGTTGCACTTTAAACAGGAAAGGGTTCCAAAGAGATGCTAGTGTTGCATATATGATTATAATTATAATGTACTTAGTGAAGGATAATGGGAATACAAATAGGCAGGAGAATATTAATTGCATTTTATGAATTTGTAATACATGGTGTATTTTGACAAGTTTGAATTGTTTCAGGTATTCTGCCATCTGTGTCTATAGTATATCTTTCATGTCGATGAACCATTTACGTACTTTTATGAGGAAGTTGGAATGTATGATAACTTGACAAAGGCTAAGTAGTAGCCGAAACGCGTTGTGTGCCAGTAAATAGTTGAAGCAAAAATTTGTAGTACTGGCTTCTTTATTCTTCGATTGAGGTGTGGTAACAAGGATTGGATATATATATATATATATATATATATATAAATATATATATACAGCCTCCAGTTCAGAGCCAAGAGGAGCACTCTAAGGATTCACAGCCACATTCATTTCACCCAGCATGACGTGTTTCAGCTGGTTGCCTTTCTCAAATGCCAGTAAAACATTGACATTCACTCACAGGTGCTTTAAATATTTTTCCTTCATTGTTTTTTCATTATATTCCTAAGTAAAAAAGGACTCAAATGTCTCCATAAATCACAAAGCTAGCAGCGCTGCCATGACCACATGTACGTTCAGATGTTGCTTAGTCCCAACTGGGGCAAATTTTTAAAGAGGAAGGGGCCTTTTGGAGCCAGGGGTGGCCCTGGGGACCGCCGATCCCTGAGAGCTGGCTCCTGCTATCTCCTGAGGTGCCCACACTCAGGAGGTAGCTAAGCAAAAGCAAACATAGCTCCGCTTTCAGCAAGCAGGCAGAACACAGAGAGTCCGACTCCCGCCTTACCTGTCAAAACCAACAGAGATCAGCTGCGGAGTTCCACAGGGCACCTTCCTGAGCCCCACACTCTCCAATGTCTAGGTGGCCCCGCTTGCAACCATTGTCAGGGACCATGGACTGAACATCGTCTCCTATGCCGACGATACCCAGCTGATCATCTCACTGACTGAAAACCACACTACTGCCAAGAAGAATTTCCACAACTGGATGGAAGTAGGTAGTTGCCCCCTGGATGAAGGACAGCTGACTCAAGCTCAACTTTGACAAGGTGAGTTCCTCATCCTGGGACCATCTAGGCCGACTCCTGGTGGCCATCAACCCTCAGCCCCCCCTCCACCCCAACAAACCACGCATGCAACCTTGGTTTCATCCTGCACTTATCGCTCTCCATGACCCGCATAGTCAATTCAGTCACATCCTCCTGCTTTCACACACTCAGACTTCTCCGGAAGGTCTACAAATGGATCTCAAAGGGCTGCTGCAAAACCGTAACCCATGCCCTGGCTACTAGCAGACTCGACTATGGCAACTCCCTCTATGCTTTTACCACTGAGAAGAACCTGAAGAAATTACCGCACTTCCAAAATGCCTCCTCCAGATTCATCCTGGACATTCCCCGCCGCTAACATATCTCCAATTCCCTAAGAGACCACCACTGGCTTCTGTTATATCTTGTGACATGTCAAATGACAATCTATTCTATGTACTTTTATTTTCATTGTACTGCTCCTGACAAGCTATGGAATGTAGAATGTGGCCGGAGGGAGGATTCCATGAGGGGGAGACTGAGGACAGTTGATGAAGGCTGCGGTCAGGGGTCCTTGTTTTGTGACTTAATAAACAACTTCAACATATTTCCAACGAGTGCTTTTTACTTATTTTGAAAAGCTTCCTATCGAGAAAGGAATTAACTTCAAGCTCCTCCTCCATGCTTACAAGGTCCTCCATGACCTAGGACCCTCCTACCTCAACCACCGCATCCCCTTCTACTCCCTCACCAGACCTCTCCGCTCCACTCAACAAGCACTAGCCACTGTAGCCCACATACGGAAGACCTTGGCTGGTGGAAGATCCTTAGCCTACCTTGTAGAAAAGAGCTGGAACACCCTGCCCCCTGCACCTCAGGCAATCGCCATCACTACCTCAATTCAAGTAATACCTTAAAACCTGGCTCTTTAACTGAAGCTCAGAGGACAAACCCCCTTAGCGCCTTGAGACATTTACGGGTAAGTAGTTGCACTTTATAAACCCTGATTTGATTTGAGGAGCTGGCAAAGAGCTCCCGATTGCTGAAAGCAAAGTATTTATCTCTTTCCCTGCATGCAAACATGCGTGCAGGGAAAGAGATGAAAACATTGCTCCCGCAAGCAGGGAGCTGCTATTTAAAGCAGTTCACTGGTTGCGGAGCCATGCCAGCTCTTACAGGACATGGGGAGCCGGCCAGGAGCCCCCTGTGGTCCTCTCCTGGCAGCAAGCATCTTGCTTTCTGCCACTTTGAATTAATTCTGTGGAGAGACCATTGCAATAACAATAGCCGCTCCATAGGATGACTTCAAACGGCACACAAGCAAGATGTTTGGTTCAAATGTTATAGTGATATTTTAAAACACAGCAGAACAGAGTGATGTCTGGCCTACTGGTAAGGCTCTTGGAGTGTCACTCAGTAGGTTTGAAGGTTCAGATCCAGGAATCCCAATGCAGTGTATTTGTTTATTTACCAGTGTTTTGCATGGTAAACATTCCTTGTGATGAAATATTGAAGTCTTTTTCCTGGCAAAATATTTGAGTTGAATGTCATAGTAATGTCTGGACACTGCATAATAATGATTAACCTGTGGTGTAGTGGTTAAGTTCTTAAACACTCACACTGAAAGTCGAACACTCGAGTAGAGGTGTGCCTATGGTCATTTCCCTGCTTGAATTTCTTTTCAGTTTCAAATATTTAAGGCACATACTCATAGGTGATCTCACTCTTTTTAATTGACAAATAAATTTTTCTTTTTAATTTGCCCTAAAATATCTCATTCTAAGTATATCATTCATCAAAGTCTAGAAAACCTCTTTTCCTCTCGCTCTCTCTCCCTCTCTCTCTCTCAACTTCTCTCTGTCAAAGTCTTTCTCCAAATGTTCCTCTCACTCAACCTCTCACTTTCTTTCTTTCTCTCTCTCTCTCTCTCTCTAGTCCATATCCTAATGGGATGGAAAAGAGATCAAGAGAGATTGGTATTGAAATGACTTAAAAGTGTCACACTAGCAAGATGTTTGGTTTGAATGTTATAGCTATGTTTTGATGGGCTGTCCAGCAGAGTTACTTGTAGCCTACTGGTAAAGCTCTTGGACTGACAAGCACTGGGGTGAGGGTTCAAATCCTCCTGTCTCATTTTTGTGTGTTGGTTTATTTACCAGTGTTTTGAATGTTAAACTATCCTCGTGATGGAACACTGAAGTCTTGTTCCCAGGAAAATGTTTGTGTTGCTGCCAACTCCCACTAAACCACCTAACCCCAGGCCAGGACCTGCGACAAACCCCAGGCCAGGACCTGCGACAAACCCCTGCCATGCACGGCCAAAGGTCATGAGTGGCACGGAGTTGGATGGCAACAGGGTCCTTGTTTGATGACTTAATAAACAACTTCAACATATTTCCAACGAGTGCTTTTTACTTATTTGGAAAAGCTTCCTATCGAGAAAGGAATTAACTTCAAGCTCCTCCTCCATGCTTACATGTGGCCAACTCCTCCCACACACTGTCAAAGGCCATGCGTGGCACGGGGATGGGTGATTATAGGGGGTTGGCTGGTGGCCATCCTCCACCCCGTCCGGCCAAAGGGCATCCACGACAGCAGTTGGATTAACGTACAGTAACTAAAATTACTTTACATTAAAAAAACATAGAATTCACTTAAAAAACAAAGGTTTCCGGGACGTAACATTAGTTAGGCGAACATTTTAAATGTACAAAACCATAGAAATTCACCTGATATCGTTAGTTATTTCAAGTAACTATAACTTGTGCGCGGAGATAACTATAACTTGTACCTTTGCCATGCACTGCTAATTACCCCAGATATTATAGCACTCATGACATCTGTGATAACATCATTGATAATTTCACTGAAACATTTGCAGTAAAATTACTGATGAAATAACTGTGCATGGTGGGGGGGGTGAGTCATAATTACCTTAGGGTACGAGTTATAGTGACTTGAAATAACTCTAACTATAACAGATGAATTTCTGTGGTTTTGTAAATTTAAAGTGTGTGCCTAACTATTATGTCCCTTCAACCTTTGGTTTTTTTAAGTGACCATATATATATATATACATATATATATATATTTGAAGCAAAAAGTGAAGTAACGAAGATGAGATAGTTGACAATATCAACTTCTGTGTGAGTGTGTGTGTATATACATATATATATATATATATATATATATATATATATATATATATTAGCTAAAAATAGGTTAAAGGGAGATTATAGTCAGCTGAAAATGTCAGTTAAAACAAGACATTTTAAAGTAACAATACCACTGAAATTCACCAGGTACAGTTATCTCAATTAACTAGAATTTGTGCCCAAAAGTAACTAGAACTCGTGCCCTCGCCATGCACAGTCTTGCTATCAGTGATGTCATTAGGGATGTTATCAATGCAGTCATTGAACTTGTCCCGAGTGATGTAATATGTGAGAGTACAGGCTGGGCATGACATCTGGCCCTGCACCCAACACCTTGGTTTGATTTTCAGGTGCCACTGATGCAAAGATCAGCTGCAATTCCTTAGGGCAGCCATACTGTGCCTCGAAATGGTTCTGAGAATCCATGGAATCATCCCCCCACCAATTTTGTTTTTTTATTTGGTCCCAAAAGGGTCCCTATGGAAACCTCACCCACACAAGGCCTAGGAGGTCAGGGTACCCCTACCCTGCCTTCTAGTATTTTATTTTATTTTATTTTGTAGGACTCGGGAACAAAGTCCACAAGTCCTAAAAAGGCAGCAGCAACTTTTCATTCAGGATGCAGCCAGCCAATCGCAACTCAAGCTTAAACTTGTGGAGTTACGTATCAACTGCTGCCGATCTGTGGTGGCACTGCAGTGTGAAACATATAAACATTTTGAGGCTTAATTTCGCCAAAGCTATTGAACAGATTTACACCAAATCACAAAAAGCATGCTTCCTTGACCAAGATCTAGCTTTCTGTCAAATTCGGTTTAATTCTGTTCTGCTGTTTTTGCAGTATTGCTGTTAAATTTTCCTATGGTTTTGGTCCCCACTTAATAGCTCACCCCAAAACTTTCCAGGAAGGAGCTGAAGTGGAGGAGACTTTATATATATATATATATATATATACATATATATATATATATATATATAGTGGAGTTCCCCACTAGGTAGTTATAGTTAGGACTTAGTTTCTATGCAAAAAGCTGTTTTGTGCTTTCCTATATCTTTGGCGGCGCTTGCTGAATTTTCACAAAATGTCCCCAAAAAAATGCCCACTCATGTGAGCTGCTGTCTGGAACGTGGCGGGTGATCCGTCAAGCAGGGGCCGAGATAGAGGGGGGTAAAATTTAGAGTGTTTCCAATGTTAATTCCCATAGGAAAAATTGAACAGCGATAGTGCAGAAACCGCTGGACGGAATTATACCAAATTTGGCAGAAAGGTAGTCCTTGGTCCAGAAAGAGTCCTTTCTGTTATTTGGTATTAATTAGTAGTTTTCGAGAAATTTAAGGAAATCCTAATTTGTATAGCTAAGGACGCGAAGGTTTCGCGATCCCTTCGGATATTATGCTGAGATATGATTGGCTGCCATCCCTTCAACAAGGAAGTGTTGGCAGCCATTTTGGGACAGAGTTGCAAATCCGCAGTAGAAATTTAAAAAAAACAAGAGCGGGCTCCTGAGCTTATTTTTAAATATGCTCCCAGGTGGGCCAGGTCCATTGGTCACTGTTTTCTTTTTAATGGGGGGGGGGCTCCTCTCCCTCCACAGCCCCAAGGACCAACACCTCTCCAGGGCGATTAATATCATGCCTGCGGGGGGCCCACGGCTCCCCTGCACCCCGTGGACAACCACCCCCTGGGGCAAAATGCATGAATTGTATGGGGGAGGCCAGTTTGCCTCCCCCACAGTCCCGGGGACCACCACCTACCCAGAGCTTGATTTTATTGCCAAAGATTACAGGTACGTCATAGTTAGGTGCACATTTTACAGGTACAAAACCATAGAAATTCACTAGTTATAGTTAGAGTTACCTCAATTTACTATAACTCGTGCCCTAAGGTAACAATATCTCGCACCCTTGCCATGCACTGGTAATTACCCCACAAATTAGGACATCTTTGATAACATAATTGATAATATCAATGTAATATTTGCAGTATCATTTTTGATGAAAAAATTGTGCATGATGGTGGTACAAGTTATAGATACCTTTAGGGGGTGAGTTACATTTACGTGAGGTAACTCTAACTATATCTGGTGAATTTCTATGGATGTGTATGTTTGAAAATGTAAGCCTAACTATAACGTCCCTGTTGGAAAGTGGATTATTGGTAAGGGCAGAAAAGTACCCACACTTAGCAATAGGCCACTAACACCCACTAGGTCCTGTTAGGTCTTAATAAATTAATCCCAGCTCAACCCTTGGTAGGCCTCACTAGGAGTTTGGCGGTCCGACCGCCAACAGGGTGGTGAAGAGACCCACCAAATTGTGACTTTGGTGGTGACGCATACAGAATCCCGCCAAAGCACAGGCGGCACCCCCAGTGCGGTCAGACCGCCGCAGACGGTTGAAGGCACCAGTAGGCCGGCGGAGACCAAATTTCCATCTGACTTATTACGAGGTTGCACACCGCCAACATTTCTGCAGAGGTCGGACCACCATGGAATTCCCATGCAGAAATGAACTGTATAAAACGAGACTCACTTCCAGGAAGCCATACTTGTCTGGAGCTGCCATGGAACCACAACTAGACGTCATCCCACTGATCCTGCTCGCCGAAAGACAAAGGAATCTTCATTGACGATGACAGCAGCAACCGTGAGTACACACACTCACCTGTTAGAGTTGTATATTGTGGCATTTTGTACAAATACATAACATACCATTGGGAGGGGGCTTTGAGGGCAGCACTCACACATAACAGCACACAGACACGCACATTCACATACAACAACTAAGACACCCACACATACACAGCACACATTGCAGCCAGCACACACACACACCCCACACATCAAGAACACACACTTACCCATGGCAATACCGCACAGGCCCAGTCTCACACAATCCCATACAACATACCAACACATCACAACAACACCACAACTGCACCATCATTCACACATTGTCAAGCACACACAACCGACATAGGCCAGGGCTTAATCACACATGCAACACAATGTACAACTAACAGGGAACTAACACACAAAATTACACTATCATACAACTTAGCAATCAACACACACTTCACACACACACACACAGCATATCATACTTAACATACCATGCACAATACGTGTAGACTCACACAGTCACAGCACACAAAGCCACACACCACAACTACAAAAACATGTCAACACAAACACCACACAATACCATCACAACATGTCCATCATACAACACACACCCTATCCCTGGGGGACAAAAGCACTACACAGACCCTCTCAAACTGCCCAAACAATACAGGAAGCACATGCACCACACACATACAAATACTTGCACATAACCAATGTCAGGCAGGAACAACTCAAACTTAGGAAAGGAAAAGCAGGACAAAAATGTATCCAGAAAACCAACAACTTGTTGGTCTGAATATATTTTTTACATAACAAATAGAAAAGTTTAAGGCATTGGGCAGTCCAATATAAAAACAATGTGGTGCGTCAAAGACACTATGGGGGTTATTCTAACTTTGGAGGAGGTGTTAATCCGTCCCAAAAGTGACGGAAAAGTGACGGATTTACCACCAGACGTATTACGAGTCCATTATATCCTATGGAACTCGTAATACGGCTGGTGGTATATCCGTCACTTTACCGTCACTTTTGGGACGGATTAACACTCCTCCAAAGTTAGAATAACCCCCTATATGATGCCCGAACTTGACTCCTGACTGCCATGTAACCTCCACAGGTAGGGGCATCAAGGGGACAGTAAGACACCTCAGGGATGACCTGGGGGCGGAGGGAAGGTTTGTGCTTAGGCTTGGGAGTTGGGGTTTGGGATTTGGCTTGGGAGGGGGGTGTTGATTTAGGCTTGAGGGAGGGTTGGGTCTTCTTGAGTGGGGTTGACTTCTGGGCACGGGAGGGGAATGGGTACTGGCAGAGGGTGTGGGGGGCCTTGGAGGTGGAAGGAATGGCATTGGGGAGGGAACGGATCATTTAGGGGTGTCACAAGGGAAGGAGTAAGGAAAAGGTCAAACTCCGAGAGGAAAGATTTTTTGCACACACGCAATGGTCATAACAAAAGGATTTGTGTGTGTAGGGAGAGGGAGTGGTTGTATGCGGTGTTGTTGTAGATGTCTTGGGTGCGTGTTTGTGTGAGGTATGCTTTTGGATGTCTGTTGAGTGGGTGAGTGTGGGTGTTTATGTGTCTTGTGCTGAGGGGGTTGGAAGTGCTGGGGGATGCGGTGGTGGGTGGATGGCTGTCTGTTGGGATGATGGCTACAGGTATGGTGGATGTTCTGCATGTAAGCATGTTGTGGGTGTGGTGACTGGGGTGGATGTCTGAGAGTCTGCTGGGTGATGTCTGTGGGTAGGATAGTTGTGGTGGCTGGATCAATGAATGTTGGTGTGGTGTCTGCAGGTGTTGTGTCTGTGATGGTGGGGGTGCCAGGGCAGGTTTTGACTGCTACTGTGTGTGCAGGTGTATGTTGCCTGTGCTTATGCCGGTAGTGTGTCTTGTGGTGCTTATGTTTGACTGCGCTACCCTTGGATGTTGAGGTGGATGCATGTCTGTCTGTTTGTGTGATTTGGCTGGGTCAGGGAAGGGGGGATTGAGATTGGGAAGAGGAAGAGGAAGGTGGGGGGGCACGGTAGACAAAGGGAAACTGGCTGCCGTCAGTGTGTGGAGGCCAAAGCCTGAAATGGTCTCTGTAGGCCAGCCAGTGCACTATGAATGGCCTCCAGGAATGCATTACTCTGTTATATCTGAGTTGCCAGTCCCTGGGTGGCATTCACAATGGTTGACTGACCCACAGATATCGACCTCAGGAGGACAATAGCCTCCTCACTATGGGCAGCAGGGCTAACAGGGCTTTGGGAAGAGGTGCCTGTGCCTGTGACAAAGAAGACGTTCACTCTCTTGGGTGAGTGGGCATGGCCAACTGGGTTGGAAGCTACAGGGAGGGCTTGATAGAAAGGGGGGTGGCGGACAGAGATGGTGCTGGGGTGGTCCCAGATGGGTCTGCCACCGCCAGGGAGTGTCCACTTGAGGAGGAGTCTGAAGATGATGAACTGGATCCAGTCTCCCCCGCATCCCTCCCCTCACCCTCTGGGGCTCTGGGTCCCTCGGTGTCGGTGTTCTTGCGACTGAAGGTCCCATGGCCAGAAGCCTTCGCCTGCTGAAGCTGATGCTGGGAAACAGAACGTGAGGTAGGGTCATCACATTCTTTAAATATCACTTACATTACATTGTACACATCAGTAACATCACATCTAGTTGTACAACAACCCCAGGTAGTACCAGTTTAGTGCCAACATCATGTCACAACAAGTTATAATGTACATCCCTCAATCATAAAACAGTCACACACCAGCTAAACTACCGATCTCACACCTACAATATCATGATATTGTGCACTCTAACCTAGATATATTTTATTTGGCTTTGCTTTATTAATGTTACAGTAGCCACTTTTACGGTCTTGTTTTATTTTCTCTTGCTGTTTTTGCCTCAGCCAGCACTCTGTTCTCAAACAAAACATTCTTGCTCACTCTGTGCTTCTTCCAAAGCTGCAGTAAGATATGTTGCCGGTGAACGTGCTATAAGTTTAGTCCCTGACATTCATAGAAAATACAAATCCTTATGTAGGGACATTTTCTCAGAACATCAGCTGTTTTATTATAAAAACACTTCCCTGTCCCTTACATGTTAGAGGGAGATTCCAGCCAGAGAATCACGACTGTATGCCGATTGCCAAATGCATCGCTACAGCTGTTTTGCAGACTTTTCTCAGGTATGAAGGCTGATGAAGGGCAGAATTAGAGCTTAATATGCTGGGCTCTTTCATACTTAGGTAGGAATTAGTCTGTTGATTCTAGTGACAATATGGTAACATTATTTTTATGTTTTACTCTCCTTGTCACAATCTTAATCTTGTCATGCTGTATTGTCCTGGTTATTGCAGTCCATGCTTTGCTATCTAAGATGCAGTCACTTTATTAAAGCATTACTGAAATATATACTGCCTTTGTTTGTCATTGTGCATGTGAGACTAATGTAACTGAGAGAAATGGATGAGACCTGAGTGACCACGGCTTCCCTGAGAAACCAGTTATGTCATGGGCTCCGCTGCCCAATCATCCCTGCCCTGGGGTAGAGATGAGGCACTGCTAGTTAGTCGGAGCAGAACCCGGATTGGAGCGACAGGTGTCGCCTGTAGTGGGTTAGACTCAGTCTCCCACACCACAGGCGATTCTGCCACTCGAATACCAATAGTCTCGTTAGAATAATGAGAGCCTACGCGACATTATCAGTGGAGTTATCACACTAACTATTCCATGAGAAGGTGCTTGATCACATGATACTGGGTCCCTATCTACAGCAACATAGTCAACCAACAACTAAACTATGGGAAATAGATGTAACATAGGTTTCTACATATCACATACACAAACTAAAAACATACTAACAAATTGTCCTGATGTCATGTACCAGGCAAGGAAAGATATTGTATGGTAAACGCAAGACATGCAACTACTTTAATTGGCATAACCAAATGTTAGAAGATGAAAGAGTCAGAACACATGTCACTTACACATGTACCAATAGTGATGTAGGAAAGGAGAATACATACTTTGTGGACCAAGTCATCTAAGTCATTGTCCTTCTGAAAACAAAGTATATCACTCATATAAGGGCATAATAAGCTCAGAGCATTTACTCAGAAACAACCACCAGTAGTATATCTGCTCTTTCAAGTCAATGGACACCTGCCAGGTGCATGAAGGTGACATACAGTTCAACATATCATGCAGTTATTCCATCAATAGCCCAATGACTCAGTGGCAAAATCACTATACACACATCAGACATGACTAGTCTTACATCTGTTTGGGGAAAAATCAAAGAGACAAACCACATCTGTGGCTTCCATGACAGGTACACCCACCATAGTGCAAGCCAAATGCATGAATACACATACCATACCAGTCACATGTGTATGTGAACTACCAGTCCAGCACCACATTGGTGTCAGTGCAAAATAATAGGTTTCCATACAAGGACTGAAAACAAATCCAAAATAGCAACAGAATGTATGTTTATAATTCATTACAATGTGGAATCATGAGATAATCATTTAATGTACACATGATGTTGGCAAACACAGTTAATATTGTAAATATAAATACTATGGGGGTCATTACAACATTGGTGGTAAAAGCTGCTTACCGCCTTGCCAAAGACCCCCAACACACCGCCGCGGCTGCGGAATTCCGCCACAGCTATTATGAACAACAGCTCGGAATCCGCCAAAATTTAAACACCCACACAAGTCAGCCACACCAAAGGTCAGTGATAAACTGGCGATAACAAAACCGACACCGTCACGCCAACAGGAATACGCCCACACTATCACGACCCACGAATCCACACAGCAGTCTTTCAACCGCAATATTCCATTGGCGGTACACACCGCTGCGCTCAAAATACACACACATTTACAAAACACTACCACATTGGACAATTCCAAATACACACACGTGATACACATACACACACCACTCCCACACACTCAATACAATATAAAACACACACTCACATCACCCACAAACCCCTACGACCACAATTGCGACTGAAGGCCAGAGAGAGACTCCACCATCTACAAACTAGCATCCACAGGCACTCAACACCATCACTCACACAACATCCACGCACAAAACACCACACACCCCTAAACATCACCCCACACATCACAACACACACCACCCCACACATCACCCACACCACCCCATGGCACCGCAAAGACACCCCAGGTTTTCTGAGGAGGAGCTCAGGGTCATGGTGGAGGAAATCATCCGGGTAGAGCCACAGCTATTCGGATCACAGGTGCAGCACACCACCATAGCTAGGAAGATGGAGCTATGGCGCAGAATCGTGGACAGGGTCAACGCAGTGGGACAGCACCCAAGAACACGGGATGACATCAGGAAGAGGTGGAACGACCTACGGGGGAAGGTACGTTCCGTGGTCTCAAGACACTCGATTGCAGTTCTGAGGACTGGCGGCGGACCCCCACCTCCACCCCCAGAACTAACAACATGGGAGGATCAGGTCTTGGCTATACGGCAGCCTGAGGGCCTCGCAGGAGTAGCTGGAGGAATGGACTCTGGTAAGTCAAATCTTTACTACTTCATCCCCCACCCTACCTGCATGCTATCACATACCCCCACCCTCGCCCTCACCCCCATCACTCCAACTCCTCACAGATGTCCCACTATCACAAACCACCCATCCCAACCCCAAGCCCTGCATTCAACACCAAAGCATGGACACCCATCACCAATGCATGGCCGCTGCACATACCCACACACCCCCCTAAACAATTATCACACAAGGTCCCACACAAGAATGCAAGCACTGGGGTACAGGGTCACCCACCCATTGCACACCATGGCACACACAGATGCAATAATCATGCCTTTACACCTCTGCAGGACCCCTACCCAACATCACCGGACAGGAGGGTCCAGACATGACCACTCCACCCACAGAAGAGGCCCACAGTGATGACAGCAGCTCTGTCCAACTGGATCAAGATGACCAGCCTGGCCCATCCAGGACCTCGGGACAGTCGGTTCCCCTCACACTGGCACAGGCCACTACAGAGCTACCCCCCTCTGGAAACACCAGCACAGCACCCACCCAGCGGGCCCATACCTCTGTCCCCAGGACACGTCAAGCAGTAGTGTGTCCACCACTACAGGGAACCCAGGCTAACCCACCACCTCAACAACACCAGGGACGTGGGGGCAGTGGTAGTGGGCACACGGTTTAGGGGACAGAGGCCCAGGAACACAAGGGAACTGGGAGGGCTGCTGTGCGACAGGGGGAGGACAGGCCCAGGGAACCCACTCTCCACAAGGCCCTCTCCAACATCATGGGAGCCTACCACCATTCCCAGGAGATGATGGCAACGGTACTGGCCAAGTTTCAGGAGACCAAGCGGCTGCAGGAGGAACAGTATTTGGGGTTCAGGGAGGAACTCAAAGCCATCAATACCACCCTGGGCACCATTGTAGGGGTGCTGAAGGAACTCATCAACATCAGGAAGGACGCTGTGGCACAACAAGGGGCCCCTGACACTAGCCTGGACGACGAACTGCCCACCACCTCTGCCGGCGCTAGTGGACAGGAGGCACCGCCACAGGACCACGACACCAGCACCCCACCCCCTGCAGATGGAGAACCACCCCGCAAACGGTCCCTGAGATCCAGGACAAAGACAGAGAACAATGCCAAGACCCCTGCCAAGAAATGAGACCACCCTGATTGTCATCCTTTTGTCCCACTTTGTCACCCTGTCCATCCTTAAACTGCCCCAGCTCCACTTCCTATGCCCCTTTGGACAATGCACCTGTGAGACTAATAGACTGGACTCTGCCATGGACATTCCTCCACCATCACCCCTGACCATTTTACAACACCCTCCAATATTTAGCACTTAAATAAACACCCTTAAATCACAAAACAATCTGGAGTCAGTCTGTGCTTCCGAAAATGTGTATTTGTAATAACTGTGGAAAAATGCTATATCTTATGCATTGTCAACATACCTATGTCACACAGCTCTAGTCCATGCGGAAACAACGCAGATGTCACACAGTGGGGCCCACACCTGTGAAATTTGAAGGGAAAGTGACAAATCAGGGTCCATACACTGGGTGAAAGTGACAGACAGGTGAGAGGTAGAACAATGGTATCAGATGTAGCGGGCAGTGATGTCTTCTTAGGTGTGTCTCACTGGAAGTATTGATGAATCACCGTGTCTCTGTTGTCTATGTCCCCTTCTTCTGCTTCCTCGTCCTCCCTGTCCACAGGCTCCACAGCTGCCACAACACCTCCATCTGGACCATCCTCCTGCAGAAAAGGCACCTGTCGTCGCAAAGCCAAATTGTGAAGCATACAGCAGGCCACGATGATCTGGCACACCTTCTTTGGTGAGTAGAACAGGGAACCACCTGTCATATGGAGGCACCGGAACCTGGCCTTCAGGAGGCCGAAGGTTCTTTCTATAATCCTCCTAGTTCGCCCATGGGCCTCATTGTAGTGTTACTCTGCCCTTGTCCTGTGATTCCTCACTGGGAGTCAGTAGCCATGACAGGTTGTGGTACCCAGAGACACCTGCAAATGTTGAGGGACAACTGTTAGACACAAACTAACCCTTAGGGACAACCCCAGACAACTATTCACACTGTATAGGATCCATGTCCTCACCTAATTGCCACACACGGTGCCTCTGGAGTTGCCCCATCACATAAGGGATGCTGCTATTCCTCAAAATGTAAGCATCATGTTTCCATCAATGGCACCAATGATGTTGGGGATATGTCCCAGGGCGTAGAAGTCACCTTTCACTGTAGGCAAATCCTCCACCTGAGGGAACACGATGTAGCTGTGCATGTGTTTCAGCAGGGCAGACAACACTCTGGACAACACATTGGAGAACATAGGCTTGGACATCCCTGATGCTATGGCCACTGTAGTTTGAAAAGACCCACTTGCCAGGAAATGGAGTACTGACAGCACCTGCACTAGAGGGGGGATTCCTGTGGGATGGCGGATAGCTGACATCAGGTCTGGCTCCAACTGGGCACACAGTTCCAGGATTGTGGTACGATCAAGTCTGTAGGTGACAATTACATGTCGCTTCTCCATTGTCGACAGGTCCACCAGCGGTCTGTACACCGGAAGATGCCGCCATCTCCTCACCTGCCCCAGCAGACGTGCTCTATGGAGGAGAACAGCGAGCAGAGACTCAACCAACACTGAGGTATGTAAACACGACTTGATTCCACACATTTTTTTTTAAACGCTATGTGCGTGTATTAGTGTGTATGCAAAGCTTAGATATGTGTGACGCAGTTAAAACTAATGCCATGTGGCCCCCTGAAATGGCGGCTGCCTGACCTGTAAGTTGGGACAAGGGGATATGAGGTAACTGCGTTGGCATTGTACACCGTCGCTGTAGGCAGTCGAAAACCACGGCGCAATCCTGCATTGGTTAACATTGGACCCTATGGGTCCCAGGAGCCAATGACGGTGTACGCCGGCGGTGACGGTACGCACCGCCGCAGACGTGACCGCCATTTTCTGTCTGTTCAATCACTTGATACCTGATCTTCGACAGGAGAGGACCTACACTGCAAGTGCTGCTGTGACCTCAGTCTGGAAGAGACAATGGCTCATGTGTCTGGGGAAAGGGCCCCTGCCTTCACATCGGAGGAGTTGGAGAAACTTATGGATGGGGTCCTCCCCCAGTACACGCTACTCTACGGTCCACCAGACAAACAGGTAAGTACACTGTGAGCATGCTGAATGGGCAATGCCTGTGTGGAGTGGTGTGGATGAAAGATAGGGGAGGTGAAGAATGAGGCGTGCATGAAACGCGGTGAGTGCATGTGTGTCATAGCAAGAGTAGGGCTGGGGGCCAATGACTGTGACGGTGCGGACAGTTATATCTTCTCCTTTTCCCCTGTACTATTCCTGTAGGTCAGCGCCCACCAGAAGAAGGATATTTGGCGGGCCATCGCCAAGGAAGTCCGGACCCTGGGGATCCACTACAGACGGAGCACCCACTGCCGGAAAAGATGGGAAGACATTCGCCGCTGGAGCAAGAAGACGGTAGAGGCCCAGCTGGGGATTGCCTCCCAATGTGGGAGGGGTGCCCGTCGCACCATGACCCCCCTGATGTTCAGGATCCTGGCGGTGGCGTATCCGGAGTTGGATGGGCGCTTGAGGGCATCACAGCAGCCACAAGGGGGTGAGTACACTCTCATTCTGCTGGTTCAGCGCGCATTGAAGGTGTCTGGGGGGGAGGTGGGCTGTGGGTTCCCCTAGGCCAGGGCGAGTTTAGTTGGCAAGGTCCCTTCATAAGGCAGGCCATGTGTCACCCCACCCCACATGTGTTCAGAGCCAACTAGACCTAGTCAGGCTCCTGTGACTTCCATGTGTGCAGCAATCGAGCATAGGCCTTGTACCCCATGTCCCGGGGATTAATTAGGGAACTCTAAGTGCACGGCGTAGTGCAGGGGGCTTCTGTGTCTGTAGTGTCCGCCAACGGTGGCGGTATTGCACGCACTCAACATGTCTTTCTTCTGTCTCCCCCCCCCCTTTTTGTGGTCTTTCTGTTCTTGTGTGCATTAGCATCACAGGCGGAGGAGCAGTGGCACCGGAGCAGGAGGGAGCTGCATCCCACATGGCCCTGGAGGGCGACACAACAGAGTCAGAAGTCACCAGTGGGACGGAGGGCGAGGGGAGCTCCACGGCGGGGACAGGAGCTGAAACCAGTGACACGGACTCCTCCTCTGATGGGAGCTCCCTCGCCGTGGCGGGCCCGTCTGTGCCCCCCGCATCTACAGGTACGGCCGCCACCCCCCCTACCAGCACCGCCCTCCCAGCAGCTCCTCAGCATATGCCCCGTGGCCGCTCACCCATGAGGGTGGGCATCTCCTTTGCCCCAGGCACCTCAGCCCCTGCCCCTGTCAGGCTGCTGCCCTCAGTGAGGAGGCCATTGACCTCCTCAGGTCCCTCACTGTTGGGCAGTCTACCATTTTGAATGCCATCCAGGGTGTAGAGAGGCAGTTGCAACAGACCAATGCATACCTGGAGGGCATTCATTCTGGTCAGGCAGCTCAACAGCAAGCTTTTCAGACTCTGGCCTCAGCACTGATGGCAGCCATTGTCCCTGTGTCCAGCCTCCCCCCTCCAACTTCCTCCACCCAGATCCAAACACCTGTACCTCAGCCTATCCCAAGCACACCATCAGACCAGCATGCACACACCTTAACACACCAGGGAAGCTCAGGCAAATATAAGCACCACACATTCCACAGGCACTCACACAAGCATCATACCCATGCACACATACCAACATCCACTGCCTCCACTGTGTCCCCCTCCTCCTCGTCTCCATCCTCCCTTCCTGTCTCGCCTCCACTCACACCTGCATGCACTACATCTTCAGCCACTACATCCATCACCAGCACACCCATCACCACACCCCGCTCACTTGCACTCACCACCCCACTACTATTCACACATCCCCTGTGTCCTCTCCCAGTGTGTCTGTGAGCCCACATCCCAAGGTACACAAACACAGCCACACACCCCCCAACAGCCATCCACCTCACAACAGCCTCCAGCCCATGCACCTTCACCCAAAGTCAGCAAATGTATACCTCCTACAACCACTACCTCTTCCTCCACTCCCAAACCCCCACCATCTACCCGTCCCAGTGTGTCCAAAAAACTTTTCCTGTCCAACCTTGACCTCTTCCCCTCACCTTCCCCACCCCTTCAGTCCCCTAGGGCCCGCCTTTCCAGGTCCCAACCCAGCACCTCAGCCACAACATCTGCAGTAACCAGCTTCTGGAGTGCGCCAAGCAGCAGGGCAGCCAGTGTGCCAAGGAGCCAGACCACGGACAGTCCCCCACCTCAAAAGCATAAAAAGTTGGCCACTGCCCAGCGGGAGAGAGGCAAAACATCTACCACCAAAGCCTCTCCCAGGAGTACAGTTGGGAGTGGGAAGACACCATCCAAGGTGGGGAAGAGGCACAGAAGAAGAGGCAAGTCGCCTGACAAGACCGCCACAAGCACCACTGCCAAGGACACCGACGCCACAAGCACCGCTGCCACCGCCACAAGCACCGCTGCCAAGGACACCACCGCCACAAGCACCGCTGCACAGGACACCACCACCACAAGCACCGCAGGCCAATGAGCACCAAAAGCTCCGACGTTACTGACGCCACCACGATTAGGATGAAGCACTCTGGGCACAAAGCCCCCTCCAGAACCAGTGGAGAAAGACATCCACTACCTCTGTCCTTGGCAGGATGAAGCACTCTGGGCACAAAGCCCCCTCCAGAACCAGAGGAGACTGTTATCCACTTGAGAGACTGTGGCTTTGCACTCCCCAGGATAAAGCAGTGGGTAAACCACCCACTGTAAAGACTTGAGAGTGTGGCTTTGCACTACCCAGGAGAAAGCAGTGGGCAAACCACCCACTGGAAAGACTTGTGAGACTGTGGCTTTGCACTCCCCAGGATAAAGCAGTTGTCAAACCACCCACTTGAGAGACTTGTGAGACTGTGTCTTTGCACTCCGCAGGATACAGCAGTGGGCAAACCACCCACTGGAAAGACTTGTGAGTCTGTGGCTTTGCACTCCCCAGGATAAAGCAGTGGGCAAACCACCCACTGGAAAGACTTGTGAGACTGTGGCTTTGCACTCCCCAGGATAAAGCAGTGGGCAAACCACCCACTGGAAAGAATTGTGAGACTGTGGCTTTGCACTCCCCAGGATGCAGCAGTGGGCAAACCACCCACTGGAAAGACCTGTGAGACTGTGGCTTTGCACTCCCCAGGATAAAGCAGTGGGCAAACCACCCACTGTAAAGACTTGTGAGACTGTGGCTTTGCACTCCCCAGGATACATCAGTGGGCATGGAGCCCCCTCGTGGAGCTGGCGTTGTGCACTCATCCGGCTGAGTTGTCCCCCCTTCCCTTCCCCCTGAGGTGCCTGTTGTATTTCAATCTGATGCCCCAGAAGTGTTCTCTCCGTTTTGATCGGGTATCTTGTGTGGGCCTCGCCTATGCATTTTGGGCCCAGTGGTCCACGGACTTTAATGGTAGAATACCTTGGACTTGTATTCTTGGTGTATTTATTTGTTTATAGTGTATATATAAATATATATATATATATATATATATATATATATATATATATATATATATATATATATATATATATTTGATTACTGTATTTTAATAGATTACAAACGTTCAATTAATTTCCTTTTGTCCTTGCATTCTTCTGGGGGGGTTGTAAATGTAATGTATCAACATGTACTTGTGTGTTGTAGTGGGTGAGGGTGGGGGTGGGGGTGTTGCATGTTGCGTGTCACTCTTTTTTCCCTCCCGCCTCCCCTGTGTCGTAGGTGCAGTACTCCCCATGGTCTTCGCTGCCGTTTTTGATGTTCCTGGTAGAGGAGCAGGAAGACAAAGGCTAGGAGAATCTGGAGTTCGGGTTCCATGGCATCCTAGTTCCTCGTGGGGTGTGTAGAGGTGAGCGTTTTCCATTCCAAGTCCTGTTTCCGCCGTGTTTTTGTTCACGGTGAATCTATCCCAGAAAAGGTGGCGGATTGGACTGTTGTAATAATGTGGGCGGTACATTGTGTTCCACCTGTCTGTTGGCGGTTACTGCCACGGTCGTGATTCAATTTTTTTTACCGCCGGCCTGTTGGCGTTTTTACCCCCGCTTTAACACCGACCGCCAAGGTTGTAATGAGGGCCTATGTCTTGGCCTATTTATCATACCTAGAACTCTATGGCTAAGGAAATATCTGTGTAGCCACTTCCCATCTATAGAACTTGAACATGGTATTGACATTCATAGCCCTGACACCAATGTATGTGATCCAATAGGAGTCTAGCAATACCTCCATGGTTAACAACATATAGGATGTCCACTCAGATGACACATTACAGAGACCAATATACATCCCTCACTTAACAAGGGGCTTCACCTTGTAACAGGTCTGAATACATTTTGCAAGTATGGCATGTGAAATGTCAGATGGACATCACAGGCTCACATGATGCTACCACTCATCAGAAACCTTTTGAAAAGTAGGAATGGCATCAAATTGTCAAACTGTATGTTGCACACAGACATGGACCAAGGACATTGGAATGGACAGGGGGCCAAGACCTGGACAACTTACCATCATTATATTGGGAGTATTTACCTGCAGGTGCGAAGGAACAACCACCAGGGTATGAAAAGCTGTATAGTGGTACACATATGACACAGGCACATGTGCATCATCATGTGCTTCTGTACAGAGGGGACAACATACGAGAGTAATATGTCCCTATACAAATTGGAATGTGCGCACCTGTGTGCCAATGTTGGAGACTGTACATCAGTGTGTTCCTTAGAGATCTTTGACCCTTTGCACTTACCACATTGTCACAGCTTAAACACCTTCACATCATACACTAACCTGGAAAAGGGATGAAAATATGCCAAGTTTGCACTTACCCTCTTGTGGCTGCTGTGCTGCCCTCAAACTCCCATCCAACTACGGTAGGCCACCGCCAATATGCAGGCCATTAGGGGGGTCAAGGTCCAACGGGCACCCTATCCTCCTTGGGAAGACATCCCCAACTGCCTTCAACTTCCCTTCAATGAGGGATGACCATCTGCAGTCAGGCCGTGTGTGATGTTGAGACAGGCATACAAAATGCATATCCAGCAGCAGGTGTCAGCTTGAAACATGTGAGCAGACCACAAGCATATCTCTAAACATGGTATATCTTAACAAATATTTCTCACACCACCTTCAATGATCATGTATTACAGTCTGCAGTTGAGTCAGGTTACATAAATGACACTCTCTAATATGTATCTGGACTCAAAATGTATCTGTACACACATGCACATGCCCATCTACCCACAAATATTACCACAATCCATACCAAGACATTTCCTGGACATCATCATACACTTAACCCTTAAAACATTGCAATTGAATTGCAGCTGCCATACATGAACGAGAAAAGTTATTTAAAAGTTGTGTCACAAGCTGTGAAGCATTTCTACAACATTGTGTTCACTTCTGGCTTTGAGCAAACATGTAGAAATGCACGTAAATATGTATAAAATTGATGTGTTTTAAGTAATGTAATTGTAGTAGCATAGTCAGCAGAACAATGACAATCAGACATATGGTATATGTGTTCCATATATGTGCAACATGTTAAGAATGTTAATGTCACATAGACTGTCAGTGACATGCTATTCCAGTTCTAAAATATGCATTGGTTTTGCTCTTGGCATGTGATCTGCCTGACTGTTTTGGGGACGTTCACGTTTGGGGGGGGGGGGTTCTTCAGCTACAGAGGCAGTCACTATCCATGGAACACAGGTTTGGGTGTGAATGGTTGCCTGTGATGTTGAAGCAACAGGGTTGGGAGGAGTTGATGTGTGCTAGGTGAGGGTCACAGTTGTTAATTGACCAGGTGTCCCAGATGGGCCAGCTTCTTCCTCAATGTTCACACATCCAGGGGTGTATTCCTTACTGAGGGCTTCATCCAGAGGGGTAGTGGCAGGCTCTGGTGTCCTTTCCACGGTGACAATGGCTAGATTACTCTTAGGAGATGTGGAACACACAGGTGCTGAAAGTAATGCAACAATTGATATCAAAGTTTGACCACACGACATGCTTTGTGACATGTTCACAAAGCCTTTACTTGATCCCCTAATATGACAACGGCAGCTGCTTCCAAATCTGGGTTAGGGCTACATGGGACACAGAGATTTCCAATAACATACACCTTGATACAAGATGTTGGAGTATCTTAGTGGTTACATATCTTTTCATGTACTCTGCATGGGTGTAGTCCAAGTACATCCAGTTTCCCAGTAGCTGTGTGTTGCTTGTAATAGCACTGGCAGATGGCCAAAGCCTTAATGTCATTGCCATGGACTGTACAATAGTGGAGAAGGCAGGTGGGTTGAATTGATTGTTAGTTTCACATGCAAGGCTATTTAACTTGTAGTACGATATACTAGTTTCATTAATGGCAAAACAGTGCATGCTGGGAGTAGTAGTGCTGTCAGTTCCTATACTACCCATGCCATACACAGACAGTGTGCCCCCAGGTGAGTTTAGTTGATGTGTGGTATGCAAAAGAGGGGTATTTGAACATTTGGACACAGGGTTGGTGAGGTGGTTGGCTTTTAAGGTGGCCAAAGCTGATCAGTGAGCATGCAGAACATTGCAGTTTGGTGACAGTTGTTGTATTGTGACGTAGTTGACTCCACTCCCACAGGTATTCCTGTCAAGCCATCAGGATGCAGGCTGTCCAAGACCTTCTCCTCCCATCATGTGAAAGTTGGGGGAGGAGGTGGTGGCCCCCAGCCAGTCCTGAGGACCACCAGCTGGTGTCTGTCGGCCATGGAACATACCTTCCCCCTGAGGTCTACCACCTCTTCCTGATGTCTTCCTTTGTCCGTGGGTAGCTGCCTACAGAATTCACCCTGTCGACTATTCTTTGCCACAGGTCAATTTTCCTGGCACTAGATGTTTGCTGGACTTGTGCTCCAAATAGGTGTGGCTCTACTCTGATGATTTCCTCCACCAGGACCCTCAATTCATCATCTGTGAAACTGAACTTTTTTTGGGGGACATGGTAGTGGTGGACAAGATGGTGAGGAAGAGTAAAATAATAAGAAAAATCAATTGGTGATGAGGTGAGGGTGCTGAGATGTGAGTTGTTGAGAAGTGCTGTCGAATCTGTGGGGTACTAATGTATGTGGTGGGTGTGTTGTGCAGGTGTGGGATGAGTGCTATGTGAAGTGTGTAGGGGTTCCTATTCTATGGTTAGTCGTTTTTTGTGGCCTCTATCTAACAGTGTGTTGTGTTCTGGTTGCAAAGGATTGTAGGGTGTGAAGGGGTGTGATTTATAGTGTGGTGTGCAGGTGTGTCAGGTTTGTGGATATGTGTCAGGTGTGGGGTTTTCAAACTATTCAGTGTGGTGTGGTGTACTACTGATGTGACCGTCGCCATGGCAGAACCACTATTGGCACAATGAGGCACATTTTGTGATAGGATTGCTTCCTTATTTTGGCATTTTAACACTGGACAAAGGGATCACCTGTTTAGTGGGTCTTAATAGGATCTGTGTTTTCTAGGCAGGCTGGTGTGCTGGTGGTTCCCGCCCTCCAGTGTCCTGGCGGTTTCGGAATTTTGGCAGACTTCGCTCTTCGCTGTGTGACTCGTAATAGGGTGGTCAGATTACCGCCAACATGGCGGTCTTTTGGTGCCCGCCACTGCGGCAGTCTTGCCAAAATGCCACCAAACTCATAATGAGACCCTAAGTCTTTTTCTTGAAGATTTTCTTCACCAGGATGAAGTGGCAAGTCAGATCTGACCTCCCTGGAGCCCTCTTCGGATACTTGTCGCAGGAGAGCTCCTGAAGAATTCTACCTTTGGACTCAGATGATTTTCCGTGATGGAAATCTTCATCTGGAACAAACTTGAAATTGAATCAAACCTCCATGGAGCCCTCTTCAGATACGCTGCGCGGGAATCCTCGGTCAACTTTTTACATTCAGCCTTAGAAACGTTTTTGGAGCTTTTTCTCTCTGACGTCGGACGACCCTACACAGAAAGCCGATTTCGATGCCTCATCATCGGATTGCCTCTCCACAAGCCCCCAGGGATCTCCTGGAAGTCTGGGACTCTGGAGCTTTTCAGCAGGATGACCCTGCAAGTCAGGAGGGGTCGCGGTCTGTGCAAGTCGGCTTGACTCACGACGTTGGGTTAGTCCACTTATGGAGCTTTTTTCCAAATGTTCTCCAATCTTCTCCAAACTTCTGGATCTTCTTCCAAAAGGTCTTTCAAGGTACTTTAGAAGTTCACAACTCACCCAAGGTTCCAGAAGTTCTAAGTTGCTCCTACAGGGTTAGGACTCCAACTCCCAGAATGCACCTGGTTCAGATCCAGAAATGACTACAAGCCACTGGTCAGCTGGTCAGTTTCCTCAGGGCTTGATGCAGGGGACTCTGCTCAGCTATTTTGTACCTGTAGCAAACAGGGAGTCCCTTCTTGAAGAAGTTGAAGCCAGGCACAGTTCTTTTAGTTGTGAAGCCTAAGTGTGCAGCTGGTGCCGTCCTTCAGAGTGCAGTGTACACGTGAAGGTCAGGGGTCCAACAGGGCAGTCCTTCTTTTCGTTATTATGTTTCTTGTTGGGATCAGAGGTGGGGTGCAGCTCTGCCATTTTTATCTTTGATCTTGGGGTGGAAAGCAGGGGGAGGGGGCTCTTGACCAATCATGTGCAGGCCACCACCCTCTTGAGTGACCACTTCCTGGGAAGTGTGGCAAAAATCAATCCCAGGGAGCAATATTCCTCCAAAATCCAAGATGGCAAAAATTAAATCTTAGAGTTTAGATCTGGCTGGGCCCACCAACTGGTGTGGCTAAGTTTCCCTTAACACACCCCTTCCTTATTCTAAGCAGGGGACACCTAGTTGGGGCTGCAGGAAATGCGGGAGGTACAGTTGATATCTCAAATGTCCTTCCCTCCTTTGAAGTCCAGTTTGGCTGCTCTACCCCCATCAGTGGTGGCTAGTGAAATTTTAAAGTCGTAGGTCGTAAAAGTTACTTTTATGACTATTATGTAGGGAGTGAAACGAGCGAACGTAGCATCCAGGGTGGGTCCTCCTCCCAAGAAAAAAATGAAAAAAAGGACAAATGGTGCTTTTGAAAGCAAATTAATTTAGTGAGAAAGCTAGGTTTATAAAGCAGTGCAAATGTATTGCCTTGAAACATTAAACAAAAGAAAAAACGCCCTATATCTTACTGCAATAATAAATAAGTTCAACAGTTATTTTAATGTGCATATTGTACAGCGTGACAACTTCTGGCCCTTTAAAGTGTGTGCTTGTGCACTGTCTTGCACTGCATGCGTCATCAACTTTGGAAGAAAATATTCCAACGAGGCATCAAGAAGCACCCATAGCTGCTAGCTGTAATCAGTTATACAGAAATATGTGCACATTGGTCTTTAAGTGGGATGAAAAAAGTGGGCGGTCTCTAAAAGGGGCATGTAAAATAAATTTCTGTGATTCCCTTAGTGTGCCACCCGAAGTATTTTTTGGTTTCTCTCTGAGATGTTATTGCATCCAAAAATATAAGACAACAACTGACATACACCTAAAACTTGTCAGTCCTATTTGCTTTGGCAATGGTTATCTGTTTAAGGTAAATGAGTAAGAACAATGATTTCTTATAAATAATTAACATTGAAAATGTTTCAATTCTGAAATTGTGAGACTTTGAATTAAATATTACTTAGGCCTGTAGAAGGAGCATGGCCTTCAGTTATGTGTGCTTTATGTTAGATATGTATGTCCTTTTTCTCTGCACATCTCATCCATCTACATGTTTTCAATCTCCTCTCTTTCCTCTTTAGCACCCTCTTTTCACTGTCCCCTGAATGCACTTCCTCACATCTCCTTCATTTTACAATCTCAAACATACACCGCACTCATACACATTTGAGCACTTTATTTCCTTTTGCTTGTGCCTTCTAAATATTTGACCTCTTTGCACAACCTTCACACACATTTACACAGAATTTCAATTGTAGCTGGAATACATGATCATTGTTCGGTGTGCTCTGCAGAGGCGCCAACACACTGATAGGCACTTTGCTTTGCCTTTAACCTCAGCACCAGCGCTCTCAATCAAAGCCCCTTATAAACACCTGGCACAAGTCAAAGTATGCACTATGCAAGAGTAATAAAATGCACAAAAAGAAATACAGAAACAGAGCATGATGAAACAGCTAACTCTCTTGGTGAATGCAACATTAAGTAAAACGTGAAAAAAGAGAGGAACAAAATCACTGACACACATTACCTTAAGGTTTTCAACATTCATTGTTTGCAAATCAATCCATGTTTTGCCATCAATGTTAAGGGCATGAAGAAAGTGAAGATAGGGCCAGTTTTAACCCATACAGTAATCACATATTTTTCGCTTTGAGCTTGACTCGGATATGTGGATAAACTTTGCCAGGTAAATCAGAACCCTGCTCGTCTTTTGGAACAATTTAGCAGAGGAACAAATACAGGAGCTCCACTTCTGAAGGGGCCAGTGATCTGACGCCAGGGCCTGGAGGTGTTAAGGTGACATTGGGTCTCAGCACAATATAAATAACCCAAGACTAGCATTATAACACTTAGCATTACTGAGGACAAGGCACTAAACCAGACGTGCTAGCAATCACTCCTACTGCGTGACGAATGGGAATGGGTGGGATCGATGCCTTTGAATGACAGATGCCTGCCCTCATGCAGGGATGAAGACTCCAGTGCCCAAAACCTTGAAGCTAAAAGCGTCACTGGCCTATAGTGGATACCACCGTAGACCATAATGGAAATGAAGGGCTTTAGAAAGCTAAGCCCTGCGTTCTGCGTCACAGTGCAGAGAAGTTGATTTACTGCCTGGCTTCCGTCTCCTACTTCAAAGCGAGGTGGGGCAGGCAGCCTGGGACAGACAGCCCAGAATTAAAAACATTGATTTGTTTAGAGATTCGATCGATTTAATGTTGATGTGCAAGAATTTCAGAGGGGCGCAACCCCTTAGCCCTAGAAGAGAAATCGCCCCTGCCCCCATCCTGTGTCCTGAGTCCGAGGGCAGGTGATAGAACATTGGAGTTGAGTCAGAGGGAATCCAAGATAATACTAGTGCTCAGCTCAGAAAACCCATTGGGACATAATCTTGATGCAGAACTACATATCCATCTATGACGATTCATCATGATGAAATCAAATCAACATCAATAAGATTTTACCCTTTAGCTATATTTTTAGCTTTTTCATCTCCTCAAGTTATGATACAAGATATCCCAGATGGTTTACATATTGGTGCCACATAGACACAGTTCGCTTTACTGAACACTATTTGATAATATGTGGACTTTTTATTTGTAGATGCTGGAAGTGTCACAAATATTTTTCTCTTTTATCACGCATTTTTCGTCTTACTGCTCTATATGTATAGATGGGTTAGCACTTTTGCACTAGGCCCTTTATACAACATGGCCGACATTGCACACTTTGATAATGCAACAGATGTTTTAAACTTTATTGAATATATATGTATATATGTTATGATGAACAGTGATCTATTTATTGACAAATCTATACATTGACAGACACTTATTGATATATTGCTGCTACCAGTCATATTGTTTTTCTAATATCTTTATAGACATATTAGGCACTAGGCACTTTAGCTGTGAGTGAAAAGATCATTTTGATATTCCGCCTTTAGAAACGTTTCGACAGCTACAACAGAGCTCTGAATGAGTGTGTAGTGGCCTGATTTACATACTATTTATTATTTATATTGTGACTGTATATGTAAAACGTTTGGCCATAATGCACTGTTATTTTAAATATGTGCCGTCCTTCATCAAGGGTATGTGGATGGATTTTTATCATAACAATATACATTACAGTTTGAATTCAACAATATACATGTTCAAAGATGGCCGCCATGTTAGTTTACACTAGTGTATCATTGAAACAAATGAGGCTCTAGGTTTGTATTTGTAGGTGTGTCAAAGAGGGCTGTCAATGTCCAGTAGAAGGCGTTCGCCGAAACGCGTAGACATTTTTGTGGAGACAGCGCTGATTTGATTATGAGTGACAATAAAGCTGATGAATTATATTTGAAGAAATCGGTTTCTTCTGCCACTTTGGATCGATGACTGATTTGGTGTAGCCGTCTGGTGAGCAGTTTCCCGCTTGTGGAAAATATACTCAAAGTTCCTCCACGCCTGTGGTACAGTGGCACACCGACAACGCCACCAAAGATTTTAAAAAGACAGTGGTATAGGAAATAATATTATTTATTTATTCACTTCAAGGTGCTCGCAAAATAAAGCCATGTATATATACAGTACACAGGGCATGTCCCCACTATGTTATTATAGTTAGGTCAGAGTTTGCCTAGGAAGAGGTTTTTTTTGTTTTGCTAATGACTTTCGCATTGTTTGAGGACTATGCACAAAGACTTCTTTAAAAAGGTTTCATCCTCCTGGGCTTTTTCATGGAATGTTTTGTGCTGATCTGTCAATTGGGGTCAAAAAACAGGAAGGGTCCCAAAACATTGATTTCCAGTGTTAATTTGCATGGAAAACTGTGCTCTCTGATACAAAAAATGGCTGTACAGAATTATGCCAGGTGAAAGCTTTACTCAGAAAGTGTTTTTGTAATTTGATGTAAATCTGTTCCACTGTTTTTGAAAAATGAGTGGTTAAAGAGGTGCTCAGGGTGGGTATGAAAGGGTTAAAAGGTTGGTTATATCTGAACAGTTGGTCTGGTGGAAGTTCTGCAATACCAAAAATTAAAACAAAATATGGCCTTCTGATTGGCTGAGGTATTTTGGTATTATTTGATCTGATTGGCTTGCTGCAACTTTGAAGAAAATGCAACAGCTGTCATTACAGGACTCAGGGACTTGGTCCCTCTGACCTGATAATGTTTTAAAAGTAGGTATAGGAGGGCAGGGCAGGGACACCATATGAACCAGGCACGTGTGGGGGAGACTCAGAGAAATTCCTCCCAGTGGGCAAAATAAAAACAAAAGATTTTTGGTCACAGAAGTCCTCTCACTGGACTCGTGCATCCTTCCCACTAGGGACTGTGCTACTCGCATGGGTGCTGCTGTCTGGACTTTGCTCACTGGTACTGCAGTACCATGAGGTGAAGTTTGCACAGCAGCTTTGGGCGCATCAAGGGTGGTATTGCCAAGTCGTGGAAGACTGCCATTTGAGACTTTTTATGATGACATAAGGACCAGCTCGCAGCCTGTTCCTTCCATCAACTTTCAACACTCCCCTTTACCAAATCCGCTCCTTTCTACACTCTGTCGCACATCTCTCATACATCTGTTATAGACAGCCAAAACCAAGCACAGCTCCCCCCTTACACAAGCTTGGCACTGCTTCGTTTGCACATCCACAGGGGCTCAGCCAGCACTCTTTAAGGTCCCATCGCTAGCAGCAGCCCTGTGCTTTTAACAAAGAGCTTTATGACGTCCCTAGCGTTCTAGTCGATGTAGGCACTCAAATCGCAGACAGATTGTCATTGATGAGCTACAGGCCCAGGTCTATTTTGAAATGATTGACCTTTAAAAAATGTCATAAAAATAAGAATAATAATGAAAACAAAAAACATAAATTAGGTAAAAAGAACAAAAGCCCACAGAACCTGGTATTCCCTAGTGATCTGTCACCCAGCTATTAACCCAGTTCACCCTGCATAACTTTCGGGATGGGACGAGACTGGCAGCATTGAGGGTAGCATGGGTGCAGCCATGGAAGCTTGCCACTCCAGACCTTTCATGCAGACATAGCTGCTGGCTTACAGGCTGTGGCTTCCACCACCTTTGGACACTCCTCTTTAGCAAATGCCCACCTTTCTACAGCCTGCCACACAACTCTCACACACTTGTTACACTCAGTCAAAGCCAGGGATGGCCCCTTTATTGCACACAATTTACCAGTTTCCTATGCACTTATACTGGGGGTTCAGCTAGCTTTCGTTTAGGCCCCATCACTAGCAGCTGCAGCAGCATTAATGTAGCGCGACAAGAGTTACTTGACAACCCTGCTGCCTTGTACTTCTAACAAAGAGCCTGGTAGTTACTCTAGGTTACCTCCAGGGGCGCAGCTTTGTTATTAGGACTGGGGAGGGCGTGAGCTTCATACTTCTCAACAATCACGCTGGCATATCATGGTAAAAAACATTATCTGAGAAACAGGGCATGAGGGGGGCTTATGGGGCAGTGGAAAGGGAGAGCAGTGCAGATTGTTAGTGGTACTTAAACCAAAATATTTTGTAAAATAACCAACATTTTTTTAAGAACTTCAAAACAGAAACCCCACAGAAAGCATCTGTACCCAACTATTTACTAGATGATACATTTATTAGGGGGGTGTAACACCCCAACAACCCCCGCCCCGAAGCTATGTGTCTGATCACCAGTGGATTCTATGCACTCAACGCAGTGCCAGATTGCCATTACAGAGTTACTGGCCCGGGTCTGTTCTGATGTCTTAGAAATTAAAAAAATAAAGCAATAATAATGAAAATGGCAAACAGGAGGAAGGCAATAAGTTTGTAGCATGCAGCAAAATGCCTTACACAGCCTAGTATTACCAGGCAATCTCCAACCTAAGTACTAACAGACTCCCCATAAAGAAGGTGTTACATATGTGTCATTTGGAATAAAAAATACGTGTTAAGTGCGTGGACTGGGAATTCTTGCAGAATCATAGTTTGAAAAAGCGTTTGGACGTACATGGAAACGTGATGATTCAGGCAGTTTGGCAGGAATTGAGATTTGACTCCTGGTTTCTACTCGCATCCTCACGAGCCTTTGGTTTCTTTTATGTACTATCTGCTCAAGCAGTAAAAAAGCACTTTCCACTCTAATTCTGAATGAAGATCCTGCTGGCTCGAACTGCACAATCTTTGAATTTCATCCATAAATTCATTGCAAATTCAGAGCTAGGTATGGATATTTTAATAATTGAGAGTAGTTTTCAGCTTGAAAAATTTTAAAATGCTCTAAAAGATGGAGGAAGAAGGAATGATATCCTTCTAGATAGATTGTATCGAGGAAAGAGGCAGTCAGTAGTGGTTGTGGCAGCTAATCTTGGAGACGCTGAGACTTTTCCCTGTATATATATATAGGATACCTGACAGAAGTGTAAGGAGTATAATTTTGCGATTCCAATCAAATTGGTGTTGATCCTAGTTGGAGAATTTCTGGTTTCAGAAAAAAGTTTATGAAACCTTGGGTATTGTCTATGCGAACTTACACTGAAATATTCAGTGGTACTTCTCCTTCTAGACCAGAGGTCTTCAATCTCGGGGTCGCTACGCCCAGGGGGTCCATGGAGACATGAGCAGGGGGTCACGCTTTCCCACAGCCTTATTTCTCCTATCATTAAAATGCCTCAGCTGAAAATTGACTTACTGAGTCTCCTGTGCTGGGAAATAATGCCACACAGACAGCTAAAAACGATTTCATAGGGTGCTTGCTTCCTGAATGAAATGCAAATGTGCCCTACAAGTTGCTCTGCAAATGTAAAGGATAATCTGCAACTATAAAGGATGCTTGGGAGCCGGGTCTTGGCGTTGAATGATTGAGTCACTCAAAGCTTTATTATGACAAACATTTATTCTTTATGAGTAGTATTGCAGAGTTAACAACTGTACTGTGAAGTGTGTGATTTTAAATGTAATTTTATTTACATAGTGCTTACTTCATTCACATGAAGGTGTTGAAGGGACAGCTATTAAATATGGCATTACATATGCTCTGATATTACTTAAATCTACATTTTGGAAGCACTGTTTTATTTTCAAACCTTTTTGTAGTGGCCTATCACATACTGTGTGTAATGTAGGTATAAAATAATGCCTCACATATTCACAGTGCTTTTTGTCACAGGCTGTGACCTTGTGGCACTAAAAATACTCAAGTCACTATTCTCCACTGCACCAACCAAGATTTAATTATTTTGCTTTTACTTTATACACAGACCTCTGCAGTGCACTAACTAATAGAGGTCCCAGAGATGTGAGGAAAGAGGTGAGTGCTCTGGAATCCTCATGTAACATGACCTGGTGGTAGGGAGCAGAAAGGTCCATCACTCTAAACACTGTTGCTTCTTTAAGGGTGGCAAGAGCTTCAGTGATGTTAGGTAATGGTCAGCGATATACCCAGATGCATTGATTGAGATTCAGCAAATGAACACACATCCAGATCCTTGTCCCATTGACCTTTTGGGCAATCAGTACCAGAGCCAACAACTCCACAGACTCTATTTCCTCAAAAACCTCCAACTGCAGTAACTTGTCCAATTCCTTTTGAAAGGGTTAAATCATTAAGTTGGGCCTTGTACACCACTGGTTTAGCTTTTTTTTTTTTTAAATAATGATCTTATGTTCACATCCCTGAAGGAGGCCTAATTTATCTTTGAACACTTCAGGAAATTCGTTCACGAGTCCAATGTCTTCCCCAATGGTAGCTACCATCATGACCTGACTGGGAGCATTCAGCTTCAATATAATACCTAAATCGCTCTGATGCCTACACCCCAACAAATTGTTCCCTCTCTTAGCCACATACCTTTTTCCAACAGTATCCCTACCTGTGACATTTATAGACATGACTGTGTAACCCAGAAAGTCTATCTTTACACCCCCATAACATCTTTCCCAATTGTCTCCCCCAGCATAGTGAATGGAGACCCAGAATCCACCAAAACAGAGAGGGTTTTTCCTCCAATTTTAATTCACAATCCAGCATGAGTACACGACCACAGTCAAAAGTGTCATTCACTAGTTTAACTTCATCAGAGAGGACCACTTGCAGAATTCCACTCTGATTTTCTTCGGGCACATCCATTACATCATGCATTTTTATACCCCTTCTTTCCACAGTTGTGACACACTACATACCTGGCATTGCAGTTTGGACTGATAGATAAATGGTATGAACTCCCACATTTAAAACATTTGAACCTAGTGTCTTTCCTTTCACAGTTTGTGTTGCCGGATCCATGGTTCTCGCCACTCAAGGTATTTCGAGGAACAGTCCTTTGAATGTTACTAAAGATTTTTCTGTTGCACCCTTGTCAGCTGTTACTTTATTAACTGTATTCACTCTGTCTACTGCACAAGAAGTAGTGCCGCACATTTTTTTAACCCAACCAGAAGCATTTTCCAGGCCCTCTACTATTTCAATTGTTTGTTTGAGAGAAGGATTCTTAGCCAACAGTTTCTCCTGAACCCTTTGGTCATCAATGCACCTTACTAATCGACCTCTGATAACAGAGTCACCAAATTCACATGTGCATGTAAGGTTTTTTAAAGATGCTACATAGTAAGCCACTTGTTCATCTTTTGCTTGAATTCTTAAACAGGAACTTATGTCTTTCCATGACTACATTAATTTGTGGCCCTAAATGTCTTCCTAACATGCAAAACGACATTTCATAAATATCTCTTAGTTCACCTTAACCATTACCAGTTCCTATTTCATACAAAATCTCATAAATGTGTTGTGCGGTTCATTTTAGCACCTTGATAAGGCACACTTATTTGATCTTAGGCCTGCAGCCTGTGCCCTTTTACCTAGGTACATGATTAATTTAATCTATTCATTTTAATTCATTTTAGCATAGCTTGCTTCTAGTGGGGATGTTTTATTTTGCTTTTAGCCGCCATCCTGCAAACGTGTTGTTATAACTTCCCTTGCACAACATTTCACTGTGTACCTCTTCCCAAGGCTGTACATAATAATCTATCTAGTATTGAGTACGCAGTCAACCACAACACTTAGCCACATTACCACGTCATGCCTGTTTCTCAAGAGACAACATGTTTTGTTATTAAACAAAATCACACAAGACAAAGATTAGAGAGGTCATTACAGCCAAAGGAGCCATCCTATAGTGTTTGCTACTTCATTGCCACTTTGCTGATTTCAGCCCTTTCCCTACAGCCAACTGAGGAGATGGTGGGCAGACCTCTGTTTTTCAGGTATGGGGGTGGGCATTCTTTCCATGGATTAGTACACGCAGAGAAGGGATAGTATTGCTATGCTCTCATGTAGATGCTAGAAGTGTAGGTAGGAATTTGTAGGTATTTGTTTGTTCCAATATGCTGGGATTGTTTATTTGTTTCACACTCATGGTCACAATTCTGTGATACGTTTCATCTTCCTATCAATTGCAGCTCTTATATTTTATCATAGATTGCAGTCTTTTCAATAAATGCAATGAAAACTGTCCTGTATCTCTTTGTCTGTCAGTGCTCGTGTGAGACTTGTAATAATGAGGAAAAAGGGCAGGATCTGCCAATCACGACGTCCATGAAAATTCAGAGCGTCATGTGTCATGCTGCCACAAATCACCTTTATTTTTTTAGTTTGGGTGAGGTGCTGCTAGCTAGCCGAAAGGATTAGGCCGACAGCTTCCAGACAGTGTGGAATTGACTCAGTCACCTACATGCAGTGGTGCTGCTGCCTGAAACCAGCAGTTTCACCTCCATGGTAAGAGTCCTGTGACAAATGTTGTACCTGTTATGTGCAAATTATGTAGATTTACAACGTGTTTCCTTGCTGCTCAAAACATTTCACCTCCAATTGCTACTAAATTTTAATCAAAAAGCTGTTTTCATCTTTTCCACTGCAAAGTCGGCTCTCCTGACTCCGATAAAAAATGAGGAGGTTGAGACATGTTCGCCATGGCCATCTTGAAGTACCTGTAAATGTAACCTAACAAAATAAACTAAAATATTTAACTAAAACAATGAATCAAAACAACAAGCCAAAAGAGCAATCTAACACACCAAATTAAAAAAAACACTTTTGTGTGCCACATTGTGTCTCTCATTCACTGCAGTTGCAACCTTCTTTAAATAATCCTTTCAGAGTAGTCAGCATAAATCAGATTTACACTGTTTCGTTTTGACCTACTGAACAATAAATACTTTGCAGCAAAAATTAACAGAAACCGCCCTTGTTTATTACTCATCATTCTATTTGAAAAGCCCTTGCTTCTTCCAGTGGAAGTGTACAAGCTCTAGCTGCCAATCAAACCACCAATCAAAGCGCACGGAAACTCCTGGCGTGAGCCTGCACGCTTCGCCTCATGCTGTGCTACTTGAGGATGCTGGATTAAGACTTGCACAGAGTTTGGGTTGTGAATATGGTGATTACGAAGGATCACATGGGCAAAGGCAATAACCTTCGAAAAATGTCACCAGTGTAAAACTTGAAGCATTCAAGTTCCTTTTAACAATGCTACACATATTTAACTTGAAGCGCTTGCATACTATTTGAAGTTGAAGAAGAGGCATCCAAGCAATCACCAGCGGCGGTTTCAGTTACAGCTCAGCAGACTCCATGCCCCAGCGTAGATGCCGTAGGTAGTGGGCACTCAGAATCACTCTTTGCAGTCACTTGTGCATACTTCAGTAGGGTATACAGCAGTATCCACGCTCATGTGCACGTATGCTGCCGGCACAATGGTGTCTATTCCCAAACGAAAATAATCTCAAGCTTGAAAACTTTTCCGAGAAATCACTTACATTCAAAGGGCGCTCTGACTGCGCACAAAGAATACTGGAGTAAAATCTTCCAGTGGTTAATGAAGAGGGGTGTTGGTGGACAGTCACCAGCCCCTCGCAGGTCGATGTTAAATTACCACAGTAAGCAGTTGTGGTTTAAGAGCTTTATTCCACCAACAACTGAAACCCCTTCTTACTCTTCCATCCAGCAGAAGTTAACTGATCTCTTTCACATTCTACTTGTTACCATGACATCTAAACATCAGTAATGGAACATTACATCTCTGATGTTCTCATAGTAAGGCACAGCAGGCCAGATCTGCTGGCTTTGCATCTGGGAACCAGGTTCGACCCCTGGCATTCACTCAATATCCTTCAATTCTGGGCAAGCCACTTAAAACATGAATCTGACCTGGTGTAATGTAATCTGCTCTTAGAAAGTACTCCAATGCCTCTGTTCTGTAATTGCACTATTTAAAACTCCAAAATATATAAAATTGTGTGCTGTCCAAAACACATGACTGGGCCCTGTTTTAACACAAAATGAATGTTAGTCCTTACCTCATACTCTGCTGCAGAAGGGGTTTCTCAAATGTTCTAAAATTACACTTATCAACCGCAAGATTGTTCAGAAGCATTGTGGTTTTAATGAACGGATGCCACAGGAAAGAACCCACTCGGAAAACTGTTCCAACTTCAGACTCCAGTTCAGTTCACCATCTGCTATGTTTTTTCGAAGATCAGTTGAGGGGATGGTCAAGGTTGTGACACTTAGATTGCTTTTGTGGCATTACAAAAGCACTCTACCTCATGCCCATTACAGCTAGGTAGGTCTCAAAAGTGTGTCCTTCTTAAAATTTGAGCATAGTTCTAAAACGTTTGGGAAGCACTGTTGTAGATAAGGGATATTGTGATGTGTGACTATTTGTAAACCTTTCCCAGATTATGTCAAAAAATGTCTATTATGATTACATCATTCAACTTCTGGGGGTTGCTGTACATGGACAAACTGCAGCGTGGAAAACACTACTAAAACTCAGCCAAGCACCTGTATGACATCTGCCTGCTCCACATTCCAATCTTGAACTCAATGAAAAATCTGTCTGTGCTTCCATCAAATACTGATCAAGAATGCGCTGCTCAGTATTCATAGAGAACCGGCATCCACTGTGCAATACTGTGCAGCCCAGTTGTTCCTCAACACTGGATTCTTTTTTCCAGGACTTGAGAGAGGTGGGAATTGCACACACCTGTGGCTAGTCTTCTGTATCCCAGACCTCTGAATCCGCCCTGCTGTCGTTGGTGCTTGGAAGCTCCTTTTACTTTTCTTTCTTTATTAAATATTTTTTTCGCAGATATGTAAGAGGCTGGCCTGGCTTTTAGTGGGTACCAGAGGTACTTACACCTTGTGCCAGGTCCAGTTATCCCTTATTAGTGTAGAAGAGGTGTTTCTAGCAGCTTAGGCTGATAGAAGGTAGCTATGGCAAAGCAGCTTAGGCTGAACTAGGAGACATGTAAAGCTCCTACTATACCACTGGTGTCATTTGCACAATATCATAAGAAAACACAATACACAGAAGTACTAAAAATAAAGGTACTTTATTTTTATGACAATATGCCAAAAGTATCTCAGTGAGTACCCTCAGTATGAGGATAAGTTATTTACACAAGCTATATGTACACAAACCAAACTTAGGTAAGTAATAGCAAGAAAAGTAATGCAAACAATGTAGAATTACAATAGATTGCAATAGGAGAGCATAGGTATAGGGGCAACACAAACCATATACTCCAAAAGTGGAATGCGAACCACGAATGGACCCCAAACCTATGTGAGCTTGTAGGGTGTCGCTGGGGCTGAAAGAAAACCGTGAGGGTTAGAAAAATAGCCCACCCCAAGACTCTGAAAGGTAGGTGTAAAGTGCACCTACTACCCCCAGAGAGCACAGAAGTCGCGATAGGGGGATTCTGCAGGAAGAACAAACACCAGCAATGCAACAACAGTGGATTTCCAGACCTGAGTACCTGTAAGACAAGGGGACCAAGTCCAATAGTCGCGACAGTGTCGAGAGTGGGCAAGAGCCCAGGAAATGCCAGCTGAGGGTGCAAGGAAGCTGCCACCGGATGGAAGAAGCTTGGAGTTCTGCAAGAAAGAAGAGACCTAGGGACTTCTCCTTTGGAAGACTGATGTCCCACGTCGCGATGAAGCTTGCAGAGGTGTTCCCATGCAGAAAGACCGCAAACAAGCCTTGCTAGCTGCAAGGATTGCGGTAGAGGTTTTTGGGTGCTGCTGTGGCCCAGGAGGGACCAGGATGTCAACACTTGGCGGAGGAATCAAATCAAATCAAATAGTAACTTTATTTTGGCTGGAAGCCATAAAAGTAAACAATAAAAAGCATAACATGATTGTGCAACATGTCAGTTATAAGAAAGAAAAAATGGCGAAAAGATGACACAGTCTACTTTAAGAGTCCTAAATAAAACACGGTTGTGAAAAATGGAGCAAGACAAGCATTATTCTTAAAATCTTAAAATCCCAGAATTCCTAAATAGAAAAGTATTAGGTCATTATATTTTGACTCCAATAAATTAAAACTTGTTGAGCTGAATAAATATAATCTAAGACCAATATATTAAAAACACATGATTATAACAATTCTCTAGTTCTTATCTCCTGTATATTCTACAAATACCGCGCAGCTGCGGGAACAATTCTGTCATTTGTCTCAGTTGTTAAGTATAAAAGGAAGGAATTCCACAGTTTACTTTAAAAGCCCTAGATAAATAATAGGATCACGAAATTGTAGGAAACAAAGCAAACCATCATTGTTCTTAAAATCTTAAAATCCAGGATAAAATATTAAGCCATTGTATCTTGACTTCAACCAGTTAAGACCTATTATATTAAATAGGTGTAATCTAAGACCAATGTGTTAAAAACGCACTATTATAGTAATTCTCTGGTTCTTATAGCCCATGCACTTCGCAAATATCTCGCAACTGAAAAAACTATTTTGTCATTTGTGTCAGTTGTTAAAAGGCGTAATGCTATGTTCCATTCCCTTATCCCAACTGACCTACATAACGGAGCAATCCACTTTTTCCTAGGTGCCAGATATCTAGGGCAAAAAAACATAAAGGGCCTCATTCCGACCCTGGCGGTAAAAACCGCCAGGGTCGGGGTCCGCGGGAGCACCGCCAACAGGCTGGCGGTGCTCCTTTGGGCATTCTGACCGTGGCGGTACAGCCGCGGCCAGAAACGGAAAGTCGGCAGTGTACCGCCGACTTTCCGCTGCCCATGGGAATCCTCCATGGCGGCGCAGCTTGCTGCGCCGCCATGGGGATTCCGACCCCCATACCGCCATCCTGTTCCTGGCGGTTTCGGCCGCCAGGAACAGGATGGCGGTATGGGGTGTCGTGGGGCCCCCGTAAGAGGGCCCCACTTTGAATTTCAGTGTCTGCTCAGCAGACACTGAAATTCGCGATGGGTGCTACTGCACCCGTCGCACACCTTCCACTCCGCCGGCTCCATTCGGAGCCGGCTTCATCGTGGAAGGGTGTTTCCCACTGGGCTAGCGGGCGGCCTTTTTTGCGGTCGCCCGCCAGCCCAGTGGGAAACCCAGAATGACCGCCACAGTCTTTTGACCGCGGTACGGTCTTCTGGCGGTCCCAGCCAGGCCGGCGGCTACCGCCGCCGGTCGGGGTCAGAATGACCCCCAAAGTGTGCAAGTGTCTCTTTTGTCTTTTGACAATGATGGCAGTATATTAAGTTACAGTCCTCCGATCTCCATTGCGCTGTAAATGTCTTGAGCGGGAGGGTCCCTAATCTGAACTTGATGAATAGAGTTTTGGTATAGGGAGGATTTACATTATCCATATAGGCCTCAAATTTGGGGCTGCATTTATGGTCTAGGAACTGTAGAGTCCGACTGCCATGATTTTTTAACCAAATTTGGGCCAAAATGTTCTCCCAATAGCACCTTTTTACACGCTCCTTTATTTCCTTGGTCAAGTTATGAGGAGCACTCCACACCTCCTCCATCTTGAGAAATTTGCATGTATCTCTAATATGTCTGAACCAAGGGATCTTTAGTACACTATCACTTACGAGAAATTCATCTAATGCTATATGGAGGGTGGACAGATGCTCTGAAGTCCAAAGACGAATCCAATACATTAGTGGTCTTAGTGCAATTTCGTTATGGATCTCATTTAGGGCTAGGTCAAATCTAAGGGGGGTGAGAGGGGTGCTCATCGGCAGCCTCAAAAAGTTTCGTATGAAACGGTTTTCTACCGTGGTCAGACACCTAGAGTTAGTGTGTCCCCAAAGCTCAGCACCATAAATTGAGGCTGTTACTGCCACTGCTTTGTAAACAGTGATGGCAGGTGTTATCTCCCCTTCCAAAGTATTGGCAATTTTCCTCCCTATCGCTGTAGACCTCTGCCTGAGTGCTGCCAGACTCTTCCCGATCTGTGCCGACCAATGTTGGTCATCACTTAACCTAATCCCCAAATAGTCAAATTGGCTGACTCTCTCCACTGGTTGGCCTGCTATCGTCATTTTCCCCCTAAACAGTTTATGCGGGTTAAAAGCCATGAACTTTCATTTTGTTGGGTTAATTTCAAGTCCTCTGTTAAAACAAAAATTATAAAAGGCATCTAATTCATTTTGTAAGCCCATGGGTGTTCTTGAAATTAATAAAGTATCATCGGCGAACTTTAAAATGGGGACGGGGGATCCAGCTAGCCTTGGGGCGTCATGATTGCAGTATAACAATTGGTCCGCGGCACCATTGATGTAAAGGTTAAACAGTGTTGGTGCCAAAATGCACCCCTGCCTAACCCCCCTATCGACAGGCATAGCTTCCGTTAGGTTGCCGCTTTCTGACCAACGTACGTGAGCATAAGTCCCTTCGTGTAGATATCTAATCAGTCTTAGAAGTTCACCATCGAGTTGATAACTCTCCATAACTTTCCATAGTATATCCCGAGGTACCGTGTCAAAGGCAGCTTTTAAATCAATAAAGGCTACATACAAATGGCTTTTATTGAGTGATAAGTATTTCCAACAAAGAAGGTTAAACCTGAATGCCTGATCTATTGTGCTCATTCCTCTTCTAAAACCTGCCTGAGAGTCTGAGAGAATTTGAAAATCCTCTATCAGTGTCTGTAATCTATTCAGTACATGCTTGCTGAATATCTTTTGGCTAACATCAATTAGACTAATAGGCCTATAGTTGGTAGGTTGTTCCCTTGGCACTTTCTTATAAATGGGGACTATGATTGCTCCTTGCCACGTAGTAGGAAGTCGTCTCCCCCTCAGTATCTCATTACTAAGCGCATTTAGGTACAGAGACCAGGTTGTCGGTCGGGACAAATATAAATCACCTGGAATGCCATCAAGACCAGGGGCCTTCCCTTTACTTATTGATTGGAGAGCCACTGTTGTTTCTTTTAGGGAAAAAAGGTCCAGGTCGAATTTGGGTGGTGGCTTGGCGGAGGAGACAGAGGGGGCGCACAGCAACTCAGGGAGCCCTCACAGAAGCAGGCAGCACACGCAAAAGTACCTGAACAGGCACTTGGAAGGAAAGTGAACCAGAGTCCAAGCGAAGTCACAAAAGGGAGTCCCACGACGCCGGAGGACAACTCAGAAGGTTGTGCACTGCATGATAGAGTGTGGGGGACCCAGGCTTGGCTGTGCATGAAGGAAATCCTGGAAGAGTGCACAGGAGCAGGAGCAGCTGCAAATCATGCGGTACCCAGCAATGCAGTCTAGCGTGGGGAGGCAAGGACTTACCTCCACCAAACTTGGACTGAACAGTCACTGGACTATGGGAGTCACTTTGGACAGAGTTGCTGAGTTCCAGGGACCACGCTCGTCAGGATGAGAGGGGACCCAGAGGACCAGTGTTGCAGTCTTTTGGTGCCTGTGTTAGCAGGGGGAAGATTCCGTCGACCCACTGGAGATTTCTACGGAGCTCCTGGTGCAGGGTGAAGGCAGGCTACCCCCAGAGCATGCACCACCTGGAAACAGTCAAGAAAGCCGGCAGGATGAAGCGATACAAGGTTGCTAGTAGTCGTCTTGCTACTTTGTTGCGGTTTTGCAGGCGTCCTGAGCAGTCAGCGGTCGATTCTTTGGTAGAAGGTGAAGAGGGAGATGTAGAGGAACTCTGGTGAGCTCTTGCATTAGTTATCTAAAGAATTCCCCAAAGCAGAGACCATAAATAGCCAGAAAAGGAGGTTTGGCTACTGAGGAAGGAGGATTGGCTACCAAGAGAGGTAAGAGCCTATCAGAAGGAGCCTCTGACGTCACCTGCTGGCACTGGCCACTCAGAGCAGTCCAGTGTGACCCCAACACCTCTGTTTCCAAGATGGCAGGGGTCTGGGACACACTGGAGGAGCTCTTGGCACCTCCCCTGGGAGGTGCAGGTCAGGGGGGTGGTCACTCCCCTTTCCTTTGTCTAGTTTTGCACCAGAGCAGGGCTGGGGGGATCCCTAAACCAGTGTAGACTGGCTTATGCAGAGATAGGCACCATCTGTGCCCATCAAAACATTTCCAGAGGCTGGGGGAGGCTACTCCTCCCCAGCCTTCACACCTATTTCCAAAGGGAGAGGGTGTAACACCCTCTCTCAGAGGAAATCCTTTGTTCTGCCTTCCTGGGCCAGGGCTGCCTGGACCCCAGGAGGGCAGAAACCTGTCTGAGGGGCTGGCAGCAGCTGCAGTGGACACCCCGGAAAGGCAGTTTGGCAGTACCCGGGTGCTGTGCTAGAGACCCGGGGGATCATGGAATTGTCCCCCCAATACCAGAATGGTATTGGGGTGACAATTCCATGATCTTAGACATGTTACATAGCCATGTTCGGAGTTACCATTGTGACGCTACACATAGGTAGTGACCTATGTGTAGTGCACGCGTATAATGGTGTCCCCGCACTCACAAAGTCCGGGGAATTAGCCCTGAACGATGTGGGGGCACCTTGGCTAGTGCCAGGGTGCCCACACACTAAGTAACTTTGCACCCAACCTTCACCAGGTGAAGGTGTTAGACATATAGGTGACTTATAAGTTACTTACGTGCAGTGGTAAATGGCTGTGAAATAACGTGGACGTTATTTCACGCAGACTGCAGTGGCAGGCCTGTGTAAGAATTGTGACAGCTCCCTATGGGTGGCAAAAGAAATGCTGCAGCCCATAGGGATCTCCTGGAACCCCAAAACCCTGGGTACCTCAGTACGATATACTAGGGAATTATATGGGTGTACCAGTATGCCAATGTGAATTGGTAAATTTTGTCACTAGCCTGTTAGTGACAAATCTGGAAAGCAGAGAGAGCATAACCACTGAGGTTCTGGTTAGTAGAGCCTCAGTGAGACAGTTAGGCATCTCACAGGGAACAAATACAGGGCACATACTTATGAGCACTGGGGCCCTGCCTGGCAGGGTCCCAGTGACACATAGACTAAAACAACATATATACACTGAAATATGGGGGTAACATGCCAGACAAGATGGTACTTTCGTACACAACCCCCCTCCCCCAAATGAAGGACAATAAGACTAGCCATGACCTGATGAGTCTTCATTGTCTAAGTGGAAATATCTGGAGCGTCCATCTGCATTGGAGTGGGTACTCCCAGGTCTATGTTCCACTGTATAGTCCATTCCCTGTAGAGATATGGACCACCTCAACAATTTAGGATTTTCACCTTTCATTTGTTTTAGCCAAAGTAGAGGTTTGTGGTCTGTCTGAACAATAAAGTGAGTGCCAAGCAGGTATGGCCTCAACTTTTTTAGTGCCCAGACCACAGCAAAGGCCTCCTTCTCAATGGCAGACCAACACTTTTCTCTAGGGGTCAACCTTCTGCTGATAAAAGCAACTGGTTGATCCTGGCCCTCAGAATTCAGTTGTGATAAGACTGCCCCTACCCCTAATTCAGATGCATCAGTTTGAACAATGAATTTCTTGGAGTAACATGGGCTTTTTAGGACAGATGCAGAGCACATGGCCTGTTTGAGCTCCTCAAAAGCTTTCTGACAGCTAGCTGTCCATAATACCTTTTTAGGCATCTTCTTACTAGTTAGATCATTAAGAGGGGCTGCTATGGAGCCATAGTTTTTAATGAATCTCCTGTAATACCCAGTGAGGCCTAAGAAGGCTCTCACCTGGGTCTGTGTTGTAGGGGGAACCCAATCCATGATTGTCTGGATTTTCCCCTGCAGTGGTGCAATCAGTTCTCCACCTACCAGGTGTCCCAGATAAACCACCTTTCCCTGCCTTATCTGGCACTTTGAGGCCTTGATAGTGAGGCCTGCCTTTTGCAGGGCCTCCAAAACTTTCCAAAGATGGACCAGGTGCTCATCCCAGGTAGAGCTAAAAACAGCTATATCATCTAGATATGCTGCACTAAAAGCCTCCAACCCTTGCAGGACTGTGTTCACCAACCTCTGAAAAGTGGCAGGTGCATTTTTCAACCCAAAGGGCATCACTGTAAATTGGTAGTGCCCTCCTATAGTTGAAAATGCAGTCTTAGGTTTAGCATCCTCAGTCAATTTGATCTGCCAATACCCTGCAGTCAAATCAAAGGTGCTTAGATACTCGGCAGATGCCAGTGTATCTATGAGCTCATCTGCCCTGGGTATAGGGTGAGCATCAGTTTTTGTTACCTAATTGAGACCTCTGTAGTCTACACAAAACCTCATCTCCCTTTTTCCATCTTTTGAGTGAGGCTTTGGTACAAGCACCACAGGACTCGCCCATGGGCTTTCAGAAGGTTCAACCACTCCTAGATCAAGCATTTTCTAAACATCTTGTTTTATGCAGTCCCTGACATGGTCAGGCTGCCTATAGATTTTACTTTTGACAGTCAAGCTGTCTCCAGTATCAATTGTGTGTTCACACCAGGATGTGGTACCTGGCACAATTGAAAAGAGTTCAGAAAATTATCCAAGGAGATTTATGCAGTTGTCTTTCTGTTCTGCAGTTAGCCAATCTGCCAAAACTACTCCCTCCACTAAAGCATCATTTTCAGTGGTGGAAAAGAGATCAGGGAGAGGGTCACTATCTTCTTCCTGTCCCTCATCTGTTGCCATGAGCAGGGTGAGATCAGCCCTGTCATAGTAGGGTTTTAGGCGGTTGACATGAATCACCCTAAGGGGACTCCTGGCAGTGCCCAGGTCTAACAGATAGGTAAGCTCACCCTTCTTTTCAACAATAAGATGGGGTCCACTCCATTTGTACTGGAGTGCTCTTGGGGCCCCAGGCTCCAATACCCACACCTTCTGTCCTGGTTGGTACTGGATCAGAACAGCCTTCTGGTCATGCCATTGCTTCTGGAGCTCTTGGCTGGCCTGAAGGTTTTTACTGGCCTTTTTCATGTACTCAGCCATTCTGGATCTTAGGCCAAGTACATAGTCCACTATGTCCTGTTTGGGAGCTTTTAAAGGTTGTTCCCAACCCTCCTTCACAAGTGTTAGTGGACCTCTTACAGGGTGTCCAAAGAGGAGTTCAAAGGGGCTGAAGCCCACTCCTTTCTGGGGTACCTCCCTGTAAGCAAAAAGGAGGCAAGGTAACAGGACATCCCATCTCCTCCTGAGTTTTTCAGGGAGTCCCATTATCATACCTTTGAGAGTTTTATTAAACCTCTCTACCAGTCCATTAGTCTGTGGGTGATAAGGAGTGGTGAATTTGTAGGTTACACCACATTTCTTCCACATTGCTTTCAAGTATGCAGACATGAAGTTGCTACCCCTGTCTGATACAACCTCTTTAGGGAAACCCACCCTGGAAAAGATTCCCAGGAGGGCCTTTGCTACTGCAGGAGCTGTAGTGGTCCTTAGAGGAATTGCTTCAGGATATCTTGTGGCATGGTCCACAACCACCAAGATAAACCTATTGCCTGAAGCAGTAGTAGGGTCAAGGGGGCCAACTATGTCAACCCCTACCCTTTCAAAGGGGACCCCAACCACAGGTAGTGGAATAAGGGGAGCCTTTGGTGTGCCACCAGTCTTGCCACTGGCTTGGCAGGTCACACAAGACTTACAAAAATCATTTGTGTCCTCTGACGTCCTAGGCCAGTGAAACAGGGGGACAAGCCTTTCCCATGTTTTGATCTGGCCCAAATGCCTAGCCAAAGGAATGTCATGTGCAAGAGTTAGGAGGAACTCTCTGTACTGCAGGGGAATGACGAATCTCCTGGCTGCTCCAGGTTTTGGGTCCCTTGCCTCGGTGTACAAGAGGTTGTCCTCCCAGTATACTCTGTGTGAGTCACTGACATCCCCATTTTGCTGTTTGACAGCTTGCTGTCTGAGACCCTCTAATATGGGACAGGTTTGCTGTGCCACACTCAGCTCTTCCCTGGCAAGCCCTCCTCTACCCAAAAGCTCAGCAGTGTCTGCTGCCAGCTCATCTGGTGAAGGGAGGAAATTCTTCATCCTCAGAAGGAGAATCATCTGTAGAGGAAGGGATAGTGGGTAGGTATTTACCCTTCCTACCCCTAGCTTTAGGGAGCACTTGGTCTATTGTTCCAGGATCCAAGCTACCCTGTCCTTTTTGCTTTTTGGCCTGAGCCCTTGCCAAAGCAAAAATATGCCCAGGAATGCCCAGCATTGCTGCATGAGCCTCCAACTCCACTTCTGCCCAAGCTGATGTCTCTAAATTGTTCCCTAGTAGACAGTCTACAGGTAAATCTGAGGCAACCACAACTTTCTTTGGACCAGTATCCCCCCCCCCAGTTGAGATTCACAACAGCCATGGGGTGGCTAAGAGCATCTGTCACTTGGTACTGCTGACCAAGTAGGTGTTGTTCAGGGTGCACCAGTTTCTCTGTTACCATGGTAACACTGGCACCTGTGTCCCAGTAGGCCTGAACCTCAACACCATTTATTAGGGGAAGTTGCTTGTACTTATCTATATTAAGGGGACAAGCAACCAAGGTGGCCAAATCAATGGCACCTTCAGAGACTAACACAGTCTCTGTGGTCTCCCTAACAAGACCAACCCCAACTACATTACCAATAGTGAGCCCAGCTACTCCCTTGGATTGGCTATTTGTAGGTTTGCTCCCACCACCACTGCTATTACTAGGGGCACTAGAATTTGCAGCAGGGGTTGTGGTAGTTAGAGGTTTGGCATTTTTCTTTGGACAACTGGCATCAGTTGTCCAATGGCCTTTGACTTTACACAAATAACACCAAGGCTTTTTAGGTTGATTATTGGAAGAGGATTTGGACCCACCACCCCCACCAGAGGATTTTTGTGGGCCTGATGAAGACTCAGTTTTACTTTTGTCCCCACCCTTGTCAGAAGACTTACCATCCTTCTTCTTGCCATCCTTGTCACCCCCTGTATGAACTTTTCTGTTCACTCTTGTTCTGACCCATTTGTCTGCCTTCTTTCCCAATTAATGGGGAGGGTCAGATCTGAGTCAACTAGATATGGGTGTAACAAGTCAGACACACAGTTATTCAGAATATGCTCTCTCAGAATAAGATTATACAAGCTTTCATAGTCAGAAACTCTACTGCCATGTGACCACCCCTCCAAGGCCTTCACTGAACAGTCTACAAAGTCTGTCCAGCCTTGTGAGGACTCTTTTCTGGTGTCTCTGAACTTAATCCTGTATTGTTCAGTGGTTAAGCCAAATCCATCCAAGAGTGCATCCTTCAAAACTGCAAAATTGTTAGCATCACTTTCTCTAACAGTAAGGAGCCTATCCCTACCTTTTCCAGTGAAAGATAGCCACAATATAGCAGCCCACTGCCTTTGAGTGACTCCCTGTACCATACAGGCCCTCTCAAGTGCAGCAAACCACTTGTTGATGTCACCCCCCTCCTTGTAAGGGGGGACTATCTTGTGCAGATTCCTGGAATCATGCTCTCTAACAGGATTACTATCAGGAATACTGCTGCTGCCACCATGGGGTCCAAACCCCAATCTCTGTCTTTCCTTCTCCAGGTCTAGGGATTCCCTATCTAAGGCCAGCTGTTGCCGTTTAAGCTTCAGTCTGGTCTCTTCAACCCTCAACTTTTTTAGTTCCCTTTCTAACAAGTTATCCTCAGGGTGGGTGTGTTGGGAATGCTTGGGCACAGAAGACACATTGGAAACAACAGAGGGGATCTGTCCCTAACTGACTGGACCCTAGCAACTTGGCCTCTAGGAATAAAGACTTACCTACTGTGATGGGAACCTCCATTACTACCAACATTACTGGGTGTCCTGCTAGGGGGCAGATCCTGATCAGAACCCTCCCTACCTCCCTCAAGGAGATCCCCTGAGTCAGATTGGGAACCTTCTATTAACCTCTCATTTGATGTGCCTGATTGGGACTCATCATTCACAATAAGCATGTTAAATAGAAATTCTTTGGTAGGGTTCTTTCCTATCACTAAACCTCTCTCTAAGCAGAGACTCCTTAAGCTCTTGTAATTCAAATTGTAATAAGTTGTATTGACCATTTTAAGAGCTGACTCTACTTCAGACATGATAGCAAAAGGTTTAGAGACAGTGCGAAGGAAGAAAAAGTTTCTGAACTTTTTAAAGAACAGAAAAAAAAACTTTTTCTAACTTTTAGAAACTTTTCGAAGTTTTAGAAAACTTTTCAGAACTTTGTAAAAAGTTTAAGAGGAGAAAAGCAAATCTTTTTTGTTAGGTGTACATACACTGAACTGTTTTGTATATTATTCTCTTATGAAAAGTACACAATGACAAAGTGGTAATTAGTTACAAGTACTTAGCCCACCGCTGCACAACCAACGTAGGAGGCTGGCCTGGCTTGTGGTGGGTACCAGAGGTACTTACACCTTGTGCCAGGTCCAGTTATCCCTTATTAGTGTAGAGGAGGTGTTTCTAGCAGCTTAGGCTGAAAGAAGGTAGCTATGGCAAAGCAGCTTAGGCTGAACTAGGAGACATGTAAAGCTCCTACTATACCACTGGTGTCATATGCACAATATCATAAGAAAACACAATACACAGAAGTACTAAAAATAAAGGTACTTTATTTTTATGACAATATGCAAAAAGTATCTCAGTGAGTACCCTCAGTATGATAAGTTACATACACAAGATATATGTACACAAACCAAACTTAGGTAAGTAATAGCAAGAAAAGTAATGCAAACAGTGTAGAATTAGAATAGATTGCAATAGGAGCACATAGGTATAGGGGTAACACAAACCATACATTCCAAAAGTGGAATGCGAACCACAAATGGACCCCAAACCTATGTGAGCTTGTAGAGGGTCGCTGGGGCTGTAAGAAAACAGTGAGGGTTAGAAAAATAGCCCACCCCAAGGCCCTGAAAGGTAGGTGTAAAGCGCACCTACTACCCCCAGCGAGCACAGAAGTCATGATAGGGGGATTCTGCAGGAAGAACAAACACCAGCAATGCAACAACAGTGGATTTCCGGACCTGAGTACCTGAAAGACAAGGGGACCAAGTCCAATAGTTGCAACAGTGTTGAGAGTGGGCAGGAGCCCAGGAAATGCCAGCTGAGGGTGCAAGGAAGCTGCCACTGGATGGAAGAAGCTTGGAGTTCTGCAAGAAAGAAGAGAGCTAGGGACTTCTCCTTTGGAAGACGGATGTCCCACGTCGCGATGAAGCTTGCAGAGGTTTTCCCACACAGAAAGACCGCAAACAAGCCTTGCTAGCTGCAAGGGTCGCGGTAGAGGTTTTTGGGTGCTGCTGTAGTCTAGGAGGGACCAGGATGTCGCCACTTGGAGGAGGAGACAGAGGGGGGCGCCCAGCAACTCATGGAGCCCTCACAGAAGCAGGCAGCACACGCAAAAGTACCTGAACAGGCACTTGGAAGTCACAAAAGGGAGTCCCACGACGCCGGAGGACAACTCAGAAGGTTGTGCACTGTAGGATAGAGTGTCGGGGACCCAGGCTTGGCTGTGCATGAAGGAAATCCTGGAAGAGTGCACAGGAGCCGGAGCAGCTGCAAATCACGCGGTACCCAGCAATGCAGTCTAGCGTGGGGAGGCAAGGACTTACCTCCACCAAACTTGGACTGAAGTGTCACTGGACTGTGGGAGTCACTTTGGACGGAGTTGCTGAGTTCCAGGGTCCACGCTCGTCAGGATGAGAGGGGACCCAGAGGACCAGTGCTGCAGTCTTTTGGTGCCTGCGTTAGCAGGGGGAAGATTCTGTCGACCCACTGGAGAATTCTTCAGAGCTCCTGGTGCAGGGTGAAGGCAGGCTACCCCCAGAGCATGCACCACCTGGAAGCAGTCGAGAAAGCCGGTAGGATGAAGCGATACAAGGTTGCTCGTAGTCATCTTGCTACTTTGTTGCGGTTTTGCAGGCGTCCTGAGCAGTCAGCGGTCGATCCTTGGGTAGAAGGTGAAGAGGGAGATGTAGAGGAACTCTGGTGAGCTCTTGCATTCGTTATCTAAAGAATTCCCCAAAGCAAAGACCCTAAATAGCCAGAAAAGGAGGTTTGGCTACCGAGGAAGGAGGATTGGCTACCAAGAGAGGTAAGAGCCTATCAGAAGGAGCCTCTGACATCACCTGCTGGCACTGGCCACTCAGAGCAGTCCAGTGTGCCCCCAACACCTCTGTTTCCAAGATGGCAGAGGTCTGGGACACACTGGAGGAGCTCTGGGCACCTCCCCTGGGAGGTGCAGGTCAGGGGAGTGGTCACTCTCCTTTCCTTTGTCCAGTTTTGCGCCAGAGCAGGGCTGGGGGATCCCTAAACCGGTGTAGACTGGCTTATGCAGATATGGGCACCATCTGTGCCCATCAAAGCATTTCCAGAGGCTGGGGGAGGCTTCTCCTCCCCAGCCTTCACACCTATTTCCAAAGGGAGAGGGTGTAACACCCTCTCTCAGAGGCAATCGTTTGTTCTGCCTTCCTGGGCAGAAACCTGTCTGAGGGGTTGGCAGCAGCAGCAGCTGCAGTGGACACCCCCAGAAAGGCAGTTTGGCAATACCCGGGTGCTGTGCTAGAGACCCGGGGGATCATGGAATTGTCCCCCCAATTCCATGATCTTAGACATGTTACATGGCCATGTTCGGAGTTACCATTGTGATGCTACACATAGGTAGTGACCTATGTGTAGTGCACGCCTGTAATGGTGTCCCGGCACTCACAAAGTCTGGGGAATTCGCCCTGAACGATGTGGGGGCACCTTGGCTAGTGCCAGGGTGCCCACACACTAAGTAACTTTGCACCCAACCTTCACCAGGTGAAGGTTAGACATATAGGTGACTTATAAGTTACTTAATTGCAGTGGTAAATGGCTGTGAAATAACGTGGACGTTATTTCACGCAGGCTGCAGTGGCAGGCCTGTGTAAAGATTGTCAGAGCTCCCTATGGGTGGCAAAAGAAATGCTGCAGCCCATAGGGATCTCCTGGAACCCCAATACCCTGCGTACCTCAGTACCATATACTAGGGCATTATATGGGTGTACCAGTATGCCAATGTGAATTGGTAAATTTAGTCACTAGCCTGTTAGTGACAAATTTGGAAAGCAGAGAGAGCATAACCACTGAGGTTCTGGTTAGCAGAGCCTCAGTGAGACAGTTAGGCATCACACAGGGAACACATACAGGGCACATACTTATGAGCACTGGGGCCCTGCCTGGCAGGGTCCCAGTGACACATAGACTAAAACAACATATATACAGTGAAATATGGGAGTAACATGCCAGGCAAGATGGTACTTTCCTACAAGATACAATTGACTAAAATAATTATTACCAAAAGAATCTGGTCAAAAAATCGATATATTTAGCAGTCCTAATACATAAAAATAGCTAGAAATACGTCAAGGATTAGCACATAAATTCCATATTCCAATAACAATCTTGCACTGTCACCAAGTGAATGACCTTTATTAAACCTATATGTAGCATTATTACCTGAAAGCAGTCCCCCAAAATAACATGTACAATGTAAAAGGCTCACACATTTAACCAGCAATGGTGCCAATGTATTCATCTTTAATATTATACCACAGCTTGCTGGATTCATTCTTAAAGCCTAATCGTACAGCAAACAGATTCTCCCTTTGTTTACATCTCTTCATTTTCCTAATCCTTTCAGAGAAAGAAGAAACTGATTTAGTCATCCATCTCTGTAATAAAGTGATAGTGCCACTGCCATATAATAAAAATCATCGTAATGACATTTCCCGCTCTGAGTAATAACCCATTGATGGAAGAGTAGAATTAGAGGAAATGTGAACTTGTACGTGATTTTCCAAATATTTAAAAATTGAAGTCCATAAATTGTCTAATTTAACACATTGTCAGATGATGTGGGGCCATTTTCCATTATCTGTGGATTCATACCTACACATTGTTTGGGGCAACTCGTCTTTATTTAAGAACTGAGGAGTGATATATTAACCACTTGGAGAAAATCTGCATTCTGCAAACATTCACCTCCCTTAATGCAGAAAAACCAAATTCATTCATATTTTTCCACATTTGTCTGGTTAGAACAATATATTCCTCTTTCATCCATTTATTACAGATCTTGCTATAGATGTCTACTTTATCTACCAACAAAGAGATATTTATTCAAGTTCCTTAGCTTACCTAAATGAGGCATGTCTACTAAATATGCAACCAGTTCCTGAATACTAATTAATATTTTGTGATCTATATTCTTTAACACAGAATATAGGTCCAGATGTATCAAAGGGTTTTACCCATTCTGTGTCAACGGGAAAATGTGTTTGTACATATGGCCCATAGTGCCTTGTAAGACCACTGTAGCCAAACCTTATCTATGGCAATCAATGACTCTATTACAGTCCAGGGATTCCATTCATTGCTTGGTATTAAATCTGTTAATTTTGTGACAACTTTGCCTTTCCGCGTGACCACAATTTCCTGATCAATAGAACCTCATTTTCCCCATTCTACATTGTCTAAATTCGTTTCTGAGTTAAAATAGGGGATAGAATGAAAAATTGAGCTTTCTTAAAAAAACATTGTAGTGATTTGTAGCATACTTTTGCAGGACAGTTTTTCAATCTTATAATATCTCTTAAATGGGTTTCTCCGAACATCATGTTCATCAGGTCATTTGGAAAACATATATTGGATATATGTATTCTTCTCAACCTGGCAGCATACTGTGCAAAGTGTGTATGGTAATACACTTTCAAATTAGGAAGTGCTAAACCTACTTCTTCTACACATCTGTATAAAGTATTTAATGCTAATCTTGGGCTTAAATCTCAGCATAAAAAAAGATGTAATCGCAGATTCAATATGCTGTAAAAAGGGTAGAATATAAAATACATGGAAAACAGAAAATTAAACACTGGGAGGACCACCAATGATATTAAAACTACACTTCCTAGAAGAGTACACCGTGCATCTGTCACTTTGCTAACAACTCTTGTACGTTAGTAACAATGGGTTTATAATTCAAACCATAAGGATCCTCCATATCTTCTGTATAGTTAACCCCCAAGTACTGTTCAGGATGATTATGTACGCAGCTTTGAAGCTCGGTCAGCACACTATCTGTAGGGCAATCATATAAAATGTTTTCACTCTAGGAATTATTTATTTAATAGCCTCCGAAAGTCTGGGACACAGAGGCAATTTCAAATACTCTAGCTTGTACTTCATTCCTTGGGATCAACACTATGGACCTGATTCTGACCCCGGCGGTCTGAGACCGCCGGGGCCAGGGTTGGCGGGAGCACTGCCGACAGGCCGGTGGTGCCCCGCAGGGCATTCTGACCGTGGCGCTTTGGCCGCGGTCAGATTTGGAAAACCGGCGGTTTTCCGCTGCCCTTGAGAATCCTCCATGGCGGCGGAGCGCGCTCCGCCGCCATGGGGATTCTGACACCCCCTACCGCCATCCTGTTCCTGGCGGGTCTCCCGCCAGGAACAGGATGGCGGTAGGGGGTGCCGCGGGGCCCCTGGGGGCCCCTGCAGTGCCCATGCCAACGGCATGGGCACTGCAGGGGCCCCCGTAAGAGGGCCCCACTCTGTATTTCACTGCACCCGTCGCACCTTCCCACTCCGCCGGCTCAATTCTGAGCCGGCGTCCTCGTGGGAAGGTTGATTTGCCCTGGGCTGGCGGGCGGCCTTTTGGCGGTCGCCCGCCAGCCCAGGGCAAATCCCAAAATACCCTCAGCGGTCTTTCGACCGCGGAGCGGTATTTTGGTGGGGGAAGTCTGGCGGGCGGCCTCCGCCGCCCGCCAGACTTAGAATGACCCCCTATATTGTCTGCATAGAGTTATTGATCCTAGTCACCCGAGGCAGTGGCGCCTGAATTATTTTAAGATTAATATTAGCAAAGGCCAGTGGTTTTATTGAAAATACGACTAGAACAGGGGGAAAGGGACAGCCTTTTCTAGTCCCTCATTGGACTCTAAACACCCCTATCTTTTGCTGGAGATGATCCAGGTGAAGCTCTTGTAACCTGCAGCTGCAGGGAGTCCACTCCTGAGTTCTTCTTGAAGCAAGGCCCCATCCCCAGGGCTGTAGTACCAGGTTATGCAACAGGTGCAGTTCACTCAAAAGTGCAGGCCAAGGGTGCAGATCCAGATTCCAGCAGGGCAAACCTTCCTCTTGCAGTTACAGGCAGCAGATCTGAGAGGCTATGCACCTCTCACACATTTATTCCAGGCTCCTGTGCATCAGGAAGGGAGGCAACCCTGACCAAATGAATGCAGGTTGACACCTAGATGCATGACCACTTCCTCCAAAGTGTGGCATATCCCTATCCCAGAAAGCTCAACTTTTCAAAAATCCATGATGGCTGAAATTCCAGCAGAACAGTCAGAGCTGACTAAACCAACCCCCAGTATGGCTAATTTCCATAGCTCTCCTCCTCACATCTGCAAATTCCTTCCTTAAGCCTGGTATCTAGCTGAGGGGTTCAGAAGGTGGGGGTTAGGTGATCTGGCATTCTCTGCCTGCCCTGCTCTCCTTTGAGGCTGTGTGTTTTATTACCACCCCCCCCCCTGCCTCCTCTGGCATTCTTGTGTAGCCCCAGAGCTGCCCTTTACCAGATAGCCTCTCTTCTGGACAGCCACTTATACTTAATCAAGCAGCTCTGCTAATCCTGTTAGTACTGACCAATCAGAGGGAATCTTCAGCAGGATGGATTTTGGCTTACAGAAAGAAAATCCTTATAACTTATTTTATGTACAAGATATGATAAATTCAGCAATGTCAAATTGTGGATTTATCAAAACAAATCTTTTAAATCATTGAATGACTTGTCTACACTTTTCCCTCCTATATTTACAATAAAATATAATATTGAAATGTTAGCATATGCAGCCAGGCATCTACAGTAGGAGGAGGCATGAAATGAGCAGTTTTCCCTCACCAGGGTTTATAAAACATTTGTATAGGGGCCCTGCTTATGGTTACATGCCCCCCACCCCTGGGACAACTAGGGGAGACCCTGGGGATACCTATTATGTGGATGAATAAGGAAGATTATCACTATTAAAGTGCCCATAGCACCAAAGTTGAATTGGGTCAATATTTCCATTTAAATGCAGTCTGCAGGCAGGCTGCATTTAAAAAAGACAGAAAACCCCCAGAAGTGCCTGCATGCAAAGGGCAGCAATTCTGCTGGGCCTCTACTTCCATGCCCTATTATGTACTAGGGCCTTATAGGTAGCTGGCACCACCTTGCCCTGTTATCTACTGGGAACTTCTGGGGGCTGACATGCAAATGGTAAGAATTCAACTTTTAAAGACAGGTTGCAAGGCAGGTCTGCATTTAAAACGACAGAAAGCACACAGCAGTGCACACATGCAAGTGCAGAAATGTTGCTGGGCATCTAATTTCCATGCCCTATTATATACTAGAGACTTATAGACAGATTATACCCCCTGCCTTATTATATACTAGGGACTTATAGGGTCTGTCAGGCCAAGTGGAAGGGTACCCTAATACTTAGTGTACTCTACTACATATGTGTGTTTTAACACAGCACTGGCCTGTGCCTGGCTAACAGAGCCCAGGGCACAGTCAGAGTCAGTTACCATCAGCACGAGTCAGCAACAAAAATTGGGAACAAGGCAAAAAGATTACTTTCCAAAACACAGGATTTGAATATTTAAGACATCTGAAATGACTTAGAAATTTCAGAGGGAAAACCATCAACCGCTGCATACTTTACCACCCAATAGGATATCAATAACCTCCTCAAGCTCTTGTATGGAAAGAGGATTCACCGTAAACATACTGGCCCAAATTACAGCCAGACTTGCGGTGGCAATCGGATCACCACAAATGCGGCGGTCCAAGCACCATATTAAGACCACAGCAGTCATGCCATGATGGGACTACCAGCACCACCAGGATCAGAGATCCCACCCGTCTGGTGGTTGCGGCGGTCCTAATCCGCCAGGGCAGCGCAGCGCTGCCATGGTGATTATGACCTTATTCTCCACCAGTGAGTACCACCACCATGAAAAGGCTGGCAGAGAACGGGTGCAGAGGCCCCAGGTGGTCCCCTGCACTGCCAAGCACTTGGCATGCACAGTGCAGGGGTCCCCCTGGCAAGCAACTTCGCAATGTTCAATGTCTGCTTTGCAGACAGTGAACATTGTGAGGGTACTGGTTCATCCTGCACCCTACAGCATTGCCACAGGCTTGATTATGAGCCAGAGATGGTAGGGTGTTGCCCGATAGGCCAGAGGGCGGAAACTCAGGTTACCGCCCACTGACCTATCGGTAAACTCTTAATGGGCCCTAATGCACTATGGCGGCAACCTCCAAATTGGAAGTTCGCTAGACAGTCTAAACCCTCTGCTGAACTCGTAATGAGGCCAACTGTCTTCAGCTGAAATGACTGAAATTGGATTTGTTTGCTAAACATCTTTTTAATTCATTCATATCTACCGTTCGAGAAACATTGTACATTTTGTTATAGAGCTCTCAAAACATTTATTTAATTTGTTCCTCCGAAGTTCTGCAGCGCCCTGTCCTTGGACATTTTAAGGAGCTAATAACACTTTTGGATGATTGCCATGCCATAAATTGTCTCACAAAGCCACATATATCTTTTGTCCATAAGTAGAATTATTTAAAACACTTCTTGGCATACTAATACTCATTCAAAGCAGCTTCAGCAGTTTCAAGAGCCTTACTATTGCCTTTTGTATTATGTAATAAAAATCTTGCATAATCTCTTCTGATTTGCCTTCTCACCTTCATCTTTTTTCCTTTATTGCTTATAAGACCTTTAATGCACACAAAAGGTATGAAGGGACAATTTTACTTCATATAGCCACAATCACTATGGTTGTGATCCTGACACCACTCATAGTCCCTTTTGACTCTGTTGTGTTGTGTTGATTAGCTGACTAGGAATTCCTCTCTATGGAAGAGGTGGTCCTGCATACTTGGTCGTGTCATGCTTCATCACTGACCACCTCTACCCACCTTGGTAGGACAGTGCCACCAGGTGGACTCAACCTCTTGGTGAACTATATCAGAGGGAGTTCTTACATAAGGCTTACTGGGTAATAATGGGATCCAGATCAGTTAAAAATACCTATCGGACTATCGGTAAATTCTACCTTTAATAATGGTGTCCGATGGTATGGTTAAAAACATATGTCGTTGGTAACCATGAGTATAATGACCCATCGTTTAAAAAGCCAATATGTTTCTGCTCTCACACTGAGCCTGTGCTGGTCTGGCATTCTTCAGGGCTAGGGATCTCTAGTCTAGCAAAATTGAGCAGACACCTATTCTACCTTGCAGTGAAGTTATTCACACACTCACGTCCTTTCAGTCTCATTGCTGCAACTCGGCAGCAACATTCTTTAAACTGTTCAGTCATTGACTGTCAGTCCCCACTTCCTGGTGCAGCTCTGTACTGTACTCAACTTATAAAAAAAAGCCCTGACGCAAACCCAGAGAACTACCAATTGATTGTGTTGATGGAGAAGGAGGCTAAACACTTCCCAAGGCTCCTCCTAAAAGATTTAGGCGGTCATTCTGACCGACCGCCGCCCGCCATGCGGTCACCGCCAGAAGACCGTACCGCGGTCAAAAGACCGCGGCGGTCATTCTGACTTTCCCGCTGGGCTGGCGGGCGACCGTCAAAAGGCCGCCCGCCCGGCCAGCGGGAAAGCACCAGCAACGATGAAGCCGGCTCCGAATGGAGCCGGCGGAGTTGCTGGTGTGCGACGGGTGCAGTTGCAACCGTCGCGATTTTCAGTGTCTGCCAAGCAGACACTGAAAATCTTAATGGGCCCCCAGGGGCCCCACGACACCCGTTCCCGCCATCCTGTTTCTGGCGGTGAAAACCGCCAGAAACAGGATGGCAGGAAGGGGGTCGGAATCCCCATGGCGGCGCTGCTTGCAGCGCCGCTGTGGAGGATTCCCTGGGCCAGTGGGAAACCGGCAGGAAACCGGCGGGAAACCGCCGGTTTCCTTTTTCTGACCGCGGCTTTACCGCCGCGGTCAGAATGGCCCCAGAAGCACCACCAGCCTGTTGGCGGTGCTTCCGCGGTCGTTGGCACTGGCGGTCCATGACCGCCAGGGTCAGAATGACCCCCTTAGAATTGTGGGCAGTGTCCAAAAAGCTAATTCTTCGTAATCAGACTGGCTTCAGACAAGGACAGTAATCTAGCAGCACTTCAAATATTGGTGGGAAGATCAATCATCAAAAGGCAGTTGATTTATACCTGCTTCATCAACTTTTGCAAGGCATTCAAACATGTCACCAGGGTACTACTTTGTAAAAAAAAAAAGCCAAGCGATGAACATTTCACAAATCTCCTCCATGCAATTTAGCTTTTATGCACAAACACATGGGTGGAAATCAAGCTGGGCGAAAATCATCTGCTCTCCTCCAAAGTTCAAACAGAGGCTTGAAGCAAGGATGTATCGTAGCCCTCCTCCTTTTTAATTTATTCCTGTTGGATCTTACAACTCGATTGAACCTAGCAGACTAACACCCCCGAAACCTGGCTCAACAAGTAATCTCATCCTTACAAAATGCAGACGATCTGATCTTACTGAGTCAAACTGGAGTGAGCCTCCAGAGACTACTCGACTTCTTGAATACATATTGCAAAGAAATAAACTTTCGGTCAACCTGTAAAAGACAAACGTTCTTATTTTCGTGAAATGCCTCCACAAAAAGAGCTCATTGCACTTGGGCGGTGCCATGGTAAAGAAAACAAGCTTGTATATGTAACTGAGAGTTTGGCTCCAATACTGCGCTTCCCACCTTCAGCACTTGAACACCTTGAAGCCCAAGCTTACCTCACTCACCTTTGTCTTCCGGGAACATCTGGCCAACACAGCAAATCCTACTTTGAGTCCACTGCTTAATGTGGTAATGGCAAAACTAATGCCATCGTGGCCTATGGTGCTGAAGCATTCCTGAACAAACTGTAATTGTTTTTAAATGTTGCACAATGGAACAATTTCTGCATCTTTTTTGGATTGCCAGGAGATGCCTCACAGTCCCAAATAAGGCTTTAGTTTGGGCTGTTCGAACAAGACCTGGCCCACAAGGCCTGAAGTACTTCTTTGCCCTGCACAGAGCAGACACTGAGACCCTCAAGGCGCTGATCTGGGAAGAAATCCACACAGGCTTACAATTGAATGCCTGGGCAATGCACTTTCAATGCTCAAAGCAGGACCAGCCTATATAAAAAAGCAGTATAAACATCTTCTCAATAAACAAGTTAGACTCATCTCGTTCACCATTGATGAGTTGTCATTCGGACATAGAATTCACAATTGATATCCACCAACACGTACAAGCACCTCGTGCCATAGGTATATTTGGCAGAGAATTACAGATGCTCCTATAAAACCAGGCTGCTACAACTCCGCTTTGGCAATGTACTGACATTGGTTTATCAGGTAAAGTGGCTACCAAAGCCTTTGACAAAGTTGTGCCGCCTCTGCAATAACCAAGAAGAATCACTAGCACATATTCTATGTACTTGCACTTTCCTTCATAACCACTGTCGCTTCTGGCCCCAATCAATCAATCAATCAGTGTATTTGTAGCGCGCACTACCACCTGTGAGGGTCTCAAGGCGCTGAGGGGGGGGAGGGTGCTGCTACTGCTGAAATAGCCAGGTTTTTAGCCGCTTCCTGAAAGTCAGCAGGTCTTCGGTCTGTCGTAGGGGCAAGGGAAGGGTGTTCCAGATCTTGGCGGCGAAGTGGGAGAAGGATCTGCCTCTGGTAGTCGCTCTTCGGATGCGGGGGACGGTGGCGAGGGCGAGGTCGGCTGAGCGGAGTTGGCGGGGCAGGGTGTAGAAGGTGAGTTGTCCTTTGAGGTAGGCTGGACCAGAGTTGTGGAGCGCCTTGCGTGCGTGGGTGAGGAGCTTGAAGGTAATCCTTTTGTTGACGGGGAGCCAGTGTAGGTCACAGTGTCAATTCTGTTTTATTAGTATTGCTTTTATACCAGGTAACTTATTACCCAACCCTACACATATGCACTTTTTTCCCTCTTATTACAACGGTACTTGAACCAAGACATTTTAATACGTTTTTTATGTTTTTGTTAACCAAAATAAAAATACTGACTGCTTCCTTCATAGCTTTCTTTATGGTTATACTTTTAGAGATTATTTGAGCACACATGGGTGTTTTGAGGGCATCCCAGATCATACTAATCGAAGCAGTACTGCGATTTCTTGCAAAAAACACTTCTATTTCCTCTGTAAGCCCTGCTACCCATTCTTTGTCTTCCAGATAGATTTTACTAAAAACCTACCTTTTTTGTTTAAAAGTTCTTTTACCTCCCTTTATGTGAAATGAAGCTAGAGTGCTGAGTGATCGGAAAAACCATTTGTTAAAATCAATAAAGGCTTGAATTGTGACTGAAACTAAGAAAAAGCCAATGTGTGTACCCGTTTTAAACCTAGCAAAGGTAGGGGTGAATTTCTTATTATATGGAAAAGCAGTACTCCAAGAATCTACTAATCTCAAGCCTTTTTGATAAGTACTGAGTAGCATGGCTATCTTAGATTTATGCTGTCTCTTAATAATTGTTGGAAAATCAATTTTCGTATTTTGACGAAAACTAAAATCTTCTCCAATCACCTTTTTCTCAGGTTAAATAAAAAGTGATTGGAACAATTTAACATATGGATTGGATTATCTTCTACTGAAGCATAAAAATTACCCAGTGTAGGGCATGCAGAGTCGATTGAGAAGTTCACTGGCATCAGCAGCCTTCAGTGTCACTCGGCCAGGTGTGAAATTAAACAGCTAGATTTTTAGCAATACAAGTGGCCACGCCTCTATGTGCGGCATTCCCGGAGAAAAATTATGTAAAAGGTGCACATGTTATAAACATCATAAATTTAGATAAATTAGCTGATGCTATATGGGTTTCCTGTAAAAAGAGTTTCAATTGCTTGTTTTTCCTCCTATTGTTTAAACCATTGCCATTCAGTGAAAATATCTTCAGCATTTCTCCAAATTAAAGAATAAGCCCTACATCATCCTAGACCAGCCGCCAAGTGATTCAAACCAATATCTCTCCTGCTTGTTTGGACCTCTACTAACTTTTCTTACACAGCTTCATAAAATCCTGCCACTTCTTGCATCACTCCCCCCTTTTACCAGGCTCACTCAGACAACCCACTCAGTCTACAGCTTAAAGTGCATGTAGTGCTGGGTCCTGTAGTAGAAACTCAGGGCCCCATCATTCATAATACATATTCAGATATCTAAAGGAGCAACCATCAATGTTTGTGTCTGTTCTTTCCTGGTGTACGACTTTGCCTGCTCCTCTGACTCAGTACACTAATTCCGTAGGCTGGTTTTCCTTGATCTTGAGTGGTGCACAGCACCGAGTCCTTAACAGTGATACATTGGAGCCTTTGCTTTGGGCCTGGGAGGCAGAGCAAGTCTTTTTGAAATTGAAACAAGTTCTACATTTAGCCCCAGCAACGGGACTGCCAAATTAGAGCGAGTGGTTTATGTTGTACTGTCAAGAATAGGATGGCTTGCTTCTGTGGTATTAAAGCAAGATCACGGCGATCAAAAGAAAACCTATGGTATGTTACTCCTCCATTCTCAATGGGATTACAGCAGGAGTCTGGTTTATTTATGAGCTGTGGCGGTTGCCACTAATCTCCTAGAAGCATCTACCTTCATAATAGCCATGCCTCATTCTGTGGCTGCCCTTCTGCTCAAAATTAAAACCCACCATTTGTCTGTGGCTCGGTTAACACAATATGATATTCTCCTATTATCTGCTTCTCACATTATTTCAGTTTGTTATCCTGTCTTAACCTTTGCATCTTTGCTACCTACAGTTCAAGGTGGTGAGTGACATGATTGCTTGGTTGTTACTGCTCACATGACTAAACCTCCTACTGATTTCTCTGATGCACCAATACCCAACTGTAATCTCGTGCATTACGTTGATGGATTATGACTCCAAAATGATTGTGGCTCATTATGGCCGGTTATACCATATTTACACTACATAACTTTATTTAAAGTTGATTTTTACCTCAAGTGCATTCAGCTCATGTTCCTGAATTGGTTGTTCTTACTTGTGCTTATCTTCTTGCAACCAGAAAGTATGTTACTATATTCACTGATTCGAAATATGCCTTTGAAGTAGCCCAGGACTTTGGCCTCCTCTGGATATAACTGTGTTTCCCAAACATCATCTGGGACTTATTTAAAAATAGTACTTATGTTAGAGTTTTGCTTAATGCTCCTATATTACCCTTTAAACTTGAGGTTGTAAAAACAGGGTTGGATAAAACAGAACTTTAGAAGAGACTCTGAGAGAGTGGGGAGGGACAACAGCGGGAGTGGTTGTGCCAAAATTTCTCATTCCCAACATCACCGATTATACTATGGTATCATCCATGTCAACAGAGATGTCATTATTCATACCATAAGTATTAGTTTGTTCCATTCTTCTCCTCTGTTGTGTAACAGTACTTCCATCCCTATACTAGCTGCCAAGCACACAACATTGCAACGGGTTCAAAACCACCCCCTTTATCATCTACAGATGTATTTTGTCCAGATACCCAAATAATGTTCCTTTTCTTATGTTTTGGGCATAGCTTTTAAGTTTTCAGGATGTATTGAAGCCTACCCTTGCTCCTGTGTAGATGCTAATACAGTTGCATAAAGGGTAATCAGGAATTTTATACCTAGGTTTGGGGTCCGTCTTCTGATGGGAATTGCAAAGGCCTACCACATTGTGTCATCTATTGTTTAGGAAATATTTAAGGTTCTAAGAATTAAACCACACTGTCACTGTGCATACCTTCACAACATACCTCCACAGGACGGAGAAGTCACAGGATTTAAATCCATCGTGAAAAACAAGATAGACAAAACCTGCTCCAAAACGAGCATCAAGTGGCCTGATGAGCTACCCTTGGCACTGGTCAATCTGAGACATTCCTACACAGAAAACCAACCTTAGTCCTTATGGGATAATCATGGGGCATTCCATACTGCTCATGTCCAATCTCCCAGTGTCTTCTTTGTTGTTTGTTGTCTTTGTTACTCTTTTGCAACTAAACGATGATTTAACTCCTCAGTATTGCAAACAACTTATACAGTGTCTTTACAGATTCCATTTCTAGGTAAGAGCCTCCTTATATGCCTGCCCAACCTACACCTGTCACAACCTGCTACCAGGGGATTGGGTATATTTGCAGATTCACCAGCATAAATCTGCACTCCAGCCCACTGGCATGCCCCCTTCAATTTCTGCTTGCCACTAACACTGATGTAAAGTGCCACAGAATATGAGCCTTGGCTCAAGCCAGGCTGTAAGAGGACTACCAAACTAAAACACCTCCAGTGCTGCAGCTACCTCTGTGATCCTGAGCCAAGCATCTATCACACAGCCTGAAGCACAGGGAGTAGTTCTAATAGTTGTTGCTCTTTGGCCTTGCCCTTGGCAGGGTGCAGGCCCTTCTCCTTCTCAAAGATATCTGGCAGTAGCATTTGGAAGACTCCCAACTGTTTGATTGCCCTGTGAGTCTGGTCGGCTTCCTTTGCTGCAAGCCTTGCTAGCTGGCTCATGGTGTGGCTCTGTCTAGACGTACCAGGAGTGGGCACCCATAGACCAATAGTACCTTGCATGCAACCCACCCTCAGGATTAATAATCCTTGTGCAGTGAGAACATCTTCTTGTCCCTTTCAGTGAAATATCGAGAAAGACTCAATAGTTTCTCTTGCTGCATTTTAGCTCACTGAAAATTGTGAGACAAGCCAACGGTCTTCATTTCTTATGATCAAGAGAGCTAAATCTCAAATTGTTTCTATAAAGACAATTCATGGATCTATATGAAAATATCACTTTCCCTTCCCCCATAATGGTGGGCTGACTCACTCCTCTTCTCTCCTAACGTTGTTCCAGCAGCCCCTGGGATACCAGCACAGGCTCCCCACGCAATCCTGGTGATGCTTTCTTGCTATACCTAGCATGAGAGAAGCGCCAGGATTGGTCTGAGTGGCTTGGCTGCAGCTCAGATAGTGCATCGGAGTCTGTGCTGTTTCTCCAACCCGGCTGTGCAACACTGCCAGGTTGGAGAAACCTAAGTGTGCATGTCAGTTTGGATGGCCTAAGACAGCCGGCCAAACTGATATGCACTTAGAGTACTCCACTCCTCCCCCCCTCCCATGGCCCATCCCCTCCCTGAAAACATCCTGGCTCAGCCAGCAGCTGAAAATAAAACAATAATAAAATATTGTTTTATTTTGCAGCTGATGGCTCTTAGCCAGTGGGGCGACGCTCCTTCACCATTGCAGAGGAGCCACCCCTGTATAATGCAATCTAGTACTTAACTTTGTTTGCAGCAATCAACCCTTTATTTGGCTAGCTAAGGACTGATAGTCCAGATCCTGTAATTTAGCTTGCATCATCCCTATATGACATGGCTATTCTAAGTTCCTGCAGTGAAAAAAGCTGCCTGGAGAAATATTTCGAAGTACCTGTTTCTTTACTAGCTTATTCCAGGAAGAGGTTGTTAACGGGGCAGCACGTGGATGTGGCAGTGGGGTGGGGGAATTAATAAAAAAACTCTTACCTGCCACTTTGGTGTTCTGCCGCCTTGGTTCTTCTTGTCTTCTTCGTCCCCTCCCCCCACCAATCCCAACGCTTCTCTCATGCTGCTACCCAGCATGAGAGAAGTGCAGGGATTGGCCTGAGCGGGCTGAAATGCCGCTTAGGGAGGGAGTGAGAGACTGCGCTCAGACGGCCGGCCAAACTGACATGCACACTTATAAGTGCACATAAAACTCCTCCTGACACGGAGGATGCTGGCCCGGCCCCACCCTAAGTGAAAAGATAAAGTGATAAATAAAATACTTTTATTATCACTTTATTTTTTCTGCTTTTAGCAGCTGGGTGACGCTCCTTCGCCATAGCGGAGGGGCTGACCCTGGCTTATTCCCTAGGTATGGCATGAAACTGACTATTCATGAAGTTCAAACAAGAGCTATGGTTTTAGAAGATGTTACTAATGCAACCACCATAGCATTAGAAATAATCTCACAACAATCAGAAACTCAAAAATATGTATGTCTTCCTACAAAACAGAAGGACTCAATTTAGCCTTGGCTACCAACGGTGGAGTTTGTGCCATTGTAGGTTCTGAAAGTGGTTTGTTTATAGCAAATGTCTCACTGAGCATGCACAATCAAATTGAACGTATGCTAAGTTGTGTTGAGAAATCACAAACTTAATGATGATTTTAGTTTTGATGTACGGGGTACATAGTCTTGGTTGAAGGTCATTTCGAAGGGCTTGAGATGGACACAATAGAGATCTTTTTAGCTGTTTTCATTATACTTTATCTACCATATGTGCTCTCTAGAGTTGTATATGCTCCATTAACTGTTTCACATGAACGCTCTCCTTTCCCCTCGCGTTACCAGATACGGAGGATGATGTTGATGAAAACTCTGACAAATTACCTAACTAAACTTGAGTGGTCCCCCTGTAGAGGCACTACAGAGCTCTCAGGTCAGGGTACTATGATGAGGGGACTCCTTGAGGTCGAGGATCCCCGCCCCTCCCGTACCACAGAGGGTATGGGGGCCTTTGTTATGCCACTGACTCGAGCTTGGGTCTATCAAATGCTTTGGTGATTACATGTCCCATGGATTAAATAGACTTATGACAATTGATTTACTTTAAGAGACGTACAATAAAAGTGATGCAAAAGCCAGGGACTGTGAAATGTTCATGATATGCCTTAGCATTACTGTAGCAGCTTCAGCCATGTTCCTACTGAATGCTGTATCGCTGTTACCAAGTTGTACCGTCTCTGATGTTTAAAGCCTCGCTTTCATGTTAGGCATTGGAAGTGAGTGAGGCCATTTCTCACCTCTGAAAGTGTACATTGTTGGTTTCTGTACCTGCAAGGCCTTCTTTGTTTCTGTTTCTGATTCACTTCGTGATCTACATTGGAGCCCTGTGAATGAAAGCGTAAATGTAATGCCGGTACAAGCGTGCTTTTGCATTAATGCTTACTGGGCGCTGGGTAGTTATCAGCCATTTCCGTGAATCATAGCCTATTTAATTTTTGTTAATTATCATTTTTCGACTTCGAGAATGCGTGTGGGATAATTTCCCGGACAACCTCGTATGTGTCAATCATAACAAATTGTAAACACTGTCAGAAAAGTCCTCTTGTTATGCATGACTTGAGGGTCTGAGGACACGTTTGTTTGGTTGTCATTTGCATGAGCTACATTTTATCCACAGAGCTTTTTGTTGTTTTAATTATGTCGTACACAACCTTGAAACCAGGGGTTATCTTGAGCCTGCTTTTGTGAGTGGTTGGAACACTGTGCATTGATGTTTTAGGTAATGGTGCTAAGCACTTGCATCTACTGATTCCCCCTTGACTAAAAGTAAAGACTTGCCCCACACGTAGCAGATAGAGTTACTCTGGATGGGGTTTTAGTGTGTCCTGCAATCCACTGTGAAAAAATAAATAAGCAGTTATTTTATCATAGACGGGGAGAACATATTATAGTTCGAATTATGAACCGTATGCAGTGATGTCTTCAGAGCAGAACAACCACTTCCGTTCTCAAGCACCTTGAATTTCATAATAAAATAACTTGATGACTTGTGCAGTGAAGTCCTCAATGGCCTTCACATCCCTTTCAAGCAAAACCATTCGCACCACAACAGCACTGAATAAAGAACATGTACATGCAAAATAAATATTCAAAAGTACAAAAAAAACATATTCCTCTCTTTCTCCGTCCACTTATTCCCTACTTTGAATGCATGCAGAAATGGTAGTAAAATAAACCATGCACAACACAAAGGCCATCATAATGACACAGGCGGTCTGTCATGAAGACCATCGTTCTGGCGGCCACCACAAGACAGCAGTGGTGACGGCAATCCACCCACCCAATTACAACACGTAAAAACAAAATCGTCACAACACTGCCACAAAACTGACACTGTCAGGCTGAATGACGGCGGCAGAGATGCAGAGCCACCAGCCACACCGCTACGGCAAAACAAGACTGAGCCGCCTAATATGACCCACAAATCAGCACAGCGGACATAGAGCGGCGGTAATCCATTGGCGGTCGGGACCGTGGCATCCAAGATGGAACCTCCACTGCAACACAACACCACATAGGTCAATTTGAATACCCCGCACCTGAAACATATACATAAACCACATCACCTCCTATAAAACACACACACACAACCCACAACCTCTTGCCACGACAAACAACTGACAGACATTGCACATCCAGGCAGAAGTCTGCACTGCACACAGACATCACAGGCACCTGCACACCTCTCACCCATCACACTTCACTTAAATATTTAACACTCACACACACATCACACTCACCATGTTCCGGCAAAAGAACCCCCGTCTCACCGATGCCGAACTAAGGACCATGGTAGGCGAAATCCTCAGGGTAAAGCCACAGCTGTTCGGGGAATGAGTCCAGCAAATGCCAATGGCAAAGAAGATGGAGTTATGGCGGTGGATCATCGACAAGGTGAACTTAGTGGGAAGCTACCCATGCACAAAGGACAACATACGCAAGAGGTGAAACAACATGAGGGAAGGTCTGCTCCACGGAGTCCAAACACCAAATCGCCCTCATGAAAACTAGCAGTGGACCCCGCCCCCTCTCCTGGAGCTCACATCATGGGAGGAGAAGCTCTTGGCGATCCTGCACCCTGAGGGTTTTACAGGAATCCTCAGAGGACTGGAAACTGGTAAGTCACCTATAGTCCCCTTGTATGAAGGATACCTATGATGCATGCATCCCCATCCCCGGCTGCTCACTCAACCCCACTAGCACCAATCCGAAAGTCCACACTCCCAAATGCACTCAATGCATGTACAGCATGAAGCACTACGACTCCCGCAATGCATCACCCTGTACCCACTTAACAATGCACATTCCCCTCGCACAATTATACTGAAGCATGACACATAGCACTCACCCTTGAGCCCCTGCAAAGTACATCAGGCAGATGCGAATAACAATCCCTGTCATCCACAGGTGCCACTGAGAATGTCGTCAGACAACCAGTGCCACTTACAGCCAGTCCCCGACCTGATGAAGACCCCAGTGATGACAGTCACACAGGATGTCTGGAACTGGAAGACCTACCTCACCCATCCGGGCTCTGTTGGCAGTCCCCCTCCACCAGCCTCACACAGGGCACCATGGAGCCTCCCCCCACAACATCTGTCGTCCAACACCCCCACACCAGTGTCTCAAGGCCACATCAATCCAAGGTGTGCCCACCTGTGTAGGGACCTGAGTCTGCACCCACCACACAAGACAATGAAGGTCCTGGTGTAAGTGGGAGTGGGCACACCATGCCAGAGACACCGGTATCGGGGGCTAGGGCAAATGGGAGTGCTCCTAGGGGTCACAGGGCGGGGCAACCCAGAGAGCCACCTGCCCATGAGGCCATAGCACAAGTCCTGGGAGCATACAACCTATCCCAGGACAAGATGGGCCAGTTAGCAGACCTGTTGGGGGAATCCTGAGCCAGCAGAGGGAGTACCACCAGGAGGCCATGCAAGAGTGGCATGCCCTCAATGCCACCATGCCCTCCATGAAAGGCTTGATGCAGGAGCTCGTCACAGTCCAGAGTGAGTTCCCCACCCACCACCAGGCCCCTTCCACTAGTCAACCTACTGACCAGCCCTCTACATCTGCTGCAGCTAGTGGGATGATGGTCATGCCGGAGAACTCACAAGCCACCACTGAGCCACCCTCTGTTGCTGTGGAACCCCCACGCAAATGTGGTTGCAGACCCAGACATCCAGCAGGGACCGAAGCCAAGACCAACCCGATTGCCAAGAAATGAGTCTCTCAAGAACTGTCTCCCTTGTGTGCCACTGAAACATCTTGTTGACTTCATACTGCTGCAGCCCCATTTCCAAATGCCACATGGATACTGGACCTGTGCTACTAACTGCTGGGCCTTACAATCTGATGGAATTGATCACCATGGTCCAACTGCTTTGCACTTTATCCACCCTTTGGTATACACAATAAATGCACATAGACACAAGTTTTGGTGTAATGTGTTTACCCATTGTAAAAGTGGAATGTGTGACATATCACAGAAATTGAGTCCTAAAACACATTGTAGATGTGTATGTATCATGCTGTCATCCGGCTTCCTGCAGCAAAATCAGTGCCCACACAGCCCTGGGTCCTCAGGTAGCAGACTGGGAGTGGTGATACATAATCCATAGTACATCTACAATTGATAGCACAGAATGTTCAACACACATCATGTTCACTTTTGCCAACAGTATGTACCAACACATCATGATGGTTACACTATTCACACTGTGAGTCCACACCCTGATAGACAATCTGAAGCTATTGCACACATGACCACAACCCTGTTCAGGTAAAATTTCACTAGTTAATCATTGCATCTAACAACAATGACCTGAGTAATAGTCACTCATTGTAATAGTACCACACGACTCACACCCTTGGATGCCAAGTATTGACAGCACCTGAAGTCACAAGAAGCTGCAAACTATGCCAATGCAATTGTGATTCCAGAATGGAGAAATCACAAATGTGTGGAGAAGTAGATATGATGTCAGAACTATAAGTAACCCAGACAGATGGACTAGCTAATATCACAGTGACACTGTAGACCTACTTGTCAGACCACTCCTGAATACACTCATCTGAAACCCAAATGGGGTCAACACCTACTGATATCAGGGATGGATAATGAAGTACACCCAATCTGTACACCAACATGTGACATGTCAAACATAGAGAAGTACTTACCAGAAGCTTAGCTGAAGTACTGCTGGATGAGATCTTTCCTTGTGCCTACATCTTCCTCATCCCCATCTTTGTCACTCATGTTTCCTTCCTCCTCTGCCACTGGATTGTCCCCAATTCCTACCTCCTCCAGCAATGGGATGTTCCTCCTTAGTACCAGATTGTGGAGCATGCAGCAGGCACACCTTCTATGGTGAGTACTGCAGGTAAACCCCAGAGATATGCAGACATCTGAACCTTGCCTTCAATAGACCAAATGTCCTTTCAATCACCCTTCTTGTCCTCCCATGAGCCTCATTGTACTGTTCCTCAGCCCTGGTCCTTGGATTCCTCACTGGTGTCAGCAGCCAGGAGAGATTGGGATAACCTGAATCACCTGTGGAAAGGGTAAACCAACATTTACATTCTACAATGTCAGATACAGACTGAGTAGTAAGGCTGGGGTAACAGTGATGACATATATACTCATCATACTCACCGATGAGGTAGGCCCTCACTCTTTGTAGAGGAAACCTTGCAGTCACCTGGGAGATGTATTAGTCAGCTAAGCAGACCATCTGCACATTCATGGAGTGAAAGCCCTTACGGTTCCTGTACTTGCTCATCAGCCCTGGGTGGTATTAATGCAATGTGTGTGCCATCTATGGCCCCAATCACATGAGGGCTATGTCACAATGCATAGAAATCAAGCCTTCACACTGGGTATATCTACAGGGTTTGGAAATTGAATGTAGCTGTCCATATGTTTGACTAGGGGGGACAAGACTTTCCCCAACACATTTCTGAACATAGGTTGAGACATGCCTGTTGCCATTCCCACTATCCCCTAGAATGAGCTGGTGGCCAAGAAACTGAGGACGGAGACCACCTGCACAGTTGGAGGAATGGCTGTAGGTTATCGAATGGCTGGCAGCAGATCAGACTCCAACTGGGTACACATCTCCCTGATTGTAGCACAGTTCAGTCAATAGTGGAAGATGATGTGGCATTTTTCCATCATTGCCAAGTTAACCAGGGGCCGGTACACAGGTGCACGCCTCACAATCCAAAGTGGTCTGCATCTACACATGGCATACAACAAAAGTATGTAAACAATTACCATTCATGCATCCTACTGCAGGGTCACAAACAGTGAATCAACATCACATATGCTGCCACTTGTAGCATGCAAAGCAGACTTCAATGTGTCGAGACGTAATTCCCACATCAGTTGGACATATATCTGGTATTGACAATGTGTAGTCGAGTTTTTGTCAGAAATAAAGAAGTGACATAATTCTAATAATAATTGAGTGTATTTATAAGTAAATAAAATACGGCCAGGAGTACAGCACTGTTCTGTAACTGAGACCACACTCAACTCAGCTCTTACAAACAGCATTTTTTTAAATAACAAATTTTAGTGGTATTTTGCTGAAACAGAAGAGTACATAACACAAAAAGGGTCACTTCCCGCTCCCCCAAGCAAATCGTTCTACAATATGTGCACGTAAGATAGTTAGCACAGACACATTTTGAATGGTAACTGGTGCTTGTGACAACAGGCCGCCCCACGGCAAGTCACCTACGGTCCAGGCTCTGACCCAACACCCCAGGCTTCCTCCCACCTCCCCAGACCCTCCTGTATTTGATTGGGCATCCTCTTGCTTCATATACGAGTTTCTCCCGTTGGGCACACCAGTCTACCCCACGGCGCAACTTGGCCAACATCGGAGCCACCTCCGCTTTCCAATAAGCCACAATATCCCTTTTTGCCACCAGACTTGCCACTCCCAGGAAGAGTCGATCGGCCCTCCTAGCCCCCACTCCCTCCATTACCCCAAATAAGAGCGGCAGAGGGGCCGTGGTCACCTCCACCCAAAGGGCTCCGGAAATCTCACCCACTACCGCCCTCCAGTAAGTGGCAATTGTCAGACAGGCCCACACCATATGGTAGAAGTTGGCTTCAGGGCCAGAGCATCGTGGACAGGCAGCATTGGGTCTAAGACCTGCCTTATGTAGCCTAGTGGGTGTGAGGTATGCTACGTGTAGGTAGTATGCCTGTAACGTGCAAAAGCGGGTGGCCATGGACAGGGCTCTAGGGGCCACAAGTGCCTCCCTCCAGTCCTCCTCGTCTAAGGGGCCCAGCCACTCCTCCCACCTTTGTCGGAGCTTATTTAATGATTGAGCAGTGTTGGTAACCAGGGAGCGATAAATCCGCGACACCCCCCTTACCCATACCCCCCATTAACACTTTTGCCTCCATGGGACTGAACTCACCCGCCCAGATATGTAGGCGCAACGCATGTGGAAGTTGCAGGTATTTGTGAAACTGGGTCTTATTAAGCGAAAAGTGCCACTGAAGTTCTTCAAAGGACCGCATCTGTGATACCTCCCAAACATCCCCAAGTAGTGAGATTCCTATGAGGTCCCATCTCTGAAACCCCGCCCGGGTCGAAACCTCCGCTAACCACCCCCATGCCACAATGGGGTCTGCTGGGTGAGGCGGGTCCACCACCCTGACGTCCTCTGAGCCTCACGCCAGCCCATCAAAACCACCCTCGTCACGTCCAGGATAGCGCGGGGCGGCCGTACAGTGCTCCGAACACCTTGGAGAAACCCATCATCTGCAGTTCCAGTTGGTACGCTGGGTCTGACCAGCCCCCCACCATCCAGTTGTTTATCACTAGTAGTTGCATTGCTAGGTAGTAGTAGTAGATGTTAGACATCCCCAACCATCCAGTTGTTTATCACTAGTAGTTGCATTGCTAGGTAGTAGTAGTAGATGTTAGACATCCCCAACCCACCCTCGTAAACGTCCCTTTGGCAGATGCTAAGAGCTAGCCTGGGTCGGGCGCTACACCACAAAAACTGTTGCGCTACAGCATCCATTTCTTTAAACCACCTCCGAGGCACTGCATAAGGGAAATTGTGCAACATGTAAAGGAACCGGGGGAGTACCATCATTTTATAGATGCTATTCTGCCCAGCAGGTTAAGGGGCGAGGTTCGCCAGCGCTGGAGATCATTTTTGACCCGTCGGACGAGTGGGGAGATGTTAGGCGCCCAGGCCAGCTCCGGCAACACGGCCACCTGCACCCCCAGGTATCTGAAGCTGTTACGCTTAATGGAGATGTCTTGCTGCCAATCCACATAGTCCCTGGAAGGGTGTAACGGCACCAATAGGGACTTACCAGGGTTTAGGGCCAACCCGGAGGCCTCTGAGGACAGGCCCAGGATTTGCAGTGCCCGGGGCCCGCTGCAGGCGGGGTTCGCTAGCAAAAGAAGAACGTCATCTGCATAAAGTGCCACGCGGTCCTCTGGCCCCATGGGCCAAGACCATCCATTCATCAGGGGTTCCTCTCTCAGTAACTTCGCCAAGGGCTCTATCATCAGTGCGAAGAGAAGCGGGTGCCCTGACGAATGGGGAACGGGTCTGAAATCACTCCATTTACCTGCACTCGCGCAGTTGGATTAGAGTAAAGGAGTTTCACTAGGCCACGAAACCTAGGGCCGAACCCATTATTCAATAACACCTGTTCCAGGTAAGTCCAGTCCACGGTGTCAAAAGCCTTCTCAAAGTCTAGTAGGAGGAGCACCAATGGAGGGGTCAGGCGGCCCGGTGGGCCAGCACTACATGCAGGTGCCTAATGCAGTGCCTAGTGCTTCACCTGGGCATGAAGCCGCATTGATCTGGGTGAGTCAACAAGGGCAACACCCCCTTCAATCTGGTTGCAAGGATTGTGGACATCACCTTAATCTCGGTATTGAGAAGGGAGATGGGGCGATAGGCGGAGCAATGCCGCAAGGGGGGGACTAGTCTTGGGAATCACCACTATGGTGGCCTGATCAAGGCCCAGGGGAAAGCCGCCTGCCTCTTGGGCCTCCTCGTACATAGCGAGCAGGTAGGGGCCTAGGATATCACTGCACTTTCTGTAGAGCTCCGCCGGAAAGCCATCCAGGCCCGGCGTCTTGCCCAGTGCTAGCTTCGCAATCGCCTCCCCAACCTCCTTGAGGCTGACGGCCTCATCCAGGCTGCACCTCTCTGCCGGTGAAAGTTTAGGGAAGACAACATCTCCCAATAAGGGGGCCTCCCTCTCCGATTGTGGCCGGGGCCGCTCATCGTAAAGTCTCGCATCATATACGGCAAAGTTCTGTGCAATTTCGCTAGGCGTTTTGGAAAGTGCCCCGACTTGTCAACTATCTCTGGAATAACTCTATCTGCCAGCGGCCGGGTCACTAACCAATGCAGGAGCATTCCATTTTTATCCCCCCAACCGTACACACGGGCTGCCGATGCTCGCCAGCTATGTTTTGCTGTTTCAAGAACCAAGTGTTTAATCTCATCTCTAACCAGGGCAAGTTGCCCTTGTTGTGGAGGCCTGTGTAGAAAAAGCAAGCTGCTTCTCGAGTCATGATGCCTTAACCTCAAGGGCTGATACCTTAAGGTTGCGTGCCCGTTCCCGCACCCGCAGGAGATGTTTAGCCTGTCCCCGGAGGGCAGCATTACACGCCACCAATACCGTGCCAGGTGATTGTACCGACCCCAAGTTGTGATCAAAGTATTGAGTGAGGTGATCTTTCACCGCCTGGGTATACTCCCTATCTTGCAGATGCCAGTCATTCAGACACCACAATGGGTGCCGAGCGGTGTTTGTATCCCCCAGACGGATTTGTAGCGGTGCATGGTCCGAGACCCCATGCAGCAATATCTCCGCCCCAGTGACGCTGGAAACATCTAGTGCTGGCATGAAAATGAGGTCAATTCTGGCATGTGTATGATGCGCCGCAGAAGTATGAGTGTACTGCCATTCTCTGGGATGCCATATTCCCCAAACCTCACATAGGCCGAGGCTCTGAGCCCAGTCATTCAAATCCGACGCCCGATGGGAGCAACCAGTGGACACCGGGCCAGAGATATCCAACACTGGGTTCAGATCTGCATTGAAGTCTCCGCCCAGCAGGGTCAGCCCTGGTGGGAGCCCCGGCAACACTTCTCGGAGAGCAAGCAAAAAGCAATCAAACGCACTAGGAGGGGTGTATGCGCTTAGAATATTAATCGGTTGTCCCCGAAGCAAACCGGATACCACAGCATAGCGCCCTTGTAAATCGGACTGGGTAGCAGTTACTACTATAGGCAGGGAACGGTGCAGCAGAACCGCCTCTCCCCTGGAACCCCTAGAATAACCCACGTAGTAAACCCTGTCATATCCCCCTGCGCGAGCATGGGGCATTTGGTGACAAGCAGATGGGTCTCCTGGAGCAAAACCACGGAGGGGGCATACCTACGAAGCATGTTAAAAACTGCAGACCTTTTGATCTTGTCCAGGAGCCCGTTCACGTTCCATGAAAGAACCTGCGCCAGGGGCAAAGGGGACTGCGCGTGAGGCGAGCTAATGAAGGCATGTGTCGCATGTCTGCCAGCGGGCCTGAGTGTGACCACCTAAAGGAAGAAAAATTAAAGTGCCAACCACCTAACCCTGGTGGAACATCAAAAATATGCATCATGCATAACTCCCTGCCCCCCCCCCAACAGACCCCCTCCCCATACCCCCTCAAGCATCTGTCGCCCAAAAACCCAACCAAAACCTGGGAACCAAACGGTCTGTTCTGTGGTGTGGAGAGGTGGACCCCTCCATTCAGTCACATGTCTGAAATCTAGCCCCCCATTCCACCCGCACCCAACGCCAAGCAGGCGACAAGCACCCCCAGGCCAAATCTCCAGGAGGCAGTCTAGTTGTCTCGCCCTTCAAGTGAGCGAAGGAGTCTGGCTAAGCCGGTCCTCCTCCACCGCCTGCGCAGGTCCGCCGACCACTAGGGCAGCCAAGGGAGCTTCACTGGCCGGGTGGCTGGGCCCCTGCCACAATTCCTTGGCAGACGGGCTGCTTGGACCACTCCTCTTCCTGCAGCGGGACCTGGTGCGTCTGCATCCTCCATGTGTGTCTGTAGGAGCCACTGGTCCAGGACCCAGGGAGCCCTCCCAGACCGGGGGGGCCCGTCCGGGCCAGCCGGCCCTCCTCAGTCAGCCAGAGTTTTTGCTTAACACTTTCGTAGGAGCGGCATCAGGACTGGATCTCGCGGGTATAATCCAGGAATATTAAGATCTTGTGGTTGCTCCAACGGAGGTCTGGGCACAGTCTAGCCTCCCTCAAAATGGTGTTGCGGTCTTTGAAGTTCAGGAAGCGGGCGATCATTGGCCTCCTGGGTCCCCCAGGAGGGGGTCTGGGTGCGAGTGCCCTATGGACCCGTCCAATTGCAAACCAGGGAGACAGGCGCTGCTCCGGCATCCAGGATCGAATCCAGCTCTCCCAAAATCCAAGCGCCTGGTCTGCCTCCACTCTTTCCGGGAACCCTACGAAGCGCAGGTTATTACCCCTGGAGCGGTCCTCCGCATCTTCTGCTCGGCAGTGCAGCTCGCCTGTGCGGGTCAGCAACTGGGCAACCTTGGACTTGAGGTCTGTAAGCTCCTCCTCCGCCTGGGATACGTGACCCTCGACCTTTGTGATGCGGCCCATTGCCGTCCACAGGTCTTGTCGCAACAGGCCCAAATCCACGCGCACCTCGCCAATTTTAGTCTCTACCGCCCGTTGTGAGGACTGGATAGCTTGGAGGATCGCGTTCTCCCCATCCCCTGTAGTCCCCCCGATGCCAGGTCACTCACACCCTGGGGGTTTGTTTGCGTGGTGAACTGGTCAATGCGCTCCCCCGGTAATCGTCTATCACAATGCTACGGAGGCCGCGAATCTGGGGGGGAGCCTCTGGGTCTCAGGCACCCCCGCTACCCTCCGCTCACCTTGCTCTCCAGCCAGAGGGTCGCCCTCCTGGTCGGGTCACCCGATCTCACCAGTCTTCTTGGTGGTTCTCTACCGGCTGCCCCGGCCTTTTCCACACCGCTCCACCTGGTCAGCCAAGGGCCCGGGGCGTACGACCCCACATCACCGCCACCACTTCTCACTGCGCTTGAGCCCGAGCAGCCAAACGCTTGTCGGACCTGGACCGCCCACTGCGCCCAAGACTCTTCTCTTACAATCCAGCAGGGGGGGCCCACCGGCTTCGTCAGGCCCACACACTGTGCTGCGACGGGCACCTGCCGTGGGGCCCCTAACAGCACCACTGCCCCTGGGACCAATGCCCGACCGGCAGCCGCCACCTCACTGCTCCTCAGGCTGCAGTTCCTTATGCTGCATCACATACCGGGGCAGGCCGGGGCCTAGCTCGGGCCGCGTCCACCACTCATCTTCCGGCCAGGCCCAACCGCAGGCTGGAGACCGCCTGCCCCCTGCTGCATGGGTTCTCCTCTGTCTACCACCCCTCCAGCTGTCCTTGGTACCCGACCTCCACTCCTGAAGGGCGCCGCTCAGGGTGGCTGCTCCACCAAGGGTCAGACCCCGTCCCAGTCGTGGCTCACTGTCCCAAAGGCAGTCCCGGCGGCAGCCGTGGCCCGCTCGCCCAGGCCGCCGGCTCTGTCTCCCCGTGGCTCTTCCGCTGCTCCTTTGCAGCCCCCACCGGGTCCGCTTCCACCCCGGATCTCACGTCAGCCTGGCAGCCGGGCGGGGCGTAGTTTGGGCGCGGGATGGCAGGTGCTTTCCAACGGCGGATGACGGAGGGGTCTGGAGCACTCTCAGAGTGCGACCGCCATCTTGATGCCCGAAGCCATGCCCCAACAGTGTTTTTTATACACTTGGTGGGCACCCAAGTTCCATCTCCTTCATACCTTTGCAATTAACAAAAGACAATAATTCTTTAAACGCTATCTGACTACTTGTTACAAAAATACAGTTATAACAGATATAATACATATATCTATCTACATACACAGTAACCTTCAAACCTACCTTTTGAACTCTATCAATATGTCCTCCCTACACGTCTACCAGCCTTTGAGGTTTTATGGTCTGCCCCCCACTTACTGCTAACCTTGAAACACAAACATCTTATGCTGTGTCTCCCTTTCAGCCTGTCATGATTTACCCATTCTCCTAACCCTGGTATCAGAAAGGGGCTCAGACTCTCCTTTGTGTATGCGTCCTTCTTAATTATATATGGCATGCGAAGTCGGTCTGTGACTGCTTTTACCCGGCACCTGACCTCTCTCCTCATTCTCTTTTCTGTCACTGCATCCCTGTGTGACCGTTGTATTCAAACTGAGGCCTATACTTTTCATGTATCATATAACCTTCTGTACATTTGTTTTCTGTGTTGCGTGTTGACCATAGTAGGCCTTCTGTTGTTTTCTTGAGGCCTGTTACAAATAGTGAGATGCTTGTCTGTCACTGCTACTCTACAGTCTCCATCAAAATGTAAGAGCATTCCCACAATGTCATGTTGTTGTTACCAGAATCTGTGCACACTCCAAGTTCATGCTGCCTAATTGTACACAACACTGTCCCAGGATGTAAATCATCACATGTCCCCGTGACTACCATTTTCTACAGTGTAACTCACTTGCCTCCTGACTCTCCAGCCATTAAGACCTCCACTGAGTGTACTGCTGTGTCGTGTTCCTGGGAGCCATGATGGCACGCGTTACAGGGGATAGAGCCCCGCTTTCACCTCTGAAGAACTGGAGAAACTTGTGGATGGTGTCCTACCTCTGTACACAAAGCTGTATAGGGCTCCAGAACAGCAGGTAGGTTGCATGATAGTTATGTATGTTGCTACATGGGTATGTAAGTGTGTAATAGTATGTGTATGCAGAACATTACAATGGAGGATGTACCTATGGATATGACTGCTAGGAATGTTGTGGAAGTGTGAAGTCGTGTACGATGCTGATTAGTGTACTGTTGGTACGGCTATGAATGGCATAGGTTGTTGTGCCCACATTAACGTGCCTTTCCTTCTGTGTCTCCCATGCAGGTCAGCGCCCATCAGAAGAAGGGATTGCGGAAATCCATCACCAAGGAAGTTCAGACCCTGGTGATCCATAGCCAGCGGAGCACCCACTGCAGTAAGCGGTGGGAGGACCTGAGACGCTGGGCCCAGAAGATCACAAGGCCCAGTTGGGGATGGCCTCCCAACGAGGAGGGGGTGCCCGTAGGACCCTGACCCCCTGATGGCCTGCATACTGGCAGTGGCCTACCCAGAGTTGAATGGGTGCTTGAGGGCAACACAACAGCCACAAGGGGGTGAGTGACATAGTGCATGTCCTGTACACTTTGCAATGGACTGGATGGGTGTGTTAGGCATGGGATCAAGTATGTAAACTGTAGCTATGACAGTTAATGTAGGTAGGATACAGTTGTGCTGATAGGTGACCATCTGAGCAACAGGTGGACATGGAATTTTTACAGTGCCAAATATTTTTGACTTCATATGGACATCTAGGATCGTTAGTCGGTATCCAGAACCTATCTATACATGTCCATAATCAGTGACCCGGTTAGGTATGACAATGTACAAATGTCACTCAGTGATAGGTTTCTCACAGCAATAGTCCTGTATTCATGCGCCCTAACAGTGTAGAGTAGTACCTGAGTGTGATTGTGGTGGTATCATGCATGCACCACAGAGTGTATAAACAGTGGGTGTAGGGAGATATCCATTGACATTGTAGGGGGTGTATTCAGGAATGTACATAGAGCCATGTTGTTGTAATATACATAGGTGCAATGTGGATTGGTATTCACCATATGCTCCCATCTGTTTCACCCTCTGTGAGAAAGTAGCCTCTTTCTAGCCTTGTTACCCCCGCTTTTGGCCTGTTTGTGAGTATATGTCACGGTGTTTTCACTGTCTCACTGGGATCCTGCTAGCCAGGGCCCAGTGCTCATAGTGAAAACCCTATGTTTTCAGTATGTGTGTTATGTGTCACTGGGACCCTGCTAGCCAGGACCCCAGTGCTCATAGGTTTGTGGCCTATATGTATGTGTTCCCTGTGTAATGCCTAACTGTCTCACTGAGGCTCTGCTAACCAGAACCTCAGTGGTTATGCTCTCTCTGCTTTCTAAATTGTCACTAACAGGCTAGTGACAAATTTCACCAATTCATATTGGCATAATGGAACACTCTTATAATTCCCTAGTATATGGTACTGAGGTACCCAGGGTATTGGGGTTCCAGGAGATCCCTATGGGCTGCAGCATTTCTTTTGCCACCCATAGGGAGCTCTGACAATTCTCACACAGGCCTGCCACTGCAGCTTGAGTGAAATAATGCCCACATTATTTCACAGCCATTTTACACTGCACATAAGTAACTTATAAGTTACCTATATGTCTAACCTTCACCTGGTGAAGGTTGGGTGCAAAGTTACTTAGTGTGTGGGCACCCTGGCACTAGCCAAGGTGCCCCCACATTGTTCAGGGCAAATTCCCCGGACTTTGTGAGTGCGGGGACACCATTACACGCGTGCACTACACATAGGTCACTACCTATGTATAGCGTCACAATGGTAACCCCGAACATGGCCATGTAACATGTCTAAGATCATGGAATTGTCCCCCCAATGCCATACTGGCATTGGGGAGACAATTCCATGATCCCCGAGTCTCTAGCACAGACCCGGGTACTGACAAACTGCCTTTCCCGGGGTTTCACTGCAGCTGCTGCTGCTGCCAACTCCTCAGACAGGTTTCTGCCCTCCTGGGGTCCAGCCAGGCCTGGCCCAGGAAGGCAGAACAAAGGACTTCCTCAGAGAGAGGGTGTTACACCCTCTGCCTTTGGAAAAAGGAGTCAGGGCTGGGGAGGAGAAGCCTCCCCCAACCTCTGGAAATACTTTGATGGGCACAGATGGTGCCCATCTCTGCATAAGCCAGTCTACACTGATTCAGGGATCACCCAGCCCTGCTCTGGTGCGAAACTGGACAAAGGAAAGGGGAGTGACCACTCCCCTGACCTGCACCTCCCAGGGGAGGTGCCCAGAGCTCCTCCAGTGTGCTCCAGACCTCTGCCATCTTGGAAACAGAGGTGTTGCTAGCACACTGGACTGCTCTGAGTGGCCAGTGCCATCAGGTGACGTCAGAAACTCCTTATGATAGGCTCTTACCTTTCTTACTAGCCTATCCTCCTTCCTAGGTAGCCAATCCTCCTTTTCTGGCTATTTAGGGTCTCTGTTTTGGGGAATTCTTCAGATACCGAATGCAAGAGCTCACCAGAGTTCCTCTGCACTTCTCTCTTCATCTTCTACCAAAGGATCGACCGCTGACTGCTCAGGACGCCTGCAAAACCGCAACAAAGTAGCAAAGACGACTACTGCAACCTTGTATCGCATCATCCTGCCGGCTCTCTCGCCTGTTTCCTGGTGGTGCATGCTCTGGGGGTAGCCTGCCTCCTTCTTGCACCAGGAGCTCTGAAGAAATCTCCCGTGGGTCGACGGAATCTTCCCCCTGCAACCGCAGGCAACAAAAGACTGCATCACCGGTCCTCTGGGCCCCCTCTCAGCACGGCGAGCGTGGTCCCTGGAACTCAGCAACTCTGTCCAAGTGACTCCCACAGTCCAGTGACTCTTCAGTCCAAGTTTGGTGGAGGTAAGTCCTTGCCTCCTCACGCTAGACTGCATTGCTGGGTACAGCGTGATTTGTAACTGCTCCGGCTCCTGTGCCCTCTTCCAGGATTTCCTTCGTGCACAGCCAAGCCTGGGTCCCCGACATGCTAACCTGCAGTGCACAACCCTCTGAGTTGTCCTCCGGCGTCGTGGGACTCCCTTTTCTGACTTCAGGTGGACTCCAGTTCACTCCTCTTCTTAGTGCCTGATCCGGTACTTCTGCAGGTGCTGCCTGCTTCTGTGAGGGCTCCCTGACTTGCTGGGCGCCCCCTCTGTCTCCTCATCCAAGTGGCGACATCCTGGTCCCTCCTGGGCCACAGCAACATCCACAAACCCTAACCACGACCCTTGCAGCTAGCAAGGCTTGTTTGCGGTCTTTCTGCATGGGAACACCTCTGCAAGCTTCTTCACGACTGGGACATCCATCCTCCAAAGGGGAAGTTTCCAGCCCTCTTCGTTCTTGCAGAATCCACAGCTTCTACCATCTGGAGTCAGCTTCTTTGCACCCTCAGCTGGCATTTCCTGGGCATCTGCCCACTCTCAACATTGTCGCGACTCTTGGACTTGGTCCCCTTGTTTCACAGGTACTCAGGTCTGGAAATCCACTGCTGTTGCTTTGCTGGTGTTGGTCTTCTTTGCAGAAACCCCCTATCACGGCTTCTGTGCTCTCTGGGGGTTATAGGTGCACTTTACACCTACTTTTCAGGGTCTTGGGGTGGGCTATTTTTCTAACCCTCACTGTTTTCTTACAGTCCCAGCGACCCTCTACAAGCTCACATAGGTTTGGGGTCCATTCGTGGTTCGCATTCCACTTTTGGAGTATATGGTTTGTGTTGCCCCTATACCTATGTGCTCCTATTACAATCTACTGTAACTTTACACTGCTTGCATTACTTCCTTTTGCTATTACTGCATATTTTTGGTATGGCGTACATATATCTTGTGTATATTTGGCATCCTCATACTGAGGGTACTCACTGAGATACTTTTGGCATATTGTCATAAAAATAAAGTACCTTTATTTTTAGTATATCTGTTTATTGTGTTTTCTTATGATATTGTGCATATGACACCAGTGATATAGTAGGAGCTTTGCATGTCTCCTAGTTCAGCCTAAGCTGCTCTGCTATAGCTACCTTCTATCAGCCTAAGCTGCTAGAAACACCTCTTCTACACTAATAAGGGATAACTGGACCTGGTACAGAGTGTAAGTACCTCTTGGTACCCACTACAAGCCAGTCCAGCCTCCTACTTTGGTTGTGCAGCGGTGGGATAAGTACTTGCAACTACTTACCACTTTGCCATTGTGTACTTTTCATAAGAGAATAATATACAAAACAAGTTCAGTGTATGTACACCTAACCAAAAAGTTTTGCTTTTCTTCTCTTACACTTGCTAAGTGCTGAAAAGTACCTCTAAAACTTTCAAAAAGTTTCAAAAAGTTGAAAAAGTTTTTTTTTTCTTGTTCCTTAAAAAGTCCTGAAACTTTTTCTATCTTTTATCTGTCTCTAAACCTTTTTCTATCATGTCTGGTGTAGGAACTCCTCTTAATTTGGTCAGTACAACTTATGACAATCTTAACTTTAAGAGCCTAAGGAGTCTCTGCATTGATAGAGGTTTAGTAGTAGGAAAGAACCCTTCTAGAGAGTTACTGTCTAATATGCTTATTGAGAATGATAAGGCCCAGGGTGGCACCTCATCTGAAAAGTTGATAGATAGCTCACACTCTGACTCAGGGGAGGCCCTTGAGGGAGTGTTACAGGGTTCCCTTCCTTACCTGCCCCTTAGCAGACCACCTAGCATCACTGGTAGTAATAGAAGCTCCCATCACAGTAGGGATGTTTTTGTTCCTGGAGGCCAGGTTGTTAGGGTGCCAACTGTTAGGGACAGGTCTCCCTCTGCTTATTCAAATCTTTCTTCTGTGTCAAAACATTCCCAACCCACCCACCCTGATGACAAGATGTTAGAAAGGGAACTCAATAAGTTGAGAGTGGAAGAGACCAGGCTGAAGCTTAAACAGCAACAGCTGGCTCTAGACAGGGAATCCCTAGACTTAGAAAAAGAGAGACAGAGGTTGGGGTTTGGACCCCATGGTAGCAGCAGCAGTATTCCAGATAGCAATCCTGTGAGAGAGCATGATTCTAGGAATCTGCATAAGATAGTTCCCCCTTATAAGGAGGGGGATGACATTAACCAGTGGTGTGCTGCACTTGAGAGGGCCTGTATGGTACAGGGGGTCCCTCAAAGGCAGTGGGCTGCTATCTTAGGGCTATCGTTCAGTGGAAAGGGTAGGGATAGGCTCCTTACTTTGAAGGAAAGTGATGCCAATAATTTTACAGTTTTGAAGAATGCACTCTTGAATGGATTTGGCTTAAGCACTGAACAATACAGGATTAAGTTCAGAGAAACCAGAAAAGAATCCTCACAAGACTGGGCAGACTTTGTTGACTATTCAGTGAAGGCCTTGGAGGGGTGGTTACATGGCAGTAAAGTTTCTGACTATGAAAGCCTGTACAATCTAATCCTGAGAGAGCATATTCTGAATAACCGTGTGTCTGATTTGTTACACCAATATCTAGTGGACTCAGATCTGACCTCTCCCCAAGAATTGGGAAAGAAGGCAGACAAATGGGTCAGAACAAGAGTGAACAGAACGGTTCATACAGGGGGTGACAATGATGGCAAGAAGAAAGATGGTGAGAAATCTCAGGATAAGCATGGGGATAAGGGTAAAACCAAAGATCCTTCTTCAAATCCTAAACACTCTTCAGGGGGTGGGGATAAATCAAATTCTTCCTCTTCTTCACAACCTACACACATTAAAAAGCCTTGGTGCTTTGTGTGTAAAAATAAAGGCCATAGGCCAGGGGATAAGTCCTGTCCAGGTAAACCCCCTGAGCCTACCACCACTAATACATCAAGCTCTAGTGCCCCTAGCAGTAGTGGTAATAGTGGTGGGACTGCTGGCAACAGTCAAAGTAAGGGTGTAGTTGGGTTCACTTATGGGTCCATCATAGAAACTGGGGTAGTCAGTCCCAAGACAGTTTCTGTCACACCTAGTGGCATTGGCCTTGTCACACTGGCTGCTTGTCCCCTTACAATGGATAAGTACAGGCAGACTGTTTCAATAAATGGTGTTGAGGCCCAGGCCTACAGGGACACAGGTGCCAGTATCACTTTGGTGACTGAAAACCTAGTGGCTCCTGAACAACACATCATTGGACAACAGTACAAGATTATTGATGTCCATAACTCCACTAAGTTTCTTCCCTTAGCTATAGTTCAGCTTAGTTGGGGTGGAGTTACTGACCCTAAGCAGGTGGCAGTATCACCTGGCTTACCTGTAGACTGTCTCTTAGGTTATGACCTAGAGACAGACCTCAGGTTGAGCTGAGGTAGAGTTGTATACCCATGCAGCCATGCTGGGTATCCCTGAGGAATTGTTCCCTCTCATTTCTACTGAAATGAAAAAGCAAAGGAGAGAAAAAGGCCTGAAAACGCAGGATCCCTCTCCAACAACAGGTAAAAAGGGTATCACAGTATCCCCTAACCACCCTGCCATTCAGGATACCATTCCTGTGGTGGGAGAAACCTCTCCTGGGCTGGCACCTGTACCAAGGGAATCATCAGCTGGCATGGCTGTACTCCCTGAGGTGGAAGTACCTATCTGTGGGATAACTAATATTGGTGAGAAAAAGAGCACCATTTTAGTTAACATGGAGCATCCCTCCAACCCTCCCAGAGAAACTTTAGTGCAGAAACCCTGCACTGCCGCACAACAGTTAGGACAGCAGCCCTGCCCTAGTGTGGAGCTCATAGGACAGCATCCCTGCCCTGCTCCAACTCAAGAGAAACAGCATCCCTGTTCTCTCTTCCAGCCATATGGACAACGTTTTTGCCCAGCTATGGCTTTACTGAGACAGCATCCCTGTCTGGCATTCTCATCACTAGAAATAGGTTCAGTGGACAATCCCCACTGCTCTAAACTAAAACTTACTGATAGAAACTCTGAAAATATATCTTCACATTTTTGCTTAGCTAAAAAACTTCAAACAGGGTGGTTTACATCCCCACAGGGAAGTAACCATATAGTGGAAGATAAAGGGAGTAACCAGTCTATTGCAGAGCTACTCTCCACTTATCACCACTTAGACAATGAAGTCTCAACTGGCCAAGGTTAGCCTTATTGTCCTTCGTTTGGGGTGGGGGGGGTTGTGTGAGAAAGAAGCCTCTTTCTAGCCTTGTTACCCCCACTTTTGGCCTGTTTGTGAGTATATGTCAGGGTGTTTTCACTGTCTCACTGGGATCCTGCTAGCCAAGGCCCAGTGCTCATAGTGAAAACCCTATGTTTTCAGTATGTTTGTTATGTGTCACTGGGATCCTGCTAGCCAGGACCCCAGTGCTCATACGTTTGTGGCCTATATGTATGTGTTCCCTGTGTGATGCCTAACTGTCTCACTGAGGCTCTGCTAACCAGAACCTCAGTGGTTATGCTCTCTCTGCTTTCTAAATTGTCACTAACAGGCTAGTGACCAATTTCACCAATTAATATTGGCAAACTGGAACACCCTTATAATTCCCTAGTATATGGTACTGAGGTACCCAGGGTATTTGGGTTCCAGGAGATCCCTATGGGCTGCAGCATTTCTATTGCCACCCATAGGGAGCTCTGACAATTCTTACACAGGCCTGCCACTGCAGCCTGAGTGAAATAATGCCCACATTATTTCACAGCCATTTTACACTGCACATAAGTAACTTATAAGTCACCTATATGTCTAACCTTCACCTGGTGAAGGTTGGGTGCAAAGTTACTTAGTGTGTGGGCACCCTGGCACTAGCAAAGGTGCCCCCACATTGTTCAGGGCAAATTCCCCGGACTTTGTGAGTGCGGGGACACCATTACACGTGTGCACTACAAATAGGTCACTACCTATGTATAGTGTCACAATGGTAACCCCCGAACATGGCCATGTAACATGTCTAAGATCATGGAATTGTCACCCCAATGCCATTCTGGCATTGGGGAGACAATTCCATGATCCCCAGGTCTCTAGCACAGACCCGGGTACTGCCAAACTGCCTTTCCCGGGGTTTCACTGCAGCTGCTGCTGCTGCCAACCCCTCAGACATTACTGCCCTCCTGGGGTCCAGCCAGGCCTGGCCCAGGAAGGCAGAACAAAGGACTTCCTCAGAGAGAGGGTGTTACACCCTCTCCCTTTGGAAAAAGGTGTCAGGGCTGGGGAGGAGTAGCCTCCCACAGCCTCTGGAAATACTTTGATGGGCACAGATGGTGCCCATCTCTGCATAAGCCAGTTTACACCGGTTCAGGGATCCCCCAGCCCTGCTCTGGCGCGAAACTGGACAAAGGAAAGGGGAGTGACCACTCCCCTGACCTTCACCTCCCAGGGGAGGGGCCCAGAGCTCCTCCAGTGTGCCCCAGACCTCTGCCATCTTGGAGACAGAGGTGTTGCTGGCACACTGAACTGCTCTGAGTGGCCAGTGCCATCAGGTGACGTCAGAGACTCCTTCTGATAGGCTCTTACCTTTCTTACTAGCCTATCCTCCTTCCTAGGTAGCCAAACCTCCATTTCTGGCTATTTAGGGTCTCTGGTTTGGGGAATTCTTCAGATACCGAATGCAAGAGCTCACCAGAGTTCCTCTGCACTTCTCTCTTCACCTTCTGCCAAAGGATGGACCGCTGACTGCTCAGGACGCCTGCAAATCCGCAACAAAGTAGCAAAGACGACTACTGCAACCTTGTATCGCTTCGTCCTGCCGGCTTTCTCGCCTGTTTCCTGGTGGTGCATGCTCTGGGGGTAGCCTGCCTCCTTCTTGCACCAGGAGCTCCGATGAAATCTCCTGTGGGTCGACGGAATCTTCCCCCTGCAACCGCAGGCAACAAAAGACTGCATCACCGGTCCTCTGGGCCCCCTCTCAGCACGGTGAGTGTGGTCCCTGGAACTCGGCAACTCTGTCCAAGTGATTCCCAAGTCCAGTGACTCTTCAGTCCAAGTTTACTGAGGTAAGTCCTTGCCTCCCCACGCTAGACTGCATTGCTGGGTACAGCGTGATTTGTAACTGTTCCGGCTCCTGTGCACTCTTCCAGGATTTCCTTCATACACAGCCAAGCCTGGGTCCCCGACACGCTAACCTGCAGTGCAAAACCCACGGAGTTGTCCTCCGGCGTCGTGGGACTCCCTTTTCTGACTTCAGGTGGACTCCAGTTCACTCCTCTTCTTAGTGCCTGATCCGGTACTTCTGCGGGTGCTGCCTGCTTCTGTGAGGGCTCCCTGACTTGCTGGGCGCCCCCTCTGTCTCCTCATCCAAGTGGCGACATCCTGGTCCCTCCTGGGCCACAGCAGCATCCAAAAACCCTAACCGTGACCCTTGCAGCTAACAAGGCTTGTTTGCGGTCTTTCTGCGTGGGAACACCTCTGCAAGCTTCTTCACGACGTGGGACATCCATCCTCCAAAGGTGAAGTTTCCAGCCCTCTTCGTTCTTGCAGAATCCACAGCTTCTACCATCTGGTGGCAGCTTCTTTGCACCCTCAGCTGGCATTTCCTGGGCATCTGCCCACTCTCTACATTGTCGCGACTCTTGGACGTGGTCCCCTTGTTTCACAGGTACTCAGGTCCGGAAATCCACTTTGGTTGTATTGCTGGTGTTGGTCTTCCTTGCAGAATTCCCCTATCACGACTTCTGTGCTCTCTGGGGAACTTAGGTGCACTTTGCACCCACTTTTCAGGGTCTTGGGGTGGGCTATTTTTCTAACCCTCACTGTTTTCTTACAGTCCCAGCGACCCTCTACAAGCTCACATAGGTTTGGGGTCCATTCGTGGTTCGCATTCCACTTTTGAAGTATATGGTTTGTGTTGCCCCTATACCTATGTGCTCCTATTACAATCTACTGTAACTTTACACTGCTTGCATTACTTCCTTTTGCTATTACTGCATATTTTTGGTATTGCGTACATATATCTTGTGTATATTTGGCATCCTCATACTGAGGGTACTCACTGAGATACTTTTGGCATATTGTCATAAAAATAAAGTACCTTTATTTTTAGTATGTCTGTGTATTGTGTTTTCTTATGATATTGTGCATATGACACCAGTGGTATAGTGGGAGCTTTGCATGTCTCCTAGTTCAGCCTAAGCTGCTCTGCTATAGCTACCTTCTATCAGCCTAAGCTGCTAGAAACACCTCTTCTACACTAATAAGGGATAACTGGACCTGGTACAGAGTGTAAGTACCCCTTGGTACCCACTACAAGCCAGGCCAGCCTCCTACACCCTCTCCCCTCCTTTATGTAGAATCCTATCCTTGTGTGCATTAGCATCAGCAGGGAAAGGAGTAGGGACACTGTCGAGTGGGGAGGCTGCAGCCCATGGGACCCAGGAGGCGGAGACCACTGAAGCCAAGGGGACCAGTGGGACAGAGGGGGAGGGGAGCACCACAGGGGAGACTGGAGCTGATACCAATGATATCGATTACTCCTCCGATGGCAGCTCCCTGGCAGTGGCGGCACCTTCTGGGTCCATCCCAGCACCATCCTTGTCGCCAGCACCGCCCTTCCAGTAGCTGCCCACCCAGTTGCCCGTGCCTGCTCACCAAGGAAGGTGGGCGTCTCCTTCGCCGCAAGCACCTCAGCCTCTGCCCCAGTCCGCCCTGCTGCCCTCAATGCTGAAGCTATTGACCTCCTGAGGTCCATATTGTTAGGGCAGTCAACCATCATGAATGCCATCCAGGGCCTGTCATCCCAGATGCAGCAGACTAATGCCTACCTTCAGGGCATTCACTGTGCCGTGACTGGCCTACAGAGATTGTTTCAGGCTCTGGCCTCTTCACTGACGGCAGCTAGTGCCCCTAGTACTTCCGTCCTCCCTCCTGCTACATGTGCCCCATTCCAAAGCCCTCTCCCCTCTCCTAGCCAAGCCACTCATCCAGACAAGCACTCACCCAAAGTCCCGTGAGCCCCCTTCTACCTCTGCTGCCCCTCCACCTGTGAAGAAGCCGTCCCCTGTCCCCATGAAGAAAGCTGGATGAAAACATGGTTTCAATGCCCCAGCCCCTACATCAAAAGCAAGGGTGAAACCCCCACCCCCTCCCAAGCCAAAGCCTAATGACCCCCCTCCCAAGCCAAAGCCCAAGGAACCCCCTCCCAAACTCCCAAACCCCCACCCCAGACCATTGATGTGCCTTCCTGCCTGCCTGCCCCATTGATGCCCCTACCTTGTGGAGGCCATTAGGATGTCAGGAGTCAAGTTGGGGCCTTTGATAGGCACAGTTGTGCCCATTGGACTTTGGACTGGCCTACGGGCCTTGGTGCTTTATGTTATCATTTACATTGCATCTGTTAATATATGGTTACAAAACAGAATTCCTGTTGGTTTCCTTAACATAGTCGTTGAGTCTTTTTGTTCTCTGATGAGTTTCCATCTATCTATCATGTGCTGTTAAATGTGCATCTCTAGGCAATTTTTCATTCAGATTCACAGTTCTTGCATTTGGGCATTGTATGTAGTGTTGTGCCTTTGTATTGGTTTGTGTTCCTCTGCTTGTTGGTGCTATAGGTGTGGTTGTGTAGTTGTGATCCAGGGTGTGTGTATGTGAAGTTTGTGTTTGGCGTGGCTGTGTTCTGTGTGTCTCCATACGGTGTTGTGTTGCATGTGTGAGCACTGGAGTTTGTGCAAGGTGTGTATGGGTGTGTCAATCTACCCTTCCCCCCTTGTGTGCTCTGCAGGTGTACTTACCCATGGTGTCGGTGGTCATAGAGGTGAAGGCGAGGAAGAGCGCTGGAAACATTTCACGGTGGCGTGCCATGGCTTCTTCTGAGTCGCCTGCGTCTTTGGAGGCGAGTGGCTCCTTTTGTACTTGCTGTTTCTGGCAGGCTTTGGATGGCGGGCGTCCCGCCCCTGCAGTGTCGTATTAGGGTGGGCAGTGCAGTGGCTACCGCAAGCCTGGGGATGGCAACCACTGTCGTTGGCGGTCTGGCCACACTGTCCACAAACTGGCTTGGTTTCAGTGGGTTTGACCGCCGTGGTCCTAATATGGCCATCTGCACTGCTGGCTTGGCGGCAGTCCGTCCGCCATCGCCAGTGTGGCGGATCCGTTACCGCCAATGAGGGCCAAAGTCTTCCTATTACACTTCACAAGTCATTCCTTATTTGCTTTGATGATGACTGTTTAAGTTGTAAATTGTACTCCTGAGGGGCATTAAATGTATTTTGCTCTTCATGGATGGCAATTCACATCTAAAAATGCTGTTTAGCTGACTTTGAAGAAATCTGGGCGTTCATTGATCTAATTCTGCTAAAATCAGAATTGGACAGAGATATTCGGATTGCACTCAAAACATAGCAAAGTAGCGGATTCTGGGGTAATGGGACAAAGGCTGTTGGAAGTTTGAAAGGATGGGTAAAATCTAGATGTGCCTTCCTGTGTGTTGACGTAACATGACCTAGGATCCTACAGATCCCCATGTGCTTTATAGCATGAACATTAGATATACCTGCAAAGTTTTAGCATTCATAGTTTTAGGCAGCTCCTTATCATGAAGGATAAACGTGACAAATCTAGGGTCTCTATTGCTTTAAAGCAACCTAGTGAGATGTTCATCTTATTTTGACAAACAGAATCAACACATTCCTGGTCTGGGAAAGATAAACCCAGGATTGGATTACATTTCTTTTAGAGAAAAAAACATGAAGTTCCTTCGTGCATACAATAATTTGAGTGTTTGTAATATATGTGCGTCAGAAGAAAACACCTATGGTAGTATTGTTCTCCAGGAGAGTTAGCATGATTGTTTTTGAAAGAATACAGCTGTTATAAAGAGATTTTATGATAAGTAAGCTTTTACTGGTGAAGATCTAATTTACCTCTAGAATTGTGGCTGCAAAAAATTGTGAATTTGGCTGGTCCGAAACAGATAGGGCCTGATTCAGACCCTGGCGGCCGGTGACCGCCAGGGTCACCGGCCACGGGAGCACCGCCGACAGACCGGCGGTGCTCCAAAGGGCATTCTGACCGCGGCGGTTCTGCCGCGGCCAGAAAGGGTAAACCGGCGGTCTCCCGCCGGTTTACCGCTGCCCTTGGAATCCCCCATGGCGGCGCAGCTTGCTGCGCCGCCATGGGGGTTTCTGACACCCCCTACCGCCATCCTGTTCCTGGCGGTTCGCCCGCCAGGAACAGGATGGCGGTAGGGGGTGCCGCGGGGCCCCTGGGGGCCCCTGCCGTGCCCATGCCAATGGCATGGGCACGGCAGGGGCCCCCGTAAGAGGGCCCCACTGTGTATTTCAGTGTCTGCCTAGCAGACACTGAAATACGCGACGGGTGCAAACTGCACCCGTCGCACATGCCCACTCCGCCGGCTCCATTCGGAGCCGTCTTCCTCGTGGGGAGGGGTTTCCCGCTGGGCTGGCGGGCGGCCTTCTGGCGGTCGCCCGCCAGCCCAGCGGGAAAGCCAGAATGGCCTCCGCGGTCTTTCGACCGCGGAGCGGCCATATGGCGGTTCCCTCCAGGCGGGCGGCGACCGCCGCCCGCCGGGGTCAAAATTACCCCCATAGTCTACAAAATGCACAGGCCAGACACTGATGTTGACAGCTGGTGAACTTTTTTGGGCTTCTATGTTGCTAATTAAATGTTCTTACATATATGCGCAGACATCTGTATTTTGGAAGCAACATATAAATGACATAACAACAGACCAATGGGTGAAAAGAGCTTGCTAAAAGCCCATTTAAGTTAAAAAATATTTATATATATATATAAATATATAAATAAATCAGTTTAGTCAAATCAGAAGATCTTGGCGAACGCTAAGCTGAAAACTCCCCAAATCCTCACCTTTAGAAGGGTATGGCAGCTCATCTGCGCGGAACACATGATCAATCTAGTATTCACATCTCACTTTTCAGAAGTTTACGGACCACCAAAGGGCAGCGTGTTACTGAGAAAAAATATATAGGGCAAGGAGGCTGAAAAGCTCTGCTGTACGTAAATAGTTGTTACTTTTACACAATACAATTGCTCTCAATTTAAACTGAAATTACCATATGTTTGTTACCTATGAATGGCAAGTATATAACATAACTCCTAAACATTCCTTTGTGCTATGTGAGTGAATCACCATATGAGCTTCCTGGTGTATGCGACTAACTTTTGATATTTACAGGTCCCAATCCACCTCCGTGCATCCAGAATAAAAGGAATGCTAAAAAGTGCAAAGGCTGCCCCCAAAGGAGGCATTAAGGGCCAGCGCCGTAACGGTCGCCTTGGCCTGGAAGGGACTGGTCAAACCGGTTTTGGGAAGGTGCGCGCCAACTAGGTGGCGACGCCCCTCCCACCCCCCATTCTTGCTAACAGATGGGGAAGGTAAAAATAAGGTGACCAATGGGGGGGAGGTTTGCTGTCCTTCAAACCCCCCAATGAAAGTACCGAAATTTCAAAGAAGGGGAGAAGGGGAAGCATTTAAGAGCGTGTTTTGTCCTGTTGCTTTTTAGTTCACGATCGGGACAAGGCGCTTGCTTGACGGCAGAAGAAAACAGAAGGGTTAGGAGAGGACCTGTCGACATCACTTACCTAGGGCCAAGTCCTGTCTTGGTTGCTGCAAGGGGACCGCTCATCTCGGGCGAAGGGACCCTGCAGCAACAATCAATTGACCGTTGACGGCGCGTTGTCGTTCCATCTCCCAGCTTCCCATCCGACCAGCTCCGGCTGCATCTGCAAGCCCTCTCCTGCGGGGGACCACTTCAAGGAGAGACGCGATCCCGCAGGGACCACCGCCGCAGTCTCATCTGCGTTGCCAAAAGTGCGAAGAAGCATCCGGTCAAATCACCCCGGGGGACCGCGCATCCGCGCGACGGAACCCCGTGGAGACCCAGGCATCTCCGGTGGACATCCCTGCAGTGGCACGCCGCCCCTTTTTCAGAGGGACCGAGCGACACGAACAACCGTTTCCTGCGGGGGACTGCTTTACCAATCGACGTGACCCCACAGTGACCCTCAGTGCCAGCACGTCCGTGTTGCCGAAGGTGCTTTCCTCTAAGGGAAAGCTTTTGCTCTAGTTCGGAAGACACACCTAATAAGGGGGTGTGCGCGAAGAACCCGGCTTCGACACGTGGACCGTGCACTGACTCAGATTCCAGGCACCGGCACGTCTTTCCTCCTAGAAGGAAGGGCTATCTAGCATGAGGTATTTACGCATTTACCCCCAAGAAGAAGCGTCTGCTCCAGTTGCACTGGGGGACAGTGCATCCGCGCAACGCAACCCCGTAGAGACCTGCAATCGGCATGTGTTCCCCGCACGGATTCCAGGCACCAGCACGCCTTTTTCTGCTGTGGTAAGGGATCTCAAACGGAAAGAATTCACGGCTAGGACTAACAACTGATGATGAAGAGACGCGACTCACATACATAATGCAATCACTAGTGTGACACCAGTGATCACCTAAGTCAGGGGGCAAGCATCATATCCTTGAGCCTACACATCATGGAAGAAGACCAAGTGGTTAAGCAACAAGATGACTTGGAAAGGATGATTGCTCACATGAGGGCGGAGGCACTGAAGCGCGGCAAGGATTGGCTGCGCACAAAGATGGAGGACAAAGGCGAAGAATTTCAAACACAGAACTTTTCAGCCACAGCACCCTCGACTTTGGCAGACGATGGAGGAGCAGCAGAGCGCATTTTGCCCCCACCATAGAAGGCAACTAAGCGTGAAAGGTCAGAGGGTAAACCGGCCAGGAAGACAGCCAGAAAAGCAAGGGGCGTGGTCCGGACTACCGAGGAGGATACATCAGCGTCACCGGAGTCCAGCATATCACGAGCACCGGCAGAGGGTGAGCATAAAAGCGCGATAATTAAAGAATGCTTTAAATCACTTGCGCCACTGCTGCTGTTGCGGGGTAATGGGGCGGGGCCAGTCACAGAAGGGATCGCGCCCATAGGCAGTCAGGCACCCAAGCAGCTACCAAAGAGCGCCTTACCCCAGGGGACCCCCTAACAGCATGGAGCGCGACAACGAAGGTAATAGATACACCAATAAATAAGGGAAACCCGCTCGAATCATACACAAGAACATCCCTGCACCCCCCCACATGAATTGCAAGTTTAGACACAACTGCTCATCCTGCGGGGTAGAACACCCAGTGGCAGCATGTAAAAAACACATGCATAACTCAGACAGAAAGGATAAGAAAAAGAAACAGTAGCGCCAACCCACCAGCCAATCTTAAAACCAACCAATTGAAGTTGAAACTGGCCAAGTCCCCACTCAATACACAAATCCTGAGAAAACTAGAAAACGAATACTATAACAAAAAAGATGCGATTACACTAGAGAAAGACTTCAAAGAAGGTTTAATTATCCTGGTAAAAGGGCAGATAGCTGGAGGGACCCCTAGGAACTTGAAATCTGCCAGAGCACACCCACAGGTAGTCCTGCAAACAATTTAAAAGGAATTGAGGCTTGGGCGCATCGAGGGCCCTCTCTCCGCCCCTCTCCCCGTAGACCTAATCATCTCACCATTAGGGGTGGTACCCAAGAAGGAACCTGGCCAATTCAGATTAATACACCACCTCTCATTCCCTGAAGGCACATCAGTAAATGATAGCATCCCAGAGGAAGCATGTACGGTTGGGTATGCCACAATAGATGATGCAATTGACATGATCAAAGCAGAAGGCAAAAGGGCACTATTAGCAAAAGCAGACATTGAGTCTGCATTCCGGTTATTACCAGTACACCCGGACAGTTATCACTTGTTAGGTTTCCAGCACAATGGGCGGGTGTTTGTGGACAAGGCCACGGCAATGGGTTGCTCCATTGCATGCGCATATTTTGAACAATTCAGTACATTTCTGGAATGGGCATTACACAGGATACACCCGAAAGGGGGAAAAATGCATTACTTGGACGATTTTCTATTTGTAGGGGGGGCTGACGATGGGACATGTGCCCGCCTACTGAAGGCCTTTACCTCCCTAGCGGAGGAGATGGGTGTCCCCTTAGCAGCAGATAAGACGGTAGTCCTAACCACAATCGCTAGTGTTCCTGGGCATAGAACTAGACTCAGTTGCCGGAACCTCCAGATTACGTACCAGATTAGAAAGTGGCAGATCTGAGGGCAGACATCAAGTCCCTGCTAAGTAAACAGAAAGCAACCCTCGGGAAATTGCAGAGTATGGTTGGCAAACTCAATTTCGCAACCAGAGTGATCCCAGCAGGCAGGGTTTTCGCAAGGCGGCTAAGCAGGCTGACATCAGGCCTGCACGAAAAACATCACCACGTGAGACTGGGAGGAGGGGTTAAAAGAGACCTCGCCATGTTGCACTCCTTTCTAGAGGAATTTAATGGGCGGTTCATCTGGAGAGATGGCTGGATATCAGCTAGAGAGATCTCACTTTTCACAGACGCCGCGGGGGCTGTGGTTTCGGGCCATCCTGGGCAGGGAATTGGTGCGCAGGCAAGTGGCCACCCAGATGGTATGAGCTAGGGATCAACAGAAACATCACATTTCTGGAGCTCTTCCCCATCGTGATAGCCATCACAATCTGGAAAACCCAGTTGCAAAACATGAAAATAACTTTGTGGTCCGATAACCTAGGCGTGGTCATGGCAATAAACAAGGGGTCTGCTTCATGCCCGATACGGTAAGGCTTTTAAGGCTTCTGGTACACATCCAGCTCAAAGGCAACCTGGATGTCAGGGCCAGACATGTCCAGGGCATAAAGAACTCATGGGTGGACGCCCTTTCTCGTTCCCAGATAGACAGATTCAGGAAGCTTGCCCCAGAAGCAAGCAGCAGGGTGATACCTTTTCCAGCACAGCTGTGGGATCTGGAGGAACAGACCTGTCTATATTAGTGCAAAGCGCATTCACAACAGAGACACAACGAAAATACAACAAATACGCAAAGGTCCTCATGAAAATCAGGGGTTTAGAATCACTAACAGACCCGATAGCAACCAAAGCAGCAGCAGAACAATCCATCATGTGGGCTTTCAAACAGGGGAAAACGAAGTCATGGGCCCAAGCACACTTAGCGGCGGTGGCCCACTATTCAAAGCTACAAACGGGCACTGACCCCACTGTCTCGCATTACATCAAAACGGCGATGAAAGGCTGTAAACGTCTCAAAGGGCACAAAAAAGGCACCAGACACCCCATTGATTCTAGCAAACTGGCCCTTATAATAGATTCACTTCAAACTATAGCAGAAACCGGTATGAGCTGTTAGTTTTCAGAGCAGCGTTCAGAGTGAGTGAGTTGGTGGCATCAGCGAGAAAATCAGGAGGCAACATTTGCCTGCAAATAGAGGACTGACATTTGGAATCAGACGGGGTGCGCTTAATACTGCGACGATCCAAAACTGACCAAATTGGGAGGGGCACTCACATTGAACTAAAATGCATAGATCAGACAAAGTATTGCCCGGTTTGCAGCATAAGGGATTATTTAGATATACTACCTTTGGGACCAGGCCCGTTGTTCAGACATTCCAATGGGGATTACCTGAGCAGATTCCAGTTTACCCCTGCGATGCAGAAAACACTAGAGAGGGGAGGCCTGCCCCCATCAGAGTTTAGTTCACATTCATTTCGCATCGGGCTGCCACCACAGCCGCCAGTTTAGGCCTAGATTCAAACGCAATCAAGACGGTGGGCAGATGGCAGTCAAAAGCTTACAAACGTTACGTTCGCCCACATCTATTGTGATGGTATCATGTTGTTACATTGGCAGGTGCACCTCCCAAGCTTATATGGGTAATTGGGCACTCATTCATATCCAGATTACAAGCATGGTGGAAGCAAAACAAGAATTTCAACAGGAGAGAAGGACCACCATACACGATCAGATGGTGGGGTTTTCCAGGCATGAAATGGTCCCAACTCCAACAAACCTTGCACAAGCTATTAGAGACCACACAAAGACACCCATGTACAATAATCATACACCTGGTGGGGGGGGGGGTGACAATCTGACCACACTGGGTAGAAAGGTGCTCCTGAGCGAGATCAGGGAGGCACTATGGAACCTTACTAGGCTTTGCGGAAAAACCACCATCATCTGGTCTGAAATAATCCCCAGAATCACATGGCGGGGGCAACATCGGGCGAAGCGATAGATAACTCCAGGAGGAAGCTGAACATCGCGGTCGCCAAGTACTGCAAAGTTAACGGATTGGAGAGCATCCACCATGGCTTGATCCACCCCTTGCGACCAGAACTCTTTGCGGCGGACGGCGTACATTTGTCAGCAGAAGGGATGGGCATTTTCTGGTCCAACTTGGCAGCAGCAACGGGCTGAAAAAAAAAGAGACGTGGCAGCATGGTGGAAAGTAAACGAGGTTTTACCAAATAATTGATCGGAAGACACACCTAGTAAGGGGGTGTGCGGACAAAAGCCACACACCTGGGGATGCCTTACGGTAGGATGTAAGGTGGCCAAGTAAGGGGAGTAAGCGGAACACTGCACTCACAGCCAGACCCGCCAGATCGGATAGCAGGGCATAGGTACACGCCAGGTAGCGAGTTGGGCCTAATCCAAAAAACTTTAAGCTACCCCCTACAACAACGTGGTAAAACAAACTCTATTGGAGTGAGCCCCCTCCAAAAACGAAAGATGGAACTGCCTAGAAACCAAAGGGCAAAAAGAGACATGACAAATGGAGGCCAGGACTTGAAGGCCCAGCAGTCACTCGCTGCAAAATGTGTAAGTTTGAATCTAGATGTTATTAAATGAATAAACTGATGCTTTATTGTCATAAGTACAAATTTTATTGTCAGTAATTGGGTCTCATGTTCAATATACGTTATAACAGGCAGTCGCACGCTTGTCCACATTAATAAACGGCCACATATTATCCACAATTGAAAACTTTGTCAAAGTCTGGGTTCATGCATGTCAGTATGTCATATGTAAAGTAATTGCATGAAATGTGGTTCAATAATGCCAGCTCTGTAGTGTGACAAGTGCAAGAGTTAGTGCAAAGGCCGCCCCCGAAGGGGGCATTAAGGGCCGGCGTTGTAATGGCCGCCTTGGCCCGGAAGGGACCGGTCAAACCGGTTTTGGGAAGGTGATCGGCAACTAGGTGGCGATGCCCCTCCCTCACCCCCCGTTGCTAACAGGTGGGGAAGGTAAAAATAAAGTGACCAATTGGGGGGGGGTTTTGCTGTCCTTCAAACTCCCCAATGAAAGTACTGAAATTTCAAAGAGGGGGGGGGGGAAGGGGAAGCATTTAAGAGCGCGTTTTGTCCCATTGGTTTTTAGTTTGCGATCGGGACAACGCGCTTGCTTGACAGCAGAAGAAAACACCACCCTCCCACCCCGACGAGAAAGCATCCAGTCGCAATGCCGGACAGACAAAAGGGGCAAACGGAAAGTAAACGAGGTTTCACCAAATAATTGATCGGAAGACACACCTAGTAAGTGGGTGTGAGCACACAAGCCACACACCTGGGGATTCCTTACGGCAGGGTGTAAGGTGGCCAAGTAAGGGGAGTAAGCGGAACACGGCACTCGCAGCCCAGACCCGCCAGATCGGATGGCAGGGCATAGGTACACGCCAGGTAGAGAGTTAGGCCTAATCCAAAGAACTTGAAGCTACCCCCTACAACAATGTGGTAAAACAAACTCTATTGGAGTGAGCCCCCTCCAAAAACGAAAGATGGGACTCCCTAGAAACCAAAGGGCAAAAAGAGACATGACAAATGGAGGCCAGGACTTGAAGGCCCAGCAGTCACTCACTGTAAATTGTGAAAGTTTGAATCTAGATGTTATTAAATGAATAATCTGATGTTTTATTGTCATCAGTACAAATTTTATTGTCAGTAATTGGGTCTCATGCTCAATATACGTTATCACAGGCAGTAGCACGCTTGTCCACATTAATAAAGATGCCAAATTATATCCACAATTGAAAACTTTGTCAAAGTCTGGGTTCATGCATGTCAGTATGTCATATGTAAAGTAATTGCATGAAATGTGGTTCAATAATACCAGCTCTGTAGTGTGACAAGTGCGGGAGTTGAGGAAAATAAAGTTAAACGCTGTTCCTTCCGAGTATGGATAACTCAGGGAACACCAAGGCTGTAAACAAATCTGTATGCATTTAGTAAACATTTTTTGCAGGGCTGCGGCTTTAAGTTGCCACAGAAGCGTTTTCTAAGGCAGTGGCTGGAAGGCATACCTAGGTACATTCCCTCGGTTTCCTGCCGCCCTCCGCATTGGCTGCTCTCTTGGTGGGAGGTGAGCAGTAACCGTCCCACCCCATTGTTCAAGGCGAAGCCTTCCGTGGCAAAACTTCAACCTAGAAAAGGACAGACAATGTACACACGTGTGAATTAAGAAGTCGGGCTAGGGGTAGGAAAGTGCAACCTGCCGTGGGAACGGGTAGAAGAGAAGAAACGGGGAGGCTGGCTGAGTGGGGAAGAGCTCGGAGCCGGAGGCTAAGTCTGCAGCAGGTTGAAAGTTGTTGTGGCAGGCTGAGCCACTCCGAGTTCCTCCTCTGCCCCGGGGGAGGAGAGCAGAGAGTGCAGCGGTGCCAGGAAGGCGAGACCTGGAGAGGAGCGAGTATGCTGCGCTGCTGAGGGAGACGCTCTTGCACTTGGCAGCCCCCGGGAGTTGACACCAACGCCCCTTCCTCTGCGAGGAGCCTGAAGAGCCTGCGAGCCAACATCGCTGGAAAAATGAGCCACCATGACTAACAAAATGTCCAGCTTTTTGTACATCGGAGACATCGTCTCCCTCTACGCGGAGGGCTCGGTGAACGGCTTCATCAGCACCCTGGGGTAAGGCATGCGGGAGGGGCGGGCTTGGCACGCAGGGGTGGCCCTGTCAAGGGCAGGTTCTGCAGTCCCGTGTGTGAGTGTCAGCGCAGGAAGCGGGGTGCACGCGGCGTGCCGGGTCCACGCCGCGCGCCCCGCAGCTGACTGACAACTAGGAAGTGGTCGAACACTTCTCGCAAGGAGCCAGCGAGGATTCGCAGCTGTTCTTGATTTAGGGTTCTGGCGGGCCGGTCGCCTTGTTTGTTGTTGTGTTGTACGTGTCACTCACTGCTCTGCAGCCGGGAAGGACAATTATTAAGTCTGTGTTTGGCCGTACAGTTGTATGTGGAGTAACAGTTATAGTTCCTCTTGTCATGGGCTTGCAGTTTCGAGGCACATCAAAGCAATAAATGGCCGCCCACTTCAACTGGTGCAAACTTGTAGTGGGTGACCTTTCATTCCCACATATCTGCAGCGACCTTTAAACCAAGTGAGTTATGTGAAGTGAACTCTAGCATCTGTCCTGTTTCATGCAGAGCCCCACGAGACTAGCCATCAGTATCAAGAATGAGCCACAATAACGTTCGCCTGGCTTTGGCAAAATAAGTTTGACATTTGTTGCTCAACGTTTTCCATTGTTTGGTAGGTGGTATTAAGTAGCACGGAAAAAGGTACCCGTAGCAAACGACATCGCCCACCAGACCGCCTGCTGCTTCTTTAATAAAAGGTGTTACTGTTACCAGCTCCGTTGCACTCCTTTTAGTGACCTCCTAAAGATGAAAAGCTAATCCAGCCATGCTATGTTTTCAACCTGATGCTTGCAGGTTACTTGCACACCTTTGTAGCGGGGATCACCAGTCTGCTAAAAATGGGGCGTTGCCTTCATCCTTGGGTGTCGTTGGAGTCCCCGGTTTGTTTTTCATGTACCAGGAAACGCTCGAGTCCCCCCAAGTTCCTCTTTACGCAGACGTTGGCATGGAAAGTGCGCCTGCAGCCTCGGGCACTGCTCCTGGTTGAGTGCAGGTGAATGCCCTGCATTGTTGGACTCGGTGCCCTCACCACGCCCACCTCTCCCACAGTAATACGATTTGCATGGGGGGGAGGACCGTCCCCTCCCAAGCCCTGGGAGTAAGGGCGAGGCAAAGTGCAGTGTATTGAAGTGCAGAGAGATGTCTGCTGATTCTGGTCTTTCCAGAGGAGAAAAAGTATCGCTGTTTTTTTTTTGGCGCGTGGATGTTTATGCGTGTGGTGTGATTGCACAATCCCCAAACATGACTGAGTTGGGTAGTACACCGGTTATTCTCTGTCTGCTTCGTGTAGTGTGTACCGGTTGATTTCGTGTGTGTGATACCATGTACATATCCACCTTCTAACGTGCATGTCGGGGGATGTATGTGACCGCACGTGCATCCACTCACTTAATGTTGTTTAAAGTCACGCTTTCGCATCCAGCTCCAGACGTCTAGAAAGAACACGTGTAAATATGAGTTGATATAATCGTCGTCTTGTGCTAAACTACTGTAGTTTATTTATTGACCTATTGCACAGATTTGCAAACGCAACAGCTGCTCTTGCTTGATACATTAAGTCTGTCATTTCCAGATAGTTGATGCGTGTTGACCTTGTCACTAGTTGTGAATGTGCTTTTACCTTAAGTAGCAAGTGAAGTGGGGTGTTTGCCAGCGCGCGTTCTTCTGGTCCGTAATGTAACAGAATTGTTCCTTCTAAATTCCCTGTCTCCCCTGATCTCTGGTTTCCCAGCATCTTCCTCTTAAAGATCCAGTGTTAACTTCTCATCGTTTTTAGTAGGCCTTATTATACCCTTTCTACAACACTTGCACAATCAATGTAGACCAGAAAATGTGCTATCATTTGTAAACTGTGCAAACATTGTGCAGAGTCATGCTTGTGCTCAAGAGCACACAGGAGTCACCATTGGAGGACCTTGGGCACTTGACCGCCTTTACAACGCATGCATTTCTCATAGTCTATCATCTAAAAGTAATATTGGGTACTTATTCGTTTTCTATTTTTTATGTTTAGCAGTGTATGGGATGACACACAAAACAAGGGGTAGTTACAAATATGCCTTCTGTTTTGACCTCGCCTCATCATGCTAAACGTGGCCTTCTTCAGGAATCTCTCAAATCCACCTGTTTTAAATACAATCAGTTAAATTCCTAGCTGCAAATGTAGTGTTAGGAAGACATAAAAAAAGGACGTGTACGTGTGCACACATGCTTATAAATGTACTGCTTACTGTAAGGTGACATATTCATACCTCTAACTTTCCAACATTCGGTTTGCAGTCTATGCATGACTATAAAAGAAAGACAGTTGATTTTATGTAAAACTGTGGAAAATGAGAGATGTAATAAAGAATCGTTGGGGAAATGGGCCTGTGGTGCTGTTGGACAGCGGACACTGGGACACTGGGTAATGTTGTACAGCAGGGGATAGTACTGAAGAATGAAGGGGGTGGTGTTGTAATAGGTATAGAAGTGGAACCTCGGGAGGTTCCAGAATGTGGGGGCGCGAGGTGGAACGGAGGTTGAGACGGGGGCTGAGAGGGGGGAGTGACGGTTGGCTATGGAGAGGAGGCTGGGATGTATTACGGAGATTTGTTTTACTAGTAATAAATATAAGAAAAACAACTTACCCGATTTGGATCTTCATTACGACACTGGCGACGAGGATGGTCAACTTCGTGTGTGTGACATCCCAACTCCTTTTGTTGAGTTCGGTGTTTCTGTGAGCAGCTATCTATCAGGACCTGGAGAGTGGAACGGCTCTTCCGGTTCAGGAGGCAGAGACGAGTTCAGATTTTCCGGCTCAGACGTGGTTGGCTGCATTTCACAGTTTGTGTTTCTGCTTCTTGGAGACGCGCAGCGAGGACGGCGTGCTGTTTCCTAGCAACGCCGGCAAGGCGTCGGCTCGGCGTCTTCTTCTTGGAAATTCAGACGTCGTTGGCTGCATTTCACAGTTTCTCCGCGCTCAACGTGGTCAGCGTGTTGTTACCTAGCAACGCTGGCACAAAGTCAACTCAGTGTTTTTTTCTCAATTATTCAGACATCTTTGGCTGCAATTCACACTTTCTCTGAGAAATCTGGAGACGTTTTTCTGCAATTCATCACCAAACAGAATTAGTTCTTCATATTTCATTGGGAAACTCTTCCAGAACATTTTCTCGAGATTTATAGTATTCATGTGGTTAATCTTAGTTTTTTTTGTTGTTCTTTATATATATATATATGTTGAGATAGTTTTATTCAAACAATTTTAAACGTATCACAAAGGCGTCTTTAAGCAACTCTAGGTATAAACTTTTATTTTTTGTCACTTCTGTATTTATATATATACAGTGTGATTTAAATACTTTATTTGTGTCTACTCATTCTATCAATATGCAGAATGTTTCCTCTCCGCCTTTCTTTCTTTCCACTCCTGGTGAACCACCAATTAAGTGGGCTAAATGGAAGAAAGTTTTTGAAAGATACTCTAGAGTGTGTGGTACATCGTTGAGCAATGAGAGAAGGACTGCTTTACTTCTTCATTGTTTAGGAACAGGAGGTTTTTGACCATCTTCCTGATCTTCCAGACAATGAAGCGATCAATTTGAATGAGTATGAAATATGTATTAGAAAGTTGGATCTGCATTATCTTCCTAAAGTTAGTACAATTCTAGAGAGGTATTATTTTGGAAAGCGTTTTCAATTGGAAGGTGAATCTATTGAAAATTATATCACGGATTTGAGACGTTTAGCTTCATCATGTAAATTTGGGTCCACAATAGATGAAAGAATTCGTGACCAATTCATGTTGGGGTGCAACGTTGAAAAAGTAAGAAGTGAACTATGGCTTTTAGATGATCCTCAGATTGACCAAGTCATTTCTTTAGCTAAGAGGGTTGAACATTCCCTTAAGTGTGTTGATGTTGTGAAACACTGTGATTCCAAAGATGTCAATGTTGTTGGTGATCCTAAACTCAAAGTAATCAAAACTTTTGATAAAGAATTACCCTCCAGCGTTGCTAGCATGAAATGTTTTAGGTGTGGGAGAGGGGGACATCTAGCCAATAGTAAACTTTGCCCGGCTATTAATAATTCTTGTTTGTTCTGCAAAAAGAAGGGTCATTTTGCAGTTGTGTGTAATCTGAAAAGAACAAAACAGCATGTGAGAGTGGTGGATAATGATGTTGATGTCTGTAAGGTTGAATCTGACTTTGACTGTGGTCAAATAATACTTCAAGTTGGTGACGGATTATCTGGCCTTCAAGATTTTATTACTGTGGAGGGTAAAAGAACCAAAGTTCTTTTTGACTCAGGGGCAAAAATTTCCATTGTGTCTAATGAGTTTTATCAGAATGAGTTAAAGGGTAAGGTTAATCTATTGGAACCTGATATCAAACCTTGTGGTTATGGTGGTGAGCCCATTGATTTACATGGTTATTTTGTTGGTTTGATAGAATATGGTCTACGTTTCTAAAAAAGGAGACAGCATCATAAGTTGGTGGCATCAGAAAGATCTTGGAGTGATGCTTGATCCCAACAGTTCACCTCCTATTATAATAAAACATTCAGGAGACATAGATGGAGTGGATATAATGTCTACAACTAATCTCACTGAGAAATTATGTAAAGAATTTCCGAATGTTTTCAGTGACAGAATAGGTTGTATGAAAGGTTATTCTCATAAAATCAAATTGCTTCCTGATGCTATACCGTTCTGTAGTAAAGTACGGAATGTTCCGTTTGCGGTAAGAGATGAGTTACAATTGGAACTCAAAAAATTAAAAGATCAAGGGATAATTGAAGAGGTGGAGGGAACTGATTGGTTGTCTCCCATAGTTGTAGCTAAAAAACCTAATGGTAAAATCAGGCTTTGTGTTGATCTTCGCAAACTTAATAGATGTGTAATGGTTGACAGATATCTACTTCCCAACATTTCTGATTTACTAACCATGGTTTCGGGTGCTAAGGTTTTCTCTACGATTGACTTAACTTCAGCTTATCATCAGATTATCTTAGATGAATCTTCAAGAGATCTAACCTCCTTTGTTACACCTTTTGGTACGTTCAGATTCATTAGATTGCCTTTCGGCTTAATCTCGGCTGCGTCTGTTTTTCAAAGGGCAATGGAACGCATTTTAAAAGGGATCAATGGTGTGTGTATATATCAGGATGATATTCTAATTTATGGGGAGAACAGTTATGCCCATGATGAAATCCTCAGAAAGGTGTTAATGAAAATTTCTGAACATGGTTTGACTATTAAGGTGGAGAAATGCAAATTTGCAGTGGAGAACATTGACTACCTTGGACACACCATATCTTGTGGTGGTTTGGTTCCCAAGAAAGATCTGGTTGACACGATTAAAAGTTTGGCTTCTCCAACCTCCAAGGAAGAGCTAATGAGATTTTTGGGGATGGCTGAATACTATAGTAAATTCGTTCAGGATTTTGCTAGCTCATGCTTTAATATGAGACAGTTATTAAAGAAAGGTAAAGAATTTCTGTGGGATGAGGTGTGTGAGAAGGAATTCATCAAATTAAAAGATTGTTTGTGTAATGCTCCCAAACTGAAGAATTTTAATCCTAAATTGCAGTCTATACTGACAACTGATGCCAGTAGTAAAGGGTTGGGTGCTGTTCTGCAACAAGGTTTGCGTAGTGCTGAGAATACCATAGCATTCATCTCTAGAAGTCTGAAAGATACGGAGACAAATTACTCTGTTATAGAGAGAGAGGCTCTTGCGGTTTATTGGGCAATAAAGAAATTTAAAAAGTTTTTGTGGGGAAGGCCTTTTGTTGTGAAAACTGATCACAAACCATTGGTTGAAGTTTTTAAGTCCAAAGGTGTTGATGCAATCTCAAGCAGAATTACCAAATGGATCATAGCGTTACAAGAGTATGATTTTCTTGTTAAGTATGTTCCTGGGATTGATAATTACTCTGCAGATGTGTTGTCAAGATTAGTATCTCCTAAAATGGCAGATTTTGAAGATGTTGAAGACTTTGAACAACTTGATAAAGTTTGTACAGTGGATTTCGAAATAATAACTGAGGAAAAGTGGCGTGAAGATACTAAGTCTGACAAAGTTTTACAAGAAATAAGTAAGTTAGTGTGTTCTGGTTGGATGAGCAAGAATCAAGGCAGTGTGGAGTGCAGAGAATTCTGGAATGTGAGGGATCAATTAAGTGTTGATCGAGATTTATTACTTAGAGGTATGAGGTTAATTCCACCATCTAGTGTAAGAGGTCTACTTATTGGTCAGGCACATGACAGTCACATGGGAATATCTAAAACGAAAGAGAGGTTAAGATCTTCGTATTGGTGGCCTGGGATGGATACTCAAGTTGAGAGAGTTGTTCGCGACTGTATGCAATGTGCTCTTAATGAGAAGACTATGAAGTCAAGAGTTCAACCGATGATAATTAGAGATAAACCGAAGGGACCTTGGGAAGATATTTCTCTAGATATTTTGGGTCCCATATATGGTGATGGGTCTATTGACTATGTTATTGTAGTCATGGATATGTATTCAAGATGGCCTGAAGTTTTTTTTTACTAAAGGGATAGATACACGAACTGTAATAGAGTGTCTTAAACCTCTCTTTACTAGAGAAGGCATCCCTTCCACTTTACTTACTGACAATGGGGTACAATTGATTTTGAGAGAGATGGAGGAATTTCTTAAGAAATGTGGCATAAAACATAAGTTATGTGCGTTATATCATCCCGAGTGTAATGGATTAGTTGAGAGGTTCAACCGAGTTTTAAAGGAAACTATATCTTTGGCTAAAGATAATCGTCTTAACTGGAAACAAGAAGTAATTAAAAAAGTTGCAGTATATAGACATACTCCACATTCCACAACAGGACAGATTCCTTTTGTTTTGTTTCGAGGAAGACGAGGGAATACTATACTTGAGCCACATTGGGTCAATGAATTTTTGGAGGAGAAAGGAAGAAGGAGTTTTAATAAGGATTGGGAATTCAGGGAACAAAAGAAAGTTTCTAAGAGTAAAAGTTATTTTGATAGAAGGAATGCTGTGAAGAAGACTTTTGTAAATGTTGGTGATTGGGTTTTAGTCAAGAATCCGGTGTTGAAGACTAGTAGTAAGAAATCTTATTCTCCTTCAAAAGTTGTGAAACTTTTCACTAATGCTGTAAAACTGAGTGATGGCCGAATTTGGAACTTAAATAGAATAAGTAAGTTCAATGCTGATGCTACGAGTTTGGAAGCCTCAAAGTGTCAACATGAGGAGAACGTCTGTCCTGATGATAATATGAGAATGAGGAAATCTGAAAGGAACGTCAAGGCACCTTCACACTTGAAGGACTACATCTTATATGGATGAAGAGAATGTTTTTTTTTCTTCTCGTTTCTCAAATTTGGTGGATGAAAGAACAATGATATGTATCAAGACTCCTTTTCATCTCAAAAAACTTTGTTATGAAATAATATGTTTCATTGTCTTGCTTGCAATTTTGGGACTTTGAAGTTTGTGTTCTCTTTGTTATTGTAATTAAAAAAAAAAAAAAAATTCATGCTATTCTTTGGGTTATGTTGCAAAGGGGGGAGGTGTGTTGTAATAGGTATAGAAGTGGAACCTCGGGAGGTTCCAGAATGTGGGGGCGCGAGGTGGAACGGAGGTTGAGACGGGGGCTGAGAGGGAGGAGTGACGGTTGGCTATGGAGAGGAGGCTGGGATGTATTACGGAGATTTGTTTTACTAGTAATAAATATAAGAAATACAACTTACCCGATTTGGATCTTCATTACGACAGGTGGCTTTGTATGGCACCCTTGAGCTGAAGAGGGGGAATAGTGGTTGGGCTAGTGGAGAGCAACATCGATTTGAGGGTTTGGAAGGGGTTGGGAAAGAAAGCATTGGGGTTAGAAGATCTGTTCAGGGAACAAGCAGAGTTTGGATGAGGAGGAACATGAACATTGCACAGAGGGGGTTTGGCTGCATAGCATGTGGGCTAGGAACATGGGAGGACAGGGGGAGCTAGGATGAGTAGAGTACATGGCAAGTGGCGCAGAACACATATTGTCAGCCATGTGGGAGGAAGACCAGGGTAGTAGGTTGAGAAGCACGTACGGCTCTTGTTGAGGGTTTATACAGCAGCAATGTGTTAGTCAAGAGACTGGTCATGAGCTCTTACAGGAGGAGGGATGGTGCTTATTGGCTTTAGTTTGGATGGATCTTAATACCATGGCGCATAGCAAGAACAGGCCTGCAGGCTAGTCTTTTCCTTGCACTTCCTGCTTTTTAGGTCTCATCCAAGACAGCACATGCAACAATCTATTGTTTGTTTAAAAGAAAAAAAATCGAAAAAATGTATTTTACCCTACCCATTACCTTACCATTGATTGGCTTCATTGTAGCTTTTATTTTCTTCCTTTTCATTGGTGAGCGTATGTTGGGTTCATTTTGTGTCCGTCTATTTTCTACCCCAGAGCACAGACCAAGTGCTGATTAATGTCTAGATGAGTTTTCTTCTGTGTTGCTTGAACACGGATTGTGGTAGTGTTTTTTTTGTTTGCTTTGCTTGCGAGCCCTCAGTTATAGCTCATGCTTCCTGGTGTTTCCAAGACTGGACAGCTAGCAATAACAAAACTTTGTTACATGTGCATGTCAGAACCCCTTTCTGAGGGTCACGGGGCATGCAGGGGCTCCTGGGCCCAATTATGGGAAATTAAATCTTTTACTTCTGATGTTCCAGGGCCAGACCTACTATGTATCCTGAGCAACTACCCCTTCTGCACTTGACACTCAGTGGTAGATGTGAACGAGCAGCCTAAGATATCAAGGGGGGGAGGGAGGGAGTTGTGGATACAGATTAGAGGACACAGGCTCATAACTCAAAGTGTGCAGCAACAGCAATAAATCAGTGTCCAGCCAAACACTCACTTTTATAGAAAATAGAAGTACTTTATTTCTAACTCTATATCAGTCAAATGAAGATTACAACATTCACAGACAACAATACATTTCCCCTTGAGGTTGAGGCTCTTGTGTTTTAGTGGCAACTCCCCATCCCACTTGCCTTACAGTGCGATAGTGCTTATTTCCCATTCATAGATGGTCACTTCCAGGAAACGCTGAACTAGCAGGCCATATCTCAAGAGTCCTCTCTGACTCTTAAAATCTAGTCAAAAGTGTCTTAGCGCTTTCAGCAACAAGTCCTCTGGGCCCTGTAGGTTGGAATAAAGTCTTACCTGCTCAGGAGTGCAGCGTCTTGGAGTGCGCTAGGTTTGTGGGTGCTCACAGCAGCTCCAGGCCTGATTAGGTGAGTTGGCTCCAAGGCGAGTGGCTGCATTCTGCAGACGCAGGCTCTCTCTTTCTCCCTCGTGGTTGTGCTCCAGCAGTGATCAGAAGTGTTCCTGCACTTTTCCTGTGGGGCAAGTTTCCATGCTTTTGAAAGGGGGTGGGGCTGATTCCGATGCTCCTGTCCTCGATCCCGAGTTGCAGTGGCCGGGTCAGTCACTGTCCTCATTGCTCCTGTTGACCTACGAGCCAACACTGCTCACAGCTTGGCCCAGTGCACTCGGCACAATTACTCTTGGTGGCCTCTTTTGGCACACAGGGTCACCGCAACGAAGCCGCACAGGCTTCCGCCTTTACAACATGGTAATCTCTTCCCTGGCTTTATTCTGGCATACGTGGTTTGTGGATTCATTTCAGCACATGGACAGTAACCTGATCGGTGCAGCAGCTGCTCTCCTCACACTTCGTATGGGAGTCCACATGACAGGGCTCCCCACTGGACCTTGTTCCCTCCAACACTCTCCTCTTCCTCACAGGGTACCCTGGTCTTGGAAGGTGCTGATGCTCCAGGGCTTGTGGTCTTGGTTTCCCTGGGTGATTTCCCCTCACCCAGCAGTGACGCTAGCAAACTTTGGCCCTCAGTCCTGGTCATAGGCAGAAGTCTTGCAGAGATTCCTGTCCTTGCACAGCCCGTCTGACTGCTTAGCAGGTGACATCTTTTTTGGTCTCAATCTCTCCTTCTTATTGTCCATTTCCAGACACCAAATGTGATTTAGGGCATGTGTCTTTGAAGTTTTATGTTATGGGTCTGCTTCTTTTAAAGTACATACTTCTCTCCCTCTTGAAAAGTCGTCTGTCACAGCAGGAGAGATTCCGAAGCTGACAGCAAAACAACAAAGATCATGGGAGTCCATATTTCTTTTCTGCAGGTATATTTTTATTCAGTTAAATTTTTATCCAAACCGACAGCCATCTAACACAATTTGTGATAATCTTTTATAAGTTCATAGTGTCCATATTCTAAGTTGTCCTATTACGGCACCAGCAACAAGAAATCGCATAGCCAATCAAATAAAGGGAAGGTGATTCAAATATCCAGTAGTCCAGTATCACATAAAACAAAGTTTATTTTGATGAACTGCTTGTAGATGTTCACATGAGCATCACTGAAGGAACTTTGCTGATGAAGTTTGTTTATATGAAATACAGGTCTAGTGGATATTTGGGTCACCTTCCCTTTATTTGGTTGAGTACCATTGTGTTATAGGAGGTTGGGGGGGTGCAGTTGTACCTCAGGGAGTATGCACTATTTCTTTTGAAGGAACGGACAGACTTGTACAGTGTAACAGAGCCACAAATGCTAGATTCTTTTTTTCATGTTACGAAATCGCATAGCCGTGACCGCTTCAATAGGTTCCCGATATGTAGAATATAATTTTGAACCAGTTAATTCCAGGACCTAAGACATGGACCTTACTCTGCAGCTACAGAGGTTGCAGCACTGGGTTTACACCTGTAGCACCCTGGGAGGAGCAGACTACGCTGTCCAAAGAGAAGCCTGCCTAGTATCCTTAGATCACCACTGTAGGCACCTGCCAACACTTTCTGCCTACTCCGAACTGGTGGAAAATGTCAGCACTTTCTTCCCTGAATGGGGAAAACGCAGGCCAAATAATCTGGCGTTTCTGGGTCTGTGCAATTATTCCCAATTTCAGGAAGTACGTTCGCAAAAGGTGGAATGTAGTGTTGGGAATACCAGCCAGTATAAGAGATTCTAGCCCACCATTATTCCCATGCCACATTTCAGCACACTAGAAATCAGGGCCTTTGTTTTTCTCCCAGAATAGGGTAGAATGGTTCCTCTGTTTTCTTTAATTACATGTTTTCTAAGGCTGCCTTCCACCAAGTCCTCAGTAAAGCAGACATTTTTGTATCTAATGGCTCCAGACAGCTTTCAGCCTATCTCTCTTCTCCTGTAGTCTCTCAAATTTTGGAAGCCATTTTGCAACACATTAAAAGGGTTTTTAGGATCCAAAAATATTAATGATTTCTAGATGGACATTCTGTCACAACTACAATTGAATAAGTTATCTCTCTAGTTTTAGATGCATTTATTATGGCGGTGTTGCATTTTTCTTTTCCCATTGGTGTTGCTTGTGTAATATCCAGGTTAGGATCAGTGGTCACTGGTTTAAACTCTACTCTGGCAAGACGGAGATTATCCTGGTTGGTTGCAGGAGAGACCTTTGTGGTTGACATTTTTGGCACAGGACAAGAGGCTGTGCCCCAATCCCTTTACTACAGTGAGAGATGATTTTTGCTTTAAAAACATCTCTGATCTGATGTAGGCCACACATGTGGCAGCGATTACCTATCTGAAACGACACTGGATAATTGTTCCCTTGTCTAATTCCATTTTATGACTGGCAGGTGCCTCTTTTTCATCTGGAGTAAAGTAACTTTTATGTGCCCACTGGATCTGAGAAGCCTCCCACTAAATGTTAACCTTCCTCTTGTTAAGCATTTGATTGGGTAGACGGTGAGTGCTACTACTGGAAAGCAGGTGCTTGTTTTGCCTTTTAGAAAAGCTTATTTGAGCTCAATACCATAGGGCTGAGTTGGGTATGATGACACACCAACAATACAAGCAATAAGCCTAATTGGTTGATTAGAAAAGGTTATTTCAGATGCCATATGCCTTATGTGCTTATTAAGAAAAGTTATGACAAAGACATTAGCCTGAAATGTATTGCAAAAAGCACATGTTAAAGCCAATTTGTGTTTCATGGTGGATTGTTATTACTTGTGTAAAAGCCTATAGAAAGGTGTTTTGTTACATCGAATCTTATAAATTACCGTATTTGGCAAGTCTATTGATGTTACCCTTTTTGACAAATATTGGGGGTTGGAGATTTGCACTGTTATAATCTTTGCTAACTCTTCATCGGAAGCTTTGTACATTGTTTTGTTAAGTATAACTTTTGACATATTTCTATTTTAATGAATTTAAGGAGGATGGTTCAGTGTGTGAAAACTTACGTTAAGTACAGTAGGACTGAGTTGTTTATGATGACAAAACAGCACTAAAGGTTATACGCCTGATTGATTAATTGAGAACAACTATGTAAGATGCCTTACAGATTTATTGTGAACTGCATATGTTAAAGCCAATACGTTTTTATGGTTGGATTGTGATTACACTGTTTTAAAAACCCGTAGACTGGGATCATTCCAAAATGGCCGCCTAGTGTGATATTTATTGAATGGTATTGTGTATCACTGACCTGTTGCTTCTGAACACAGCGACCATGTTGGAACTTTTAAAAAAATGATACACTTTGCCCAGTACCATTCCATGATGGCTATCCACTGCTTTTTCTTTTTACGTTTTTACTTAATTTTTGCAAGCATATGCCCACATGTTTATGCTTTTTCCCTTTCTTCTACTGTTATTCTTTTAATTTATCTTGCTGATGATTGTTGAGTTTGTTTTTGTGTGCAGGTGCTGCTGGGGCTGGGCGGGGCATTGAGTGCGTGGGAAATATATATATAAAAAAAAAAAAAGTACCTGCTTTGCTCCCACACTGTGCTCCTCTCCCGCCGCTGCTGCAGGCAAAGGCTCCCAGCTTGCCCTGCGCCAATCCTGACGCTGCTCACAGCAGTGTCGGGATTGGCAGACTGGGAGCCTGTGCAGGCTTTCTCCAGCCCAACAACTGTTTTGCTGGGCTGGAGAGAGTCCTGTGCGCATGTGTGTTTGGCAGGTCCGAGACTGCCGGCCAAACACACATGCGCTCTGAGGGGACTGCACAGTGCACTCCCCTCAGCTCGTCACCCCCCAATGCCTCTCCCCTTTTACATGGAAAGGATAATAAACACAGTTTATTATCCTTTCCATGTAAAAGGATTTGCTGCCATTGGAGGAACCGCGCCTATGTGTGTGTGTATGTGTGTTATTGGATGAGCAGGTGAATTCAAGAATGAGTTAGTGGGTAGTTGAATGGGTACACGATTACAAAGATTCGCAACAGAGTGCACGGGTAGGATTTGACTGCCTAAACTCACTATTGACTGAAGTCTTATTCGCGTTATCAGTGCTTGTCCTCATTTAGTGCCAACTCTTGAATTCACTTCCATTGAAGATGCTTATTTTCTACTGATTCAAATTTCCCAAGAAATTCAAAACATGGCTCTAAATATGTATTTATACACATTTTTTTTTTACTTTCAATTGGATCAAGAGTAGTTTCTGTTAAGCTCTAACCTATATTGACTAATTCTGTGCATTGAAGCCCCTTGAGCATCGGGCCCCACAGAACACGATGCAATGCTCCAGACCTCTCTTTAAGTGGATATCAAGCTTCACATCAGACACCGGCTTTCTACAACATGTATAGTAGCTGCCAAGTTTTCAATTTGCTTATGTGTGACATTCCGATCTTTACAATGCGCTGGTGCGCCATTTCGCTGCCACGTGTGTGACACTTGTGAGTATAAGTAATTATTATCATGTAATCTGCAGATTTCACATATTGGCCCTTTTTTGTTTACAGTAGTCTGGAAAACCCCTGCAAGGCACATGTTTGAGATGCTCAGACAAAGTCATTCAAAGATTAGCATTTTCTAACAGGGTAGCCCTGGATAGATTTTTATGGTACGATGATAGATTTCATCCCCCTGCTATCTAGGGCAGCGGTATTACATCAAAACAACCAGTGGGCAATTTGGAAAAGAGAAACATGTACTAGAAAAACATGTATTCATATCAGGTTGTGTCTTAACTTTGTATAAAGGTTTTTCAGTGGATGCCAGTGGGGACCACAGCACTAATTTTTGGGGACCAGCACTTATTTTCCGCATCAGGCATTTACTGAGCGCAACAGAGCGAAAACCCACAAATCAGAAAGACAGTGGAAAAGAAAGCTGAAAAACCCACCACAAGAGGAGAAAGCAGGAACATGCTAGAGCGAGATAAAGGGGCACTCACCGAGCGTCTGGTGGTAGATTTAAAACTACACAGCTTTGGTGTTTTGTACTTGGTGCTTAATTGCACCGGCCGTGGGCTTCTAAACAGAACTTTGGGCACTTGTGCTCATTCTTTTACAAATTAAGCACTGGGGTTATTACACCTAAGATGAATGATTTGGAGGGAGGCTGGCAGGCTGGTAGTAGTCCATACCTAACTTTCCTTGCGAACTAATACCTCCTTCCCTACTGACCCCATAAGGTCCCCCAACACACTAAGCAACCTGTAACTTAAAGTAACCTATTGCTTACCAGTGCTGCAAGGATGATCACTGGCTGCTCTCTGCATCAGCAGGAATCCAAGAGGCAACCCAGCTTAGTTCCTTCTTGAAACCATCACAGTGGGATCCAAATGCACACACCACAATAGCGTTTACTCTGCATTAACGTGGAACCAAGGCTGGGTTGCCTGCCTGCCTAACTAGTTGTGTGCATCTAGGGGGCATCCACATTCGCAATGATACATGAAGCTTTTGAAAAGCTAGGATCTAAATGACAGAGTAAATCTATCAAAAACAACAAACTAAGGAAACTTATAATTAGCTCCTGCTGTGAGCATACCTATCATGGAAATCTAAAATTTAATAGAAACATTGGTGTACATATTGTTCCTCATAGGACACAAGCTCATCATGAGTTGAAATTTCATAAAGTTCTGCAATCGCCAAAAGCGCGACATGTCATCAGGGCGGGTGCTGTACGTAGAATAACCTTTTTTTTTTTTTTTTAATGATTCGTCACTCCTAAATCGACAAACTTCACTTCGAATCCAATAACTCATTTTTGTTTCTAGACAAAGTTAAGCAAAGGAAGGAGAAACTAGAAGTGTTACCTTTTTGAAAGTTTGCACACTCAATTTCAAGCAAACTACTGGTCGAACTTGGATGATTTGCAAGCCCACATCTTATTTATTTCCCGTACCTTTACTAAATGACATTTGGCAGACAATATCCAACACTATATCTTATTTTATTGCGATACACATTGTGTTTTCATTCTTCCCCCTATGTGTCTAAGTAAGTTATTTGTGAAGAAGTACATTAATATTTTTGTTGCTGAGCAGATGCGCAGCTGCAGAATTCTACATATCTCAGTGAAGCTCACTACCTGTGTGAATGGGCACTTGGGCCTCCAAAAAGGTGGTGGTGGGAGGGATCCAGGTGCTACTGTCCATTTTGCTATCTTGCATGCAAATGAAGTTGTTTCCTTCTGCAGTTTTACTGCCTTAGTTTGTATGGTGTTTTAAAAATCCTCCTCTATAATCTTAAAACTCTGCATGGAAAATGACCTTGACTTAAAACTATTGATTGTTTTCTTTTCCTTACTACTGAATGGAAGCCTCCTTGCCTCTATCCTCTTCATGCCTTACTCTCTGTGAGCGTAGCCTACTTTAAGCCGCATACGCTTACATGCCGACCGGCGAGTGCGATTTGGCTCTCTGAACACAGTACTCTGTGTCTTTTCGCCACTTTGGAGAAATGGAGGTGCTTATACACACACACACCTTTAATGCCTTAATGAGGAATTATATTCGCAGTTCTTATTACTCGATCATTAGGAATCGATACGTAAGGGGAATAAAGAATAGGCTCTGAACATTTCAGCATCATTTATACTTCTGTTTCAAAAATTTATTGAGCCCTGAGGAAGTAATTGAGATTATCTTCTCTCAAGACGAAACACATGTTGGCTGTTTTTCTGCTATCAGACTTCAAGAATAAATTGGATTCAAGCTAACACCTCTCGGTCTACGTTGTACTTAATTATGTGAAAGAGGACCTTACCGTAATTGGATTTGGACTTTTGACTGTTTATTAATACACAAGTGCCTTGACATTTGTTGTTTATGTTTTGTTTTTCTTTGAGAAACTTTTGGAGGAGTGGGAGGCCCCTCCGGCCAAGAGCACCGTGCCCTTGATTGTTCTATTCATAAAATAACTTGGTGATTTCCTGTGAGCGCCTAATCCTATAAACTGTTTTCCCTCTGTTTCTCTGATTGTACTTTGAGCCGCATACCTGTCTGCCTTACTCGCTATTGTTATATTCCCAAGTGGCTAGGTCAGGCTGACGTTTGTTGGCATAACTATTGAGAACAGACATCAATTCAGTTTACCTCTGAAGAGTGACTGGTCTTGTATGGAGACCAAGCATTTTTTTTCTAGAGTTGCTCATTGAAACTGTGTACGTGGATATAAAAAAAAGAGGCATTGCAAGCCTTTAGAAGCCATGAGTACTAAAGGTAACACAGTTTTAGATTTAGTTTGCTCTACAAGCCCACCAAAACTGTGTACTTTAGCCCAAAACTAAGCTGGATTTCACTGTTTTGAGTCAATTTGGCCACCGAGGAGTATAACTTTGAGTTCAGACAAGAGGGCGCTAGAATAATGTAACTATACATTGTCAATGGTGTCCATCACATCTTGCTTGCTGTCAGGTTTATCAGAAAGCACTTAAATCAAACCTATTTTGCTACTCTGGAGCTTTGCAGCTTGGTGTTTATCAGAATTTGATGTATCACGGGCAAGTGTAAAATCTGATGGTGAATTGTGATTAACTGCATATTTGATTAACTGTATATTTTCATTTACTCAATCTAAATTCCCATGGACATGTATGCAATATAGCTGAGATGATGCATGCTTGAGAATGGCGTGTTGTCCATTGCATGCTTTTTTTCTGGTAGTGTAGGGTAAGCAAGTTGATGGTCTTGGTCTGCTTAGTAGTGGTTTGGAGGCTTTCACGATTCTTGGTGCTGCTCTCACTAAAGATGGAGTAGAACAACTTCTTGGTCATTGTAGAGTTGTATGCACTCAAGCAGAATACTTCCATCTCTAGTGCTCCCCACATCACTGTATCTGATCACTTCATTTACTGCGAGGTTTGTACTTGGAGCAGCTAAAAATGACTGTTTTACCTGCGTACATTGCACAGAGAATTCACTCAATCATGAGTCATGAGAGAGATTGCCTCTGGATTATTTACAAAACCCACGGGCATTGCCGTCCATCCCTCATCACAGCCGTGGCAGTAAAAGATGTAGTTTTAAGAATATTTGGCACTGAGCAGATGCTTGCAGCCTCTTAGGGTTGAATGTTTACATGGATCTTACCATTATATGTATTGGTTTTATTTGATAGACAATATTCTTTGAAATCTCGCAGTAACGTGTCACTATCGTAGTATGTTACAACATTATTGTCAAGAAGCCGGATGCATTTTTTGCAAAGTACCAGGGGCAAGGTATGTTGAACTTGCTTCAGTGCTCTTTGGTTGCCTTTGTGAAACATGTATTGTCCCTTTCATAGATTCAAGGTAACCTATTGGAAATGGTTTCCACTGGGCCCACTTACTGCCCTTATGGTCATCGAACAAGTGGAGGATTCTGTGTCATTCCATCGTTTACAATGTTATTGGTGGCTGTTAGTGACAGTTGGTATGTCTAAACTGTAGAATTTAGCTTGCGTTTTCATAGAACCTACGTACTGTCTAGTGTAAAAAAAATGCACATTCTGATACTGAATGTAGCAAAATTACTTCTGACGTGTCAATTGAACTGTCCACTGGCGAGATCTGAATATCAGGAGAGGAGCCACATTGGCACACCTCGCGGCCGAGACGATGGTCTCTGCAGTCAGCATCTTGGTAGCTGGTTGTCTGGGAGATGCGGCGAGGCACCGGAAGTGCTGAGTCCTGCTCACTGAGGGCCGAAAGCCGCTTCCGCTGCATAACAAACGCGGTCTCCGTGACCTAAAGAGCGCGCGTGCATATGTTGGCTCCACCATAACATTGCATTTTTCTAAAAGGTCACTAATCTCAAGGCTTACAGATGCTTTGAGCTGTCAAGCAGCGTTTCCTAGCAAACATGAACGGTAGCAGTGCATAAACCGAGCACATGTCCGAAGTGCAAGAGATGTCGTTCGCAGAAGCGAAGCTGGGTGCCTAACTTAGGCCCTTCAGGGAGGCAGCAGGCTGGTGAGAGCCGGGGGTCTGGTTTCTCGTCGTCTTTCAGGCATGCTTTTGCGCCTTAACTGATACCACAATAATTATAGATGGGTAGCTAGCTATCAGTTGCGCAGAGCTCACCAGTTTTCTCAACTGATAGGACTGAGAACTGATTGCCATATTTGATGACAGAAAGTGATCGTACACAATCTTTAGCACACAATAAAGTCGTACTCCATTGCACATACATTTTAGAACACTATTTAGGAAAATAAGAAACGGAATTTGGTTGTGACCTGTTTTAGGCATATTCTTATTTTGTTGTATTGAATTGCAAAACATCTATACATTTTACACAAACAATATACTCAATTGGATTGACAGCATAAAGCATGTAAAGTAGATTTCGAATATTTCCAAATGTGAATCATAGATATGTAAGTGCTAAACGTCAAAGTACTCTAAATAACTGCAGGCGGGACTATGTTTTCTTGTGCTGATGCGGGGCCCAATAGTAAGTCAGTAGTCCAAACTTCCTGGCCTATGTCCCTTCTACAACTCAGAGTTCATTGCAACTAAGAGGGCCCTTTCAGTCTAGTATTTGTCAGGACACTGTAGGTTTGCGTTGCACTCGTTTCCTGGATACATCAGGTATGTGTTAAAATATCCGGCCGTTCTTCAAGTAGAGGGTCGGCATTGGAAGCGGCATACGATATGATGATGACATAAGACGTAACCGGAAATAAAAAATATACAAATAAATGTCAAATGATTAAAACAACAGATTTTTGCTAAATTAGATATATGGCTCACACAAACAGTGGAGTGCCACCCTGAGGTGTCCAAAGAAGCGTCTGCCTACAACTGAAGAGATCTGTACGGGTGTTTTACATGGTGATGAATTGCCTTCTGAAGCATGTACAGGTACTGGCAGCGGCCGAACATGCGCCAGAGTTTTAGAAACCGTCATATACAGAGTTCATCCTGCCAGATGTGCCATTTTATATGTTGTGAAATCCATGGGCAAGCTGCAATAGCCGGCCCTGGCTACAGGAGGGGGGCGATGCCTGGCCCGGTGGGAGAGGGAGCTAGCGCCAACGGCCTCTTGCCGTTGGCGCTTGATTTTTGAATTTTGCTTGCTAGCGCCTACTGTGCTTCACGCATATTGGCTTAGGGGGGCAGCAGGGTCGCCTTGTCAGTCAGTAGGGACTCAGGCAGAGGCATTTAAACCTGGCCTCCAGCTCGGCATACTTACCTCGCTGTGGATAGTGCTGTGCCCCTGCTGACTGCCAACGCGACCCCCTCGCCTTTTTCCTGGAGGACCCCCTCCCCCTTTTTTCTCATTGTCCCACTCACCCTTCCCTGTTTTTATTTCAGGTATTATAATTTGCGTTAGGAGGGTTAATGGGAGGGTTGTTGGGCATCACATTAGAGCTACCCAACAGTTCTTCATCTGTATGTCGTATTTATTGGATCGTATTGCGGTGAAGGGGTCGGGTTGGGCCACATATCTGGTAGGCACCTCAGCAGCAGGGGGCAAGAAGGCATGCAAATTCCTGAGGCATTTGTTTTTCAACTATGGGCGGAAGTACTAAGGAGTTTAAGGCAGGACCTGGGACACCTGCTACAGCGATTGTCTTTGGCTCTACGGGTACTTTAGGACACTGCCCTGACATAGTGGGGAGTGGAACCTTGCGCTTGGGCACCGGAGTAGGGCCCGGCTGCCCAGGCCCATCTCCCAAAGGGTGTCAGAGAGTTGCTCTGGCATGGCTGATTTCGGGCTTGCTGGCCTGTGGGTCCTGTCTCTCAGTGGAGGAGATGGGTGATTTTGCCTTGTTTAGTGTCCATACAAATTGATGGGAGAGCCCAGTGGCTAGCACTCGGCTCACTAGTCTTTCAGTGCGCTAAGGAACAGGGGGGTGGCCAAAAAGTAACCTCTAATCTGATGTAAGTTGATTTATGCTAGTTGAGTTATGTATAGTCAATTTACAAAAAACTTTTGTATTTTTCTCAATGTTGAATTGATTCAAAAGTGTGTTATACTAATGTCATAATTTGTAATAAATACAGCCTGAGAGTTGTATTCTCGAAGTGCAAACCTATCTGTCTCAGGTCAAGTTTATTGCGGGAGGGCATGGGTGTCACAGGCATGGCATGGGAAAGGTATCACGGATTTCATGCTCTAGGAACCCGGGCTTGGCACAGTCCCCAACCTGTGAGAGATCAGCCCGACCTTCAATTGTGAGTCTCATTCTTAATGAGCGAGACTTAAGGTCCTGTGTCTTTTTCATACCTCGGTTTCAGGTGACTTTTATAGACTATGCATGTGAACCTTCATTTGTCAGTGATCTCACTTGTGGCTGTAACGGAAAATACTATATTTATAGCTACCTATCAGCAATCCGGCCTTGATCCCTCCACCCCATAAAGTGATCCCAAGGATCAGCTGTGCTGAGGGGGAGAGAAGCGATGGGGCATGGGGAGGAGGGCTACATGCACAATGATCTTCTTAACCTTCCAGCCTCACAAAGAGCCAGCAAAAAACAATTGGCTTCCTACAATTCACACCCCACTGGCCCTTTCTCCCTTCTATTCTTTGCTACACTTGCAAAAAAGAATACCTAACACTGGCAATCTGCCACATCTCAAATCTCCCCCCCCCCCAAACCTTAAAGACATTCATTTCGCTCTCAAACTCAGAGGAAATGACTTGCTGGCAATGGCCCCTTTAGGCAGGCTGCCAACTCACCCGTCTTTGGCTAGTGGCATCCGGCCTGGGCGGTCTTACACCCACTCACCCACCCAGCAGCCTCCCTTCTGCACCCTCCTTGTTGTTGAGAGCAACTAACCTCGCAATGCACTGCTAGATAACAAACAGCTGCTGCAAATAAAAATATTGTGTCTTTTATACAGTGCTGTGTGCACTATAAAAATGTAGATGTTACTGTTTCCTAGTTTGTGGTACTCTATGTGTGGCCTTTGGGAGGAGAGAAGGCTGAGGGGGCTTTGCTGGGTTTCGAACAATGACTTGCACATAAACACTTTGTTCGAGGCACAAATGATCACCTCACTGAGTTATTTCTCCTGCACACGGATCATAGTCTCAGAGCTTAGAGGAGAGTGAAGTGTGATAGAAGCTTGTGTAAAATAGAACACTACTTTAAGCACGGCATGCACTTGAATCAAGCCGTATCCCTTTTGTTTTAAACACACAGATTCAAATACATGCCTTTGGAGGTAAATTAAAGCCATTCTGTCTAAAAAAAAAAAAAAAAATCACGAGTCTGCCATAAATTGACAATCTCCGCCTCCAGGCTGCCACAACAGATTGGGAGCCATGATTTCAGGTCTGCAAAGACCTTTGGAAAGTTGGAACATAATAGCGGTTATAAATGTGACTGAGACAGTTCCCCACCTCCTCCGGTTACCTGAAGATGCGCTAAGTCTTCCTTCTCGCGCCGATTCCAAGCCCATTGCTCCACTGGGAGAACAGTGAAAGCGCAAACCTGGTTTTCAGCTGCTCTTGCTTGCATCAGAGCAACGAATGCCTGCTGTTCATATCTGCTGTTGCTGGCAAACGGCAACAATATTAAAAAAACTGCAACGGACCCTATGTGGAATTCTTATGAGAAAAGCACATCTGCGTTTTTTATTTTTGTTTCCTTTAGAGGATTTGTTTTGTAGGAAATAATTGAATTACTCACTGAAGAAGGTTTCTCAGTTGCAGGGCTTTCATCAGAAGGGAAGATGCACATGCAGGTTGTCTTACGAATAGGAGACGGTAAGCAGAAATGTGGTCTTTGTCGTGTGAGGGCATAGTGTTGTTCCCTGGAAGGGCAACCGCTTCAGTTGAACAATTTTCTGGTGGCTGGGCCATCACCTTCATCATCAAAAGGCTTCTGCTTATACTGCTATTAGAAAAGAAGATTCAAACGTTGCTTTGATTGAGGATGTCTGCACCATCCTGTATTGGGATAACTGCAGTGCCTTCCTGCTCTATTGTTGGGCTTGTGGTAGTAACCTTACAGAACTGTTCTTGAAGATAGATTTTCGAAAAGCTGAACCAGAGAAGCAGTTTTGATGTTCCTGCTATGCCACAGCCCTCACCTGGCCGAATTCTTAACAATGCAGTATGACATTGGGCTACTTGATGTAGTATGACGGAAAGATGACTGGAGAGACGGACACCCTGGCCTCTTAATAAGGGCTCAGGTTACTGTCTTTTAGAGCCTGGTTCTGAGCGATAGAGCCAGCTTAAACCTAAGATTGAGTTTTAAGAGCTATCTTTGGGGAAACATCTGTCCAGAATGGAAAACAACAATACCGAATGGCAAATAATCCACATTTTTCTAGATGTTGATCTTTCAGGGAAGCTCTAGTCTTCTACTTATTGTAGACACTAAGGCAGCACTCTTTGAAGGTAAGTCAAATTAACAAAGTTCCTAAATAAATACCGTAGTAGATCAGAATTTAGAGTGGTGAGGACCTATTGAGAGTATGTGTAGAAAGTTCTCAGTTTAGCCAAAGCATCTCTGCATGAGCATATATATGGACCAGGGGCACTGGTATTATTGGTGGTTGTACTCCCATCTTTAGAAATTATGCATACAACCAAGTGGGTGCTATGTGAAGGGGGGACAGTGAGGATAGGCTTATGGAATGAGCAGATTGTGCCTCACTAAGTACTACCATTGTGTTCATGCAGAAGCTTCAGGCAGGTGAATAGTTGCCGTTTGGGGCATTCGTGGGACGTAAACTTCTTAATATGACTTACCTCTCTGTGCCGGGCAGTTTTACAAGGGACCAGCTGGGATTGGTAGTAATTCATTGATAGTTCTTGTCTTTTAGTTGTCAGGGCTGTTGAATTTAATATAACACCTACTTGTCCATGGGATATGTTGCTTCTTAAGTCTACTTGTCCTGTAAAAAAAATCTACTTGTTCCTTTGTTGCCATCTAATGCTGTGACAAATTATGGCAGCAATCTTATTATGTAGGAGGTCTGATGATAGCTTCTCTGATTATGCCAGGGCTAATACTCTAGTAGGGCTTCAATACTGGCAATTTCAAGCCCCACTACAGCAATTTCCTTAGTGTCACCTTTCTGCAGATCTACATGCTGGGGCTAGAGGAAGCAGTAAGCAATAGTTCCAGGGCTGGAATGCCTTTTGAGTCTTTGCAAACCTACTAACTTGCATATTTTAAGGATTTTCACCAGCTCTCCTCTAATCTTTTCCCATACTTAAAAAGGTTAGGAATTTACTCATGGAAAGGGCAGTAGTTGAAGTTCTTCCAGATTTGGGAAAAAAGTGGTTGGAGGGGAAGTGGACTTGTAAACGCTCAATCAGTTTTCGCTTGCTAAAAGCTACACACATTTGCTTGTGCTAACATACAGTTCACAAATATGTTATAAGAGTATGCGTTCCTGGTCTTTTACTGTAAATTCTTGTGAAATCATAAAAGGCACGAATTCAAAAACATATCCCATGAGTGCACTTTTGTGAATTGGGGCCTTAATTTGGTCTGGTGTTAACCAAGACATTTTGCTTTTATTAAATTCTATTTTCTCTCTATCTATTGGCTGGCTTTACTGTGAGTGATAGAAGTCCGCTCTTCCACAAGGAGCATATTTGCACACAAAGTAGTTTTGTTCAGTGCCAGGAACTACTGGGGCAGCGTGTACTTTTTGAGAACAAAAACGTTTTTGCTTTTTACCAATGTTTGTTACAATGGTGAGGGTTTGGCAGCTCCCACAACAATAAAGTGTTACAAAAGATATGGATTGACAAACGCAGAAGACTGACAACCAATGTCGGATCGGTTGGCTTTGCCAGTGCTCGTTTATTTTCATGTTCCCCCATGATCTTGTTGAAAATTGTTACTCTGATTTTCCATTATTATTATTTTTGAGGGAAAACTAGCATGCATCAACACATTTTCCTAAATAATGCTTCAAAGAAATAGTACCTAACATTTCACAGTAATTTAGCAAAATGTTTATTTCCTACTTGCATTTTTTTCTGAACATTTTATTGTGAAAGTAAAGAATTATAATTTTTGCTTACAAGCTTCTGCAAACATTTGCATGTAATCGGAGAGCATTCTGGGAGCATTATACGTGGCCTCATATTGTTAAACTCTTCAAACGTGTGTACACTTTTATTTTTTACTGGCACCATTGTCTGTAGTCTAGTGCGACCTCACAACGTTTATTTCGAGCGCTAATCCTAATAACAGCTTTGCATTAATGAACTATAAATACAAGTTCGAACAGCATTAACATATGGACACATATATTACCTCAACTGCAGACAGTTCCCTTCCCTTTAAACTGGCAGCCCAAAGGTTTATGCTGAAGGAGGCTGGGCCTATTTGTTTGAAGGACAAAATAACCATTTGCTTGTTGCCCTTGACCCCAGGCATTATGTCCTGAGCGTCAGGCTATAGGAATTCCACTTCCCTGCTTTGTGTAATCTCTAAAATTTAAGGGGGGTGGCAGCTCAGCCACGGTGCGACAAAGGCAAGCCTAAATAGCACTGAGAAGTGGAGGGTGGTAGAATTTGAATGCTGGTTTTTTGCTTTTTGAAATGGGCCTTTCCTCTCCTGGTGATATTAATCCTGTGAGATCTTTAGCATCCAAACCTTCGAATGAAGTTCTGAGAGTTACTCACTCATAATATGTTCCAGGCACCTCAATATATACCTTCTGGTACTTCCGTTCCTTTTACATTATTACCTGCATATAATAATTCACTAACATTCAAAGATGTCAACATTGGTTTAAATAACGCTGTATCATAGATGAAACATGCACCAGAAGTGAATGACCATATAATCTTCAATAAACCAGCTATCCCAGACATGAATGAGAATTGGCTGATAGAGAGTCTTGAACCGCGCATTAATGAGTTTTTTTCCCCCAAAAAATTTGTTCTTTAATAAAACATAATCATCTGGCCCAAATAAATTGGATGGGATGCACTCCAAAAATTATTTTAGGGCTTTTAATTACTGTCAGCAACTATTAATCTGTTTCCTAACTATTCTATTGCCTTATTTATTATCACTCTGCTGGTAAGCAATCACCATTCCTCCCTGAATTGCCCCTTCATAAACACCTTACCCACAACCGGAACCCACCCAGAGACCTGAGGCAACTAATTTCACAGAGTGCTTTACACAAGATATGTTTGGAAAAAACTTACAGCAACACATAGGGAAAAGCAAATGATCTCAGACAATGAAAGATGAAGTGAACCTTGAAATGTAAACAAGAGTTGCACTGCTGATAAGGATTACCTGAAGAGTGATAGTTATCAATGTTGAGAAATCGATCAGTGTTTTTGCCTGCAAAATTAAGGAAATGTTATAGGGCAAGATAGGGACAGGGTTCAAAGTCACTTTCTTAACTTGTCTCTCTCAAAGTCCTAGTGAAGGACTTGTATTACGCACAGATTGTCTGATTTCACAGGCAGGATTGCCTTTCCATGTTATTTGTATAGTTGATGAGTACTCTGTAGCCTGAGTAATGCGAGTTTCACTCCTGTGTGTCCTCTATAGTGGTACACACTGCCACAGTCCTTGGCAGTAAGCCTTGCTTCTGGTCAGCTTGTCATCATCCTGCATCCCAGTTTGATTTAGATATTGCCATGTGCTCTTCGTCAAGGACCCTTCAAGTACACAGAGAAAGATTCGCCCCCTAGTTCTTATACTCTCCTCTGCTGCTGTTTGGACTGATGGTGATGACATTTTTCCTCCGGTTCTGAAAGCCTGGGTAGAACCTCTGCTCTCTGGGTTCCATGGACAGCAACTTGGCCACCTACCACTTACACTGAAGAAGACCTAGGCAGCGGACAGTGTGCCAGGGCAACCGGTCTCCACCTCCATGCTCTGACCTGCTAGCCCTATACTTCCCACTCCAGCCAGCTGAGGATAGAGGCGAATGACCACTTTAGGAACAAGAGTGTCTGCTTTCCAAGGCAGAAAGATGACAGGTGCTATGTTACCTGCTGGCTGTCCTTTGAGCCTGATGAACAGGGTTGGCTGCTGGAGTAATTTATATGTTGTGATACACATCTTGCACGGTTTCATTTTTGCCCTGTAAGCACAAGCCGGCACCTGACTGGAGATATTAGGTCACACGCAACCTGAAATACTTTAAATATGAAACTACCAATGCACTTTTTAGGCATGTTAACCAGTTTTTGAAGCTAACAGTCAAGTGTTTCTTCCATGAGGCATCAGACTTCTGTGTCACTTGCTAGCACATAAACATTTTCCAGGACAGTTCTCGCATGTTGGCTTGACTTGATCCTAAGACAAGACACTGTGTTTGTTCTACATTATGGGATAAGAGAGCACACACAATTGGTCTATTTGGAGCTGCCACCCAGGTGACCACGGTACAAATACATGTACTCCATAGAGAACCAATTGTGCACATATTTCACTCTGGAAGTCTATCTACCTGTGCAAAGTCTTGGCACGTCATTAACTCTCCATTATTGTTGCCAAATACTGAATCACTTTTTAGGTTGACCGCACAAGCGCTTTCACCTTTTGTAAGTATCATGGACTTTTAACCATGCCCCCCTCATGCCCATCACTTTCACATGTTCGTGGGCTTGCCTGTTAAAAACAAAAACCTTGATGTTATTGCTTTATGATTGTCCCGCCTTGGGGCGGTTTTGTTACCGCCTTGTAAACTGACCCTGTAACATGGATAATTCCATGATTGTCGATATACTTCAGCATGGGTGAACTATTTTTTCCTTCTGTCTCTCTCCTTTGTGCTCCATGTCAGCCATGACCCTCACAGCGCTCACAGCTCCAGTAGCCTCCATCAGCAGTATTAAGGTGCTGGTCACATTGGTCACACTGTTACCTAATCGGAGTCATTTCTTTTGGCTCTCCCCTTCATGCTCCACAGCTTTCCCAAAAACACTTTCAATTGATAGATGCTTTACTAAAAAACACAGAAATCCACATTGTGGCTCTTCCGGCACAGTGGGAGAGATGATACTAAAATATTCACTGCACTCGGGAAAAGTCACTCCATGATGCTTTGCAATTCTTCCTCTTCAAAACATGTTTGCCCATAGCTCAGCCTGTGATGGTCCTATGACAATGGGACCACCACCAAAATGTTCAGCATGACAGTCTTTCTGTTAGGTCATCTCTGGGTCCCCTCACTAGGTTAGTGGGAGCACCAGAATAATAACACCTCCCACCATTCAGTCTCTTTTTAAGCTCTCTTATGGCTCCAACTTTTGTTTTACAGCTGAGAGTAGTTTGTGTTTTAAGGGCCTTAGTATTGTCTAGACCTGAAAATGTGTAAGGCACTACGCCCTCTAAGGGCTAAAGAAATGGTTGCACTACATTACGTTGTGCCATTCTATTTTCACGTGGTTAGTCCCTCCCGGGGCTAATTCTATGGTTACATGACCATGTTTCTTACAAATTATATTTTTATTGTGGTGTCCTCTAGGTGCTGTTCTGAGCATTATAGTCAACATACTGCAATATTTGTCACACTCGGCCGTCCCATAATGCTTTGCAGGTCCTTATCTTAAAAACATTTTTGTTCTTAACTCAGCTTGTGGTAGTCCTAGGACAATGGGACCACCTTCATAATGTGCACCACAACATGTTCTTTCTATCTAGATCATCTCTGTGTCCCCACACTCGGTTAGTTGGGAATCCCAAAATAATAACCCCTCCCTCCATTCAGTGTCTTTTCAATCTCTCTTGTGGCTGAAACCTTTGTTTTACAGCTGAAAATAGTTTGTGTTTCAAGGTTCTTCTTTGTAATATCATTGCAGTATGGCTACTAATCTTGAAAATGTGTAGTGCACTATGCCCTTCAGGGGCTGTATGGTTACACTGCAATACTTTCAGTCATTTTCTTTTCATGTGGTTATGTCCTCTAGGGGCTAACTCTATAGTAACATGACCATGTTTCTTACAAATGCTATTTTCATTGTGGTGTTCTCTAAGAGCTGTTCTGAGCATCACAGTCTCATGCTAAACATGCATTTCTGATGAAGGTTTTTATTGGGTTGATATGATAATTGTATATGTTTTATTAATCTCTCCTTATAGCAATTATGACCATGATTCAGCCAACTTAACATCCTAGTTATACTCTGACAGTTTGAACACTCTTCATATGATTGGGTGACCCTTCTAGTTTATTTCTCCTGCTACTCCTCTGTAGCTGTCTTGTTTTGGGAACTGTGTTAGCCAGGTAGCAACTCTGATGGTGGAGTGGTGAAAGTGGTATTCTGTTTGAATTACCATGGCAGATTTAAAATAGGATGCTAAATGGCAACATTTTCATTTTTGGCTGCAAATGAAGGAAGAGGGTAAATAGAAGTGCTCTAGTTATATGCAGGGCCACTAGAATTATGTTGCAGGAAGAGGCTACATTATGAGGCAGGGTTGACCAATATATGTGGCAAGAAATGTCCAGTTATGACTCTACAATGCCAATAGCTCTAACTCAAGCAAATGTGAGACACATTCCATTGCAATTTTTTTTATTTCAGCCACCTCCTTGCTTTCAACAGTGATTCATTTTAGTTGCAGCTGTCTCCTCCATACCACTCTGCTATTCTTGCAGACCATCCTAAGTAATGAAAATAGATTCTCACTAAATGTTTTCATGCCTGAAAGTTCAGACCTTCCTGTTTTGCGCATGGGCTCTCTGGTATCAGCTGTGTTCAGAGTTTCAATCTAGTGCTTATATAAATAAATGCAAACTGGCAGAGCCAGTAGGTATTGCCTTTGGGACCTACTGGCTTTGCCAATGGTTTAGTGTGCTGCTGTCCACGTCGTGGTTAAAGAAAAAGGTCCTGTGACTGCATCATCTTGTAGGTGAGTGCATGTAGAATGACACCATTACTTTTTTCCTTTTTATTTATCGGTCCACGATAGTTTAAAAAAAAAAAAGGTATAGTGAAAGCATTTTCTTTTTTAATCTTTAAACGGAGCAGTGAACGGGGAAAATAACCATGTTGGGCGGCAGGTGGGCAGACAGAGCTACAAGGATCAAAGCAGCATGACTGGTGGGTAAGCTACATTGAGGGTGGGGGGAGGAGGGAAGCAAATGATAGAGAACAACATGAGCAAGTGAGAACAACAGTGAGCATGAGTGGGAGAGAGAAGCACATGGGTGAGCAACACCGAGTGGGTAAGGCAAAGAAGCACTCGGGTGAGAGGAATGTAAGGGCAGGGGTGGGAAGGATATAGGCAAGAGAGGGCAATGCAGAGATTGAGAAAAATACACAAAGGAGACAGCTGGAGTGCTTAAGCTGAAAGAAAAAGTAGTTTGCTAAAACCAGCAGTGGAAGGGATGAAAGGCAGTCACTCAGAACGATGGTAAAGGGGATGTGCTCCAGGAGATGTACAACATAAGACTGATAAGCAGCAGCACCGAAAGCAATTGAATAAGAAGCAAGCAAATGAGAGAGAGAGACAATAAAGCCAACCAATGGTAAGCAGTGGGTGGGTTGGGTGCCCAGGTAAGCATTTAGTAAGCTCAAAGTAGGTCTTCTGTGACTAGGCAGCTGTACTGTATGGTTGGTGTAGGAAGTTGGCTCTGTATGCACTATTTCAAAGTAAGGAATAGTATGCACAGAGTCCAAGGGTTCCCCTTAGAGGTAAGATAGTGGCAAAAAGAGATAATTCTAATGCTCTATTTTGTGGTAGTGTGGTCGAGCAGTAGGCTTATCAGAGGGTAGTGTTAAGCATTTGTTGTACACATACAGGCAATAAATGAGGAACACGCACTCAGAGACATTTCCAGGCCAATAGGTTTTTGTATAGAAAAATATATTTTCTTAGTTTATTTTAAGATTTACAAGTAATACTTTAAATTAAAGGTATTTCAGGTAGGTACTTTAGGAACTTTGAATTAGAAAAATAGCATATACAGTTTTCACATAAATGACATATAGCTATTTTAAAACTAGACACAGTGCAATTTTCAACAGTTCCTGGGGGAGGTAAGTGTTTGTTAGTTTTTGCAGGTAAGTAAACCACCTACGGGGTTCAAGTTTGGGTCCTAGGTAGCCCACCGTTGGGGGTTCAGAGCAACCCCAAAGTTACCACACCAGCAGCTCAGGGCCGGTCAGGTGCAGAGGTCAAAGTGGTGCCCAAAACGCATAGGCTTCAATGGAGAAGGGGGTGCCCCGGTTCCAGTCTGCCAGAAGGTAAGTACCCGCGTCTTCGGAGGACAGACCAGGGGGGTTTTGTAGGGCACCGGGGGGACACAAGTCCACACAAAAAGTACACCCTCAGCGGCCGGGTGCAGTGTGCAAACAAGCGTCGGGTTTTCAATAGAAAGCAATGGGAGACCAAGGGGTCTCTTCAGCGATGCAGGAAGGCAAGGGGGGGGGGCTCCTCGGGGTAGACACCACCTGGGCAAGTGAGAGGGCCACCTGGGGGTTGCTCCTGCACGGGAGGTTGGACCCATCCGGTCCTGGGGGCTGCGGATGCAGTGCCTTTACCAGGTGTCGGGTCTTTGAAGCAGGCAGTCGCGGTCAGGGGGAGCCTCGGGATTCCCTCTGCAGGTGTCGCTGTGGGGGCTAAGGGGGGTCAACTCTGGCTACTCACGGTCTCGCAGTCGCCGGGGAGTCCTCCTTGAAGTGATTGTTCTCCACAAGTCGAGCCGGGGGTGTCGGGTGCAGAGTGACAAGTCTCACGCTTCCGGCGGGAAGCGCGTATTGTTTCAAAGTTGCTCCTTTGTTGCAAAGTTGCAGTCTTTGGTGGACAGAGCCGCTGTCCTTGGGAGTTCTTGGTCCTTCTAAATGCAGGGCAGTCCTCTGAGGCTTCAGAGGTCGCTGGTCCCTGTGGAAAGCGTCGCTGGAGCAGTGTCTTTAGAAGTGGGGAGACAGGCCAGTAGAGCTGGGGCCAAAGCAGTTGGTGTCTCCGTCTTCTCTGCAGGGTTTTTCAGCTCAGCAGTCCTCTTCTTCTTAGGTTGCAGGAATCTGAGTTCCTAGGATCTGGGGAGCCCTTAAATACTAAATTTAAGGGTGTGTTTAGGTCTGGGGGGTTAGTAGCCAATGGCTACTAGCCCTGAGGGTGGCTACACCCTCTTTGTGCCTCCTCCCTGAGGGGAGGGGGGCACATTCCTATCCCTATTGGGGGAATCCTCCATCTGCAAGATGGAGGATTTCTAAAAGTCAGAGTCACCTCAGCTCAGGACACCTTAGGGGCTGTCCTGACTGGCCAGTGACTCCTCCTTGTTTTTCTCATTATCTCCTCCGGCCGTGCTGCCAAAAGTGGGGCCTTGGCCGGAGGGGGTGGGCAACTCCACTAGCTGGAGTGCCCTGGGGTGCTGTAACAAAGGGGGTGAGCCTACAGTTCCTGCAAGGGGATGTGTGAAGCACCTCCATCCAGTACAGGCTTTGTTACTGGCCACAGAGTGACAAAGGCACTCTCCCCATGTGGCCAGCAACATGTCTGGTGTGTGGCAGGCTGCTAAAACTAGTCAGCCTACACGGATAGTCGGTTAAGGTTTCAGGGGGCACCTCTAAGGTGCCCTCTGGGGTGTATGTTACAATAAAATGTACACTGGCATCAGTGTGCATTTATTGTGCTGAGAAGTTTGATACCAAACTTCACAGTTTTCAGTGTAGCCATTATGGTGCTGTGTAGTTCGTGCATGACAGACTCCCAGACCATATACTCTTATGGCTACCCTGCACTTACAATGTCTAAGGTTTTGCTTAGACACTGTATGGGCATAGTGCTCATGCACTAATGCCCTCACCTATGGTATAGTGCACCCTGCCTTAGGGCTGTAAGGCCTGCTAGAGGGGTGACTTATCTATACTTCATAGGCAGTGTGAGGTTGGCATGGCACCCTGAGGGGAGTGCCATGTCGACTTAGTCTTTTTATCCCCACTAGCACACACAAGCTGGCAAGCAGTGTGTCTGTGCTGAGTGAGGGGTCCCCAGGGTGGCAAAAGACATGCTGCAGCCCTTAGAGACCTTCCTTGGGATCACGGCCCTTGGTACCAGGGGTACCAGTTACAAGGGACTTACCTGGATGCCAGGGTGTGCCAATTGTGGAAACAAAGGTACAAGTTAGGGAAAGAACACTGGTGCTGGGGCCTGGTTAGCAGGCCTCCGCACACTTTCAAATCATAACTTAGCATCAGCAAAGGCAAAAAGTCAAGGGGTAACCATGCCAAGGAGGTATTTCCTTACAGTTGGCTTGACCGAAAAAGTGACAAGCTGCTAACACTACAGTATGTTTGTACCCAAATTAGACATTCCTTGGGAATGAAGTCCATATGTGGTTCCTTGGGGTCAGTTAATAAAGTCCATCACTTGGATCTACTTTTCAGCTACCCCAAAGAGCCCATCATTGTAGAGATAGTTTGTATCACTAACCATCTTCAGAATTAAAACAAGAAATCTATTATGAACAAGCCAACTGTGCACCTTTGAACTGGCTCTCTCGTCTCAAGGACCGTAACCACCATGTGTTATAAAGGACCTTGATCTGCAGCCCTCTTTCACTGTGTCACAGCATTCCGGTTTCCTGCAAGCCAAAGTAGATTTTTCTCTTGAGGTTGACAGTTGTGGACCTGCTCAGTTGTTGGGGCTCCTGGAGGCCATGTGTCACGGTTTGTATACCTGAGTGACTCATGCATTCTGGACTCCTTCCCTTTGACCATCGTTCAGATAAGGAAGGAGCAGGAGAGAAGATAAATGCATCTGGGTCAATCTGGATGAGCCTGTTTTATCCTCACATATAGTTGATGGGTGCAACAGCCACAGTCTCTTACGGATACACTGTCACCACAAACGAGCTGTCATTGTGGTTGCTGTCAGGAATGGCCCCCGAGGTCAGTGTGGCACCAGAGCCGGGAAGGTTAGGGAGCTAATCCCACATGCATTAATAAGTGGAGGTAGTCAGGGTAGTGGGAGCCAAAAGGAACTCCCTAGTCCGAACAGTCAGTTGTAAGGGGACATACTTTACCAGAAGTGAAGTCACACTCCATGTAGCTAATACAGACTGGACTATTTAGGAAGGGGGAAGTGGCACCTTGCTGAAGAGGATGGCAGTCAAGGGAAAGGAGATGAGGAGGATGATCAGACATAGAGGCTGCTCCTTGACACAAGGCTTCTTCTTTTCTCTTCCTGGGTCTTGAGAAATCGCAAGTTGGAGGGACTGGTAAACTCTTCCAAAAAGAAGTGCCCGAACGGAAGAGGGAAAGACATAGAGACTGACACCAGAATTCTTGTTTTCCCTTGCAGGAGTTTGGGAACAGCCCACTGTATCCTTAAAAGATTATTTCAGAAGGACATCACCTACTTTCCCCAAATCTCAAGAAGGGTCAAATCTTATATCACCTGAAGGCTGACCCCTAGCACTACCAGTGACCATAGGTGCTCACATCCTAAAATGTGACTGCAAAAGGCAGATAACCTTCCCTATGGAAACTGATTTTGCTTGTATCCATGGATCTGAAGAAAATATCCATTGTGCCTTTCTAATCATTTTTGCACCTACAATTAAACAAGGAAAGTCTTGTTACACCAATCTCTTGCATTCAGCCTCCTCAGTTCCTTATGTGATTCCAGGAACTTGACGCCTATGCATGGATTCTTAGAGGATAATACAAGCCCCCAGCTTTGCCTAGCAGCCAACCACTGCCTGATCCTAGAATGCTGCTTGGAGCGAGCAGCTGCTTTAGTCTTAGCTGTAAATAAGAGATTCTGATTTCAATTTTTGGGTGGCAGCATGGCTTGTCAGCTCAGTGATCACCTAACTTTATGCTATCATCAGAAAAAGAGCTTTACTGAAAGAGAAACAGAGACTCTGCCCACACGTTGATCTGCCTTTCTGCAAGATTTTGATTGGGTAGAAGGTGTATGCTTCCACTGATAAAGAATACTTGTATTGCACTTTTTGCTTTGTGGGAAAGCTTTTGATCAGTACATTAAGCCTGAGCTGGTTAGGTAACAAGCAGTGATAACGGTTAATGGCTTGATTGGTCATTGGGAAAAGTTATCTCTGATGCCAAAAGTCTGATCTGTTTATTATAGAAGGTGTTAGAAATGGGGTCTCTAATTGGCAGTGGTTTGCACCTTCTCCAAGTAGGGACCCTCACTCTAGTCAGGGTAAGGGAGACACACAGCTAAGTTAACCCCTGCTCACCCCTTGGTAGTTTGGCATGAGCAGTGCGGCTTATCTCAGAGGCAATGTGCAAAGTATTTGTACACACACACACACACACCACACCACACCACACACACAGTAGCACAGTGAAAACACCACAAAAGAAAGTTCTCCACACAAGTTTAGAAAAATAGCCAATACTCGTCTAAGTAAAGGTGAGGTGCCAAAAAAAGCAAAGCGATTTGTCGGTTCTTTACTGTGGAGGGAAGGTGATACGTTGGCTCTTTCCTCACAGGTGAGGCAAAGCATCTGTTCCTTACTGTGGAGGGGAGGTGATGCGTCAAGTCTTTCCTTGCAAGAAAGGTGATGCGTTGATTTCCAGACACACAGCCTCCGTTTCTTACTGCGGAGCGGATCAAGGAGAAATTGACACCCAGGGACGATGCGTGGAAAATCCAGATGAGCTGTGATGATGGAACCACAGTCAAACAGGTGCTGCGTTGATTCTGCAGATGTTGCATTGATTTTTCAACAGCAAGACAGGCGCTGCATCGATTCTGCAGACGTTGCATCAATTTTTCCCCCACAGCATGTCAGTGCATGGACTTTCTCCTTCAGGTCACCAGCTTACACCTCCAAGGACCCAGGAACTGGAGTTGGCACCCCTTGGCAAGTCAGGACTCTCAGCAAAAGAGCACAGGCACTGGCAGATGAAATCTTTGATGTGCCTGAGACTTCTTAACAGGAGGTAAGCTCAGTTCCAGCCCTTGGAGAACCTTGGAAAGCGGGATATAGAAAGCAAAATTCAGTCCTTTCACTCCCAGGACCGAAGCGCCAAGCAGCAGGCCAGCACAACAAAGCAACCCGCAGAATGGCAGTCCCTCCTGCAGCATCCAGCTCTTCTTCCTGACAAAATGTCCTCAGTCCGGAAGAATTCTAACTATGTGGTGTCATAGGTCCAGTATGTATACCCATTTCGGTCTTTGAAGTAGGCAAATGTCAGAAGTCATTGTAGTGCACAAGACCCTGCCTTTCCCTGCCCTGGACCCAGACACACTCCAGGGGGTTGGCAACTGCTTTGTGTGAGGACAGACACATCCCTATTCAGGTGCAAGTGTCAGCTCCTCCCACCACTCTAGCTCAGGAAGACCCATCAGCCTGGTGATGGACCATCAGGATATGCAGGGCACACCTCAGCTCCCTTTGTGTGACTGTCTTTATTGAATACACAAACAGCCCAAAGGTCATCCTGACCAAGACGTGTGTGCAGCAGACAGGCAGAGTCACAGAATGGTTAAGCAAGAAAATGCCCACTTATTTTAAAAGTGGCCTTTTCAAACTTACAATTCACAAACCAGCTTCACCAAAAGATGTATTTTTAAACTGTGAGTTCACAGACCCAAACTCCAAATCTCTATCTGTTCCCAATGGGAAATTAAACTTACAATATATTTCAGTGCAATCCCCATGTTAACCTATGGGAGAGAGACTCCTTGCAATAGTGAGACACAAAATTATCTGTATTTCACTCTCAGGACATGTAAAACACACCAGTACATATCCTACTTTTTAAATACACTGCACCCTGCCCATGGAGCTGCCTTGGGCCTACTTTTGGGGTGACTTACATGTAGTGAGAGGGAAGGTTTGGGCCTGGCAAATGAGTGCACTTGCCAGGTCGAAATGGCAGTTTAAAACTGTACACACACAGAACCTGCAGTGGAAGGTCTGAGACATGTTTACAGGGCTACTTATGTGGCTGGCACAATTAGTGCTGCAGGCCCATTAGTAGAATTTGATTTACAGGCCCTGGGCACACAAAGTGCATCTTACTAGGAACCTACTAGTAAATTAGATATGCCAATCATAGATAAACGGATCACCAATACAATTTAGACAGGGAGCATTTGCACTTTAGCACTGGTCAGCAGTGGTAAAGTGCAGAGTGCACCAGCCAACCAAAACAAGTCAGAAAAAAATAGGAGGAAGAAGGCAAAAGGTTTGGAGATAACCCTGCAAATAATGCCATGTCCAACAGAAGGTGCCACAAATGCCAGTTGTAGAGCTGACATATTTAGTGTGAAAAGCATATCTTTAAACCAATAGGCCTTCAAGTCTAGGTTATTACACTATGTGAGCACTAGGCAGTATGCACAATACCATTCTAAGACAGTCACCCAATGCTTTGTTTAATATCTTACTTATTTTTTTATTGCCAAGTATATGCTTGCCACGCTTAGATGGCAAAATCTCTTTTTTCTGCTTTTATTCCTTATCTTGCATGTGCTTGTTGAGTTTGTGTGTTTTTATTGTGGGGGATTGGGTCTGTGAATGCAGGAACAAGTCTGTGTGTGGGTGAATGGATGCATTAGTATAAGGAGGAGTGACAGAGTGCATGCATAGTGAAGTATGGAGTGCCTAAACTCACCTTTGCATAAGGGAGCACTCAATTATAAGCCAGAGCTACTAGCATTGCCAATGCTTTTTTCAGAATTTTTGTAAGAGGAAGAATTATTCATTTGGCTGCCATCTTAGGTTCTTATGGTCTGACTTGACAGTGCAGCGGTCACCAGAGAATTATTTGATTATCACTAGAGAAGGGCTTTGGCCCCGCCCAAACATTGGGAGCCAGAATATGTTTCGATTTGTCAGTACTTATGTGCTTCCTTAAAAATAGTGCTTACCCTCTAGCAGCTGTGATCATTTTGTTTATTTATCTAGCTACTTAAGCTTGAACTTTCAGGGGCACACACAACATTGGAACACTATTGAAGTGTATTAGTTAATTAGATAATTTATGCTGGTTTTATCTGGTAAAAGGGCACTTAGGAGGAGGGCAGTCATTAACCTACATGGATTTCTAGGTCTGGCTTGACAGTGCAATTGTCACCTGACCTTTTAACCTACACCAATATTATTCTATAGTTTAGCTTCCACATAAATACATATCTATTCCCATGCTATTTACGTCTAATGCTTCACATTACCATACAACATTTCTTCAAAGCAAGACCTGATGGCATTTCCAATGCTTGTTAAAACAAGGATTTCCTGCACAACACCTTCCTTGGGGTTCCTCAAACCCTGGATCTACAGTTCGGGAAATTAATTGAGCTTCTTAGATCTTTGACCCTATAACTGAAACCCCATCTGCTTAGCTTGAGGGCACCTTACTTCAGTATAAGCACACCTCTGAGCCTGGGTCGGTTGAAACTGAAAAGAATACGTTAGCTGTCTCGCAATCAATTTGTTTTAAGTTTTTAGCATCATTGTAAGCCCCATTAGTGCCCCACGAAACAGAGCTGAGCATTAAGCCTATGTCTCCTTGAACAACTATGTTAGTAGTGCTCATTTAAGTAGAATATCTTGAGCCTCTTTTGTGTTGGTCGAACTTATTCCATAATGGTGAGCATCTTAATGCAAATGGATGTCTGTTGATAGGTTGCGTACACTGCGGGTAAAACCTGCTACACCATTGCAGCTCCTTCCATACTGAAAACCGCTGCAGGCTCTTTCTCAGAAGCATTTCAAGCTGAAGAAAATGAGATCCAGCATTATCTGTATTACCTGATGTGCAGATTCTCACTGCAGTGTGGGTGGCCTGCATATCGGAGTGTAGAAGGTGCATGTGTCAAGAGAAGGCTCTCTGCCTCAGTGAATGGTGTATTTGCGGTAGGAAAATCTAATATGGCGCCATCTATTTTAGGAATATTTTATAACTGTAGAAATGGTTTTATTATCAATAAAGTGATCAGTAGTATGGTGGAATGTACAAGACAGACATGACACAAAATAATAAACAAGCAGTGACAAAACCAAAGGGTTTCGCTTTTCAAAGGGGTTAGCTAACTTTTCGGCTTAGTTGGTACTTGTTGGCACTTTACTTCAACGAGCAAAAAGAACAAGCATTTGCAATGCAACAGGCCTCGCATTTCTCCGAGTTAGAGCTATTAGCAGATGTAAACTCCCAGCCGGACTTTTCTTGCCTCATTAAATGGAAAATAAACTAGTGTGATCGCGCTGCTAAAAAATGGAAATTGAAATAGAAACGGTCTCAGGGTCGATGTCATGCAAGGCGCTCGACTTCTGGCAAGCAAGATCACGCTGAGAAAAAGTAGTCCACAAACCGGACGGAAAACAGTTAGCCTCGTATGTTTTCAGTACTAGGTTGCTGCGCTCAAGAAGGGCTAACCACCGGAAATGGCATGACGTATGCATGCCTTGCACTAATGAAAGCAAGCAGATTTTAAAAGGCAAGCCCACGAACCAATGAAAGACACTGACGTGACATGGGCGGGGCTCCGAACCCTTTTCTAACTACTACAGCGTCTTGCAAGCAATACGCATGCGCTAGCGCATGTTATCGCAGGCTCGACCCTAAAAAGCATGCTTTGTTGATGATGCTGACAGACTGCGCAAATTGCCAAAATGTCCACCACAGGATGATGTGTGTGCACATGCGTCACCATAAGTGTGCATGGATACATCATGATGCTGCTGTGGCCATTTAGAGTCCATTCAATTACTCTTCCAGATACCATCCTGGGCCCTTAGCACGCAATTAACACGCTGTCCCTGTTTGCACAATGGTGCAGCGTAGAACACGTGCTCCAGACACACACAAGAAGCGTGCGCCCCATTGCTGAAGCCACGCCCCAGGCAGATGAGGGAACACCCCCATGCGGTAGTACCGGCACTATCTGTAGTTCCAAACCAGAGCTTCCGTGCCTAATGATTCTTTGCTTTCGGTACCCCGCTGCAGTTCGTGTAATGTAGGTAGCGGCTAATGAGCGAAATCAGCAACGAAACTTCATAAAGGCAGTCAACAGTTACACTGCCTTTCAAAATGAGACCGAAATCACAAGGTGTTAACGTGGGATATAGAGGCAGGCACAATTTTTCTGTTTTAATACCACAGACAATTCATTTAGTAGAATAAAATTGAGAACCGTATGTAGCTTACGGTGGGAAAAAGAAATGCCGGCCGTGAACTTCGCGTTCGTTACAGTTGCTATAGCCGGTGTCAAGTCCTTCACAGAGCTCATTCCTGCCTCTCGTTTCACTGGGCGGGGAGGACCCGCCGGAGGCTCCTCTCACCACAGCAGGCCGACTTTCTCTAAGATAAGGGAGTTTCTCGGGAAGACACCGGTAACCACTGCCGCTGTCGTGAGTGCTGCTGAGGTGTAGGCGGTCATTGGGCACACACTAGAGTGCCAAGCCTGCTCCATCTGCGAGGCCGCGTGCACACCCAAAAAGCGCCTTTGGGAGAGAATGACCAGACCGCACGCGTTCTTTATGTGTGTAAAAGGCCGCTTTATTGGAACAGGTGCCCTTAGACCTACCCCACCTGGCCTTTGCCTTACAAAACTAAAACCTCACTAGACATCAATTTACCTGTCCCCACCCCTCCCCCTCCCCTACCCCGATCCCTCCCCCCTTCTACTCGTCCTGTCTCCTCCTTCCTCGTGTCTCCTTTCTTTTCCCCGTTCCATCCGCTTCTTTGAACCTGTCCGCTAATGAGCAGTCCCCTGCCTGTCCCTGACCAATTAATACTCCTTCCCGTCCTAATACCTGAAATGCCCTGCCAACTCCGTCCTCCACCCGAGTTTAACTAGCTGCCCTGCAGCTGTCCCCGCCGCGGCCTGCACCTGTCCAAAGCGACGACCTACCCTAACAAACAGACACCTGCTCCAAAAACCCAGCCTGCATAGGGAGGGAGGGCGGGAAAAGAAACCACACCGAGCCAGACTAAACGTCCCAGCCACCAGGTCACCTTTTACAAAATGGTGGCTGGGACAACAAAATGTCCGGTTATATAAAACCCCCCACCCCAACCCTTAACTGGCAGACCTGACGCCCAACCGTGTCGCGGGTCGTACCACCTCACCCAAAAACCCCGGGGGGGGGGGAACTCCTTGTTCCTCCTCCTCCCCCCCCCGAGGCCCCATTGGGAGAGAATGACCAGACCGCACGCGTTCTTTATGTGTGTAAAAGGCCGCTTTATTGGAACAGGTGCCCTTAGACCTACCCCACCTGGCCTTTGCCTTACAAAACTAAAACCTCACTAAACATCAATTTACCTGTCCCTACCCCTCCCCCTCCCCTACCCCGATCCCTCCCCCCTTCTACTCGTCCTGTCTCCTCCTTCCTCGTGTCTCCTTTCTTTTCCCCGTTCCATCCGCTTCTTTGAACCTGTCCGCTAATGAGCAGCCCCCTGCCTGTCCCTGACCAATTAATACTCCTTCCCGTCCTAATACCTGAAATGCCCTGCCAACTCCGTCCTCCACCCGAGTTTAACTAGCTGCTCTGCAGCTGTCCCCGCCACCAGAAAAGGCCCTGACTTTTCTGCCCCCCCCCTAGGGCTCCTTAAACAACTTCTTCAACTGCTCCTTAACCTGCAATAAGTACAACTCCATCCCAATGAAGGATAGGTGTACCCCATCATCCCTAAAGAATTCAACATCGTCGAATTTTAAATCCAAATGTTCCAAAAATGTGACACCACTACCCACGCAAAAACCTTTCATTTCTTTGTTCACTTTACGTCTGGCCTTCTCAATCGCCCCAGGTTTCCTCGCCCCTCTCCATACCCGACGCGGAACAAATGCTGTAAACACTATGTGACATCCTTTCCACTGCTCTAGTACAATCCGTAAGTCCCCTTTCATCCGTTTCAACAGGCTCAAGCCCGTTGAACGTACTAAATCATTTTCCCCCAAATGAATAATCAACACGTCCGGACAATGTGCCCTGCCCTTCGCAGATTGAAGGCGCGGCAAAAGTTCCTCCCATAACATACCCCCTTTCCCGAACCACCTGACCCGATATCGCGCCGAATCTAAACCCAAGCTGTCTCCAATGGATGTCCTCCGAGCCTGCCGTTGCGCCCACTTTACAAATGAGTGTCCAATGACCCAGATTTCCAGGTACTCCGCTTCCGGCCCCAGTACAACACCTGAAAAAAGAAAAACAATTATGAAACCATTCCCAGCACAAATTCAAAGTTTAACCGTCCCATCCCCTCACGTAACACCTAAAACAGTCTGATTTCCACCTTCCCAGGGCCATCAACTCCTCCCTATGCCAACCCTTGTTCCCTGCCTCAGTGGCCACCCCAATCCTAAAGGAATGCGTGCCAAATTTCGTGGGGTCCAGACCGATCCTGGCCAAGCCTTTTCGTAATACCGCCAAAAGCTGTGCCGCAGAAACCCTCCTGCCATCCGCATGGCAAAAAATTTGCCCTTCCAACGACGAAGCCCCCTCCTGTAGTTGGCCTCCCAAAAAAACTGGACAAACGTACCATACCGGATACGGCCTTAAGCATACCGTAATCCCCATCCCTTTTTGATCCGTCTTCGAATGCCGTATTCGCAACAACAAACCTTCCTGCCCACCCCGCACGTCGCTCCATCTGATCCCGGATCTCTCTTGCAACCCCAGCAGCTCCGACGCCCGAAACGCCCCGAAAAACAGCCACGACATCAAGGTTCTGAAAAGTAACGTTTCGTAATGATCGTAGCAAATCTCCCCCAAAACAGGTAGCAATAACTTAAAAATTGCTATAGATATTGGTTGCCTCACCCTTTCCGACGCCCCCAACGATTTCTCCCAACCCTGTAGGATCCTCAAACCAAGCTCCCCTGCCGAAGGGGGGTAACCCCAAATTAACTTGCCCATAAAACCGGGCGCCGACAACTTACCTGAAATCGTAACTCTGGTCTGCCCTCTCCCAATTAAATCCATAATAAATTGCACCACATCCTCGACGACCTCCTCCTGCCTTACCCGCCGACGTGCCCCCGAATCTAAGAACTCTATCCACACCTTCGCATATGCTCGCCGCGTAGCCGGAGCCAACGAGTTCATAACCAGCTGTAGCATCCGTGAGTGCCTACTGTCCAAAGCCCCTCTGGCATGCGAATTCTTCTCTGCGCGACGCCTGTGGTCAATCCATGGAAACGCTGCCACTGCGAATGAGACAAAGCATCCGCTATGTCATTACTCGCCCCCGGCACGTGTTGCGCTCTAAAATGTATATCATGCCGCAAACACTGAAGAACAAATACACGCATCAACTGCAAGACCCCTGCCTCTCGCGCCGACTGTCGATTGACCATCTGCACCACCGCCATATTATCCACCCGGAACAGCACCCTTGAATTCTGAAGTTCCGCACCCCAAAGACAAACCGCCACTATCAGCGGGAAAAGCTCCAAAAACGCAATGCTGCGACCCCCATGCTTCCACTCACTGGGCCATTCCTCTGCACACCAACGTCCCTCCCAATACAAACCAAACCCATGCGCCCCGGCCGCGTCCGAAAATAGCTGAACATCCCAATCACGATCCTGCCACGCCCTCAAAGGAATGCCATTAAACGATTCCAAGAACATTGCCCACATACGCAAATCCTCGCACACCCCCACCTTCAATCGCACATGATGATGTGGGAGTGCATGCCCCGATAGTGCCAAAGCCAGCCGCCTGCAAAATGTCCTGCCCGCTCGCACCACTCTGCACGCAAAATTCAGATGGCCCAACAACACCTGAACCTCCTTTACTGTGACCTTGTTCCTGGCCAACATACCCCGAATCCGCTCAATCATATCCACTTTCTTGTCGTCTGGCAATCTAGCCATCCCTTCCACCGTGTCCAGTCAATCCCCAAAAATGACAGTGCCGTACTTGGCCCCACTGTCTTTTCCGGAGCCAGGGGCACTCCCAGGTCTCCCATTACCTCCACAAAGCCGTTCAGCACTGCCGCATAAAGCAGGCTGTCCGCCGGCGCTGCAAAGAAGAAATCATCCAAATAATGTGTCACCCATCGGTGACCCGACCTCCTCTGGAAAATCCACGGTAGGGCCGTACTAAAACGCTCAAACAGCGCACATGAGCTGGAGCAACCCATGGGCAATGCCTTGTCCACATACCAATGTCCTTGAAACTGGATGCCCAGCAACTCGAAATCATCAGGATGTACCGGCAGCAACCGAAATGCCGACTTCACATCTGTTTTTGCCATCATAGCCCCCGAGCCCAACTGCTCAATCATCTCAATCGCCACATCCACCGACGCATAAGATACTCTAGTGACCTCCTCCGGTATGAAGTCATTCACCGACATGCCTTCGGGCCACGACAAATGATGTATCAACCGAAACTGCCCCTTCTCTTTCTTGGGCACTATCCCAATAGGGGACACAATAAGATTCTCCAATGGCCAATCCGAAAAGGGGCCCACCATGCGACCCTCACGGACCTCCTTGTCCAATTTTCCTTGCACCAGTTCTTCCTTGCCATGCACCGACCGCAAGTTTTCCGCCCAACGACGCTCACGAGGACCTTGATACCCCAACCGAAAACCTACCCGAAAGCCTTGCACCAAAAACGGCGCCTCCCCCGGCCTGTCATACCCCGCCAAATACCTCTCCAACATATCCACCTAAACCGGCGTACGAGCTGTAAATTTGACACTCCTTGTCTTTGACGCTGCCCGTCTCGTGCACCATAGCTAGTGCTCGGGCCCCCACTCTGTGATCCCCCCGGACCAGTTGCATTTTGTTGGCTGCCACATAAAGTGACCGGATGTCTCCCTGCGCATTTGGAGCACTCGTGCCGGAACTTGCAGTACTCTCTGGTACAAAGTCCCTTATTATAATCCCAGCAAGCCCCCGTTCGACCGGACCCGACGCTGTTAGACCTGTTTGGCCTGGAGCCCCCGGACCCCACCCCTGGGGTGGGGCGCTCCCGAAAGGGCCGATATATTATAGGCAAGCCGCTGGCCGTAAAAACGGTCTTACCAAACTTTGCAGGACCCATGGTATGCTGCCACAGATCAGCGTCAATTTCTCCCCACTGCACCTCTGAATCCACCGACATTCGCGCCCGGAATGCTTCATCATACTGCCGCCAGGCATAACCACCGTAGTTAAGTTGTGCCTTACGTATGATATCCATATATTTAAACAACGCAACAGACATTTCCGGAAACCGCTCGCAATACACACTCGCGAAAATCAGAAAAGCCGCCGTCCAGTTCTCTATCGTTACCGGCACTCTCGGCCGTTTAGAGAGCTCCCACTCCTCCTCTTTAGAGCCCTCCTTCGCCCTGACCTCCCTGTGCAAAAGTTTAAGTATATCAACATACTCTCCCTTCCAGATCTTCTCCTTTGTGCCCGACGTTAAATGCGCCCCAAGCGGCTTAGCCGTTCCCATGTAGGGCAGCTTGACCTTTTTTGCCACCGGCTCCTTCTCTTTCTCCTCTTTACTCTTCCCCTCCTTATCCTCCGTACCTCCCTCTCCCCCTTTGCCGATCTCCACCTTCCGATCTCCCGCGCTGTCCGTGGACACACCCATGTCCTGTACATACACCCCTTTCACCAATCGCACGGCCTCCTCCCTCGCCTCCGACGCTACCGACACCATTGAAACCGACGAAGCCTTACCTGGAGACAAAAGCGGGGGCCGCTCCTGTACCTTCCGCTGATCTCCCTTCCTCCGCTCCAGAGAACTTCCCGTAGACCGCCGACCAGCCTGCGATACCTGTAACGACTTAGGGACAGGGTTAGACACTCCCCGCCCCTGCCTATCCCACCACTCCGTCTCACTTCCACTGTTACGCAGTTCTCCCTCCTCAAGACTCCTGTCAGACATCCCCTCCTCCCAGGTCGACCCTTTCTGCACACTCTGCTCCCCATGACCAACACACCGAGTACAAACCACATACTCCCCTTTTTTAGCAACCCTTCGCCTCACCGAACCCGGACGTTGCTCCTCCCAAGCTGTGGCGTCGGGGGGCGCATCGCCCACTCCTCCACACCGCCTCGGAGAAGCGTCCGCAGCCCTCCGCCGTTGACTCCGCTGTCCTGATGATGCCGTCCGGCTAGCCGCCCAAGGGCCAGCCTTCGCTTCCTCCCAGGGTACCAGAGCCGCCCTTTGCTCTCCTGGGTCCTCCTCGTCGAAATCCAACGGGCCCTCCCAAAAAAGGTCTGGTGTGCTGGGGCAAAAATTACCCCTGGCCCCCTCACGCCGCTTCCCTACCCCACTAACTAAATCTCCGCTCTCCACGCTGCTAACATCTTCATCCCCGGAAGAACCCCCCCCAATGCCCCCCAGGACCGTCCCAGGGACCCCTGCCTCCCCTACTGCTGAAGGGCCCTCCCCTGCTGACCCAGAATCACCTGCCTCCCCAGTGGCCCCTTCCTCCTCACTACTCCAAACTAACATAGTGGGCCATTTTTTTGAAACCGGCACCCTGGGGTCCCGCTGCTCCTCTGACCCTGGGCTATCTGTCTTGTCCTTGTCCCCGGATAAAGGGGGAAGCCTGTCCTCCTCAAATGCACCCGCCCGAACGCCACCGATATTATGCTGATCTGGCCCTCCCTTCTTTACCCGGGAGCCTGCCTTTGCCGGCTTGACGCTCCCCATTGGCCCCACAGAGCTCCCAAAAGGAAGCGCGCCGCTGCCGCCAGCCCCTGTTATGGGCTTCTCGCCGCGCTGAGGGCCGTAGCCCTTCAATCCAGGCCCGCGCCGGGCGCGTCTCCAGCCCGCGCGCAGGCCTCCAACCCGACCTTCGCCCAGGGAAGCCCTTGGGGATCCCCGGGCTATGCCGGGCTGAATTGCCCGCCCGCGGCCCGCCCTTGTCACTCCCCGCCCCGCCTCCCGTAACGCCTTCCCCTTCCCACCTCTCACCTGCGCTCCCTCCACGTGTCGCGGCGGAGAGCACGCCGCAACCGCCGCGGCCACACCAGCCGAGGCACGGCACGCTGGGCGGGCGGGTGCCAACGCCCCAAAATTCACAACATCCAAACGCCCGGCCTGCCGCAGCAGATCCAGCGCCTCCTGGACCTTAGGATCCATTGATTCCTAAAAGACCTACAACACGATACGGAAAACTTTTTTTTTTTTTATACCCCCTGTCTACACTGACCTCGCCTGCTTCTCTCTAACACTTAACAGAGTTGAAAAACACTGATATCGTTTTTCAAAAACCACCTCAGAAAAAGAAACCACACCGAGCCAGACTAAACGTCCCAGCCACCAGGTCACCTTTTACAAAATGGTGGCTGGGACAACAAAATGTCCGGTTATATAAAAACCCCCACCCCAACCCTTAACTGGCAGACCTGACGCCCAACCGCGTCGCGGGTCGTACCACCTCACCCAAAAACCCCGGGGGGGGAACTCCTTGTTCCTCGTCCTCCCCCCCGAGGCCTCAGTGCGCGCCCTGTCAGAAGCGCGGTAGCGCTGGAGACAGTGTACACTGGTAGAAGCGGATATGGAGCTCCTCGCTCTGCAGATTAAGGCCACTGCCTTCAGTTGGCTGCAGAGTTCAGTCTTCTTATTGTGGGAGCACGTGGCATAGCGCCTGGGCCTTAGCTTCAGGGGGATGTTACACCGCCCCCTACTAAATGTATTTTCTGGTAATAGTTGGGTGCTTTCAGTCGGGTTTGGTGAGGTTCCGTGGGATTTCACGAGGGATTTTTACATAAACACAGACAAAACACTCTCCTTTTAAGCTTTGAAAGTATTAATTTTTTTTGTTTATTTTGCAAATATTGTTTTCCCTTACTTACTACCACTGCCAATCCACATCCGTTTCCCTTCCCACTGCCCCTTCAGCCCCTCTCCTGTGCCATGCTTGTCATATTTCTAGGAAAATCTGAAGTCCCTCCAGCCCCCAGTTTTACTAACCAAGCTACGGCCCTGCGTAGCGCGGTCTATTATGGGATATCGCTGAATACAGCAAGATCTCGTGCCGTTTAACTTCCTGCCTCACTTCCTGCTTCTTAGCTTCCTGTACTCTATAAGGCGTGTAATATGAAGGCATGTCACCTTATCGACAGCCAGTGACACTTTTATGTTGACATCAAAAGTGCCAAGGGCTGCCTCAGTAACCAGAGTTTATTTATTGCCCTCTCCCAGCTGAGATTAGAAATCACTCAGCAGTGTGGAGTTCATGCAGTTCCTTGTAATTATTATCCAGTGCATTGATTTTCTTAAGGTCTGATGGCTTCCACTTGCTGTTTTCAGTGGATCCTCTGTTTCTAATATTTAATTACACGCGCCAATCCAAACTCACTATTACTCTGACCTGCAGTATAACTTGCTATATTGTTACCAGCAAGTGTGGATCATTTTCATTTATAGTGCGGTGGAGCGGCTTATATCACCGTGTTTTACGTTTTTAAAGGTCCTGTTAGATTCTGGTTAATACGTGGGCGTGCTTATCAGGATTTACTTGTATTTCATCCTGCCAACGTTGGATTTCTGCCTTATTCCGTATTTAATGCAGCGTGAAGGGTTAAGTGGCTTTGATTCCGGAAAACAAGATGTTTTTGGTCTCAAATAGCCACACAGAAGTCTGTGGCTCTGAAAGTAACTACATAGTGTGCGGATGTGGTCCTTGTGCGTCACTCAGAGTGAAGTTAGGCAGCCGCTGAAGTGGGCTTACCCATAGCTGCGCACTGTATACCCTAGTGGGCAGAAGAAAAATGAGTGATACAGCAACCAGTGCTTAATTTGTGCTTGTTGTTTCCGGTGCTGAGAACCGGCACTTATTTTGAGGGCCGGGGCTTATTCTTCTGCCTCAAGCATTTGCTGCGAGTAAAAGACACATATAGGAAAGACGGAGGAAGCGAAAAACGAAAAGGCGTCACAAAGGGAGAAAGAAGAAAGCTGCGAGAGTGTGGTGAAGGGGCAGGGAGTGCCTTTATATGGATTGAGGAGGCCCGAGATAGCTTCAGGATTACGCTGCCTCAGTATTCCGTGTTCAGACATTTAATTGCAGCAGCGGCGCGTTTAAGTGGGGGGCTTTGGGCACCGGCACGTCCTTATTTACAAATTAAGCACGGACAGCAACGCACCAGTGGATGATAAAGGCTGACATAGAGTGCCCATAAGTAAGCGTATTTTAATCCTTTTTACTGAAATAAAAATCATGCGTTCTTGACTAAGGCCATTACTAAAAAGAACTTCCTGTTATTGGGCCAATTTGTTTTCACCCATGCCTGTTGCTTTTGGCACTAATTTTACTAAACGGCCTGCTACATGCAGTGTATTTGTTGATAAGCTTCCATGCACTTACAAACTGGGCCTCGAGGAGTACTTTTGTCATGGAGTGCTGAAATCATTAAAGCAAACTGAAAACCCTGGGAATAATCCTAGCCGCTAAGTGTTCCAAGCGAAGGTTTTGGAGTCCGCCTTCGGAAAGTTTGCTGGTGTTTTGGTTGGTTTTGCGGTGCCAGTAATCTGAGTGAAACTGGTTGTACTTTCAAAGCAGCACCCGGGTCCTCTTCTTAACTATTTGCCTTGTTACAGAGAAAAAATGTGCATAAGAACCGAGTTTAGAGGCCCTTGTTTTCAAAATCCAATTTCCTTATCGGTTCTCGTTCTCATGAAGGTCGTAGCGTGTTTGGGCAAACATTTTGTGGATAATAGGACAAGCTGTGCAAATGAGAGCCCAAGTATGGGCTTGTCTTTTGCGATGAATGTGTGCAAACATTAGCACTTGGTGATACTGCTTCTGATTACAGTAGCCTTGAGTTCTGTTTTGCCACCGTGTATACACTCATTGGTGATGTATGGTAGCCTGCTACTGACATTAGTAGCTCAGATTCCCCGTGCAGTTGAAAAGTAATATTTTTCCAGCTATATGCTTTTCAGTTTGCTAACGCTGCAGAGGGGATCACGGCCTCAGCTGTTTCGTTTTGCTCAGGCTCCAATATAAAGTGCCAGTTATGGGTGTCAAAGTGGATGCGAGTGAAAGGGACCCACGATTCACGTATGGCATCTGGGCGAGTTGGAAGAGTCTCGGTGTTCCCTCCATCTTTACATTCTGAAATAGGGGGCACCGTGTAGAGGGTATGGAGGCTATGGAACTAAGACCTATTCTGCTTTGATAAAATAACTCAACGCTCAAGAGATCTTGGTGTAACCCTCAGCTCCCAGGTTTGGTCCTAATATGGATCCCTCTTTTCTTTGCGATTTAGGGGATGGGAATTCCTCTCATGGCCTCATCTGGTGACCGGAATAGAAGGCTCTGCTTTCTTGCCCAACCACCCTCCGTGAAAGGTTTTGGCACCGATTCTGAATCCAGTGGATGTCTGTGTTGCGACGCTGGCCCATGCCTCCTGCTCCTCTATTGCCCCTACACATATGTAATCCTTCGAAGTATTGCACAGACTGTACATGCCACTATCTATGGGGGTCTGGTGAGCTCAAGGGCAGCTAGGCAACCCTGGTGGCTGTTACTGCTGTTGTTCCTGGATCCACTGTAGTCGGAACCTCTGCAAGTTCTTTAAATTGCCATACGCCACCTTTCTGGGGGTTTCCTCTATCAAGGGGCAGTGAACAGCTAAGACTTACTCTAGAAGACTGGTGGAGGGTGGATCATTTACTTCAGCCGGCACATCTATCCCTCATTGTTAATCAGTGCCCACAAACTTCTATGTCTTTTTAAAGAAAGAAAGAAAACGTTATTTCTTTGAAGGTGGAATTGCTTAGCCTTATGGATAACTAGCTTATGTTGTATCAGAATCTTGAAAGGGACCTGCGGGTATTTTGAAGTGTCTTGTGGTCAATCAAAAACTGTGTGTGCTCAGAACATGCCTTAGGCAGAAGTATGTGAAAGAAAGTAGCCAAAGCACAGCGTCTTGTGTGAAGGGGATACAAACAAGCATTGGCAAAGCCAGTAGGTCTTGCCTATGCAAGAGCCATTGGCTTTGCCAATGTGTCTTACCAATATTCACCAGCGTGGCTGCTGTTCAGCATGGCTAAAAACGCCAAAGAGGAGAGTGGCATGGAGTATCGTAGAGTGGAATGGCGAAGAGTGGAGTAAAGTATTTTAGAGTAGAGTGGCAGAGAGTGTTGTGTATTGGAGTGGCGTAGTGCGGAGTCGTGTAGAGTGGCATACTGTGGAGTTGGGTAGAGTGCATTGAAGAGTGTAGTGGCATTGAATTCAGCAGCGTACAATGCAGCATCATAGAATCTATGGTTGAATATTAGAGTGGTGCAGAGTAGAGTAAAGTAGAGCAGAGTGGAGTGACGTAGAGTAGCGTAGAGTGCAGTGGCATAGCTCTAAAACCACTCCACTGTGCACTACTCTGAGTGATGCAGAGGGCAGTGGTTCAGAGTGGAGTGGCATAGAGTGCAGTGGCACAGAGTTGTGCAGAGTAGAGTAGCATAGAGTGCTGTAAAGTGCAGTGCCACAGAGTGCAGTGCCACAAAGTGCAGAGGTGTAGAGTGGAGTAGTGTACAGTAGAGTGACAGAGTGCAGTGATGCAGAGTAGAGTGTCAGAGAGCAGCGCCATAGGATACAGTGATGCAGAGTAGAGTGCTGTAGTGTAGAGTATAGTGACAGAGTACATTGGCATAGAGTGAAGTGGCACAGAGTGGATCAGAGTGGCATAGAGTGCAGTGACTTAGAGTAGATTGAGTGGAGTGGTGCAGGGTAGAGTGCAGCTGTGTAGAGTGGCATAGAGTGTAATAGCGTAGAGTAAAGTGGTGTAGAGTGCAGTGGCATAGAGTGCAGTGGTGCAGAGTAGATTAGGCTGGTGTACAGTGAATTGGCGTAGAGTACAGGGGCATAGAGTTGAGTTTTAAACAGTAAGGTACATTGGCATAGAGTATATTGGCATGAAGTGCAGTGTAGTAGAGTGCAGTGTTGAAGACTGTCATTGAGTACAGTGGCATAGAGTGGAGTTGTGCAGAGTATATTGGTGTGACCAAGACTGGAGTGGTGCAGAGTGCATTGGTAAAGGGTGCAGTGGTGTAGAGTGGCAAAGAGTGCATTGGCATAGAATAGAGTGGTACAGTGTAGAGTAGAGATGCGTAGTGTGAAGTGGTGTGGAGTGGTGAAGAGTGCAGTGTTGTGGTAGCACACTGTCATTACAGACAATACATTTCAATTGGAATGACCATTACATTTGCACAGACATACAGTTTTACTAATAAAACAATACAGTGCACAGACGAAAATGTGTGGAAATTGCATCACCTAGATTAATGATGTGTTTTGATCATATTGAAGTATGTTTTCAACACACTTTAGAAATAACACAAAATGTGCTTCCTTTGTGCATTCATAATTCTGATATATTCTGTAATACCTAAGAAGTTGATTTAAACGTTTCTGTGTGCTATGAAAAAATTATTTTCTACCCCCATATACATTAAGATTGTCACATAAATTATCTCACTTTCAAGTCAGAAAAAGAAAAGTAAACAAGGTCCCTTGGAAGACAACGCCTGACATTGCACCTCAGTCTTTAAATGCACAACAAATGTGACAGGATAAGAACAAGATTTAAAGGCCTGTTAGGAGAAAGCGAGTTTGTGAAGAACACAGAAAATATGCTTCAGGCAATAGGAGGGACAGACTGAACCTGGAGAGTTTAAAGCAAATAAATGGAAGTGTGAGTTACAAACCACAAAGCCAATGGTAATCAACAAGCGAAATCCATTCCTAGGTCAACTTTATGAAAGTCCCCAAGATGTCTTTAGCAAACTAGATAGCCGTGCTCTCTGATTGGCTGCAACCTAAAAGTGAACAGCTGTCTGTTCTTATTCAGTTCTTTGAAGGGTGCAAATTTAACTTTGCTGATACCAGGGAATGCAACTTGGCAGCACATGGTCTGTGATCTGCAAGGCCGCCGGTGTGAAAGGTGCACAAGTCGTTTGAGATGTCAGTACTTGGTGAAGGTCACAATCTCTGGCAGGTGATGCTGTGGTGGTCCCAGGGATAATCATGGCAGCCTGGTCTCTCTGGATCATAGCAGTGAATAGCAAGATTGTGGGAAAGACGCATTAGGGCGGAGACCTATCCACATGTTCTCACCTTTTTCTACTTCTCATCGCAGCTCTCAAATGCAGCCTTGGGTTTGGCTGGGAATCTTGGCACCACTTTTCAAACATGCTTCCTCGTGGTGGCACTTAGAACAGCTAGACATGGGGTGCTGGGCTGATTTTCAGGGAGGGTAAACCAGAGCATTTGTGCTTGCCAGCACATAGCGTCTGCCACACAGTGTCCCTCTGCATAGCTTCCTCTTAAGTATTTCTTCTGTGGGGGGAGTGGCTAGGTGCATGGCGTACTTCTCATAGACTTAAGATACAGGCTGTTTTTTTCATTACAAATTTCCTTTGGGTTCCTCATCTCAATTTAAGCATTCTTGTAATTGAAGCTTTAATCGCAGTCTTTTATGCAATCAGTATGGTAGATGATGAGGGAGTGAGGTCACAGCCTCAATATGAGCAGTGCTAGGGCTCCCACTAAAGTAAGCAGAGACCCACACAGGAAAATTGGTTTCAACAACCCTGTTTCATCATGGAGTCCTTACCCTGAGCAGTAGAGCCTAATGTGTGAGGTGTTAAATATAACCAACAAACACTAAATGCAAATAAATAAATAGTTTCACTGTTGGTACAAAGTTTAAGTAAAATTACAAAAATGGATGAGAAAAATGAAATGATAATGCTGAAAATTATGGGGTTAAATGATTATGAGAAAAGAAAAACATGGGCAGTCAGAATTAATGGGAGCAATGTAAGAAACAGAGAAATATTCAAAACATATGCTCTCTAGTGGTCCAAAGGGTCATAGGGAGCTCTAAATGACCAACCTACAAGTGCATGAGGCCGGTTTGAAATGGCAAAATCATCACAGGGGAAAGTTTGATTTTAGACTTGTAATACATCATTGAGAGAGGCTATAGTTCCACTAAATGTAAAACTCAGACTTTCATTAATAATTAATTTTTCAGTAGACACTGCCTGTGGTTGCTGAGTTTGACCAACAGATCATCTTTAAACATAATAGGGGATGGTAGAGTAGATGTGGGTGAGACATTGAAAGCTCAAGCCTGATATCTCGCCCTGGCTCAGCTGAAGGTCCACTTGGAATCTCAAGACCAAAGCCAAGCTTTCACAGAAATAGGTGAGGCATAGTGGCTACAGCAGCTGACAATGTAACGTGGGGAACCAGCTTCAATTCCCAGTCTTGGATCAGCATTCTGTGAATCTCAGCAAGACTCCTCTGTGCCAAAAAATGTGTAATGTAGTCTGTCTGTTGTGACACACTCTTATGTCCTTGTGCAAAACTCACACTATGTAAATCTGCCAAAAATAAAATGTTGAGTCTGTCACCCATGCTCTGATTTCATCCTCCAAGAATTAGGACACAGCATTAATGTTTGATATCAGGAAGTGAAACACATATAGTGTCTGAATGGCACAGTGTGAAACTAGAAACTCTGGGCTCAATCCCAGCTTACCTGCTTGACCCCATTTTGTGATCCTGGGCAACTACTTTATATCATTGACCCTTCTTTTCATTTAATACTACATTCAGGGGCGGCTCCTTCACTATGGCAAAAGTGTGTCGCCCCGCTGGCTGAACCAGAAGCAGAAAACAATAGTTTACTATCATTTCGTTTTTCTGCTTCTGGCACAGCCAGCAGTGCAGAGAGGGGTGGGGCTGGGCCACAGGAGGGGGGCAGAGGGGAGAGTGCACCTAAGTTTACATGTGTGTTTGGACAGTCGTCTGAGGCCGGCCAAACACACATGCGCACTTATGTTTCTCCAGCCCGCTGTGTTTAACGGCCGGGCTGGAAAACCTGCACAGACCCCAGGGCTGTGTCTGAGCACCAGTCACTGCCACTCAGACCAATCCTGATGCTGCTTTCATGGTAGGTTTTGTATGAAATCAGTGCCAGGATTTCTGGGGAGCATCTGCTGTTGTCCCAGCAGTGATTTCTGGGACACCAGAAGAAGAGGAGCAGGAGGTGGCTGGGATAGAGGCAAGGTAAGTGCTTTTTATTTTATTTTTTTATTTTTACCTCATCTCCGTTCCCTGCCCCCGCCCCTCTCCTTCAGTTATGTGGCGGCGGCCGCCGCTGATCACATAAGAGAGCACCTTCGACTGGGAGAGTTCAGGAAGTATGCTGTATTAAAAAGCTCTTGTGTTTTATAACCCATAATGTTGCTCCGTCTATGATAAGAATCTAGGCCACATATATGGTAACCATGGCTCCTGATATGCCTTAGTTCACTAATACCATTGGCATTAGAGCAGGTGACAGGAGTGTTTCTCATGTTTATAAACTCTCGCTTTTAATAAATCACTCTAAAATAATCTGATGTTCCAATGTGAAATGCTTTCTCTTATTAAAGAAATAAGCATCTTTGATTTTTTAAGATACCTTATCATATTCTAACATGACTTTTGTTGCATGATTTACATGTCAAATATGTTAACGGCTCAGCTCTTGCTGCGAAAACCACAGTCTGTCCTTGGCTTAGCTCTTCTGCAGATTCGAGAATAAAACTTAATGTGACAAAGGAGACGAGCAGAATGAATTATAGAATTGTAATGGCTAAAACCAGTGTTGGAGGTAGTTACCCTGATTGTTCTTACCTGGTGGAGCCTGGGGCCCTATCTCTAATTCTGGGGACCGGTGTGAGAAAGTAGCCTCTTTCTAGCCTTGTTACCCCCACTTTTGGCCTGTTTGTGAGTATATGTCAGGGTGTTTTCACTGTCTCACTGGGATCCTGCTAGCCAGGGCCCAGTGTTCATAGTGAAAACCCTATGTCGTAAGTGTGGTTATGTGTCACTGGGATTCTGCTAGCCAGGACCCCAGTGCTCATAAGTTTGTGGCCTATATGTATGTGTTCCCTGTGTGATGCCTAACTGTCTCACTGAGGCTCTGCTAACCAGAACCTCAGTGGTTATGCTCTCTCTGCTTTCCAAATTGTCACTAACAGACTAGTGACCAATTTCACCAATTCACATTGGCATACTGGTACACCCATATAATTCCCTAGTATATTGTACTGAGGTACCCAGGGAATTGGAGTTCCAGGAGATCCCTATGGGCTGCAGCATTTCTTTTGCCACCCATAGGGAGATCTGACAATTCTTACACAGGCCTGCCAGTGCAGCCTGAGTGAAATAACGTCCACGTTATTTCACAGCCATTTACCACTGCACTTAAGTAACTTATAAGTCACCTATATGTCTAACCTTCACCTGGTGAAGGTTGGGTGCAAAGTTACTTAGTGTGTGGGCACCCTGGCACTAGCCAAGGTGCCCCCACATTGTTCAGGGAAAATTCCCCGGACTTTGTGAGTGCGGGAACTCCATTACACGCGTGCACTATACATAGGTCACTACCTATGTATAGCATCACAATGGTAACTCCGAACATGGCCATGTAACATGTCTAAGATCATGGAATTGTCACCCCCATTCTGGCATTGGAGAAACAATTCCATGATCCCCCGGGTCTCTAGCACAGAACCCGGGTACTACCAAACTGCCTTTTCAGGGTTTGCACTGCAGCTGCTGCTGCTGCCAACCCCTCAGACAGGTTTCTGCCCCCCTGGGGTCCAGGCAGCCCTGGCCCAGGAAGGCAGAACAAAGGATTTCCTCTGAGAGAGGGTGTGACACCCTTTCCCTTTGGAAATAGGTGTGAAGGCTGGGGAGGAGTAGCCTCCCCCAGCCTCTGGAAATGCTTTGATGGGCACAGATGCTGCCCATCTCTGCATAAGCCAGTCTACACCAGTTTAGGGATCCCCCAGCCCTGCTCTGGCATGCAACTGGACAAAGGAAAGGGGAGTGACCACTCCCCTGACCTGCACCTCCGAGGGGATGTGCCCAGAGCTCCTCCAGTGTGCCCCAGACCTCTGCCATCCTGGAAACAGAGGTGTTGCTGGCACACTGGACTGCTCTGAGTGGCCAGTGCCAGCAGGTGACGTCAGAGACTCCTTCTGATAGGCTCTTACCTTTCTTACTAGCCTGTCCTCCTTCCTAGATAGCCAAACCTCCTTTTCTGGCTATTTAGGGTCCCTGCTTTGGGGAATTCTTCAGATAACGAATGCAAGAGCTCACCAGAGTTCCTCTGCATCTTCATTTTCACCTTCTGCCAAAGGATCGACCGCTGACTGCTCAGGACGCCTGCAAAACCGCAACAAAGTAGCAAAGACGACTACTGCAACCTTGTATCGCTTCATCCTGCCGGCTTTCTCTCCTGTTTCCTGGTGGTGCATGCTCTGGGGGTAGCCTGCCTCCTTCTTGCACCAGGAGCTCTGAAGAAATCTCCCGTGGGTCGACGGAATCTTCCCCCTGCAACCGCAGGCAACAAAAGACTGCATCACTGGGACTCTGGGTCCCCTCTCAGCATGACAAGCGTGGTCCCTGGAACTCAGAAACTCTGTCCAAGTGACTCCCACAGTCCAGTGACTCTTCAGTTCACGTTTGGTGGAGGTAAGTCCTTGCCTCCCCACGCTAGACTGCATTGCTGGGTACCACGTGATTTGCAGCTGCTCCGGCTCCTGTGCACTCTTCCAGGATTTCCTTCGTGCACAGCCAACCCTGGGTCCCCGACACTCTAACCTGCAGTGCACAACCTTCTGAGTTGTCCTCCGGCGTCGTGGGACTCCCTTTTCTGACTTTGGGTGAACTCCGGTTCACTCCTCTTCTAAGTGCCTGATCCGGTACTTCTGCGGGTGCTGCCTGCTTCTGTGAGGGCTCCCTGACTTGCTGGATGCCTCCTCGGTCTCCTCATCCAAGTGGCGACATCCTGGTCCCTCCTGGGCCACAGCAGCATCCAAAAACCCTATCCGCGACCCTTGCAGCTAGCAAGGCTTGTTTGCGGTCTTTCTGCGTGGGAACATCTCTGCAAGCTTCTTCACGACGTGGGACATCCATCCTCCAAGGGGGAAGTTCCTAGTCCTCTTCGGTCTTGCAGAACACCAAGCTTCTTCCATCCGGTGGCAGCTTCCTTGCACCCTCAGCTGGCATTTCCTCGGCATCTGCCCACTCTCGACACTGTCGCGACTCTTGGACTTGGTCCCCTTGTCTTACAGGTACTCAGGTCCGGAAATCCACTGTTGTTGCTTTGCTGGTGTTGGTTTTCCTTGCAGAATCCCCCTCTCACGACTTCTGTGCTCTCTGGGGGTTGTAGGTGCACTTTACACCTACCTTACAGGGTGGGCTATTTTTCTAACCCTCACTGTTTTCTTACAGTCCCAGTGACCCTCTACAAGCTCACATAGGTTTGGGGTCCATTTGTGGTTCGCATTCCACTTTTGGAGTATATGGTTTGTGTTGCCCCTATACCTATGTGCTCCTATTGCAATCTATTGTAACTTTATACTGCTTGCATTACTTCCTTGCATAATTTTGGTATTGTGTACATATATCTTGTGTATATTTGGCATCCACATACTGAGGGTACTCACTGAGATACTTATGGCATATTGTCATAAAAATAAAGTACCTTTATTTTTAGTATATCTGTGTATTGTGTTTTCTTATGATATTGTGCATATGACACCAGTAGGAGCTTTGCATGTCTCCTAGTTCAGCCTAAGCTGCTCTGCTATAGCTACCTTCTATCAGCCTAAGCTGCTAGAAACACCTCTTCTATACTGATAAGGGATAACTGGACCTGGTACAGAGTGTAAGTACCCCTTGGTACCCACTACAAGCCAGGCCAGCCTCCTACATCCGGTGAATCTTTTCTTCTCAGTTCTGAAGGGTAGAGAGTAACAGTTATCAAATCATTTAATCAATTTCTGTGCAACCCAAATGTCACACAATAATATTCAGAATCGTATCAGAGATTCATAGGGGCTTTATTACGGACTCAAAGTCAACATTCCATAAATGAGTCTCAAAACCATACCATAGTATAGATATATAAAATCACCATTATCATTAGTAATTTTATGGTTGTTTCAGTAGACAACCTGTTGCTCAAAATGATTTGTTGAAACATGCTGTTTTTTCACTCATTCAAAGAAGTCTCATTGTCATCCTCAAACATTCATAGGCCTGTTACAGATCACCTAGGAGCATAGTGCTATTTTTAGTTCTTGGCAGTCATACTTAATTTTTTAAAGAAAACATGACCAGTTTGATCATCACATAACCCAGCAGGGTTGAAAGCATTCAAAAGATCCAACCAGCATATTTCACATTGTTGCTGTTTTGTTTGCAGTTGTTCTTGGTTACAAATTTGATATGTTGTGAAACTTGCTGTTCTGCTGTAAACAGTGTTGTGCAAGACGTCGTTTGATATTCAAATTCTTTATTGTGGATTTATACTCTCTTATTCCTGTCATGAGGTTACATACATTATGTCCCTGAGGATGGATTCATTGATCAGCTTGAGAATTTTGCATGTCCAGTCCATTGATCACCCTATTAGAGGACACACAATTGAGGCATGAAAGTAGTATGTTTATCTGGTTCTTGTCTAATATCAACTTTAAACAGATAATCTCAAAATATACTTTATTTTTTAAACTGCTAGAGGTTTAACCCAAATGATTCCATGTGACGCTTGTAAAATGTTCTCTTGTTTGTCTGTAATGCACTGCATATGGTATAACTACTCTTCGTCTTTGATTTTGTGCTTATGTTCTTAGTTGTAAGGCCTGTTGTCTGGTCATTCTCGTCACACGTGTTTAGGTCCCGTCCAGTCCTTCTTGTGGAAAGCTATGCTGGTCAGATTTTTGTGATCTTTCTTTTCTTGTATTTTTGTATGATTCTTCATTTACTGTTAACCTTCAGATCCTAAATACTGAGATGGCAAGTAACCCGAGCATACTATCCTTGTCATAACCTTTCATAATAATAAACCTATGGCGTTGTACATAACCTTGCCTAGTGATACAATAAGGCCAATAGCCTTTTTCACTGACTTGTGAACCTTTCATAATAATAAACCTATGGCGTTGTACATAACCTTGCCTAGTGATACAATAAGGCCAATAGCCTTTTTCACTGACTTGTGAACCTTTCATAATAATAAACCTATGGCGTCTTACATAACCTTGCCTAGTGACACAATAAGGCCAGTAGCCTTTTTCACTGGCTTGTGAACATAACCACCACAGGTTGGCTGTGTTGGGCATAAGCTTTCCCACAAGGCAACTGTCAAACACACAGTTGTAAAACTACAAATATATAAAATATAGAAAGAAAAAAACAAAAAAACCAACCCCTTGTGTGGTTCTAACAAGGATTATCATGGTGCAAATTTTCTACCCACAGAATTTTCCAGAATGAGTACCCAACAACGAAACACTTGCCCACAATGAAAATGTCTGAGATTCAATGAAAAAATACCTGTTTACAGACTTTAACACAGTTTAACAACAATCCACACTTATAGGCTTATTGACTTGTGTTGTTCTACAAAAACAAGTCGGACCTACTGCCTTTGTCATAACTTTTCATACTATTTAGGTCAGTCCTATGGCACAGGACACTACTTGTCCAAGTGAAACAAACAGTCCTAATGGCTTTATCATTGGCTGGCTATCATAATCAACTCAGGTCTATTGTATTGGGAACAAGCTTTCCCACACTGCAATCATCAGGCATGTAGTTAAGAAGTATAATTATATACAAAATCACAGTCGAGAGAGTATCTCATTGGGAATTGGTACATTACTTCAATTATAATAAGCACACAAATCTATTTGAAGTGCTTATATGCTCAAATGTAAATTCTAGTTTGCAAATGTATTGTTTCGCAAGTCGACCCTTCATTTAATCCATACAAGTTTCTTGCATTCATTTTTGTTCAGTTACCTCTATGCCCTTGGAGAAGAATACCCATAGACAGCAAATCTAACTTGCAAGAAATTGGGTTATGAGTTGAGTGTAATAAGTACCTACCACAGGTAACCAGTCTTTGCCAGGGTGAGTCCTTAAAGTCACTAAATTAGCCTGAGCTCAACCCCCTGCTAGCCATGGCACAGAGCAGGCAGGCTTAACTTAGAGGCAATGCGTAAAGTATTTGTGGAGTTGTAAAAACAGTAACAAAGTAGGAATGCAAAACAATAAAATCCCAAAATGAATTAGGTAAACAGTGACATTTTATACTCAAAATGCCACCAGAATGACCATGCTGCAATAAGGGAAACTGGAGAGAAGAATGTTAAAATGTTTGAGTAGAAATAGTGCCAAGAAGCACTAAGTGCTAATGATAACCCATGTTCACATTGGAACAGGTACTAGGCACAATTTTACGCTGACCATGATAGACTGCAGGTTGAATACACTAAACTGGTTCATCCTGGTCCAAGATTTTACCTTCTGATTTTAGTCCATTAAGTCCCAAGTGTAGGGGTACACTTCTAACGCCCCCCAGGGAAGGTACTTGGAAACTCACGAGGATGCAGTCAGAGGCCTATAAAATGGTCCAGTCCCAGTCCAGTTGCCACTGGACAGTGGCAGGAAACGGACTCCTGTAGCTTGTTTTGTCCCTGTAGTTTTAAGAGGATGTCAGACATACGGCCCTTGAAGTTCACCACTTTGTCCTGGGTACAACGGGGAGAGCAGGTCCTATCTTGCGAGCTCCCTTCATGTCTTAGGCAGCAGGTTCAGTGCTCTTCTGATCTTCAAAAGGTCTACAAGTGTTCTCCAGTGGGTGCCTCTAGATGTGAAATTTATGCCTGATATGAGCTAGTGGGTGTGAATGACCACAAGAGACACCCTAACCAATGAAGTAAAGATTCCTAGGTTAACAATAGCCACTTTGGAAATTTTCAAGATTGCCGAGAGAGAGAGAGAGAGAGAGAGAGAGAGAGAGAGAGGGAGAGAGAAAGAAAAAGAAAGAAAATGAAAATGTATTGTTCTTCCACATCCAGCACTAAAATACAGTTTGTGGCAATCCCTGTACCCACAGCAACTTAGAGACAGAATTCTAGTAGTACGAATCTGGGTTTGCAGCAGCCAGAGAGTGGATGCACACAAATTGTCTCGGCATCCTGTCATCCACCTTTGAAGTGCATCCCAAATTATATGTAAACCCAGCATACCAGTAAAACAGGCTTTGACACTGTAATGTCAATAGGAAGCAGACTGTGATTTGGGCCTGTCTGGTTGTGGGGGCGACAGTTGGTCCTTGTCCAAGTATCAGCTACCATTTGCCTGTGCAGGGAAGGCCTATTTGAAGTATGCCGCATGTGTCTTTTGGTAACGAAAATTGGAGCAGGCCTGTTAAGAAAGATGTGACACTCAAGCAGGAATTAACACTTTAATGTCAAAAAGGATCCCCGTGCCCTTAGCATATTCTAAGCATACAAAGAGTGATGGATGGATGGAATGTTTTAATTAATCTCGGCCAATGGTAACACCATGCAACCTCAGTTTGGACCTGGCTATATGCAAATCAGTCTTGACCCTGCTCCAGTAGGAACTGTCCAGTCCAAACTGCCGAGCCAGGTCCTCCTTGAACCAGAACACACGCAATCCAGGATCGGTTTTACCATAGTTACGGGCTCATAAGCCTGGGGACAGCACTTTTATCGTAATAGGGTGCACTGTCCAGGTCTGCATCAGGTACATCTTCTAAAAGGCGTGTCTAGCACAGACCATGGCAGTGCACCGATTGTGTTCTCTGAGCCCTGGTTTCCTGCTCAACATGTTAATAGAAACAGTTTTCATGTCATCATTTTTAAAATACCTTTGGGTATCTTCTCATAGCAGTAAGGAAGAATCCAACATAGTCCCCCAACACTGAAGGCCACTCCTAAACAAACAGGAACACTCGCACACTCCTATTCTCTCTCTTCCTTCTTTCTTTCCTGGAGACCATCATGTTATTACATAGCAACAAAAACTGCAACCCTCTTTAATGCTGCACTATGGCAAGAGGCCAGCTATGTGTGAGCTCTTCCTTAATCATTAAAGAGATCTTAATGAGGATCACTTGCTTATGATCTCAGAGTTGTCATCTGAGTTATTTCAGCTGACTCAAAGGATGGGTGGATGCGAGGCACCAATTCCAGGGGTGTTTACTTTGAGTGATGGGACCGCCTCAATAATACAAACCTAGTAGAGTTTAAACCCCACAAAAATGCCCCTCAAATGTTGTTTCCTCTTATTTAGTCTTACCCCGTACTATGACTTAAGTAGGTTTTGTTTAAAAGCAAGGAACAAAGTATTGAGGCACGCAGGGAAGAAACAGTGAAGGAGGTTGCGTGTTTACCATCCAGCCATAAGGTATATGTCCACATAGTCTCTGTTCTTAATTCTATGTCAGGACCGGAGGCTTCGGATTATGCTTCTCTTTCTTTACTGATCAAAAAACAGCAGCCAAAGAGTTAACAACGTTAAACTACAAATCCCATCAACCCTAGTAGTCCATAGTGTCCAATCCCAGGGCATCCCCAACTATAAGAGTCTCTATGACTACAGCTCCACCTCTTTCTTTGCTGCTGCGCAGCCGAAGTTAAGTCCCTCGTTTTTTCTCAACTTTATTCTTTGAGATAAGTACTGTTTATTATATCTTGTTTATGGATTCTGGGCCGTGGAGTGGGAGCAGGGCAAGTGGCACTCAATAGGCGGGAGACTCTGTTTCAGTCTTCCCGTTTTTTGTTTCATTCCGTGATACGCGCGTCGGGAGCGTCTCTCGCTCGTTCCCGATCGCGCTGTTGGGGAATTGAATCTCCGCCCGCGACACAGCTGAGAAATAATTGCTGTGCGCGCCGGGTGGAGGATCTTGAATTCACTCGGTCTCCGAGGGAGACTGAGCAAGTGCAGCATTGGAGAGCAGTCTGCTCTCTATTTTTACGCTTCTTGTGCTCGCGCATGCGCGGAGTCGGAGATTCCGATTTCCAGCGGAGTCTCCGTCTCGGTAGCGCGCGAAGCACATTTGAAGTACTCCTGCCCGACGGGGCGAGTAAACGTTCAGGCCTCGCCTAGGAGGCTTTCTGCAGGTGCTCCCTCCACATTACTGCAGGCCCACAACAAATTGCACTGGGTGCATAAAATTGATCCACTCTTTTTTCAAAGAATATTTACCTGCTGGGGCGGCCTCCCCCCTGGAACTTCATCTGTATCCTGCCATGGCTTATTTTGCTGGGGAGGATGAATATTATCAGGAGGAAGTGGAAGGTCCCTTCCCTGAGCCGATGGAGGAGAGATTGGTGCAAGCCTTGGGCCATCATGTTCAGGATTCTGTTAACCAAGCGCTAATAAAAGCACTTAAACCATTTACCAGACCTCTGGTCAGATATGGGCAAAGAGAATTAATGGGACCCCTACCATCTGGGTCACAAAATAATGAATCTCATTCCAGAGACCCTAATTTCATCAATATGGGACAGAAAAACCCTTTATCTTCAGGAGAAATTCTCTCCCAAATGGCCTCGGCCGAACTCAACGACCATGAATATAGTTCGGATCTTCCTTCTTCCGAGAGTCTTCCCACCCTCTCTGCAGGACTTAAAGATCTCTCTCAATCATCCGACTCTCAATCGGATTCCGATGTCTCAGAGCCTAAACCTCCAGGCAAACGCAAACGAAAATCGAAACATTACATTGGTGAAGAAATATCTCTTCAGGGAAATTTGCTTTTCGACCCAGACAACATCATTCATCCCAGGTCAACGGAATGGGTCCCTTGCACTGAAGTAGCCCAGTATGTCCAAGAAAGACTTTGCAAGGGTTTTGATAAGGAGGTTCGTAGCATTCTTAGATCGGAATGCCCCCGCCCCTCGCTGGTGGGCAAGGTGGCAGACACCCCAGAACTCGACCCCAATGTGGCTACCTTTCTAAAGAAATTTTCTAAAGACCCTAAAAAAGGTCTGGATCGTGCCTGGAAGGGATGCCAAGACAAATTGCTAGATTTGTCTGGTCCCATTACTAAGATTTTAGACTTAGCCGTTCAGGCAAAAGAAGATAACTCGACCTTAGACCCTCAAACTGTTCTAGAATGGGCCCAAAGAGCCATATGCCTTTTGGGCAACGCAAATTGTGCCATGTCATCTGAACGCAGAAAATCGTTCCTCATGCGAATAGATCCTAAATTAGCAGAGTTGGCACCCACGGAACCAGGCCCCCTAGCTAATGGTCTTCTATTTGGAGAGAAATTTGTGAAAGACTTGGGCAAGTACGTCTCCACCTTTACAGCCCTGGACAAGGCCCAATCCTCCATGAAACGAATGTTCACAGGTGGCCTTTTTACCAGGGCCGGGCGCTATAGAGGTCGAGCGCCAGGCCTTGGTTTCCAACAGACCTCTGCCGGTTATGCTCCCAGGGGTCAAGGATACTACCAGCCTACGGGTTTCTACCCCTCCAGAGGCCGCAGAGGTCGTGGACATGGCTTCAGGAACCGAGGCTCAGATCGAGCTCAAGATTCCTCCAACGCAGGTGAGAATTATTCAATTTTCAGAGGTGATTCTTGGGGGAGACTAAAGAGACATGCCCCAGCACGGAGTCGCATTTCCCAAGACCCGTGGGTTCTTCAGACGGTGAAGGGTTACGGACTAGAGTTTTACGACACCCCCCGACAGGGATGCCCCCCTCTTCCCCTCTCTTTTTCCCTTGCAGAGAGCAATTTCATAGACGCAGAAATCAAAAGTCTCCTGCACAAACAAGCAATTATATCCACAAGTCCTCATCCAAACGGTTTCATCAGTACCATTTTTCTAGTTCAGAAAAAAGGAGGAGGTTTTCGCCTGGTACTAAATCTGAAGGATTTCAATCATTGGATAGTCTATCACCATTTCAAGATGGAAGGTATCCATATGTTGAGAGACCTTCTTCAAGAAAAAGACTGGTTAGTATGTCTAGATCTCAAAGATGCCTACCTGTCGGTTCCCATTTTCTCTCCTCATCGACGATTCTTTCAGTTTCAGTGGAGACACCTTTGGTACGAGTTCAAAGTGCTCCCTTTTGGTCTATCCTCAGCCCCGTGGTGCTTCACGAAGCTCCTCCGCCCAGTGGCCCAATTCCTTCGGGAAAGAGGTGTTCGCCTCATCATTTATCTAGACGATATTTTGATCATGGCACAGTCCAGAGAATTAGTCTCTCTACACCTCTCCTGGGCAATTCAAATACTCCAAGATCTGGGCTTCTTGATCAACAGCGAGAAATCAGTCACGGTTCCCTCTCAAAATATAGAATTCTTAGGTTTTCAAGTAGATTCTATTAAGACTCATCTCAGATTACCTTTAGCGAAGCGAGCCTCAATCAAGAAAGAGTTACGGAAAGCCCTTGCCTCTCAGACTATATCATTACGGATTCTAGCCCGACTGGTGGGGCTTTTGGCTTCCTCCATTCAGGCGATCTTTCCGGGCCCGCTACACTACAGAGCCCTCCAGCGCTTGAAGATATTACACCTGCGCAAGGGTCTCTCTTACACAGACCAGATCCCGCTATCAAAGGAAGCCAAGACGGAGATTGTTTAGTGGCTTCAGCACATGGAAGCTTGGAATGGCAGGGCCATCTTTGCATCCTCTCCGGAAATGATCATAGAATCGGATGCCAGTAGATGGGGCTGGGGAGCTCGTTGTGGATCAGTGGAGACGAGAGGCCGTTGGTCCCCAGAGGAGCTGAACCTCCACATCAATTGCTTAGAGCTACTAGCGGGAGCATTTGCAATTCGTTCTCTCTCGCCCGACAAAGCCAGATGTTGCATCCTCTTGCGGATGGACAATGTGTCAGCGGTGAGATATATCAACCGCCTGGGAGGCACCAGATCTCATATGCTAGCGGAGATTGCCAAGGACTTTTGGCATTATTGCCTCCAGAACCAGATACATGTGATAGCAGAATACAATCCGGGTCGCGCCAATGTAGTGGCGGACTGGAATTCACGTTTTTTGAAGGACAACAGCGATTGGATGCTCCATCACTCATTGTTTCAGACACTGTCAGAGAGATGGGGTCCCTTTGTAACAGACCTGTTTCCCTCTCGGCTCAATTCCCATCTCCCGAACTTCTTCAGCTGGAGACCGGATCCAGTAGCTATGGGAACGGACGCCTTTCTCCAAGATTGGTCTCACAGCATTCAGTATGCTTTTCCCCCCTTCTCTATGATTCAGAGGGTCCTTGCTCAAGTAAGGAGGCAAATAGCAGAAATAGTGTTAGTGACACCGCTCTGGAAGGCCCAAGTGTGGTTTCCGGTGGCGATGGCACTATCATGTTCCTCCCCAGTACATCTGCCATTATTCCTGTCTCTTCTTCTGGACCCGTCGGGATCCCCTCATCCCCTAGTCGTTCAGAATCAGCTACACCTCATGGCTTGGAGACTTTCAGTAGACAATGGCAAGTGCTGGGAGTTTCAAGATACTCTTTGTTCTTTTTATCTCAATCCTGGGCCCCCTCCACCCATAAACGATATGAATCAGCCTGGAAACGATGGGTGGGTTGGTGCAGTGAACGGGATATTGATCCCGTGGGGGCCCAGATTCCCATGATAGCTAAATTCCTCTCAGAACTAGCTACACAGGGTCTGGCCTACAGAACGGTTAATAATTTCAGATCTGCAATTTCAGCAGGTCATCCCCATGTGGATGGTAAGCCTGTGGGGGAACACCCTTTAATTTCCAAAATTCTCCGAGGTATTCGAATGGTAAAACCGCCTCAACCACGCTACGCAGTCTTGTGGGACGTGGATATCGTCCTTCGTTTTATTAGGTCGTGGCCTTGCAATGAAGATTTATCACTTAAACAATTAGCGGCCAAATTGATGGTTCTTTTGTGCCTTATTTCATGCAGACGCGTTTCTGATGTGAAAGCTTTGGATTTGACAGGTAGAGTATTTACTCCTACGGGAGTCTCCTTCTCTATTTCTAGAAGAACAAAAACTGCATCAAGGTGTATTTCATACCCTGCTTTTCCTCATAATCAAAAACTGTGCGTGATTCAATGTCTCAAAACTTATGAGAAATCTACCCGTGAATCTCGAAGAGATGCAGGAGGTCAATTATTAATCTCCCTTCGGAAGCCCTTTGGCCCGGTCTCGTCAGCAACTTTGGCTAGATGGGTCAAATGGCTTTTGGGAGAAGCTGGTATTGATACCTCAGCGTTTGGGGCTCACTCCATAAGGGGAGCTATGGCTTCCAAATCCTTTGGAGTGGGTTCCAGATTGGATGATATCATGGCAGCGGCGGATTGGTCTTCAGATAGTACATTTAAGGTATTTTATCATAAGCCCATTGTGGATATAGCATCTAATGTGGTGGATCAACTTTAAACTAGCATAATCCGAAGCCTCCGGTCCTGACATAGAATAAAAAAAATTCTAGCTTACGCGTCAAGAATTTTCAATTCTATTAAGGACATGGAGGCGAGGATTATCCCACCCAGGTTTAATTAACAATGGTAATTGTTTGATGTTTAATTATTAACGTATAAATTCGTAATGATGAAATGCATTCAAATTCGTGTTCCCCCCCCACCCTTAAATGGAAATTTTTCAAAAGATATTATGACGTATTTCTTTTCATTTAGGTTCCGTTTCCAAAGGTGATTGAAATTTCAGGCTGGGATTTCGAAGTTTCCTGTTGTGTTTGAGTTCGCCGACATGTTCAGTGGCAAGTTTGAAGGATTGATGTATGTTCGTCTATCGCAAAGAAAGAGGAGGAGCTGTAGTCATAGAGACTCCTATAGTTGGGGATGCCCTGGGATTGGACACTATGGACTACTAGGGTTGATGGGATTTGTAGTTTAATGTTGTTAACTCTTTGGCTGCTGTTTTTTGATCAGTAAAGAAAGAGAAGCATAATCCTCGCCTCCGTGTCCTTAATAGAATTGAAAATTCTTGACGCGTAAGCTAGAATTTTTTTTATTCTCTCTGGTGACCACCCTTGGAATCTAGAAACATATTCAAAACAGCACGCACCACACCAGTGAAGATCTCCACGTGAACAATCCCGGCTGTCTGACACAACAACTAAAATTCTGTTGTTTTAGGTAATCTTGGAGCAAATCCTAATTCAGAGTATAAAAACCTCCATCCAGAAACCTGGAAAAGGAACCCTCTCCTCGGGGCGTAACTTGGTCAGTAAGATTTGGTCGGCGGGGCGGCAAGTGCAGATTTTCCAACAATCAGGCTGGCATATAATGTTTAAATGCATTATAGGGTAAGCAGCAGGGTGCTTGAGAGGGGCCTACGGGGCAGTGGAAAAGGAGGGGAATGCAGAATGGTAGGACTACTAACGGAAAGAACAATATTTTAAAAAATAACAAATATTTTGGAGCACTTTCAAAACGGAGAGGAAGATCATGTGTGCGCGTTGTTGTCTGTGCCTATGTACACATTCCTGGTGAAAGCAGACGGACATCTTACCTTATCTGACGGAAAGCATCAGGGCCCAACAATTTGTTAGAAAGTATGTTTGTTAGAGGGGTGTACTTCCCTCCCAACCCGCCCCCGCCCCCCCAAAAAAAAAATGCCCGGAGCTACCCCCTGCCTTTCCCCAAACAGTGTACGTGCTATCTGGCACGCTCTTCTAACACATTCGGCATTTTTAAATTCTCTCTCGAGATGCATTTAAGTAAGCGTTGTCTTGGATAACTCTAGAAATATTCTAGATGTTTTTGAGGCAATATTCCTGGTTTTATGTGCGCGCGTGTGTAGTAACATTTTACATTTCTGCCTTATTCTCTTGTGTTAACCTTTGTACGCTGCCTATGCTAAGATGTGCTTCTTCACGCCCGTTACATTCATTTCCATCAACTGCAACACCTGTTTTTCCTACGACTGGACCGAAATTGGTGCCTTTGCTGTTAAACCCTCCCGTGCATTTCTTTGTGCCAAATAAATAGAGGCTGCATTTGGAGTTGGGGAGGGGGCGGCTGAGCACTGTACAGACGTCACCGTGCCGCGAAGTAACTGTGACTATTCGCTGTTTTACTTTCTTCGCCGCCCTTGTTCCTCCTCCTGTCGGAGCGTTACTCGCCAGGGCGCGGTGGGACCTGGTAATGTTGCTGCGATTGTGTAATCTCTTCCCGCAGGTAGAGGGAAGCAGCAAAGGTGCCTTATAAAGTCAAGTGCAAGCGGAGCGCCGCTGGGCGGGGCTAGCACAGTGTATTCAGGGAGGCGCGCTGCCTCCCCAGAAGGCACACTTCACACCGGGGGGGCTGTAACCCCGGAATGCCATTAATGGGATGCTAGCATCTTCCTGCAAATAACGCCCTGTGTGACATAGGAGATTGTAGTCACGAGAGGTGCGCTGCTGCCGCGTGCTGAGTTAGCGTTCACTGCTGTCACCGCGAAATCACGTTGCATCAAGCAGATAACAGAGTCCAAACAGCACGAAGACGGTTTGCTCGATGGCCTTTGCTTCTGCATTAGTAAAATAATTCTTTGTTTATAGTTCCACACCCCTGGTCACCTTTTCTCCCGTCTGCTCGTCTCGGCTGCTTGATTCCCACAGCCACACTCCCTGGTTACAGCGCTATTTGCAGCAGCAGCAGTGACGGGCGTTCCCGCCCTGCAGCCCTGCCGGGGCCGTGCAGCAGAAGCGGTGTCGGCCTGAATGCACTGATCGTTCTCTTTCCCAGGTGGAAAATCCCGGTGTTCGGTATCAAATGGAGCCCACAGGGTTCCTTCCCTTGGCTGCGTGGGGTTTTAGATCTTTAACTAGGGAAGCCAACTTACTATTTCCGCTTTATGGGGTACTTTGCGTGGGCAAACCCATTATTTTGTTTTTGTCTGTGGGAGGGAAGAATCAGGAGCTGCGATGTGCATTCCTGGGGTTTTATCCTACATCACCCTCCCTAAACAGGGTACCTAGTCGGGCCAAAAGGTATAGCTCTGGGCAGACATGGGTTCATTTAATGTGATCACTTTATCTGAGTTCCAAACCCCCCAGGTCCCTCTAGAATTAGCTGCCTGCTCTCTGGGGCTATTCTCGGAGAGTCAAGGATACAGAAAGAGTGGCTTCGTAATCCACTTGGAATAGGCCAGGAACAGCAGTAGTAAAGGACTGAATCCCCTGGAAATATTCCCCAGTAGATGTCTCCCCAGGAAAAAGTGCATAGGCCTCACAGCCTTATTCTGCCTTTATTACAGTTTCTGCAAATATTGGGATTGCTTAGAAATGGTTCCCTCAGAGTGACATTAAAGGACATTGACAGGACTTCCAGCAGGGTGGGCAATTCACTGGCATGGGGTAACAGCTCCATCACGACTGTTGGTGTACAGCGAGTACATTTTAGCTAAAGAACTAGGACAATTGACATCTAATTTCGACCTTGCACTTCAACAAACTAAGCTTGCAATAATCACTAAGTCTCCGAGACTCGCCATCATAGCCACCCGAGCGAGTGTGTAATAAGACAACAGGGCTCAAACCAGGCACACATTGGATGTTGCCCCGCTGTAGACAACCCTTTCACATGGTCTGGTCACCAAAGTGTGGAATACCCAGAAGGTACAGGTATGGAAGAAGCAGAGCTGTATTGCATTCTTACTTTTGCTTGATCAAACTGTTTGATCTTGGGCAAAATATGTTCTCCCTACATCCTTGTCCTGTTACCTGGCATTATGTGAAAACCTGGACACTGAATCAGTACAGGAATGAACTCCAAATAAATATGCCCAATGCATCAACTGTGATTTTATCACACTTCAATGGCTAACTGGGGACAGCATATAGGAGACCACTTGGTCCGCCCCTATCTTTATAACACACATTTGAGTTTCAAGTTCTGTCTTTACTGCTACATTGTGGTAACAATAGAGTGGTGAAATGGTGAAAATATACAAAGCCCATCATATCCCACAGTGGTACAAAATAGAGGACAAGGGAACCCTGACATCACAAAGTTGTATTTTCCTTTTACAACCCGTAAAATTAGTCCGATTTATTGGACTACTTACCAAAGTTTCAGCCTCTTCTCTGGTATCCTCCAGAATGATCAGTTTCTCAGCAGATTAATCAGACAGAAGGCTTCGCATGCCTGTCCCTTTTCCTAGCAGTACACTCATGTTGCTTGCCCTGGGCTCCAAGCAGAAGCTCAGCATCTTTCTCTGCGAGGAATAAAAAGCAGGGCATTTAAAGCCCCCACAGCAACTGGGTATGAGACCAGAGAAAAACACCCCCAAACTAGGACAATGTTGCTTAACGCAAGACAATCAAATATACTACTTTGCAAATGAGAAATTCCTAGCTGACTCCATTCAATAGCGCTTTAAAATTAGTTATTGACGTCTAATAGTGTCTGTCGGGTTTAGGTTGTATTTTTTTTTAAACACCTTTTTTGTTTTTCTGTGGGAAACGAGATAAGTGAACTAAAACGCCTGTTTTTATTCTCGGTTGAGTTTATTGTCATTTTGGGAGAAATTTGCTTCTAGGCACCACCCATGGAAAAGCAGCATAGCATAAAAATGATTAGATATAAAAAAAAAAGCTCACGTGGTATAGTAAATACTAGCATAAAATCAAATCAAAAATAACAAATACATGGTTCCAGTTCTTGAAAAATAATCCTAATCAAGATAGTACACCCTCAAACTAAAGCCTGCGAAACTTGCAATAGCACGAAGCAAAATCAAAAGCTCATTTCAGAGCATGGCGTCTCTTCCAGAGGGACTGCGCTTCTAAACGGTGCCATCCCGGAACATTACATGTGGGATTGGCGGCCGAATTTGAAATATTTTCCTCAAGATATAGATATACCAGGGAGCCATGCCGTGTAAGGCCTTCAAAAGTAATTTAAGGTATTCTAATCTCGATCTGGCCACCCAAAAATGTTTTTCAGACTTTAAATAAGATTATAGTTTTCTAACCCACAAAAAATCCTTCAAGGCCAGTTTGTTGTAGCTTAGCAAAAGAAGACTGGAGCATTTACATAAATTACCATACTGTAGCAAACTCCAGGAAAGAACAAAAGCTTGAACTGAAGTAGTTTTATTTTGTAACCCCCAACAACGGGCAAGTACTAGATACATTATAAATATAGTAATGGGCATCCTTAAAAACAGAGAAGACTTGGGCGGTGGTATGCATTCAGAAACCACCCCAGGTTTGTAACTGCACAGAAAGGCTTTGGTGGTGACTATAATTCTTAGGCCAGCCAAACGATGCTACAATAGACTGTATGAAAGCTATCATCAAAACATAATATTTTCCTGCATTTTCAGTTTTTTTCATCCTATTTTTAACACGCAAGCTGAAATATTTCCAAAATACTGACCAACAAAACTAGATAGGTACTAAATAGTCTTCATGTAGACCATGTCTCAGAGCATATTTTTAAAAATATTGATTTAAATGAACTTCTTGACTTTGAAAGGCATAAGGAAAAGGACAAGGTTTGCCATCTTACGTTGTTGAGAGGTCCAGAAGGATCACAATAGCAGCATTACGTTTACCTCAGAGCTCCAGAAGAGATTTCCAGATGTGCAAAATGGCAGTCTACCTCCCTCACAACTGCTCCCCCTCAACGTCTGGACGTTAATCTTCGAACAAATTACGTCTGGACGTTAATCTTAGAACAAATTGTTTGACTCTGTTATTTCTGCTGTTGACCTATATTGGCTGACTCAATTAGGGCAGAGGTAACTGCCAGAGTGTAAAATTGGCCCATAGCTTGTAAAATGCTAGGGGTCTAAGACAACATTTTTAGGCCTCGCATTAGCCAAGGCCTTTTAATTTCAGTAAAATTATATGTAAAATATACTTATTCATAGGGGCTCTTAACTAGCTCCATTCATCGATGGGTCTCTTTTTTTTGTGTCATTCACATTTTGCTTTTGTCCACTACTACATAGAGTATAGGGCAACGGGTCAGCCTACTTTAGCAACTGGCTACCTTCACTTTGAGTGACTGCATTATACTCTTGCACTAGGAGCACATCTGCATACATTGTATTTCTCTTCAGTGCCAGTGTTTGTTGTTTTAATATTACTTTAGTGGTGCCTTTGTGTTCAGAACCTGATGTGACAGCAGAACACTATTAACCACCTCTTTCTGTTGCTTTGATATGAGAACAGGACATATTCCAGCTGTGTTTGTTCCTGTATCCTTCTAATGGTGTTGTATAGTCCTTTAGCAGTGGCCTTTGTTTTTTCTGACTGCTGCTTTTTCACAGCATACCAGACTGTGTCCATTTGAAAATGTTTTTAATGAAACATCCTCTTTTTAGTATTCAGACACACTTTTTCTTTCTAAAGGGAACGAACACACCCTGCGTTATCATACGATTAACTCAGAAAGTATTCAAAACTTTTCCTGGATTTTCTGTCGAGGCACACAGTGTTGATAAGGCCATATAAGTATAGCAGTGCTGTTCATTAATAACTGATTTTTAAAGTGTATTTTATTTTATTACCTAATTTAAGGTGTTGTAGAATGCTTTGGTTCTTTAATAGCATCATGGTCTGTAATTTACAAGTCAAAGGAGCAATCTCAAGATTAGTAGGGGATAAATCTAAATGCAACACTATCTACAAAAGCACTGGCAAAGCAAACAGGTCTTATATTTTGGCTTTGCAAATGCAACTCTACTGGCTTTGCCAATGATGCTAGTGCTATTCCGCATTGTCAAAAGAAAAAAAGTATCACTGATGCTGTAGCAACAGTATAGAGGGTCTTGAGTGGAGGGAGAAAGTAAATATATGAGAAATGGTGAGCAAGGTAGGAGGCACAATGAAGGTGGTGAGTGGATTAAATGAAGAAAAAAACATCAGGAGGGATGGAAGCAACAGATGAGCTCTCAGCATGGGGTAGGGGAGGCTGTGAGGAGGAAAGCGTGGAAAGAGATGGAGAAGTGTGGCTCAATGGTTAGAGCGGCAGACCCTGAGGCAGAGATCTGGCTCAAGACCAGGGTTCAAGTCCCGCTTCGGCAGGTCTTGGGCTCAATTCCCCTTGACCAGATAATTCTCGCCTCGGTGCCTAATCTAATTCATGGGTCCCACTCTGCAACTCTGGGCAATAGCTTCCTTAATCTCCACAACGGCCCCAACAGCGCTTGGATGCCTGGCTTCACCCTGGGGGTGCTCAGGAGTGGGCGCCTCACAGGGAAAAGCCAGGAGGGGTTCCATAGCGGTATGAGTACAGCGCCTTGAGACCCTAACGGGTGAGTAGTGCGCTATACAAGTGCTAATTTACAAAGCAGCACATGGAAGACGGAATATGAAAACATGTACACTCCCATTTAGTGCTAACGACAAAAGAAACAAGCATTTGCAATGCAACGGGTCTCGCATTTGCTCGAGTTAGAGCTATTAGCGTGGTAAACTCCTAACCGGACTTTTATTGCCACACAAATTGAAAATGAAAAACCTGAGTGCGATTACGCTGCATGGAAAATAAAAAGATAAAGTAGTCCGGAAACCATGCTGAAAACATGGAGCCTCGTATGTTTTCAGTAGTTGGCCGGTGTGCTCGAGGAGGGCTAAACACCAGAAAAGGCATGACGTATGCATGCCTTTCACCAATTAAATCAAGCAGATTTTAAAAGGCAAGCCCACAAACCAATGAAAGTGACAGGCGTGACATGTTCGTGGTTACAAGCCCAAAGACAGATTACAACAGGGATGGAGGGCTTGTGCGCTCGACCCCAAAAAATAAGGTAATTCCCAGAATGTGAGCATAATAAGTCATTCAGTTAAACAATGGTGAAGAAGCTAAGGAGTGGAGAGTCAAACTTAAAAAAGTGGAAGGAAAACTACTGAATAAGCAGCAAGCAACTGAGATTGACAAGAAAGTCAACCAATGATATGCAATAGGCTGACCCAAAGCACACTTTAAGTGTTCGCATTGTCCACAATAAGTCTTGTAACAATAAACAACTAAAGCTTTTTGGAGGAGAGACCTAAAATGCCCTACCTCAACATAATGAAAGACACACCAGCTGGAAATTTCACCACGGTCTAAAGTGGAAAGCTATTCCTTAGCATGCTATAACAAACTGTGTTCTGAAAACAATAGTGTAACTATTCCTTCCAAACTTGTGTCGTCTTATTCCCAGAGTCCCATTAGCAGTGACATTTTCCATCAGAAATGCACGTTATTTGCATTATAAATCCTAGCATATTCCATGACCATGCTTAAACACGGTGCTTGATAAAGGCTTTGGGAGACCCTAGGCATATTATTTTTATCACATTTTAATTTGTTTTAACAAGGGATCTAAAAACAATCATTTGAGGGATACATTAAAATCAGGGGTCCTTTCAGATATTTTTGTAGATGATACACAATGTACAGCAAGTTCCCAATATCCATCAGGACCACACCAACACTGCTCTAATTTAGGAAATAGTTGAAGACTCACCTCTTTAGAGAACTCTACATCACGATGCATTAACCGTCCAAACACCAGTTCCCTCACCTGTTACTTGTTGACGTTATGCTCATCTCTGACCCTGTACAGCACTCCCCTGCCTTTTGTCTAGGTTCATGCTGTAGAAATACCGAATCAGTATATAGGCAATGCTGGTATTATTTCTTTGATCACAAGAATGCTGCACTCTCTTTTACATATTTTTTTTTCTTCGTATTATTGCAGTAATACATCATACCAGTAGCCCATCTTGGGCATGCAGTTCCAGGCAATAATGGTACATATTACAGTATGTCAGGAAAATCTCAATATGACAAAATATAACAAAAATTCAACGTGAAGCAGACATAAAAGTAGCATTTAACAGAAATAGTGTACTTGTTTCAGTATTTCATCTATGATAATTTAACATTAGACATGTAGCATATATCATATGTGGTGTACAATGTGACATCCCATTACAATGTAACTTCCTTTTGATTGTCCCATTATTTCTCAGCCCCTTGATTCTATCATGCCCATAAATAATTTGAGGGACGTCGAAACATCTCTAGGTGTGTTTTGGGATTTTTGCAGTTCCATTTTAGCTTCAGCTTTGGTATGACAGGTTCTTGCACTCTTCAGCAATGAGTGAATGTGTGAGAGGTCACTGCTATTCTATATGGTGACACTTCCCTTATGGTCGATAAAAATAATAGCACAGCCAATCTCTTACTCCCCTTTTGGGATGTCTGCTGTATACTCCAACTACCGGGGAAAACAGAATATTCTAATCTATTATTTGGCAATTTAACTTACCATTGTCTCCCAGTACTCATTATCCTTGGGGCAACGCCAAGCTAAGTGTGTGAAATCTACATTCGACGAGTGGCAACATTTGTAATTGCATTGAATTGTAGGATTGAGTTTGCATAGTTTAGAATGAGTATGAAACCGTTTATGTAAATATTTAAAATGCAGGAGTTTGTATCAGTAGTTCTTTGAAACGGCGTAGCTTAGATAACTTTCTTTCTGTCCCCACATCCCCAATGTTCTTTTATTTATTTATTTTTTCCCCATTTACGGTTGGCTAAAAAGTCCACATCCATTCTCGGTTCATCAGGCAGTTTGCATAATCTGGATAACTAACCTTAGCAATACTGTACGTAAATATTCTTGGATAATAAGGTAAAATCTACTGGCTGTTCTGGAAAGTTGTGGTATAGTGTCTTCACCAAATGTCGCAGTCAGAAATATATATGGTGATGTCCAATGAGCTACTAGGACATTTCTCTTTAAACTATTCAAGTGATAACAAGTTCTTCACGTAGAACATATGCCATTCGAGTCCCTTTGTGGTTCAATATGACTCGGATGGTGAGATCTCAACCGATTTTCCAGTGTTAGTGGCAGGGCAGGATTTTTTAATAGAGTAGCTATTTGGGTGTACACGTATTTCCTTCCTACTCTCTTTGCCAGGGCAGGACGACCTTATTGGTTGAATCCACGTTATCAATCCAGTCTCTGGGATATGGCCTCTGACTGAATAAATATTTGAAGGAAGCCTGTCTCGAAAGGGTTGCATAAAGTGTTTAAGGTCATGTGTCATCCACTTATTACATGTCTTTGCCTGGTGATGGACATGAAGGCAATCCCGATGACTTGATAATTATGATGACTCTCCCCTCAAAAGGCAATAGAGAGCAAATGTTGTATTTAAAGTTATTTGTATAGTCTGCATTCTGACATTGGTATTGCAGTATAGCGCAAAAGAGCCAGTGCTCTGAGGGTTGGGGGTGTAAGGAGGCCTAGGGGCCGTACAAGCATTCCTTATGCACATCTTCCATGGGAGCTCGGGTCATAAATGTATTGTTGGAGATCAGTTCCAATGAGCAGTGATGCCCGATGCGAAGAATTCCTGGTGGGATACCATGGCGCCTCCACCAGTCACAACAAGTGAAGGGCTCGAGGACAATCTTGCTCTGAAATTCCAAAATGTCATATTATTTGTGCAAGTAAGTGCTTATGGCTATATTAACAGATGTTTTTATACAGCAGTTGCTCCTTTTCTTAGACTTGTGATAGATTTCAATATAACGAGCAAATGCTGTTATCGTCACATTGGGATATTTTGCTCACTAACGATTAGTTATTAATGGATATTATATTCTAGTTGCAATGTATTTTCCATAGCATTCCCGGTAGGTAAGTCTTGATCGCGAATATAACTCATTTATAGGAGTGGCATTATGGAAAAATTCAACAGATCACTTAACCAAACTGTTTGGTGGATCTTTCAATTTGCATGGTGTGTTATCTCTGGTTGCATTCCCCAATTGCTAAAGAGAAGCCTCCAAATTCTCCCCTTCGGTCCAATGTGCTGCTTTAGCTGTTTCGCCAGTCTCATGTAATAAAAAAATCATAACAAAATGCATCTCTATGCCCATAGTGGCTTGGTGTGAGCACCCTTCATCCATTGGTCTCTTCAGCTTGCATTTACGTTTTGCTTATGCCCACTACGGCACCATTCTGTATACGTGTCTATTTTATTTACTCACCCATGTGAACTTGAAACGTGTCTTCGGGTTACAGTAATTCAAACACAACAGTATCTTCTCTGCACAAATAACAATCATATTTTTCTATGATCTTTATTAAAACTAAGACATGCTTCTATACATGTTTTATGAACGTTAGCCTTATAGAAGGTAACCATTTTGGTTTTTTAAAAAATATGTGTGATGGTTGTGTTTTTTTTAAATGTAAAATGTGTTATTGCTATCTTATGGGTGCCCCGTTCAGGCTGCAGTGTTCCTTTAGTTGCACATGCGCTATGAGAAATGCGCATTTCCCAGGCAGGTGTCCGACCTCCCAGGAGAGGTGAAAGGAGATGCTGGGTATTGCCATGAAGCTCAGTGCTGTAGATGCCCTTGTTTGCAGTTAAGGCTGCGGCCCCCGGCCCAGCTGCTGTCACAGCCACTACGCCTCCACCTGCCCAGTGTTTGCAGACACTCGGTGCAGAAGAGCAGACGATGTAATGTTCTGCCTCACAGTCGGGTGAAGTGCTCGTCCTGTTGATTTAATGCGCTGTTTACTATCTATCAAAAATTGCTCACCACTTGCCTTGCCATTACCCGGAGGTCGCGCCCGCCCTTCCGTCCTGCGCACTCACCGTGCGTAACCGGTCACTCTGCGACGTTGAGGAATATCCGCGGAAACCACTTTCGCTTTAAACATTTCTTTTCCTTTTGACAAAACACTTGGCTATTGCAGTAAGCTGTCGCGGACTGCGCGCCCATTTCCTGCCCAAGACCTTATTTAAAGCCGAGAAGGCTGGCATCGATTACTAATTCTTACGGAAACACTGAGGCTGCTTGTTGGCGGACCGTGGCCTCGCGCCAGGCCTTGGTTGTTGTGCCAGCGGCGCGAGGACCGGACTTGTGCACAAAAGGGGTGGGCTACGGCTCCACTGGCGTGAGCCCCGAGTTTAGGGCGCTGCGCTTTTAGAGATGGTATATGCCGGGCACCTCCTCGCGTGTTTGCCTGAGAACGACTTCAGAGGGCCGTTCTGGCTAATTGTCCGAGTTCTACCATTAGGGTGGACATTTGCTCAGGTGGCTACCCGGGCGTATCCAAATTCAGCCCCCACCCCTTCTCCCCCACTGACCTTTTACTGCTGCCTTTTCTAAGCACTGTATTTAACAGGCATTGCTATTAAACACCTTAATAGTGTTACGTTCTTGGGAGGTGACGTGGGCTGGGGCCTTTTACTGCAGTACATCAGACAAGACATGGTTTAGGTATTAACTGGCTGTTGGAAATGGGCCTTTTTGCAGGGTTATCCCCAAACTTTTTGCCTTCTTCCTCCTATGTTTTCCAGGTCGGGTTTTTTTCTGGTTTATTGTCTCTACACACTTTACCACTGCTAAACAGTGCTAAAGTGCATACACTCTCTGTATAAATTGTACTGTTGATTGATTTATCCATGATTCACATATTTGAATTACTGGTAAGTCCCTAGTAAAGTGGACTAGAGGTGCCCAGAGCCTGTAAATCAAATGCTACTAGTGGGCCTGCAGCACTGGTTGTGCCACCCACATTAGTAGCCCTGTAAACATGGCTCAGACCTGCCACAGCAGTGTCTGTGTGTGCAGTTTTAAACTGCCAATTCGACTTGGCAAGGGAATCCATTTGCCAGGCCTAAACTGTCCCTTTTACTACATGTCAGGCACCACTAAGGTAGGCCCTAGGTAGCCCCAGGGGCAGGGTGCAGTGTATGTTTAAGGTACTAGTGTGTTTTTTATGTCCTAACAGTGAAATACTGCCAAATTCGGTTTTCACTGTGCAAGGCCTATCTCTCTCATAGGTTAACATAGGGGCTGCCTTTAAATATCCTTAAAGCGCAGATTCCCCTCGAGAGTAGATACAAATGTGGAGATTAGGGTCTCTGAACTCACAATTTAAAAATACTTCCTTTATTGAAGTTGTTTTTTTAAATTGTCTGCTTGAAAATGCCACTTTTAGAAAGTAATTTTTTTTTTGCTTAAACCATTCTGTGACTCTGCCTGTTTGTGGATTCCTCTTCTGGGTCAGTTTGACAGTTGGGCTGTTCACACCTCTTCTCTAGATAGTGACACAAAAGGGGGCGGGGTGTAGCCTGCATATCCTGATGAGCCATCTGAGCTAGAGGGGAGGGAGGAGGGGTCATTCACACCTGAAAGGACTGTGCCTGCCCTCACACAATGCAGTGTCTCACCCCCCCCACCCTGGCAGAAAGGGGTATAAGAGGAAGACCCAAACCCCCAGACTTTTAGAATTTTTCTGGAATCAAGAGGATCCTCTGCAAGGAGAAGAGCTGGAGGATGAGTACTGTGCTTTGCTGTGTTGCTTTGCTGGACTGGTCTGCAGTTGCTGCTTTTTTCTGAAAAGAGTGGAAAGAGTGAACTATGCTGTGTGTCCTGCTTGAGAAAGTTCTCCAAGGGCTTGGAGTAGAGCTTGCCTCCTGTTGAAAGTCTCAGGGACACCAAAACTTGAGTTTCCTCGACCTGCAGAACTGGGAACTGTGTGTTTTGTGCTGTTCAAGAGGAGAAACTACCATGATGCCGCTGGCCTGCACCGTGATCAGCCAACGCCACACAGAGTCGCATTGCCCCACTTCGCTTCGCGACCCTGGTCTCACCAACACCGTCATTGGACGACTTCACTGAGCTGCTGCTCGCACTGCGACCTGTGGGCACCCACTCTCCGGCAACGCCTGCTCATACTGCAGCCTGGGTATCCCCGACGACGACACTCTTGCTGACACCGGTGCCGCTGCCTGCACCGTGGCCTGTGGACACCGCTCGTGAGACACACAAAGCACCGTCCTGTCCTGCACTGCAGCCCCGGTCCACCGATGCCAGCATCATCGACTCCCGTGTCGACACCAGGCATCTTCCCTGCACCATGGCCTGTGGACACCGCTCGTGAGGGTCACAAAGCACCGTCCCATCCCGCACCGCTGGCTTGGGCCTACTGATGACAGTGCTTCTGCAATGACGAGGCATCTGCCTGCACCGTGACCTGTGGACACCGCACGTTGCACCGCCCCGCTTCACACTGCAGCCCTGGTCTCACCGAAGCCACTGGACGCAGTCACTGAGCCGCTGCATGCACCGTGACCTGTGGGCACCGCGCGTCGCATCGTCCCGCTTTGCACCGCAGCCCGATGCCATCCACGCCAGCACTCCTGACTTCATCAGCCCGGAGTTCGATCTGCAACGTGTGTGATTTCACAGGCCCGACGACTCCTGCACTTACTCTGGAACCCACACCGCGACATCAGCGACGCTGCTCTCCGGAGCTCACTGCGAGGATCACGATGCCCTATAAATCCAAGGTACTGTTTGCGGGGCTTCCTGACACCGTAGTTGCCCGGCAAAGCCATGGCCGGCCTGAACTGTTGGTTTTATTGATCACTACGCCGTGATAGCCCCAGGTGGAGCTATTGACTTCAAGGAACTGTATTTTTGTGTAAATCTTGCAGAATTCTTATTTTTATTACTGTATGCTGGATTTTTATCGCATTTGGTCTTGTTTTAAATAGATAAATATTGGCTATTTTTCTAAAACTGGTGTGGTGTCCTTTTGTAGTGTTTTCACTGTGTTACTCTGTTATGTGCATAAGCTTTACACATTGCTTCTGAGATAAGCCTGACTGCTCGTGCCAAGCTACCAAACGGGTGAGCAGGAGTTATCTGAGCAGGTATCTCCCTTATCCTGACTAGAGTGAGGGTCCCTACTTGGACAGGGTGCAAACCTACTGTCAGCTAGAGAACCCATTTCTAACACTGGCCTTAGGCTCCAAGCCTCCGGCCCCTTTTATTTACTCACTCCTATGTCAGGAGCATACCACTTGCAGACCCAAACACTAGGGAAGACCACTGGACAACACCAGAGAGTTTCCTCTCTGCCAGTGGTTTCTCTCACAACAAAAACATTCCTCCTATACCCACACAAATCTAAATATGAAACAACTAATATTACCATACGAACACCGGCTGGTGATTGTCCAAAGTTCAGTTCACCTCTCAAATGCTGTCTCACAGGAGAACAAAGTCTCTCAGCTGATTGGATGGCACAGGATGAGGTCTCGGGTCATACCTCCCTGCACCTTCCCTCTGTGTGACACGCACTTCTGTCACCGTCGGCTCTTCCTGTTTCTATCTCACCTGCCCTTGGCCAGATGCCAGAAGTTGATCCTCAGTTCAGGTCATCCCTTCTTCTTGCGTGCCACTCTGCACATTGCTCTCGGGGCGCCCGCTAGTGACTCCACCTTTCTCCAGTCTCTCATTAGCCTCCGGGCTGTCATGCTCCAGGTCCTCTGTGTCCCCAATCCCTCGCCATCCGAACAGTATCATTTTAAGAATTATACGTTTCTGGTTATGGACTCCTCTCCGCGGCTTGCTGTGACCGTGGTTCCACATACACTCACAATAGTCCAGGGGCTTGGTTTAAAGGGTAGTTTAAATTTCCCTACAGGACGCGATTCTTCACCAGCACCAGGTCCCTTGCTTTCAGATATTTGGTTTGTGCATGTCGCTTCCGTGACATGCGATTATTGTGGGTGACATGTTGACGTAGCTTCTTGGCTCCCCTTTCCCCCAAGACCGTAGGAGTCTCACATTGTGGAATGGTGTCTCCGAGCAGGCGATTCATCAACAGAGAGCTGGGTGGTATTTGAGTGGTGGTGTGGGGCGTGAGTCGATACTCCCTTAAGAAAGCGTATAGAGCATAGTCTGTTTTGTTCCTTTGCCACTGCAATTCTCAGTGCTTTATTGAGGGTTCGCATAAACAGTTCAGTCTTGCCATTTGCTTGCGGCCAGCATGGCAGAATCTTTTGGTGATGGATGCCCTGGGAGGCCAGGTACGCAGCGTATTCTTGACTCAAAAATTATGGTCCATTATCTGTCCCTATCTTTCGAATGAGGCCATGTGTCGCAATGACCTTCTCAAATCGTGGGATGATCTGGTCGGCTGTGTTTGTATTCAAGATCTCTGCCTCTGGGTATTTAGAAAAGTCATTGATTACTCTAACATGTGCTGCCCATTGGGCAGGGACTCCAGGTCCACACTCGCTCTGTGCCAGGGAATGGAGGGGATCGGTTCCATGATGACCGGTGCAGGGGGTTCACTGGGGCTAGCCGCCTTTCATAGCTGGCACCACCCATTTCACCTTTTGGTCCAACCCCGGGAACCACACCTTGCATCAATGTCTCACTTTGGTCTGGAAAACTCCCTGATGTGCTACATGAGCGAGATCAACAATTCATTGCTGGAGGGACAGGGGTATCACCAGTCTCCGGCCTCGCAGCAGGCACCCTTCCAGTGACATAGATAGCTCCTGCCAGACATGGTGTAGGGCTGACAATGTGCAATTTGCCTGCTCTGTCCGTCTTGAAAGGTAGTGCGTCAGGATGTGCCATCTTCCGGTCATGACTCCTTCCAGCGCTAGTTGCATGCACTCATCAACCTGGGGTGCCAGCCTTGATCTCCCCTATTGACACCGGCAGCGTCTGGTACCGTTCCACCACCAGTCGGACGTACTCTTCCATATCAGCCGCCTCCTGTGCCGTAACTAGCCTTGCATGCCGAGAGAGATAGTCAGCAGGATTGTGAGTTCCCGGTTGATAGACAACTGTGAATTGGTACTCTTGCAGTTGAAGAATCCACTTCTCGATCCTCGGAGGTGGTTTGGAGGCCGAGCCATTGAATAGTGTAATCAGGGGTTTATGATCAGAATGCACGGTGAAAGGTTGGCCATACAGATATAAGTGAAAGTGGCGGCAGCCCCAGTGGACAGCTATGGCTTTCTTTTCAATGTGGGAATATCTTTGTTCCATTTCTGTCAGGGCTCGACTAGCATAGGCTACCGGGGCCCACTCTCCATTCGCCCCTCATGGGACAGGATGGCCCCTAGCCTGGTGGGACTGGGGTCCACTGATAGCTCGGACTCCTTTGAGAGGTGAAAATGCACCAAGGTTGTATTGGCAAACAGGGCATGCTTGGTGGCATGAAATGCCTCTTCTTGAATGGGCACCCATTCCCACAGAGCGTTCACCTTAGCTAGCTCCCAGAAGGGGCCTGTGAGGGATGACAAATTCTGTATAAACCTCCCACAGTTCGTCACCATGCCTAGAAAGCTGCACATTTCTATGACCGAAGTGGGTGGTAGGGCTGTTTGAATGTCTTGAACCTTTTCCGGATCCAGCCTCGCTCCTTGGTCGGAGAAGTGGTATTCGAAGAAGACAATGTCCTTTTGCAGGAAAGCACATTTCTCAGAGGTGTAAGGTGAGCCCATGATCGTGCAGCCGTTTGAAAAGGGCCCGAAGTCGCATCAGATGTTCCTTGATGGTGGGGGCGTGTACCAATATGTCGTCACTGACATTTATTACTCCTTCCAGCCCCGCAAGCACTCCCCTGGTGGTATCCTTGAATACTTCTGCCGCACTGGACACTCCGAAGCTGAGATGTTTGTACCGTCTGAGCCCAACTTGTGGTGCACGTGGTCATTGCTCTCGATTCCATGGCTAGTAAAAGTTGGTGATAGCCAGCTCACAGGTCCATCTTTGAGAACCACCGAGATCCACTCACTTCTGCCACTATGTCATCAGTTGGCGTTAGGTGGCACTCCCTGTGTATAGCCTGGTTGGACAGTCTCATGTCAACGCAGATTCACACCTCCTCTGGCTGCTTGGGTTTATGAGTAATGACGATTGGTGAAACCCATGGTGTTGGTTCTCCCACCCTTTCGATGATATCTGCAAGTTCCAGCTTCCGCAGTTCTTCCTCCACCTTGGAACGCGAATGAAAAGCTACCCTGCGATGCTTCAGGGCAACTGGTTGGATGGATCCATAGATGTGGAGATGTATTTGTCTCCCTTTCAGACATCCAATGCCTTGGTATAAGGAGGAGTACTCAATCACTAGTCCTTCTATGCCCTCTTGATGTATGCTGACCACAAAGGATACCAGGTTCAGTCTCTCCGCTGTTCCGCAGCATAGCAGCATACCGAGTCAGTTTTTGTGATGTAAATACGGGCACGGAGCCTCATGAGTAATGTTCGCCATGAATACTCCTGCCATTGGGAGTGGTGTGGGAGAACCAAAAGCAAATACCTGGGTCGTCGTGGGATGGAGAGTCGGACAGTTTCGCGATGTCTGTAGGACAGACTGCGCCATGATGTTGATGGACCCCCCCATGTCAATTGGGGCTACCACTGGCTGTCCGGCCACAAGGATGTGGGAGTTTGGGATTAGTTTCCTGGGGCCTTCCCCTGGTAGCATCATGTGGATTGTGTAGACAACACCTTCTGTGTCATCATCCATGTCCCCATCACTTTCAGGGTGTGCGGACATTTGCGTGACCTGCACAGTCTTTGCTTTGGTTAGTTTTCTTGCCACAGCAGAACGGCAGACCTTAGCAAAGTGGTTCAGCTTGTTGCAGCTCGTGCATCGCTGTCCATGGGCTGAACATGTCCCTTGATGGGGGTAGGGCCCTTTGCCCATGTAGCATTCTCTGCTTTCAAAGGTTGGCTTAGGTTGTGATTTCTTTCTTTCCGAGGACGCGGGACTCCCAGCATTCACCGGTTCCGTCTTTACTTGTCGCTGCAAAGCGGCCTGCATATGTGCCGCCCGAACTCTTGACAGCTCCTTCGATCGTCCCATTGTGAACATGCCGGTCATTGGCATCCCTGGGACTTGCAGTATGCTTTCTCTCAATTTCACTGAGGTGCAACCTTGAATGAACTGGACTCTCACTTCATCCTCAGAGTTGTGCAACGTGCACGCTAGTTCTGAGTTGGGCATAGAACGTGTCAGCCGACTCTTCGGGAGGTTGTCTGGGTTGCCGAAGAAGGAATCTCTCTTAATCTGGATTTGCTAGAGGCTCAAAGTGGGCAGTGAGGGCTATTTTCATAGTCTGATACATGAATGCCAGGCCCTCTTCCACTATTGATTTGTTGATTTTGTGAATTGCTGCACCACCCAGGTGGAGCAGCATAGAGCGGCGGCGGTCATTGACTAGGGCCACAGCTGCGAAATAAGTCTCCAGGAGGTCGACCCATTCCTCCCAACAGACTGCATGTGCAGATGTAGGTCCATCCACCACGAATGGCTCCAGTGCAGGTATGGTGGACATTCTGTGTGGGTGACTTGTGTGTCTGGTGTAAGGAACTGTGTACTGATGTAACTGCCACAGCCCTTAAACATTGATTTGTGTCCGTGTGGGGGCAGCGTGTGATTCTGGGGCCTGATGGTAGGCCGTGATTCAGTCTCTGCGTGGCCTTGTAGCACTAGGGTGGGCCCCCTGTGTAATCTCTCCGGGTCCTGCACTTCCCAGTGTGCATGGGACGGAGGTGCCTAGTGCCCAGTGCCCGAGGTATGTAGAGGCATGTGAATTCTGTCCCCCTTATTTCTGGCTGTGGATTGATCAGCTCTTCTTGGGTTGATTGTCCTTGGAGGACACTGATCGTAGGGGCACTCACCCAGCAGGTTGGTCCACAAGTCTTTCGGCGTGCCGGCCTGGGTGAGGCGTGGTGTTCTCCTTTGCTGCGTCACCTCAAGGCAGGCAGCGGATTGGGTCTTCTGCCAGACAGTCTGCTTTCTGTGCAGCACACTTCTGGTGATGTGCACGGGGCACAAGGCACTGGTCCTCCGATGTTTTGGGGCAGTGTCATGCCCTGCAGCGTACCTGCGGACCAGCCGCAATCATGGCACCACAGCGAGTTGTGGGTGGAGAACACGCGGCTGTGCAACGGCAAAGCAGTACCGATGGGTGGGCTGATGAGCATGCTGGAATGGGTGCGCTGGCCATTTCAGCCCCACGTCGCCAGTTTATGTTCTCGGGAGGTAACGTGGACTGGGGCAGTTTACTGCACTACATCAGACAAGGCACGGTTTAGGTAGTAACTGGCCTGTGGCGCCAAGCCTCTGCCCCCCTTTACTCACTAGCTCCTACATCAGGAGCATACCATCTGCAGACCCAAACACTACGGGAGACCACCCGACAACACCAGAGGGTTTCCCCTCTGCCGGTGGTTTTTCCTACAACATAACAAATAGTAGTGCTGCTATGCGATGTTTTCTGTGGAAATTAAATGCACTTGGTTTGCTTCCATGCACCAAAATAGAGATTTAGTGGAAAAATTGATTTGAATTTCATTAGCTTGCAATGAATGCATGTCTAAGAGGGATAAAGTCAAAAAAATAAACAAAATAAAAAAGCAACAACATTTTTTTTTTTTAAACTTGAGGAATCAGGAGCTCTGGCCAAATCAGGAATATAACCTTTACGTGTGCCTCAAATGCTGCCTAACAGCGATTGTTGTGGAGCGATACCTGGCTTGGGTCAGAAGAAGGGTTATGCATTGTTATGTTATGTCGATGGGTAGAGTGCGCTACTCACCAGTGGTGGTGTCCAGACGCTTGAGCTGGTGTGTCCTTGTGTGCTCCCCATCGAGTTACTCGAAGAGCCAGGTATTCAGCTTCTTGGGGAACCCAAGAAGTGAGGAGGAGGCTCTGATGTGCTGTGGGAGTTTGTTGCATGTTTTTGTTACGATGTAGGAGAACAAGTGCCCTCCTGCTCTGCTTTTGTCAATGCATGTGAGACTGAGTATAGGTGTCCGGCAGGTTGGTGGAAATGTATGTAGTTGTTCAGGTATGCTGGTCCAATGTTATACAGGGCTTTGTAGGTGTGCACGAGGAGCTTGAATTGGCTGTATTTGTGAATGGGGAGCCAGTAGAGCTCACTAAGCTGGTATGAGATGTGGGTGCGGTGTGGAAGGTAGAGTACGAGTCTCTTGCAGCTGAGTTTTGAATGGTTTGAAGTCTGTGCAGGAGCAGTTGGACATTCCCGGTGTACCGAGCATTGCCATAGTCATGTTTGCTTGCGGTGATGTTAATGATTAGTTGTTATGCAAGGTATGGGAGACTGCATGCATTTGTGCTTACTACAGGCAACTGTTAAGATAATATTGAGGAAATCAACAGTAAAAACCAGCCTATCGGACTATAAAACAGGCCTACAAACTTCCCAAAAAAAGTCCACGTTCTTAGCAGACCAGCCCCTCCGGTCCTGCCTGATAGTCCCGTCTGACCGTGCCACTTTTAGTCAGCAGTGTGTTTCGCAGCATTACCCGAGCCTGGAATAGATGTCTCCTGGCACAGAAACAGCTCCTGCTTTTGCCATCACTGCTCTGGCACATTTACTTTTGCTCATGGACCCCAGGCCAAAAAGACCCCAGGCCAAAAACACCCCATTGGCAACGAGTGAGGCCTGTTGTTGAGTGGTTAATGGCTCTGACTGTGGGAACTGTTTACAGCAATAATGCTCAGTGTTGATGTTGGATATTTTGTCCTTGAGTTTTCCAGATGAAAACAAATGACACATTTTTTTCTTATCCAGTTGCAATCTACGATTTCCTGCTACACTGGCATTTGTTTTTCTGCTTGCTATGCATTCCAAAACGTCTTTGTGAAAAATATCCTGAAAAATACCTTGCTCTTACCACTTTTCTGCTACTGTGTCAAGGTGCCTCTAAAGTAATATACGACACATATGTGGCGGATACATTGAGGATTTAGGTGGGTCAGACAACAAATTAAGAGGGAGAGACAGGCAAGAGCTGAGCCAAGCATCTGGCTCAGATCTTTGAGTCCATGTATGAGCCGAGCTCTGAAAATGTTTGCAATGTAAATCATACAACAAACATTTTGTAAAATATGACGAAGTCTCTTCAAATTTAAATAAAAGTGCATTGCTTTTGACATATAATATGATATATTAATGTCAAATCTTCTACAACACTGCAATGAGAAGTATTCTTTTAAGTGATCATTTTTAGACATGAATCATTAGTGAAGTAAGAGGCAAGACAGTTGTCATATAAACCTTGAACGTGGCCCAGATTATTATGGATTAACATTATAGCGTATTAAATCAAACACTATAGGATTTTGCACAAATGGCATTCTGAACACATATATTTGAAAGTGCTTTCATAGGCGGTAATGAAGGAAAACGGTTTTGGTGAATTAAAACATTTGCCTAAGATCACACAATTTGAGGTTAAACCACAATTTAACCTTGTTTTCTGGTTTCCCTTTGTACTGTACGGCCAGTAAATCGTTATCTATTTGTCTTCCCTTATGCTAAGGTTTTATACCTTTGTGCCTTTGTCTACAGTTTCGCTTTAGCGAAAATCAACCCACAGGTACTGGAGCGCTTTTCACTAGCAACACTTAAATTACACAGGGCCACCTTTCATTGTATATAGGGAAGTGGAGGTTAAGTGATTTGCCCAGAATCACAGGATGCTGAGCCGATGCTGAGACTCAAACATGACTCCCAGTTCCGAAATCCGTAGCTCTGGCCGTAACAAAACACCCAGGCCCAAAACAAATCGGCTCGTCATAGGCTCGAGGTGCCAATGGGCACGAGCTTTCAGTGGCTCGCCCACCTCAAATTGAGGATGAAACAAAGTATTTTTCTTCTGACTGAAAGAGAAGCCGAGGAACCATTATTGTTAGAAATGAGGGCTGAGATAAATGCTACCATACTACCATCTAACAAAGTTTCCAATCCTAGTATTTTGGAGCCACACAACCTGAATACAAGGCTGCAGTGTATTTTGTAGCACTGTTGGCCTGACCTAATTAGGAAGAGGGATTGACACAAAAGACAGACTAGCTCCAAGGCTTAAACAGGTCTTGACAAAAACAAGTTTCTGATTTTGTACAGTGAAAAGGTTTTTTTCAAGTTTGGCTGTCACTCAGCACAGTTGCAGCATAGTCAGTAGCACTGCAGGCTTCCCCGAAGCACCCAGAAGTGGCCCATTGTGGGCAGGAGGAGTCACACTCACTAAACAAGTGGAGCACGAGCAGAAGCACTGCAAGCTTCCTTGTTAGGAGTGTTTTCCTCTCGTTACCGTTAAGAGTACTTCCCTCTCCCCATTGGTATATTCATGGGAGATGAATCACAGGCTTCTCCATACACACAGGTGTGTGTACATGCACAGCACGCGGTGCAGCAGTTCCAACATCCTTCACAGAACTGGCAGAGAATAACAAGCAAGTATTGGGAAAACCAGTAGGCCTGGGACTAATATGCCTCGTTCTCATTTCTGTTTCAGTGGTGCTGTTCTATTCTGAGGTTTGAGCTTTTTTTCTATACACTTGTGACTCAGTGTATGTTTCTGTCTTGGCTGCTTGTAAGGGGAATGTCTAATCTATCTATTTTTCATAGTATTTTTTCGTAATTATTTTTCTTCTGTGCTCGTCAGCATATGCAAACAGTTATTGTGGTTTGACGAAGATGACCTGCATCCCTGGTAGGTATTCACAAGCATATGTGGCTATAGACACCATCCCCACAGTGATGTAGCTGTTACTGCCTACCTGTTTTAGCTGTGTGCATATGATATGATTATAACTCTCTTGCATCTTTTGTGCTCAATAACTACGCCCTGTGCGTTAAGTCCCTTTGTCATCTTAATTTCCTACAACTTTCAGAAAGTCTCTTCTCCATTTTCACTACCCATATCACACTGATCCCTTTTCTCATTCTCTTTTTCCCTCATAATCTCACACACACACACACATATATATATATATATACACATTAGTTCCTTTCTGTGCCAATGTATTTTTTTAATATATTACTCTGATGTTGCCTTTGTGTTTAGAATCTGATGTGACAGCAAACTGCTATAAGAGAGGTGTGCAGGCCACCTTCCACGCTTTATCAGTTCCTGTCTCCTGCCACTGCTGTTGTAAATTGCTTTTGGAGTGTCTTTTGTGTACTGTTTGACTTGTAGTGTTGCACAGCATCACATGTTGCGCCCATTTGAAACTGTTCTGTATTAAGTGATTGAAAGCTTCAGTATTATACATGTCAATGCATGGGTGCACAATTCTTCAGAGCAGGTTTATTCTGGGCTCATTTTCATCAATGGCTCTTTAATGAACCCTGCCCAGCTAGAAAACCAGCCTTTATCATGTTTAATTTGCAGCACTTGTAACATTTTTGTAATTACCTTTTCTTTTCTTCTTTTTTTTCCTTCTTTCTTTGTTTTTTCTTCTTTCTTTCTTTCACTCATGTATTAATTTCATTCTTTCATTTCTCCTTTCCTTTTTCCTTTTCCTTTTCCTTTGTTTTTTTCTTTCTTTCATTATTTTCTTTTCTTGCTTTCCTTTGTTCTTCCATTCCCCCTTTCCCTTGCTTTACTTTTTTCTTTCACTCTTCCATTCCTTATTTCCTAAATTCTTCCATTCCTTCTTTCCTTTCTTCCATGCCTTCTTTGCTTTTCTCTTTCCTTCATTCCGCCTTTGTTTTCCTTTTTCTCTCATTCATTCCCTCTTTCCTGCTTCATGTTTCTTTCTTTCCTTTCTTTCCCTTTTCTCTTTTTTATTTTCTTGCTTACTTTTCCTTTCATTCCTTCTTTCTGTCTTGCCTTTCTTTCCTTCCTTATTCCTTGTTTTATTTCTCTTGACTTAATTTTTTGCTTTCATTCCTTTCCTGCTTTAATTCCCTACTTCCTGCTTTCATGCCTTCTTTCTTTTCTTATTTCCTTCCTCCACTCTTCTTTCCCTTTGTTAATTCTTTCTTACCTTCATTCTTTCCCCATAACCCAAGTATTGTGCAACTCGTGCCTCAACGAGCTGTGAGGTGTCTCGTTAAATAACTTCAGAAAATTCTTAGTTCTTCTAATAATCAAAGTACAATTACTTGCCTACATCGATTTGAAGTGAATTTTGAAAGCTCTTATTCTGTTCTTAGATAAGGTATGGCTTAAACACATGACTCTCGATACCCCCAATGCTCAATTTCCATACATGAGCAACTTAAGGCCAGGGTTTTCCTCTGCCTTCTAGTATTCAAAGTTTGGATTTTATAATGAACTAAATAGGACTACAAATCCCAGAATTCAAAGAAAAAAACATAGCCTGGGTTAACTCTTGCAACGAAATGGGAAAGTTGAGAGCTTTGAGTACCAAACCCAGCAAATTAGCACTGCATTTGTAAATCCATAATTATTTTATTCACCAATGCACACTTTATTTCCACACGAGGAGATGCTTGGATAGTAAAGATTTGTATTCAAATGTTAACAGGAGGCTTGTTAAAGTGTGGAAATCTTTCCGTAGAGTTTACTTTCCCCAGGCCCCCTCACCAACCTTTTTTATAATGTAATTAACAGGGAAGGCTGCCCATGTGTATGTACACGACACAGCTTGGATTAATCTGCACAGCTGCACTTGGGTAATCAATTGTACTTTATGTAAACTAGGATGGAGCAGCTGTGGTAAACATCTGTAGCATGTATGCATTACTACCAAAACAACCTACTTCATTTGACAGGACCCATAATTTTGGAAATAAAATGTTTGTTTCAAATAACAGTGCCATTGAAAGAAACAATGCTGCGTTGTTGCTTCATTGAAGTAAAGTATAGTCACAAATGCAAAAAGGGTACGTGTTTAAACTTTCTTAAATTATTAAGTTGTTTGGTATAATTAAACAAGTGGTTTTCTGGCTCCCTTTTTATAAGAAATTAATGAAGGGTCTGAAATGGATAGTCTGCAAAGCAGCCCAACAAAAAGGCTGAATAATGATGAGAAGAACATAGTCACTGAAAATAAAATTCAAGATGCAGGATAACAACCAGGCTACATTTGAAATGGAGCCATATCTCAGAAGTTGCAGGCGCACTTCAGCCTTAGAAGAGCATTTACAACCTGTTGTCGTGTCTACTGCCCAGTGTAGATTGTCAGTGTCTGTTTGAATGGACTCCGTGAAATTCTCAGTTTTCTGCTACTGGTAACGCGTCCCCTTTATGATAATTTATTACACATCAGGACACGTTTTAGGCCAATGAATCTTTTGACCCAGTTGAAAGACACCTTAGGACGAGATAGCTAATCAATATGTCAATCAATACATCAATAATGTCATCAATATTTATCACAACAATGCATTTCACTTTAGTCAAAGTCATTAATCAAATCAAGACACTACCATGACCTTTCAGTCATGAATAATCACACCAGATTAGTAGAATTTTATAAGTTTTATTCCCTATTAGTTACAATCTAATAGCAGGTGCGCCAATCTCAAAACCAAGAAACATAATAGCATAGTCACAATATGGCAACTTTGGTAAGATTTCATTAAAGCGAGAATCACAAACATCAGAACATAACACGGCGTGAACATAGATCAATTTAGCAGAATGTCAATAACGCGTCAGTTCAACAAAGCATAGTCTCGGTCGTTTTGTCTATTTGCGTCAGTTTTTGGTGAACACCTGTCCCAACCACTGATTAGCGTTAGCATGTTGGGCTTCATGCAAAATAATTTAGAACAACAATTTGGAAAACATCTAACTATGGTTGCTGTCAAAAGTAAGCAGTTGGTACCTAGAAAGGAAAAGCAAACAGACAAATCACAAATGCATTGTCATAATTACCCTCCAAAGTTTAGGTCAGCGCACAGGTTCAGTCTTCGTCTTCAGGACATCAGTCAATTCGCCATCAGTCAGAACTCAGCTCCGGGGCAAAAAGGTCATTTCCCTCATAAGGAGGTAAAGTGTAAAATGGACAATCTAAGGGCGAGGATGGTTTTAAGTAATGCACCAAGTCACCAAACAGAGTGACAGAGTTTCTGGATAAAATCAATAGCATTCCCTAATCCGCTTAAATGACTCCCTGTGACATGGGTTTTTATCCCTTTTTCGTTGTACATTCCCCCAAAATTCTATTGGACATTTGTTATACCCCACTATCTTTAACCTATCAGAAAACACATTAGGTAATCTAACTCTTCACCCCATATTACTTTACAAGTCTTTGATTGGTCTTCATAATTGACGTCTTCAGAGGTGGCACGTCCGGTATGATTTCATCTTTCTGTAATTCTTTGCACATCTTTTGGTCAGCAGTTCCATTGTCTTCACCGGTTTGAATGACCTTGTACATTTCATTAATCTACACTGTTTCAGTTTGCTTTTTACATTTATTTCACGAGCAAGGAAAAGTATGTATGAGAACGGATCTAACATGGTTACATTTGTTTTCTAATTTGAAGAAAAATAACAGGCAGGGTTGTGTCCTTTTATGAGTTAGCACACTGCAAAATAGGAAAATACATTTTAATATGAAAACCAAACAGCTAAACTTCGGCTCATGCTAACTTAAGGCCTATGGGGATTTCAGCACAGATTCAATAACGCAGTCATTAGTGCAAACTTATTTAAACGTGATATAAAACATTTTGGTCATTATTATTAGTCTACGTATACATTGGCGGCCACTCCCCGTGACATGGGTTTTTATCCCTTTTTCGTTGTACATTTCAAGTGCACGTTTAAGCAAAATTACTATTACAGTTTCTATGCAGCATTATCATTAATTCATTCATAAACATTTCATGTTAATATAGATTATATAAGCTACGCTCTCTCAGTCCCTCCTCTGATGACGTCCGTCATCACACAAACCTTTCCCTTTGATCTTTCACTTTAATTTTTCACTTTACGCATTATGCGCATTTCAACATCTTGTCCCTTGTGTGAACTCTCCCAAATTTCATTAAACATTTTCTCCCTTTCATTTTCTTCATGCTTTTTACTCCTCTTTGTCCAATTTCTTTTAATTTTGTCATTTATTTTGCAAGCTCCCCATAAACCTAATAGACAGGCCAGAACAATTAATAGACCCCCTAATATTTTTGCAAGTACCCCATTCCAAATGTTACTAAACCAGCTCCCCACTCTGGCAATTCCCTTTCCAAATTTCTCCCATACTCCAGGTTCCTTCAATTCCTTCAGATCTGCACTATTTTTAGTCAAGTTAGTAAGCATACCTCTAATCTTTTTACTATTATCAGGTATATATGAGCAACAATGACGCTCGTTGAGCATCTTGCAGACTCTGCCGCTCTTTGCTAAAAGAATGTCTAAAGCAAGCCGATTTTGAAGAGTCATAGCTCTTTCCGCAGCAAGTTCAGTATCCATCAGGAGTATAGCCCCTGTAAAATTTGTCAGCATGTTATCCACAATAGTAGACAACTTTTGAATCTTTATGGAGTTTAAGATAACCCCTACTGAAGGAATTATGGCTCCAAATATGTCACCAACGACAGCAGCCGCTGTCTCTCGTTTTTGTCTAGCATGTTGTAATTCAGACGTTTTAGGTATTTGCTTTAAGTCATCAATCTGGTAGATCTTTGGGAAGACTATTCCCAAATAACATGTCCCATACCACCCCTTAGGGAGACGGTAATAGGCATTAAGTCCACAGATATAATAGATCCCAGGGATCGCTGGATCCTGTCCATTTAGCATGAATGTCCATTTACTCTGAAACAAAAACACATGCCTGCATTCACTCGTTCCCACAAATAAAGTGTCATGTTCAGATTTCGGCCTATATATACAAAGCCTTCCTACATGTAATGCATCTATAGCTAGTTTGCCTTGCGTCTTTATTGCAGTGTAAGCATAATCATTTGCATATGTGCGTTTTTCTAGCCCCTTTTCTAATCTTTCTTTCAGTGCTTTGCGTCTATCATCGATGTGATCTAAGAAGCTTTTCTCTACTGGTGTCAATAAGCAAGTCAGATTGTTGTGGTGTGCATAAGCTGTCCCAAATGTAAGCGTCGGTTCAAAGAAACCTCTAACTAATTTTATACTATGCTCCTTAGCTAACTTGTTCAGAAGCTCAATCACAGGCTCAAAAGAAAACACTACATCCAAATTTGAATAAAAATATTGTACATGTTCTTGATCATAGAATCTTGTCAGCAACAAACTACAACTTATCCCGTAAGTTAACGGTAAGCTATGGTAGGTGACCCCTTCTTGCACTGATGAAGGAATCTTTGTGCACACATAACAGTTTTTCGTATCCATGGTCTCAACATACTCATTCAGCAAGCAATAGAAGACATTAGTAGAAAGTTCCCCCTTTGAGTTAGTTCCCTCATGCAATTGTCTTGCATCCTGCTCAAACTTTTCCCACGGTGTTAATCTTGTAGTCTCAGGTTTTGAAGCATTGTTAGTTGCTTTCTTATCCAACCACGGCATTCCCACAATCACACCTACAATTATTATTGCACACACAATACCTAGTATAACACTTAACCAACCACACACCTTACCCTTTTTGTTACTACCTCTATTATAAGCCATGTCTGTAAAGAATCAGATAGCAGAACAATAATCAACTTGAGGACGATATAAATTCTCTTTTTTTTTTTCTTGATGCAAAAGTCTCTTTCTCTCTGCGTGTATTTACAGCTTTTCACTCACTCCCGGACCCCTTTTGTCAATCAGGTTAGCAGCTTGTCATAATCGGGTTTTCAAAGTCAATTCAGGTTATCAGTGTCACATCCGGTAATTTATAAGTCTTTTTCTCAGTTTTTCAGCTTTCTATTTTGTTTTCTAAATTTCAGTTTCAACACAGTCTCTTTCTCTTACTTGATTTTCAGGTACCGTAGTATTGGCCTGGTACTTCTCGATCAAAACAGAACGCTAAGAATTCTTGTTGCCATTCAGATGTTGTTGCATATGCCCACTCAGGACCTGCGTACCTTCTATTTGCGGTTCTCTTTCTTTTCAACCTGCGTTCACTTTGTAATTCTCCTTCACTCAGATCTTCTGTTCTTGTGGTATCGGTTTCTTCTGTTATTGTTTCACCTGGTACGACCTTTTCTTTCGCAGCCTGCTTCTCTGGCCAGTTATCTCCCTTATGCTTCTTTTTCCTGCTTATCCTTTCAGGACGCTGAACAGCACCCTCCTCTTGTGCTATGGTGTTTTCTCTTGATGGACCTGCAACTGGCTCAGGGGATGCCGGTGTACTTTGATCTCTCTCTACTATTTCCCCTTCTTCTTCTTCTTCTGGATCTGTAACGGGTTCAAGCTCTAACACGTATCCGTCTGCTTCTGGGAGAACCTCTCCTTGATTTAGTTCTCCTGCTGCCTCTACTGAGATAGGCACATTGTCACCTCTCTCGAACTCGTTTACTGTTTGAAGGACTAGGCTGTTCTCAGTGGGCTCTCTTGCAGTCTCAGCTCTCTCTTGGCTTTTTCAGGCCCTGAGACTTCCCTCTCCGGAACTGTTGAGTCGGATACCTCAAGTTCCTCATCAGTTGGACACGTTACCTTCTTTGTGTGACTGGCATGTATCCAGTTTGGAACGCCTGCACATTTCACAGCAGTGGTTGTTGTCAATATTACTTGATAAGGCCCCTGCCAGCGCGGCTCCAAACACGAATTCCTCACGTGCTTCTTGACAACCACCCAGTCACCGGCTTGCAGGGTGTGACCTGGATCACTGATCGGTGGCAATGTGTTGGCTTCTACCTGGTGAGAAAAAGAGCAAACCACATCAGCCAAACCTTTGCAGTAGTCCAACACCATATCATCTGTGATATTCACAAGAGCATTTGCAGGTACTGCGGGTAGCCTCATGGCTCTACCCATAAGGATCTCGTGGGGTGATAATCCTGTCTTCTTATCAGGGGTGTTCCTCATCGACATCAGCACTAAGGGTAATGCATCTGGCCATTTCATATTAGTAGCTGCACACATTTTTGCCATTCTCGACTTCTGGGTACCATTCATCTGCTCCACTAGTCCTGATGCTTCAGGGCGGTAGCTACAATGCAGCTTCTGTTCGATGTCTAACGCAGCGCACAAAAGCTTAATCACCTCATTGTCGAAGTGTCTGCCCCTATCTGATTCTATAGAGACCGGAAAACCGAACCTTGGTATTAGTTCCCTATGCAGCAGTTTTGCAACTGTGAGACTGTCGTTTCTACGTGTGGGGTAAGCTTCAATCCAGTGGCTGAAAACACACACAATCACCAACACGTACTTCAATCCTTCACAAACGGGCATTTCAATGAAATCCATTTGCATCTTGCTAAATGGACCGCCAGCTCTCCCTATGTGTCTCAAAGTTACCACAGTCCCTTTTCCGGCATTCATCTGTTGACAGATGATGCACCTGTGACAAGTAACCTCTGCGGCATGTCTGAATTTTGGGTTAAACCAGTCAATGTTGAATGACCTGATCATTGCATCTCTTCCAAGATGTGCCTGTCCATGGTAAAGCCTCGCAAATTGTGATAGAAGACTGTTTGGCAAAACCAGTTTCCCCTCCTCTGAGACCCATAAGTCGTCAGCTCTTTGTACACATTGCATTCTCTGCCAAGAGCGTTTTTCCTCTTTGCTAGCATGACCCTGCAGTGATTTTTAGCTCATCTAGTGTATCAAGCCACCCTTAATGCAAGGTTCAAACACATGTCATTTTCGGTTTGTGGTAACAATTCCCACTGATCCTTGAACGATATACAGTTCAATGCGCAAAATCTTGCGACTTGATCTGCATAACCGTTTCCCATGGACACAAAGTCTTGTGACTTAACATGAGCATTGCATTTCACCACGGCAATTTCAAGAGGTAACTGAATTGCATGTAACAAATCCTTAATTTGTTCACCATTATTCACAGGAGAACCAGAAGAGGTCATGAAACCTCTCTGTGACCACAATTGGCCAAAATCATGTACAATTCCAAATCCGTATCTGCTGTCAGTATAGATAGTGACTCTCAGATTTTCAGCTTCGTGGCATGCCTTAGTAAGGGCAATTAATTCTGCCACTTGTGCGGCATACACTCTCTCGAGCCAGGAAGCTTCAATGATACCAGCTATGGTACATACAGCGTAACCAGCTCTCAGCATTCCGAGTGAGTCTCTCAAACAGGATCCATCAACAAACATAATGCAGTCATTTTCTTTGAACTGTGTATCTTGAATATCAGGTCGGGGCTTGGTACATAGTTCTGTTACCTCAAGACAGTCATGCTCCACTTCCTCCTCATTATTTCAACAGGAAGTAGAGTTGCCGGGTTTAATACAGTACATCGCTTCAGTGAGACATTAGGTGACCCCAAAATGATTGTCTCATATCGGGTAAGTCGGGCATTTGTCATGTGCTGGGTTTTGGTTCGAGTCAACAAAATTTCAACTGAATGTGGAACCATTACTGTCAAGGGATGTCCCATCACTATGCCTTCACACTGCATGAGGCTTTGACCAACTGCTGCAACTGCGCGCAAACAACCCGGTAAGGCTGCTGCGACGGGGTCCAAGGTAGCTGAAAAATATGCTACAGGGGGTTTGCACCTCCATGGACCTGTGTTAAGACAGACAAAGAACAAGCATCACGTTCATGACAAAACAGTAGAAAAGGCTTCGTGTAATCAGGCATACCCAAAGCTGGTGCCCTGCACATGCACTCTCTCAATTCCATGAATGACTCAAGCTCTTCTTTGGATAGGGTTATGGTGTACGGTTCATCCTTAATCTCTTTGCCTGTTAGCTTTATCAATGGTTTTGAGATAATTGAGAAGTTGGGTATCCACTGGCGACAGTAACCCACCATTCCCAAAAACATCCTGACATCTCTCTTTGTTGTCGGGGGATTCATCTGCAAAATAGCTGTCACCCTTTCCTTTGATATTCTTCTGGACCCTCTCTCAATCAAGTGTCCTAAGTATTTCACCTCTTTCTGACAGTATTGCAGCTTCTTTGGCGACACTTTATGTCCGTTCTTTCCCAAATGATTCAGTAAGGCAATTGTGTCGTATTTACAGTCATCTTTTGTTCTGGACGCAATCAGCAAGTCATCAACGTACTGCACTAAAGTCGAGTTAAAAGGCAGTACTAAGGATTCTAAGTCCTTTTTCAATATCTGATTGAAGATGGACGGTGATTCGGAAAACCCTTGAGGAATTCTGCACCAACTGTACACCTTGTCCAGGAATTTGAAACTGAATAAAAACTGGCTATCCTCATGAAGAGGCACCGAAAAGAAGGCTTGTGACAAATCTACAACGGTGTACCATTCAGCATCACACGGAACCTGAAACATGATTACTGCTGGATTTGGCACTATGGGGCAACATTTTACCACAATCTCGTTTATTTTTCTCAAATCCTGCACAATTCGAACCTTCCCACAAGGCTTTTTAAGACCCATTATCGGTGAATTACATGGACTGCTCAATACCTCCTTCAGGGCTCCCTGTTTCACAAAGTCCGCAAATATTTGCGACACCTGAATAAGGACATCTTGTGCCATGTGATATTGTGGCACCTGGGGAAACACTGCATTTGGCTTCACTTGAACTTTAACTGGTTCCACTCCTTTTATCAGTCCCACTTCCTTTCCTGTCAAATCCCACACTTTCTCTGTCACCGTTCCCTGCAACTTGGCTGGTAAGTCGGTCACTGTAAGCATCGGGAATAATGTTATCAAAGGGTAATCTTCATTCGCAGTTCCTGTCTCTGACTCAAAAAACTGACCATCATCCCCTTCATCATCACTGTTTGTCTGCACCTCAATTCCATCATTGGAACATGTAATCGAGCATTTCGTTTTGCACAGTAAGTCTCTTCCCAGTAGGGATACCGGATTTGAATCGCAGACTACAAACTTATGCAGTCCCTGGAAATTGCCGATCGCAACTTGCACTGGATCTGTGATCGGATTTGTCAAGTACTGGTTTGCTACTCCGACCACTCTTATCGTATGCCCTGAAAGTGGTAATTTTGGAACCTCTGCACTCCTAACTGTGGAGCGTGTAGCTCCGGTATCAACCAAGAATGAAACCTTGTGTCCCATTACTTTTCCTTCTACATAGGGTCCCCTCTGATCTACTTCTAGGGACGCTGCAAGCCTGCACTCTTCACTGTCTGAACTGTCATCCGACCATTCCTCATTCATTCCATCTTCACCACGCAATGGGAATTGCTGTACTGTATTATTTTGGCTCACCAGTTGACCTGTGACCTGCTGAAGAAGCATCACCTGTTGCTGTCCCATTGGAGCCAATGGTAATTGCATTTGCTGTCTAGGTACCATGGGAACCTGCTGTTGTACTTGCTGCATTTGCTCTGGTTGAACACGCGGCATTTGCATTTGCTGCATGGGCTGTAACCCTTGCATCTGAACCATGTTGTTTTGGAAGTTCAGGTTTTGATTTCTCAATTTTGGACCTCTCACATTTTGCAATGTACCGACATTAGTGCTTTGTTGAACGACACCATCCTGCACCACATTTGGGCATTCCCCCTTCCAATGCCCCATGCCCCCGCACGTGTGACATGGTGCCATCTTTTTCATCCCTTGTGCGTCATTTTGAACCACAACAGTATTCAAGTCTGGACCGCGATTCACAAAACCTCGACCTCTTGGTTGTGCCTGAAACACACCATTCCCTTGCGGTTGCTGCTGTATCATCTGCTAACTTCAATTTCCCTGTATTCCTGCCTGTGCAGCCCTTATCTGCATCACCATCACTTTCTCCTTCAACTTTTTCTGCTTCAGTTCAATCTCATCACTACAGTATTTCGCATACTGCAGCACCTCATCAATCGGCTTCGCTTGCCAACAGATCAAATGATTCTTAATCATCTGGCTAACCTCTGGTCTCAACCCTTCAACAAACCTTAACACGAGATGGTTCATGTCTTTCGGCTCAATGGTCTCAGTACCACTGTAATGTTTAAATGCCTTCAACAACCTCTCATAGTAAGCATGTATTGATTCCTTAACCTCCTATGAGGTCCGGTCGATTTTCTGCCAAGCAGTCCCTTTCGCCGACACTTTCTGCTTCAAAAACTCAATTACTTTGTGATAGTACTTCATCACCTCCTCAGAGGGTGCTCAGGTCACCTTATCCCTTGCCGGCTCCTGCGTCGGCCAGTCTACCCCTCGCTTGCACTCAAGCCATAAGTCAGACAGAACAATGATCTCAAACAAGGTATTCAAGTCTTCCCAGAGACGTTTTGCAAGCTTCACAAACCTATCTGTTTGCTGATACCACTCGATCGGTTTCTCCCTCAATCTGGGATAATCATTAGTGAAGGATAAGATATCTCCCCTGGACCCCGGTACATGAATTAGAACCCCACCAGCTGTTTCTCTCATGGGGAACATTTTTACTGATTCCGTATCTGGTGAAGCTTTAGCTTGATTTGATCCCGGTCTGTCACCTTTCTCTTTATCTCTTTTCTTTGCCCATCTGCCTTCCGACTTTTCTAAGGCTCCCCAGATTTGCGCACTTTGCAATATTTCTTTTAAATGCGCTTTCATCCCGGCAGACCTCATATGCTCAAAGTCCTTTGAGTCAAAGTCTAACCTGTAACTTCTTTTCAAATGTTTAGTATTCTCGATATCAATATTGTATTTGTCTGCCAGGTTCGCTAACTTCTGATGTACCTTGCCTACTTCTTTAGTGATCTTAGGGCACAGGTATCTCAACTCTGCTTCTGTGTATGACTCTAATCTGTTCACCCCCATTGTTCCGTCCACTAGTTCAGCAGCTTCCACGCCCAGTCTCACAAAGTTCAGGTACTCATCTCCTTGCAACCTTTCCGGTTCCACTGCAGTTACTGTAGTCTTTTGTGAAGCATAAGTCTTCTCTAACCACTCATTTAACTGTTGTACCGTAAAACCTTGCAATGAAATGTTCCCTGCATGCATCATTGGCGACTGTGAAGCATTCGTACTTATTGTCTGTGGTGTTAGCCCTCCTAGCCCTGCCTGCCTCATTGCTTCCAATGGTGCTTCGACCGGACTAAGGTCTAACAAAGATCTCGGTTTTTCGACCGATTGGTCTCCTGGGTCCATTATCTGGGGAGTTCCTATGGACCCTCCTCTTATCACATCTTGGGTCATTACTCCCTGATCACATACACCAGGCTTACCTTGCGCATACAATGGCACTGGTGGACCGACAGTAATCGGCAATGAAATGGCAGGTGGTGTCTGTCCTGGTCCCAAACCTCGTGGAGCCGCAACTCCAAAGGTCTGATCCAATGAAGCCGGGGCAGGTATTAATGGAGGTCCTGCTGCTGGGTTATATCCCGGTATCAGTTGTGGCAGCGGCTGGGGCAGCAATTGCGGAGTTGGCTCAATCTGAACTAACCTCGATTTTGTATATATCGGGTCTGGCGGCACTATCAGATTTGTAGTAGTCTCTAGTACTGGGACGTCTGGATAGATTCTCTGTATCTGTGGTGGAGGTTGCAACTGTATCTGCATGTCTGGCGCAGTGGGTACACTGATACCATTCTGTATCGAACCCGTATCACTAGTCTGTACTGTATCAGTAACTCCCTTCTCCTGCGTCTGGTTCCCAGGACCCGCGCTAGTGCTCGGGACATTGTCGCTTACCGCATAAGGTGGCGGGCGATCATGCAATAGCTGATTTAAAAATTCTTCGTTATCTGAATCATCTTCTTCTTCCCAAGATCTCTTAGTTTCTTTAGGCTTACTAGAGTCTTTGTCTGTTTTACATGTGGCTTTCTTTCCCTGCGTCTCATCTCCCTGTTATTGCTGGGAACAATTTTAATCCATCAACTATTCCCCGTCTTCACATTTTGCTCTCCTTATCCCACCCAGCTTCTGCCAGAGTCTTTTCTGCCCTTTTCAGTCTTCTTTGGAACTTTTCTTGTCTCTGTTTAAGGGCCATTAAATCCCAAATCGCTAAAGCCTCATACTGAGCTGGCCTTGGAGGTGGCTTTTGTACACTTAACATCCACCTTAAATTCTCTAGAACTCTCGTATTGAACGTCCCGTGTTCTGGGAACGCCAAACATCCCTCTTTTTCTGGTAATTTGCGCCACTGTTTCATCCATAAACAAGGCGTGACACCTTTTTCCTCCATGACAATGTAAGCCGGAGTTCCCTCAGGCGGTGTAGGTTCCCCTTCACTCGCCATGATGTATGTGTCTCCTTTCAGAGCACTCTTAAAAGCTTTGACAAAATTAATCTTTGCGTCTTTTCTTTTGTTTGTATTTAATCAAGAAGTGACTTTAATTCCCAGGACACTCTTCACCCACCTTTCTCAACCTATTGCCTCTAACGGACGGCAGCCAATCTGTGCGCGACCCCTCTCGACAACTGACCTATCTCAGCGCGGCACCACTGACGTCACACTCACACACTGCAGCTGACAAAGTCTTGCGGCTCGTTTGCCCCTCACTAAGTTCACACCAAACTAATGCAAAAATTACTGCGAGCACCTTAACAACACAACACAAATTTGCCGGTTTACTACAGGAAGGGTACACATTCGCTTCAGAACTTTACAGAGATTTCACTTGAAGCCTCGGCCGCTACTCTCTCCTTCTCAGTTCCCGCACCCGCAAGCAGAATTCGACCCGCAAATCCTACTCTCGACTTGCCAATGGTTCATTCTAGTGCACTTTAGAACTTGCCAAATCTCCATCGAAGGTTTCACACATACAATTTGACTCAAACCTGACTTGCCAACCACGCCCGATTGACCTAATTAAACCGCACAAATTACAACATAAACCCAAGTGTCTCCTACACTTGTCAATATACTCCGGAGTCTTAGACCACGACGGGTACGTACATGAACAACCAACCACGTGGATAATTTTGAGCACAAAGCGCCACACTCATATGAAGTACGCCGACTTCCCTACTCTCATACTGCGGAGTACGCCCACTCCTACTAAAACAACATTACCTGGCCTAGATACACACAAACTTCACAATTCACCTGCGAAATGCATAAGCTGAGCAAGCGCAAACCCTACACCATACATGCTATGACGCCGAGAACATTCCCAACTCACTTAGGCAGGCTCCGAGATCCCAGGAAAGTCATGGTGAATTTAGCAACGCATCATATCTCCAATTTGCATTATCTCAGAAAAACAGTCTAAACAATAATTCTCCGTCCTAGGGCCCCAAAGGGCCAAACCGTCGCTCTGCTACCAGAACTGGTAACGCGTCCCCTTTATGATAATTTATTAAACATCAGGACTTGTTTTAGGCCAATGAATCTTTTGACCCAGTTGAAAGACACCTTAGAACGAGATAGCTAATTTCAATATGTCAATCAATACATCAATAATGTCATCAATATTTATCACAACAATGCATTTCACTTTAGTCAAAGTCATTAATCAAATCAAGACACTACCATGACCTTTCAGTCATGAATAATCACACCAGATTAGTAGAATTTTATAAGTTTTATTCCCTATTAGTTACAATCTAATAGCAGGTGCGTCAATCTCAAAACCAAGAAACATAATAGCATAGTCACAAAATGGCAACTTTGGTAAGATTTCATTAAAGCGAGAATCACAAACATCAGAACATAACACGGCGTGAACATAGATCAATTTAGCAGAATGTCAATAACGCGTCAGTTCAACAAAGCATAGTCTCGGTCGTTTTGTCTATTTGCGTCAGTTTTTGGTGAACACCTGTCCTAACCACTGATTAGCATTAGCATGTTGGGCTTCATGCAAAATAATTTAGAACAACAATTGGAAAACATCTAACTATGGTTGCTGTCAAAAGTAAGCAGTTGGTACCTAGAAAGGAAAAGCAAACAGACAAATCACAAATGCATTGTCATAATTACCCTCCAAAGTTTAGGTCAGCGCACAGGTTCAGTCCTCGCCTTCAGGACATCAGTCAATTCGCCATCAGTCAGAACTCAGCTCCGGGGCAAAAAGGTCACTTCCCTCATAAGGAGGTAAAGTGTAAAATGGACAATCTAAGGGCGAGGATGGTTTTAAGTAAATCACCAAGTCACCAAACAGAGTGACAGAGTTTCTGGATAAAATCAATAGCATTCCCTAACCTGCCTAAATGACTCCCCGTGACATGGGTTTTATCCCTTTTTCGTTGTACATTCCCCCAAAATTCTGTTGGACATTTGTTATATCCCACTATCTTTAACCACCAGAAAACACATTAGGGAATCTAACTCTTCACCCCATATTACTTTACAAGTCTTTGATTGGTCTTCATAATTGACGTCTTCAGAGGTGGCACGTCCGGTATGATTTCATCTTTCTGTAATTCTTTGCACATCTTTTGGTCAGCAGTTCCATTGTCTTCACCGGTTTGAATGACCTTGTACATTTCATTAATCTACACTGTTTCAGTTTGCTTTTTACATTTATTCCACGAGCAAGGAAAAGTATGTATGAGAACGGATCTAACATGGTTACATTTGTTTTCTAATTTGAAGAAAAAGAACAGGCAGGGTTGTGTCCTTTTATGAGTGAGCACACTGCAAAATAGGAAAATACATTTAATATGAAAACCAAACAGCTAAACTTCGGCTCATGCTAACTTAAGGCCTATGGGGATTTCAGCACAGATTCAATAACGCAGTCATTAGTACAAACTTATTTAAACGTGATATAAAACATTTTGGTCATTATTATTAGTCTACGTATACATTGGCGGCCCCTCCCCGTGACATGGGTTTTTATCCCTTTTTCGTTGTACATTTCAAGTGCACGTTTAAGCAAAATTACTATTACAGTTTCTATGCAGCATTATCATTAATTCATTCATAAACATTTCATGTTAATATAGATTATATAAGCTACGCTCTCTCACTACCATTTAGTCTCTCTGGACCCCTTTACCAGTGTGCAGTAGTGAACGCGCTGATAGTGATCAGCAGGCTGTGTATCTTGCAACTCACGCTAGGCGTGGTACTTGTGCACGTGGAGATAGCAGTGCGTAATTTGAGCCAGTGGTTGCAGGCGGGGACTTGAACACACTCTTGTGTGGAGCTAGGTCACAGGGACAGTGCTGCGTGACCTGTATGCATGCAGCTTCACGCTCCCCACTGCATGCCAGCGCCCCGGGCCTGGACCACCTCGCCCACGACAAAGTCCAGCCCTGGTGAAGAGCAGGTGGCTGGAGCTGGGAAGGACAGATGCTGACCTGCTTTCAGATTAGGTATTCTCTCACTCTGCATTATTTTGAACTCCTAAATATTTTGAAGACGTCATTTTGTGGTTTGAATAAACGTGCAGTATTGCTATTGTAATTAGCAAACTCTATTTTATTGGGAGAAATCCTCCTCCAAATTAGATCCGAAACAACACAGGTTTCTTCCTTTGCAGCTGCCTATTGGGGAAATCACACAGCGTAAGAACCACACATGCTAGTAACCGAGATGACCACACTCTGGCAACTAACACCCTATTTTACTAACTTCAGCTTAGTGGCTGTACAGTGCTTCACTCTTTTAAACCTTAACCACAACATCCATTTAATAACTGGTGTTCTCAGAAGCTTCTCAGACATGTCGCATAGATTAGCTGCATCTTTTTAGTTTTTCTGAATATGCAACTTCTCTTCTCTATTGGATCCCAGTGCAAATGAGGATCCGATTCAAACTGGCATGTGTTCTTAATTAAACATTCCATGCCAAATTATCAGCATACCTTGAAGAAGGGATCCATAATCTTGCTCCAAAACCGATACACTTCTCAGAATTTGAAACTTTTTTTTATGACCCATCACTTCAAAATGGAAAGTGGCGTGGCGTTTATGTAGCCACATCCACATTCTTGGAGGGTCTGCTACCATCCTTGAACCAAGAGGTTCACTAATAATACCAACTTGTCACCTGGCAAACAACCATCCAGGGCACTCTCTGGATGCTTTCTTCTCTCTGTCTGAACACATCACCTTAACAAGAAGTCTTCGAATCATCTGGAGGGACCAACATCTTGTGATATTGAAATTCAACCTGCCTGCTAGAACCACTATTTGAATGACAAAGACCAATATAACAACCTACAGACAGTGACACATGCCTAACCCCAAGCTGGCAGCTGGGCAAGAGCTTGTATCACCTATCTGCCTTCTTGGCACTCAGTTGAATACCATAGGTTAATCGACTCGCACTTGCTATCAGAGGGTTTTGATAGGTAGATACCCCTCAACGCCGTCTTGTACCCTAACTATTGACTAAAGATTACATAGCTCAATGAAAATATAAAACAAAACAAAAATTAGAATCTCTCCTTACCTTAGGACATCACTGGAAGAAATCCAATTTCCCAAATAGCAAAATAGACTCCCAGTGGCACACCTGGATCTACAACTCATTGATAAAGCAACTGAAATGCATTCAATACTTCCTGTGGTGCTTTGGGAACTGGGAGATCCTCACACATATCTCATTCCAAGATCGATACCCTTCTCTCAAGACCACCTTGGCTCAAGAGCCTAGATCTAGGTACACTAGTTGAGAAGCAAGATGTACAGCCACTCTCCACAGGTGGTAAATAACAATATGGCTTCTACCCACAAACTAGAGCCCATTACTTCTTTTGATTAACTAACCACCACCCATGTCAAGGAACCTCAGCTTGCCTTGCTCATTGTGGAACCTCTATCCATTTCAAACCTTCAAAGACCCCCACCACATAAATAAAAACATCCCTGACCTCAGACACCCACCCCATCAACCTTAAGAGCTAATTCCACAAGCCAATCATAGCTTAGAACCTTGATGACGAATACCAGACAACTACTGACCATTCAGTGGCCCTGTTTTAAGAAAGTTTGTTGAAGGAGCTGCCTTCGTTCAGATCACCGTACCTAATGGAACTAAACAATCTATGCTTCCACCTTGGCAGAGGAACAAATCTGTCATGGTCTTCTTCTGGGACAACTTAAAGACTACAGTCACCAGAAATTGAGTTGCTGCCCTACTGTACCAGTTAATCACCAATGACACAGTTCAAAATCCATCCCTACTTCTGAAGCTAGAGAAACCTGACTGGGTCTCTTGTTACTTCTCCAATAGAGCAAGCACTATCACACTCCCTCCTTTTCACATCCGCTTCCTTCTGAAATGACTCCAGCATGTATAAAGGTTATATCATCTCTGCTCTCTTCTTCAACACCCATATCAGCCTCCTACTGCACCTCTTCAAATCCTTCAGCATATATTTAAGATTGTATTTCATCTTCAGGATATGTAATCTAATATATTTGTGAGATATACCATCAAACATATTTACTAGAGTTTTACCAAGAACTACGGAGGATTGCAAACACCTAATTCCAGTTCAAGCAGGCAAGCATTCTCCCTGGCCAGATCATCAAATTATGCAATCATGACATTTTTACTGTAGAATACATCTTGTGTAAAGTGGTTCCTTGGCTGCCTATTTCGTTAGTTTTAAATCGGCATATAACAGAGTAAACTGAAGTCTACTGTGGAATAAATTAATTCAACTGGTTATTTCGAAAGTGCCTGCTAATATTAATTTTGACCTTAGATCCAGAAACTTGGGCTCAGTTTTGAGTGGGATTGAGAGGGGAAAGGACAGATTAAATTATTATTGATAATGATCTGAAATAACGCTGGATCCTCGCTCCCCTTCATTATTTGGGTGCTTAAGTCACCCAACGTCAGTATTGGAGACAATTCTGAAATTATATGAAAAAAAAAATTTAAGTGTATGTTGCTGTTGAACTAGTATTACTTGATAGTACACCGCTTGGGTTGCATGTGCAGATTCAGATGTTAAACAACATTGTATTGCTTATTAGCTGCCCATTATTATTAGCAAAACACAGGGCGTTTTCGCTGGCTTAATTAAATTACATTTTGTCTGATATTTAAATGGTGAACGTCTGCAGAGATTGGCCTCTTACAGATACCTTTTTGTTTAGTGTGTAGGAATGAATGATGTTTAATGAAGCTATAGTAAACTTGAATGGTCGTTGTAGATTTTTGGAGGTGTCAAAGAGGTTTTTCAGTGACTCCAGTCCAAAGAGCCTTTAAGGAAAAAATCATTCCGACTGTCACCTGAGTAACAGTAGGGTTAGCATTAGATGGATCAATCGGCTTTGAGTTGAATCATTTCTTTATTAGCGTTTTGTCAGACAGAGGGGACATTCCTACCTTAAACACCCTAGTCATCCCAATGCACCCCCCAAATTTCAACACTTTTACCACAAATCAGTGTTTTATGCTGTTGTAAGGTCCTGTTTGTTTCTGGATAGGGCACTGCTCAGTGCTCGGGCTGATGATTAAACTCAGAAGATCAGCTCTGTTTGATCTGCTAATAATAACGTTCCATTTGGGTTTCTTCCAGTCTATGTAGCGCTCCTAGCTGAATGGGGCCTCTTTTAAATCTTTAGCTAAGTAGTTAAGTATGAGACCCTACTGGTTCTTTATGTCTTTTTCCTTCCCATGAGCTGATTTGGCCATTTTCTTCATGCTTAGTATCCACTATGTTTTTTCAAACCATGATGATTCAGGGTGAAAGTTGGTGTACCCCAATGAGCCAGCATAGGTTGTTTCTCTGCTAGCAAAAGAAGGTCACTATGGTCCCTTTCCTGTTCTAAAAAGGATCTATTTCTTGCGCCCACTAGCACAGCTGCTGGACATTCAGCTATTTGTGAACCTGTTACCTGCCTGCAATACCCCTTGCCACACACCTTTCAACATTGGACAAGCCAACAGGATGAGTCAGTGAACCTGTGTGCCTCTCAGGAACTCCAGTCATGCTGGTGTTTAGTGCCACCTCCCCCAGTATAACTTGTAGATGTATTTGTTCTTATCAGGATGTCCTTAATTTGGTTCTCATCTAAAGTGCTGCCTAACGCTTTCTCCCAGACCTTCCAGAAAAGGGATCTTTGCTCAGTATTGCATCTAAAGTAGATGTTACATGCCCCTTGTCATCACAATTAAAAAGGATTTGTTTCAAAAGGGGCGAGGCCTCTAGTTGCTGCTTGTTATAAAGTGGGGTCCAGTACTCCGTGACTAACCTAGCAATAATGAAATTGCTCTCTCTCCTGTTATAGTATGTTTATTTGTGAAGCACACTGTCAACCATGAGGGTATCGTGGCACTGTGCAGATGTATGGCGCTAGATCACAGAGGGGGTGGGGAATTACTCCAGGTCTTCAGCTTCTTGTGGAATTCACAAATAGAGGAGGAGGCTCTAATGTGCAGTGGTAGGTCATTCAAAACTTTCGGAGTGAAGTAAGAGAAGACTTGATCTCTGTTTCTTTGAATGTACGAGATGTGTGCTAGTAGGAGTGCGGCTGAGCAGAGGTGCCTGGATGGTTGATGGGCGTGTATGCAGATGTTCATGTAGTGTGGGCTTGTATTATGTAGTGCTTTGTGTGTGTGGGTTAGGAACTTGAAAAGTGTGCACTTGTGAGTCGGTGGAGCTCCCTTAAGTGTGGTGTAATGTGTCCTGCATGTGTGGTTAAGGGAGAGTCTGGACACTGCATTCTGGACAGTTTGCCATCTTCTCTTGAGGTGTTTGGTAATTCCTGCATAGAGAGACTCCCTAATGTCCAGCCTGCTGATGATGGGGGGGCTAGGTTGACTGTTTCTAGTGTAGATCGATAGCCACTTGTAGATATTTCTTTGCATCTTCAGGGTGTGGAAGCAAGATATGGTGACACCGTTGTTTGGGACAGACATGTACAGTTTGTTATTGATGACGATTCTGAGATTTCTTTCATGTGTGCTGGGTGGGGTGGGGCCTGTGGTCACAACCTTGTTTAAGCTGCTCAAATGTTTTGATGACTTTATTCTGATCATATCACATGTCGTCTTGCTTCCCCTTTTGATTGTCCTGGTCTTTGCAAGCCTGTTTCCCCATAGAATTGTGAAGTGGGAGACGTCACCTCCCATCTAGTTATGTGCTATTGCAAACCCTCTGGTTAACTCCTGTACCTCGGGATACATGAAACTTGGGATCTATTTGCATTTTTGGTATTCGCAGGATTTTCCACAGATGGCCATGCGTAAAGTTGGGTCAGTCATACACAGGGCCACTGAAATTTTAAAGCAGGATTGAGTAAATTATGCGTCAAGAAAAGGCAAATTATGCAGCATAATGCAGCACATTTTGGGATGGTATTACTTCATTATTTTGTACTTGCTAACATTGTCTGGTCATTGGTTGCACCTCAGTGCCAGTTAAACACCCAAATATAGCAATAAGTAAGAGAAAGGTGACCTCTCAACCTTTGTAAAGGGCCTTCCACATTGTGGCATCACATCTTCCTTAGTTTTTAGTAACATTTGAACGGTTTGAGCAAGAAACATTTGTTTCTGTTAAAACCGTGAGATTATGCACCAAAGGATGGATTATATGACACACATACAATCATGCGAAAAAAACTGCAGCCGCACAAGAACTTAATTACAATGGCCCTGGTCATACACCATAATCTTCAGAAAAGCTTTTGGGATACCATCGGCATTTGGCACCGAATCCTTGTGATTAGAAATTGAGTTATGCTTGCTTCAGATTCAGTGTGAAAAGCTGAACATAAACGTTTCATTCTCACTTATAAAGCTGGATGATTAGGTGAGTCCTTTGTTTCTCAGACGTGTACCACAGTGAATGCCATGTATACCGGCGTATGAAGCGGAGGTGCCACGTGTGTATTGAGTTTGATATGAAGCTAGACTGTTCTGCAGTTATTAGACAAGTCCTAAATGTGGTTCCATGTAAATAATACACGTGCGATATGGCTAATTTGGTTTCCTGTACTGCATATAAGTACTTCATTAAACAAACATAAGAAGAATGTGGGTTTAAAGATTACTTGACCCGGACTCCCAGTCCTTTATTCCGTGTAGGAGTATAACGTAGTTTACACCACCGCTTAAAACTAGGTTTGCACAAATGTGAGGGTAGAAATAGAGCACCGAATTATTTTATACCTTTTTATTGTGTCTGGTATTATTGAAAGAGAGAATCGAATATCTAAAAGGCTTCTTTAAAACTATGGCGAGTGCATTTGAAAATATTTTTATTGCAGTCACCGGAGTCGATTGCATTTATTTGTTTTATTTTTTTATTTATCGATTGGTGTATTTTATGTACTTGTGAGTACCATTGTTTATAAATAGACTACATTATTATTTCTAACACTTACAATAAAATGACCTTCCGCGTGACATGCTACAACTATGCTGTTGCAATCAAAATTATATTCAAGCTGAAACATGCTACCCTTAGGCAATCCTGTACTAGGTCCCTCCCTCTGAGCCATTTACCAATGATACTTATGAACCATTTGAAGCTTCGCTCTTCCAAAATCAAGCTCTTCACCTGCAGACAATGGAGGAACTACCAGCTTTGTACTGTTGTTGCCTAAGGGATCCCTCCCCTTAAGGCATCCACTGAAGTAATAAGCTAGGAGTAGTTATAGACTCAGAATATTCATTATTCTTCAGGGGAACCGCGTCTCCAGATAGACTGTCTTCACTTTGCAAACTTTCAAAAGTATCGTCCAACAAATAGGTTCTGGAAAAAGATGTTTCCAGACACCTTCACCCTATTCCTGTTGTGTCAGGGCTACATAGATCATCTGTTCCTAAGAACACCGCTCAAACTAATGTGAATACTTCAAAGAAGACAAAATGCATCTCTCAGATAATTCCAATAACTGCATATCGATGACCATACCACCCCAGGCCTCCAAGTGTGCCACTGGCTTCCTAGGCCAATTGTTCCTCCATCAAGGCATTCTGATTTTCCCAGAAGGCAATCTGCGACACTGAACCGTCCTCCTTTCAGATGGATCTTACATTGCTTATGTAGTATAGATCCCTATGTCCTCGGCTACCACCCCACTAACCATCCAGCCCTACAAACATGTTGTGCATCAGTGGAACCTCGTTTTTTCACCCAGGCAAAAAAACTGAAATTCCTTTTGAGACTAGCAATTTTCAAGACACCGGGGCCCCAAGAAAGCATTAAATGCATGTGCATCTTCCAAATCGAGAACTCTAGACCTTACACACACTAGAAAGAGAATCCATCACCCACACACCGATGGCCAGGCTTCTGTGTGCCTCAAGCTATTTCCCACTCCTCTTTTCTCCATGCCACACTTCAGCGCAGCTGTATGATTTTAGAGAGAGACTTGGACTCCTCCCTTGCTCCTCTTTACTCCGCTCCACTGTCAAGCACAGATGCAGTTTACCTGATAAGAGTACCCATCTGGTCATAACACACAACACCAAAACAATTCTCAGCTAAGCCACACTATAAAGTCACACACTTCCAAGCAAACACATCTTCCAAAGTAGCCCACTACCCGTTAACTGAAAGTATTAGAACATTTTATTTGAGGTATGAGGCGCTCTGCAGGTGTCGCATATACTTTACATCCTCAGACAAATGGAGGATGTACATGAGGTCAAGGCCTTTCTAACATTAAATTTGCAAATGTGGCATGGTACTTTATCCCTTCTGAAATTCCCTTCTCTACCCACACTCAACGACGCTCATTCCTCCTCTTATCCCTGCCACTTACCTTGCTCAGCCTCCCCCTTAAAACTCTCTTCCGCTGCTATAAAAAGACCAACTCCCCAATAAATGTATAACATACAAACCATACCCACACACAAGTGGCACGTGTTTACTTATTACTAAATCATATGTCCTTAGGGCACTGAATGGGTTAATATGCTGTCTTCATGTGCGCTGGTGAAGAATTGGCAACCTGAGGTTCAGTGATCTGTCCTTGCTTGCGTAAGATTACAATAAGGCCTTTGTCTTCCTCTTCAGTTCTCTCTTCCTGTCTCGCTGGGAATAATAGCTATTTTTAAATAGACACAATTCTAATATTACTTAATGGGCATTGCATCTCATTGGTGAACTCTACTGCTAATAAATGAGGTAACATTGGTGTGGCCTGTTGGGCAACATAAATTCAACATTAATGCTGTGACTGACTTCCAGTTCAGCTGCAGGCAAGCTCCTGCTGCACTCCCGTGTGGGTTTGAGGGGAATAATGGCGCATCTCTGGTAGACATAGCAAGAGAAGCAATCCCTACTCAAGAAGGCCCCTTGACCTCTGACCCATTAGTGCCTCCCAGGTTTTCATTAGTATTAAATTGTGTCTTAGACATTAGGTCTTGTAAAAACAAACAAAGAAATTGATTAAATAAGACTGAAATCCTTCATGTGGTACGCTTACTAACCACACCCCTCCAAATTGATATCCTAGCTTGCTGGTAAGCAATGAAAGATTACATCTTTACACACTAACACATCTGGCTGAATTTCATTGATGCTAAACAGCTCACCTGCTGCAAAATATTTTCTTCTTTATGTATAATTTCCATAGAAACTGTTCAGGTGAATACAGTAAGTAGATCACTGAAGAAGATGTCATATTATTGCGTGTGAATGACCAGTGCGCATGCTTCTGCTGGCTCATTAGATGTCAGAGCTCTGTATAGCCTTCTGCGAATGAGATGGCTATAGGCTCCCCATACCGACGGAAGGGGGGCTTTATTGACTATGGAGTATGTATAATGTAGCATGGTTGGTTATTTGGCTGAATGGGTATGCCTGATCACTGCTTAGGCCAGAATTTCTCAGAGATTGAAGGAGATAGAGTACCTGAAGAGGAGGAAAGCCTCAAGGGAAGCTGGGGCTGTACAATGATTTCTGGGAGACCTTGCTTGGGAATTGTCCCTCAAGGTATTGGGACAGGATTTAATACCCAGATGTGCCAAAAGACTGGCCGAAAAACGTGGTTGCAACTTGTACGCAGACTCTTTGCGACCAGTCCTTAATTTTGTTATGTGAGGTTGCATCACAGAATGGACAATCACAGGGTGTCACAGAACTACCAGCCTAATGAATATTAATTAGGTTTGTCACCCCTTGTGAGTACCTTCACGGGAGGGTGGCCTGCAAAGAACAGCAGATCAAATCCATGGATTCACATTCAAAAAACGGAACACATCTTTTTTTAAAAGCAACTAGTGCTACTTATATAGAGGAAATAATGTCCATTTTGGAAAAACATAGGGTGGAGCAGGCAGTGGTTCACAGGACCAATGCTTCTTCCCTCAAGGCTGCCAACACCATTCACAAATGAGAAAGTGTCCCAGGGTGATACCTTCCTCTTTGTGAATAGGTTACAACCTCTTTTGAGATGTTAATAATCGATCAAAGGTTTGCGACCAAAAATGCAGTTGCAAATAATTGATAAATCCATACCAAATTGTAATTGGGAGAGAAGGTTTCTTTCATGTCCCTTCCTAATTGCGATTTGGCATGTGTTGGTAAACCCAGTTTGCGAGTTTGTAATGCTTTTGTGACTTGCAAAATGGGATAATACATACCAAAAATACATTTTGCCTTTGCAAACCCTGTGTTTTTGTGAATGACCGGGTATATATTCTGAATTACAGGGTTTGTGACTTCAAAATGACTTTCTACATCTGGCCCTTAGTGATTAGAACAAGTCAGACAGGTGGATATTAGGGTCAGTCTGAACCACTGGTGGGGTGTTCTGTGGTGTGGATTAGTTTCCTCCTGTCTAAAGGACAGAGTGGCTAAGTCTTATCCAACATACAGCACTGTGGGCTCCATATGTAGCGAAGTAAGAAGTAAGGCATGTAAGGTATCACCTTAGAATTACAAACCTGATAGTTGGGTCTGAGCACTGAGATTACATTACTGTAGAGGTTTTCAAAGAGAGGGCGAAGGTGGGGTTGTTTTGCTCAGTGTAGACTCTCTGGCTTTGGACTATCCAGCCAGTAGCACAGTAGTTCATGCACCTAGTTTTGGGGGTGGCCTAAATATGATGCCACAAGACCAGGAGCGAAGAGAGACAACAGGTATTGCTGATTATGGGCCGAAGAAAGTGAGATTTTATCTTAGAGTAGAGGTGCATTGTGATCCAGGCTTGATCTCGAAGGTTTGACTCAAGCCCACTCACCTGAAAGGGGGTCGTATGACGAGCACAATACTTGTTCATTTGTGTATTTCCCACATTAAGGGAATTAATCTCAGAGTACCAACTCCTGTGTTTATTTGGGGAGGTCTAGTGATGCAGTTCCAAGAATGACAACATCCAGGTGTAAAAACTGTAATATACAGTTTGGGCCCTGGTGCACCCACCTAGATGAATGCAGACTTGTCACCCACACTAGGTAACAACGCAGGACCAGCCTACCTGAACCACCGCATCTCCTTCCATACCCCCTCCAGACCCTTCCGCTCCGCCCAGATGACCCTGGCCACCATCCCTCACATCTGCAAAACCTCTGCCGGACGACGATCTCTCACCTACACTGCAGCAAGGAGCTGGAACAACCTCCTCCTGCACTTCAGACAAAGCCTGTCGTTCACCATCTTCAGGAAGAACCTCTAGACATGGCTCTTCAGGTGAGGCCCCTCTCCTTCCCTCCCCCCCCCCCCCCCCACCCCAGCGCCTTGAGATCCTTACAGGTGAGTGGCTGCGCTTTACAATACTGATTGATTGTAATGTAAGCTCTCTCCTATTAGCACAGGTTGAGCGACCTTTGATGCCATGCCTGGGTACAGGGAACTGCTCCCTACCCCATAACCATAGCTCCAGAGGGTGGAGTAACAATGGCTATATTTGTGTGAGCGTGCATAGAGATAGTATTTAAAACCCATTACGGCATCAATTTTATCTACAATTATTAAAACCACATTTAGTGGTGGGTCTTTTTTTTGTGCAACAGTGTACATTACACAACTCCTTTAACCCTGCCAGAATTGTGCCTTATAACTAAATGGCAAAAAGTGATGTTAGGAAATTCTTGACTCAATAGGTAATCTTGGTAATTACTCTTGGCACGTTTAATTCCATCAATTTTAACTCATTATTGCCAGTACAGAGAACAACTGTACCTGAATCCCTATTTGCCCCAGCACAAAAGAGGTAGTCCAGCTGCACTGCTATGTCACATACCATTGAATATAATACAGCCTACTTTGTACCAATGGGTCGGATTGGTTCAAACAACATCACCTTTGCGCTGCCTAAGTAAATTACCCTAAGTTGTTTTTAAAGTGTTTTAAGCATTTCCATCCATAACGTTTGTGCTGTTTGTCAGGTTAGTTGATTGCCTTCCTGTCTACATGGTGGGTTGGGATGGTATTATCTGTGAGGCAGCGTATGTTACTCTCTCATTATGGCTAAACACATGGGCTACTGAAGACTGAAAATATACGTTGTCTCTCATTGATGTGCTTCGCCAGGCTGAAGTCAGGGAGAGAGCCCGGTTCACGCATGTAAAAAACACCTTGATGAAAAAACACATAAACTACATCGATATCTGACATAACCCTGAAACGGAAAGACATAGTAGTTTGCAAAAGGTAAGAATTGCTCTCCATCATGGTATTGACCCACAGGGTTAGACAACTCCCATTCAGGTGTGTGACACATAAATGTGCTGGAATTAAACTGTTCTGTGGCTTTAAAGTATACTTCAGACTGAACCACCTCTGACTAAGGCACTGTTATAATATTTGGAATCTTACACCTAGATATGTTCACAGAAAATGTGAATAAATCCATTTTGAGTTCATTACATTGTGAAGGTGCTCCACTGACTTTGTCCCAGTTTGGACATCTTATAATTGTAGAAGCAAATGGTTCCTCCTAGCATGCTGGGCCAGCACATATGTGTGGAAACTAATTTCAGCTACATCAGTCTGTAATAAATAACCCAGGAACTCTTTAATATTTCAATATCTAAATATTTCTAGCTGCCATAGAGGCAATACTTAACACGACTAATCACATTTTAATAAAATGTTATATGTTGCACATTTAATTCATTGATTTTGATTTTGACTGCTTGACACTATATCTCCCAGTCAATATAGCTTATTGTGTAGTATTTATTGTGAATTAAATGACATTTTAAATTTTTTATGTCTGTACGAAGATGAGACTGTCAAACTGTTTTTACATTGTATTAGGGCTACATGGATTTAAGGGCCACGGTCCGAAATAAACTATTTTCTGTATGGGGAAAAAACCTCTCTTATCTCCAAGATTAGCAGTTCAAACAGGAATGGTCTAGATTTCATTAGGTAGTTTACACTTTATATTTGAACTACATTTTATGTTCTGTAGTAACAGTATTTAATTTCATTGCGCTGACCCAACCACGCTTTCCAACTACATGTCCATTTCCCTCCCACCATACTCATCAAAGGAACTAGAGAATCTAATCAACTGACACCTCACCAACCACCTAAGCAGCAATTCCACCATCTTCATGACCGAAGTCGCTAACTGAATGAAAGCCAACTGTCTCAAACTCAACGTCGACAAGACAGAAGTAGTGATCTTTGGCAAGAAGCCTTCACCCTGGGATGTCTGCTGGTGGCCAGAAAACTCTGACCCACACCCTGAACACAAGCCAGGAGTCTCGGAATAATCATCAACAGCAAACTGGACATGACCGCACAAGTCCATGTCATCACTGCATCCAGCTTCCAAACCTTGAAGATGCTGAAGGAAATATCCTCAAACTGCTCCCAAGCAACACTAGAACAAATGTCTCTTACGCCCTAGTCATGAGCAAGTTGGACTATGGGAACACCATTTATGTGGGGATCACCAAGCAACTCAGTAGAAGACTACAAACCATACAGAACTCGGCAACCAGACTCTTCCTCAACCTCCCACACACAGAACTCGCATCATACCATACCACAGGGAATTACACTTGCTCCTGATACACAAACATGCTCGATTCAAAATCCACACACACTCATTAAAGGCACTACACAATTCAGGTCCCACCAACCTGAAGAGTCTCATCTCCTGTCACCAACCACCCAGACACCTCTACATGACTCCTACTTGCACCAGTCCATGCTTAAACAGATGCAGATCAGGAGGAATGGTGTTCTCTTAAATTGCTCACAAACCGTGGACAACCTCCCACTCCACATCAGCACCCCCTTCTCCCTTCTCCCTTCTTCAATGAACCAGCCTACCATAGGCAGAGCTAGCCACTCACTCCTGCTCAGCGCCAGGATAGTCATGCAGTTGATAATGCACTTTAGAAATTTAATATAACATAACATCTAAGTGATGTCTAGGTATTGTTTAATGTACTGCATGCATTTTTATAGTTCAGAGAAAAAGTGTATGTGATTATTGATATTCTTGGATTGAAAAAATGTGAGGAACCAAGAGTATGCTTAGAAGTGTCTTGTGCTCACTGTGCCACTGGAACCAAGCTGCATCAGACTGAAAATGTCCAGTAGGCCAAAACCGGTCCTAGGTTGCTTGTATTCTGGTTCAGAGAGGACCTGGCTTGGAAGTTCAGGCAGGACTGTTCCTATTGGAGCAGGATTACGGCTGATTTGCATATTACTAGGTCTAATCTAAGGTGGAATGGTGGGTTAAAAAACTATGGTTTGGAATGCTACCTTGAGCGATTGCCAGGGATTACATTGTTTGCAAGCATTCCTCCAATCATCTTTTGATAACATGTAAGACAAAGTAGGAGACTCCAATCAGGATCTCCCGAAAGCCTACAATGAATTTAGCTGGCACAAGAAGCAGGCATCCTTCATGTAGGTTTATACTTAAAAAGTGCACACAAATAAAAACTCCTTTTATGGACTATGCAATATAGAACAATATTATACAGCTGGCACGCAAATAAAATATTGTAGGAATAAAGTATATAATGATCATCGTACAGCCATATGTAAACCTTACCAAAAAACACATACCCTTCTCCATCCTCGTCTTAGATATAATTTTTCTTTCCTTTATTATTATAAATTTTTTTAAAATACATACTTGCTCATTTATACATTCATCATTTATCTTGATACATCCTCCCACACTTAAGAAAACCCAATACAATAAACACTTCCAGAGCAATATAAACGTTTTCTTTCATATAGTATCTATAATGTTGACGTGGCATTTCAGTGGTCTTTCAGATGGTTCACCCCACCTTCTTCAGGACAAATTTTATAGATAGTATGTGTAAATAACTGTTTTTTTTTTTAAATGGCAATATAATAGTGTTCTATATTGTGAAGTCCATAAAGGGAGTTTTTCTTTGTGTACTCATATTAACCCTGTCCCTTCATAGTTAAAAAGTAACACACCATTTTTTGGCATAAGTTTAATTGCCATTCCGTTTCCTCGTGAGCATTTCTTTGTGAACTACAACTGCATCATAGTTCATCTCATTGTTTGTAATCTCATTATAATATAATGAAAAAATATCAAATTAATTTTATGTGGATAATTTGCTTAGGTTTGGCATTAGCCAAGACCCTTTCATTTAACTAAAATTATATCCGTTAAAGTACTATGTATAGGAGCTTTCAGCCAGCGTTCTTCATCCAGTAGTCTGTTAGTGTGTGATTCACGTTTCTTCCTCCCACTACAGCATGCAGACAGCATGGTGAAATATGTCAGCCCACTACACCCATTTTCAACTCCACATTGAGTAGCAGCATTCTGCCCTTTCGCAAGGAGCACATCCAGACACACACACAGTAGTGCTGTGCATGCCTTTTGAAAGCAAAAACTAATGTTGCCTTTAGACAGTTTGTTTTTCTGGATAATCAAGAGCCTGGCACCGTCTTCTGCAAAGGTTTGTAAAACTCCTGACAAAAACAAAGCATTTACAAAACCAAAAGGCTGTCAACTCCAGACCTATTGACTTTGCTCATCCTTGCTTAGGATAGGGTTGGACAAGAGGGTAAGGGACAAGGATTTAAGGATACGATTAAAGGATATTTGGTAAGGGTAAAGGGCAAAAGAGTAAAATTTAAATGGTAAGTAGTTGAGGGTCAGGCATTTGGTGTAGAGGGTACCAATAAGGGGGAAGGAATTAAGGGTGGAATAGTAAGGGGCTTAAGGTTAAGTAGGTAAGAGCTTAAGATCATAAAGGAAATGTAGAAACTAATGGGTTTGGTAAAGCATAAGGGCTAAGTGTACGTGATCATTTTAAAGGGTAATGGCAACTAGGGCTAATGTTAATGGTCAACATGGAAGAGGTTTAAGGTGTGAAGGTAATGAGGTTAGTGTAATGAGGTTAGTGTAATGAGGTTAGTGTAATGAGGTTAGTGTAAAGAGGTTAGTGTAATGAGGTTAGTGTAAAGAGGTTAGGGTAAAGGTCAGGGACTAAAGATGAGAGGTTAGGGAGCTGAGTGTAAATGTAAGTGGCTATTGGTAAGGGCAAACGTGATAAAGGGTAAGGAGCAAGCGATGCGGAGATAGGGGTGTAAAGATAAGATAGTAAGTGTAAGGGGTTAATGATAAGCAGTGATGGGTAAAGTTAAGAGGATTAGTGTTTAAGGATAATGGAGCACGCATGCAAGAGGTTAAGGATGCAAAGTTACAGTGTAAGTGTTGGGGGAAGGGGAAGCACATAAAAGGAAGGAGTTAAGGGTGAGGGGTAAATGTAATCGATAAGAGGTTTAAGGGTAAAAGTTAAAGGTAAGGGGTTAACAGTAAATGGGCAGTGCAGTAAGAATTCTAGGGTATGAATCTAAGGGGTTAAATGTACGGGGTCCTAGGTATTAAGATTTACAGTAAGGGGTCTAAGGAGTTTTGGGGGTAATTTATGTATAGTAGAGGAACTAATTATTAATAAGAAGTGTAAGGTAACTGTTATGAGATAAATGCACAAACAAGATGGTAACATTAAAAAGTCAAAAAAATGGCTTGCCCACAAAATGGCAAGGAAATGGAAAATGAGGAAAAAGCTGCAAGGAGATTATAAAAAATAATTGGCAAGTGGATAAACCGTTTATTTCCCTTCTTTGTTAGTCTTACACAGAAGGGCTGGTACTGCCCTATTTAGAGAGTAACATATCTTTGGGTACTATTCCATAGCATGCACTCCACCTCTGCAAACAAATACTGGTGCAGCACCAATCGTTAAATCACAGTCTTTGAGAGAAGTAGTTGTGTCACTACGTTTAAAGCTTCGAAGCCCTCCAGTGATGAACCCTACTGTGCCGTACGTAGTACTGCATTGTTGCCGATAAGTACCCCATCTCTCAAAGTTGAAGTGTTGTGCCTTAGAATCTAATGTTCTCATAACTCTTCCCCCCCTCCCCACCCCCCCAAGTGTTACTCCCATCAAACAGTCGAGCAAACTGGCTGCTTTGACCTGTCACTCAAGGAGTTAGTTTTAGAAGCAACTTCACAGAATGGACAAGTAGTGTTAGATCCAGGCTTCCAGACCAGCCTCTTATAAAGAGACTTATAGCAACAACAATGATAGCTACTGTGTGCATTGCCTGCAACCTGCTGTCAGAAGAGTACAGTTCACACTACTGCTGTAGGAGGCTGGCCTGGCTTATAGTGGGTACCTGATGGTACTTACACCTTGTGACAGGCAGGGGAGGAATTTAAGTTACCTCTCCAGACCTTTTACAAAGACCCATCACGAAGACATCTCTCAAAGTTATACGAATTTACATTTTGAAACCAATATTATTCATTTTTGTGGCTGGTTTTGTATGTGCCAACCAGTTTGACAATAAGCACATCATATTTATACATGCTACTAAAAGTAAAGTAAAAGATTCCAGCTTTGGACTGACAAATGGAGAATCCAAGGTATCTTTCCCCTTTCTAGGTAGTAACATCTTTGGGGGTTTTATGCTCTTCCAGTATGACTGTTCCAGACGTAGGTCAGGACACCTGCACATGAGACGCCACGTACATCCGTTGAGATTCTGCGTCAGAGAATCCGTGTGTACTGGTGAAATATGAAATATTGATATTTAGTCCACATCCAGGCACAGTCGACCCACTTACGATTGCTTAAACCTGAATGCACACGATAAATAAGAAAATAAAGGGGAACTGCAGCTGATATTGCGAGGTACCAGGGACCCAGCAAAAATGTGCACGGGTCAGGCAAACGCGCTTCCAAAGTGATGCCAAGCCAGTCCCAGTGCGGCGGCCCGTGCAAAACCAGATGGACCAGTGCGGGAATCAAAGTGAGGCAGTGCAAGGAGCCGAGAAAACCGCCATGTTCACGGCTTTTGTTTGCTCGAGCAAATATTGTAAAACAAACAAGACATAATCTCCCACCAACCATGATGACAGGGTATGTCAGTAGCAGCCCCGCCGCCTCCGCTCAAACATCATTCAAACCTAATTTATTCAACACCTTTTTTCCTCAGGTCACCTCGTGCCGTTGGAGTGGAACCATCATGTCTGTGCAGACAAGGCTGGGCTACACAGAGTTTGCTCTAGTGAAGGCCACTAGTCCCTCCATTCGGTTCTCCACTGTGAGACCTCAGCTGGGAAGAGTAGGCACATGGGGACTGGTGCCCCGGGCTCCGATGTTGAATGAGTATTTGTTACTGTCAGTACTAGTGAATTCATGCACATTATATTGTTCTTCCGGATCTCGAGTGTCCAGCGTAGTCATTAAGAAATACAACAAGGTTTACCTTCAATAATAGATATTTTTAGCTAAATTAGTTTAGCAGTTTGTAATCCAGCCTGAGTTACCAAAACCTGAAGGGAATGAAATCTTAAATATTTATTTAATAATATGTACCCACTGGTCCCTGGGACTCCAATTGAGAAGATTGCACGATTCTTTTGTAAACATATAATTTAATGGATGGACTGACAGCAGGTAAAGAATGTATGTATCCATGACTCCGCTATATGAGTGCCCTTTTAACTGGGGACTACCAGAACAGTCAAAATAGGACTACAGTGACCCTTCTGTTTGGCAGTAACAGAACATCTGTTCAACACGTGCCTTGGATGAAGATGTGCCCTTATTTCTCTAGGTTTGCAGCGTTTGGAATAAGGCAGTGCCCCCACTACCCTGGACTGACGCCATTTGAACTGGGAATCATAGGACAGCGCCACAAGGTCTCGAGTGTTACGCAGTGGTGCAGGGCCTCAGTGCTTTGAATTGTTTCACTCGCATTTACTCTAAGGCAAATTACATTAGATTGGACAACTAAGTGTAGTAACCAGCTGAGCTGAGTATATCATGTGAACTACCACGAGGGGGACCTGCAGAGCTGTTCAAAGTGACCAGCATACTGAAAACCACATGACTGCACATCTGCTTCTCATACTTCATCAACCAATACATTACTATGCGCTGTGCCCTATAACACAATAACCACATCTTGGTGGTCATCACGCATGACATAGAAACACTTCCCACATAGGATCAAAACAAAGGCAACATCCTTTCAACCACACACTTTAGACGGTGTAGCGTGCTGCTCCTATAGGCAAGTGGTTCAGCTGCCCTCATAGGGGTATTAAGCGCTACATAAATGCTGCAATACAGTTCAATTTGTTGCAGTGTAGCATTTCTGTAGTGATTCGTATTGCTGATGTGGCCACAGTTCATGAACTTTGACACACATGGGTTGTATTGCAGATACGGTAAAGGCTGGGTGGTTGGTCTGCAAAGTGGTGTGTAAAAAATGAAGTATTTTCAACACGAGCAGTGGTTAGGAGAAAGAAAGGCCCAGGGGCTGTGATGAATGAGTAGGTATGTGGACTTTAACTTGTGCTTTACAGGAAACTGTGGGAAGTGCTAGTGAAGATCAACAAAAGATAAGTAAACACTGGTTGGGGTGACAAGAGCTGTACAGCAGGAGCAAGGCAAAAAAGTCAATGATAGGACTAAAAGGAAACCAGGATCTACACCCTCTCCACCCAATCCCCTTTTGGCAAGTTTAAAAGTAAAGAGTAGATAAGAGTGACAGATGCCCGAGGGTGTTTATAAAATGCATATTTCAGAGAAAAGATGTGCTTCACATACATGCTAATAGACCTGAATCGGACAGAAAAGTCCCGATTTTTGAAGCAAAACATGGCTTTGTTTTGTCTCTCCCACCTGAAATTGCCTCTCTTGTACTAGAAGTCAGTTGGGAAAATATATTCTTTAATTATTTTTTTTTAAATGCCCACTTCCTTCTTCTAAAATGTTGGCATTTATGCATTCACAGCCCGGTACAGGAAGCGCGGAGAGCAAAGGAAACCGTGCTTGTAGCAAAAGACATGAACCCATAAAATATAATGGAAAATGTTTTTTTTTTTTTTTAAATATCGACATCGAAAATCGGTCATTAACCACTTCGCTGCCAGGCCTTTTCCCCCTCCTGTGCCAGGCCTTTTTTTGCCTATTTGGGGCAGTTCGCGCTTAGGCCCTCATAACTTTTTGTCCACATAAGCTAACCAAGCCAAATTTGCGTCCTTTTTTTCCAACATCCTAGCGATTCTAAAGGTACCCAGACTTTGTGGGTTCCCCTGAAGGAGGCCAAGAAATTGGCCAAAATACAGGGAAAATTTCGTTTTTTTCGAAAAAATTGGAAAAAGGGGCTGCAGAAGAAGGCTTGTGGTTTTTCCCCTGAAAATGGCATCAACAAAGGGTTTGCGGTGCTAAACTCAGCAGCTTCCCAGCTTTCAGGAACAGGCAGACTTGAATCCGAAAACCCAATTTTTCAACACAATTTTGGCATTTTACTGGGGCATACCCCATTTGTGCAATTTTTTGTGCTTTCAGCCTCCTTCCAGTCAGTGACCGGAATGGTCATGAAACCAATGCTGGATCCCAGAAACCTAAACATTTCTGAAAAGTAGACAAAATTCTGAATTCAGCAAGGGGTCATTTGTGTAGATCCTACAAGGGTTTCCTACAGAAAATAACAGCTGAAAAAGAAAAATATTGAAATTGAGGTGAAAAAAACATCAATTTTTCTCTACTTTTTACTCTGTAACTTTTCCCTGCAATGTCAGATTATCGAAAGCAATATACCGTTACGTCTGCTGGACTCCTCTGGTTGCAGGGATATATAGGGTTTGTAGGTTCATCAAGAACCCGAGGAACCCAGAGCCAATAAATGAGCTGCACCCTGCAGTGCGTTTTCATTCTATACCGGGTATACAGTAATTCATTTGCTGAAATATAAGGAGTAAAAAATAGCTATCAAGAAAACCTTTGCATTTCCAAAAAGGGCACAAGATAAGGTGTTGAGGAGCAGTGGTTATTTGCACATCTCTGAATTCCGGGGTGACCATAGTAGCACGTGAATTACATGGAATTTCTCAAATAGATGTCTTTTTTACACACACCCCTATATTTGGAAGGAATAAATGTAGAGAAAGACAAGGGGCAATAACACTTGTTTTGCTATTCTATGTTCCCCCAAGTCTCCCGATAAAAATGATACCTCCCTTGTTTGGGTAGGCCTAGCGCCCGCGACAGGATATGCCCCAAAACACAACGTGGACACATCACAGAAAACAGAGCTGTTTTTAGCAAAGTGACTACCTGTAGATTTTGGCCTCTAGCTCAGCCGGCACCTAGGGAAACCTACCAAACCTGTGCATTTCTGAAAACTAGAGACCTAGGGGAATCCAAGGAGGGGTGACTTGTGTGGCTCGGACCAGGTTCTGTTACCCAGAATCCTTTGCAAACCTCAAAATTTGGCTAAAAAAACACATGTTCCTCACATTTCTGTGGCAGAAAGTTCTGGAATCTGAGAGGAGCGACAAATTTCCTTCCACCCAGCATTCCCCCACGTCTCCCGATAAAAATGATACCTCACTTGTGTGGGTAGGCCTAGCGCCCGCGACAGGATATGCCCCAAAACACAACCTGGACACATCACAGAAAACAGAGCTGTTTTTAGCATAGTGACTACCTGTAGATTTTGGCCTCTAGCTCAGCCGCCACCTAGGGAAACCTACCAAACCTGTGCATTTCTGAAAACTAGAGACCTAGGGGAATCCAAGGAGGGGTGACTTGTGTGGCTCGGACCAGGTTCGGTTACCCAGAATCCTTTGCAAACCTCAAAATTTGGCTAAAAAAACACATGTTCCTCACATTTCTGTGGCAGAAAGTTCTGGAATCTGAGAGGAGCCACAAATTTCCTTCCACCTAGCGTTCCCCCACGTATCCCGATAAAAATGATACCTCACTTGTGTGGGTAGGCCTAGCGCCCGCGACAGGATATGCCCCAAAACACAACGTGGACAAATCACAGAAAACAGAGCTGTTTTTAGCAAAGTGACTACCTGTAGATTTTGGCCTCTAGCTCAGCCGCCACCTAGGGAAACCTACCAAACCTGTGCATTTCTGAAAACTAGAGACCTAGGGGGATCCAAGGAGGGGTGACTTGCGGGGCTCGGACCAGGTTCTGTTACCCAGAATCCTTTGCAAACCTCAAAATTTGGCTAAAAAAACACATGTTCCTCACATTTCTGTGGCAGAAAGTTCTGGAATCTGAGAGGAGCCACAAATTTCCTCCCACCCAGCGTTCCCCCACGTCTCCCGATAAAAATGATACCTCACTTGTGTGGGTAGGCCTAGCGCCCGCGACAGGATATGCCCCAAAACACAACGTGGACATATCACAGAAAACAGAGCTGTTTTTAGCAAAGTGACTACCTGTAGATTTTGGCCTCTAGCTCAGCCGCCACCTAGGGAAACCTACCAAACCTATGCATTTCTGAAAACTAGAGACCTAGGGGAATCCAAGGAGGGGTGACTTGTGTGGCTCGGACGAGGTTCTGTTACCCAGAATCCTTTGCAAACCTCAAAATTTGGCTAAAAAAACACATGTTCCTCACATTTCTGTGGCAGAAAGTTCTGGAATCTGAGAGGAGCTACAAATTTCCTTCCACCCAGTGTTCCCCCAAGTCTCCCGATAAAAATGATACCTCACTTGCGTGGGTAGGCCTAGCGCCGGCGACAGGAAACACCCCAAAGCGCAACGTGGACACATCCTAAATTTTGGAAAAAAACAGAGGTGTTTTTTGCGAAGTGCCTACCTGTAGATTTTGGCCTCTAGCTCAGCCGGCACCTAGGGAAACCTACCAAACCTGTGCATTTCTGAAAACTAGAGACCTAGGGGAATCCAAGGAGGAGTGACTTGCGGAGCTCGGACCAGGTTCTGTTACCCAGAATCCTTTGCAAACCTCAAAATTTGGCTAAAATAACACATGTTCCTCACATTTCTGTGGCAGAAAGTTCTGGAATCTGAGAGGAGCTACAAATTTCCTTCCACCCAGCGTTCCCCCACGTCTCCCGATAAAAATGATACCTCACTTGTGTGGGTAGGCCTAGCGCCCGCGACAGGATATGCCCCAAAACACAACGTGGATATATCACAGAAAACAGAGCTGTTTTTAGCAAAGTGACTACCTGTAGATTTTGGCCTCTAGCTCAGCCGCCACCTAGGGAAACCTACCAAACCTGTGCATTTCTGAAAACTAGAGACCTAGGGGGATCCAAGGAGGGGTGACTTGCGGGGCTCGGACCAGGTTCTGTTACCCAGAATCCTTTGCAAACCTCAAAATTTGGCTAAAAAAACACATGTTCCTCACATTTCTGTGGCAGAAAGTTCTGGAATCTGAGAGGAGCCACAAATTTCCTTCCACCCAGCGTTCCCCCACGTCTCCCGATAAAAATGATATCTCACTTGTGTGGGTAGGCCTAGCGCCCGCGACAGGATATGCCCCAAAACACAACGTGGACATATCACAGAAAACAGAGCTGTTTTTAGCAAAGTGACTACCTGTAGATTTTGGCCTCTAGCTCAGCCGCCACCTAGGGAAACCTACCAAACCTGTGCATTTCTGAAAACTAGAGACCTAGGGGGATCCAAGGAGGGGTGACTTGCGGGGCTCGGACCAGGTTCTGTTACCCAGAATCCTTTGCAAACCTCAAAATTTGGCTAAAAAAACACATGTTCCTCACATTTCTGTGGCAGAAAGTTCTGGAATCTGAGAGGAGCCACAAATGTCCTTCCACCCAGCGTTCCCCCACGTCTCCCGATAAAAATGATACCTCACTTGTGTGGGTAGGCCTAGCGCCCGCGACAGGATATGCCCCAAAACACAACGTGGACATATCACAGAAAACAGAGCTGTTTTTAGCAAAGTGACTACCTGTAGATTTTGGCCTCTAGCTCAGCCGCCACCTAGGGAAACCTACCAAACCTGTGCATTTCTGAAAACTAGAGACCTAGGGGGATCCAAGGAGGGGTGACTTGCGGGGCTCGGACCAGGTTCTGTTACCCAGAATCCTTTGCAAACCTCAAAATTTGGCTAAAAAAACACATGTCCCTCACATTTCTGTGGCAGAAAGTTCTGGAATCTGAGAGGAGCTACAAATTTCCTTCCACCCAGCGTTCCCCCAAGTCTCCCGATAAAAATGATACCTCACTTGCGTGGGTAGACCTAGCGCCGGTGACAGGAAACACCCCAAAGCGCAACGTGGACACATCCTAAATTTTGGAAAAAAACAGAGGTGTTTTTTGCGAAGTGCCTACCTGTAGATTGTGGCCTCTAGCTCAGCCGCCACCTAGGGAAACCTACCAAACCTGTGCATTTCTGAAAACTAGAGACCTAGGGGAATCCAAGGAGGGGTGACTTGCGGGGCTCGGACCAGGTTCTGTTACCCAGAATCCTTTGCAAACCTCAAAATTTAGCTAAAATAACACATGTTCCTCACATTTCTGTGGCAGAAAGTTCTGGAATCTGATAGGAGCTACAAATTTCCTTCCACCCAGCGTTCCCCCAAGTCTCCCGATAAAAATGATACCTCACTTGTGTGGGTGGCCCAGGTGCCTGCAACATAATAAGGCCCAAAACCTGAAGGGATAGAAGGGATAGCACAGCAAGTTTATAAGGGCATATTCTTTTATACATCTTTAGACGGACTCTGCTTTGGGGACCCACATAAGTGAGGTGTCATTTTACTTGGGAGACTGAGGGGAAAACTGGGGAGTAGGAATTTTGTGCTGGAGCGGTGATCCTACTAAGAAAAATCAGGAAAATATGCTTTTTTATGCAATTTGTGAGGTTTACAGAGGAGTCTGGGTAAGAAAATGTTGGGGGAGCCACACAAGCCACACCTCCCTAGACTCCTTGGGGTGCCTAGTTTTAAAAAGTTTCTGGGTTTTGTAGGTTTCCCTACATGACGGCCGCACCCAGGACCAAAAACATAGGTGGGCCCTCCCCCCCAAACACAGGTATTTTTGGAATATATCACTTTGATGTGTGCACATACGTCCGTGATGTGCCAAACACTAAAATTGTGAAAAGAAACACACTTAGGTTATGTGAAGAAGACCCCTCACCCACCAACCAAGTTGGTGGCATGCTTCATCATCGGGGTCCCACCTGAGGCACCTAGCGTGTCTCAAGTGTGCAGCGACGCCTGATTACAGCGGAGCAGGTTTTGTCATTTGTACCACACATACTGGTTGGATTTGGCACGAGGGTGAGTGATGGTTCAGTAGATCAAATTTTATTAACAAGAGATTTCACAAAAGTGAAATGCACTGGTAATAACTGAAAGGCCAAAAAACGGAACCAATGACTCACAGCTCGTGAGCTGTAAAGCCACGACAAGGCACCAACCGCTTTACAGTCCATTCACACACCTTTCATACATGACATGCACTAGACCATTCACGCCGCCAGCCACGGGCCCAGCACATTACAAGACTCGCATCCACAGACAGCGCCAGTCAAGGGCCCATCACTTTCATACGCCCACATGCCTGATACAGCAATCACACCAGCTGATGAGTGTGTGGACTGGCGTTTGGCCGGCACTGCCAGCCAAGCGCCACCCCACCCACACCACCAGCCAAGCGCCACCCCACACACACCGCCAGCCCAGCGCCACCCCACACACACCGCCAGCCCAGCGCCACCCCACACACACCGCCAGCCCAGCGCCACCCCACACACACCGCCAGCCAAGCGCCACCCCACACACACCGCCAGCCAAGCGCCACCACACCGCCAGCCAAGCGCCACTCTACACATGCCATCCCCTTTTTTTTGTTTTTAAACAACAAAGAAACCACTAATCATAAATTAGTACAAAACTACAAACACAAAAGCTCTAACTGAATACATGACTAATGCCAACCGTGAAACCGAACATATAAAAATATAAAACACCAGTTTACGCTCACGGAATTTCCCAATAATTCTTCTGTGTGTGGTAGCTCCTGAAACAGCCACCCACACACAGCCCAGGCTTTGAAGGACAATCAGGGCAGTACATCCTAGTCTCCTTCCTGATACCTCTTCGAGCACAGACTCTACATCTCTTAGCAGGAAAGTTTTTTTTGGCCGTGGGAGGAATGTGCTCAGCAAAGTGACGATCTTTCAATCTAGCCACATCCTCCACCACTGCTTCTCTAGGAACTCTTGCCTGTTCCAGCACAACAAGGCTAGCTATGATAGACTCCTGAAATTTCACAAATGTCATCCTTGACTCTGGAGAACTATCCTTAAACACAACAAAAGCATTAAAAGTTGCCAAGTGGAACAAGTGAAGCGCTAATTTCTTATACCACACATAAGACTTACGAGCAGCAGTGTAAGGTTCTAACCTCTGATCTACTCTATCAACACCACCCATGTGCTTATTATAGTCTAAGATGCACACAGGTTTGCGCACTTCGGCAACCTGACCCCAAACAGCCACAGGTGAAGTACTCTCATCATGGATGGTGCTTAGCATGTATACATCCCTCTTGTCTACAAATTTCAGAGCTAGCAGCTCATCATTCCGCAAGGCACTGCACTGTCCCTTCTCAAGTTTTTTACAGACAAGCTCTTTTGGATAGCCTTTCCGATTAGAGCGGATTGTGCCACAAGCAACAGTGTCCACTCTGAACAACTCCTTGAACAACCGAACTCCAGTGTAGAAGTTATCTACATATAAATGGTGACCTTTGTTAAACAGTCGTCTACCAAGTTCCCACACAATTTTCTCACTAACTCCAAAAGTGGGAGGACAACCAGGGGGGTCAATATTGGAATCCCTACCAGTGTAGACCCGGAAATTATAAACATATCCTGTACTACTTTCTGACAGCATATACAATTTAATTCCATACCGTGCCCTCTTGCTAGGAATGTACTGCCTAAAAACCAAACGACCCTTGAACAGGACCAAAGACTCATCTACAGATATTTCTTTCCCTGGAACATAGATCTCTGAAAACCGATCTACCAAATGATCAAGGACAGGTCTAATCTTAAAAAGACGGTCAGAATCAGGATGATCTTGTGGCAAGGCTAAAGCATTATCTACAAAATGCAACATCCGAAGAAGAAGCTCATACCGGTTACGACTCATGATGGCAGGAAATATAGCAGTTGCCATCAAGGGACTAGTAGACCAATATGAAGACAGCGACGGCTTCCTTATCAGCCCCATCAAAAAAGTTAAACCCAAGAACTTTTTCAACTCTTCCAGATTTGTGGGAATCCACCGGCTAGCTCTAGAGTGTGGCCTAAGTCTGGCAGCGTTGTCCCTCAAAAACTGCTCTGCATACAAATTAGTCTGCTCAACAATCTCTTCCAAAAATATATCGTCCATAAACAACTCAAAAAAGTTGACGGGCAAAAAGTTTTGCGTATTAACTCGACACCCTGGAAAACCAGTAAACGCAGGCAACTGTGGCTGCTCCATGTTTGGTGCAACCCATGCGTCAGGTCTTCCAATGGGAAGCCTTTCAGCCGCTGGCTCCTGCACCATTGGCACATCACTGTCCTCCTCTAAAACAGGCCCTTCATCAGCACTGAGAGTGGCTTCATCATCAGATGATTCATCTCTGACAGAAAATTCACTTCCAGAATCCTGCACTTCCTCCTCTGCCTCAGATGCAGAGTCAGTCTCATATTCATGGTCAGAAGATGACTCAAAAAGCACACTAACAACCTGCTGAGCGGTCATCCTACGGCTGGCCATGATCCTTCCTACTAAAATTAACTGGACAAATACACCACCAACAACCAGCACTGTGTAAGATAAGTAACAAAGTATAGGTTTATCACTAAGAATTATAAACTCAAAAACTATACTGCTCACTTGCCTGAAAAAGCTTGACTCACCAGCAACTACTCTGCACAGCCACAGCAATCACCAACGATATCCCACTAAAAAGAGAAAAAAAAAAGCAAATTAGACATAAGACAACACAATAATCATTGTGCATAACTCTAAGGACAATTTCACACACAATCCTGCATTCAGTACACCACCTACAAACATGTCATTCATGCATTGCAACAATACTCACTTGGAGTAAATTTATTTACTTACCTAAAACGTGCAACTACGCAAACCGCAGGACAACTACTGCCAAAACTGCAACAAGCCACAGCAAAGTCAGCAAAAGCTTTGAACTAAAACAAAAAGGAGAAAAACTGTTATTATCATAAAAGTAAATACTTCGCCAGTTGACAAACACTCCGCCACTAACCATTTTTTCATTTTCCCGTGTCTAGTCTTCTCTGCTTGGGGGAAGATGGGCCTAAAAAAAAAATAGGCCAATCTACCCCCAAGGGGAGGGGGCAGAAATCACCCAGATTACATTGCACCCTTTGGGGGGGGGCGACCCTTGCCCAAGGTGCCACACCCCCACACAAAGCACACACACACATACATAGTATCCCTGGCGCTATGGGGATTCTGCCCCCCTTGGGGACAGAAAGGCCTAAAAAATAGGCATATCTGCCCCCTAGGGGGGCAGAACTGCCCAAAAATACATGTGGGCCCCTGGGGGCGACCCTTGCCCAAGGGGCCACCCCCCAACACAAAAAATAAAAATCAACAATAAAATCCCTGGTGTCTAGTGGCTTTCTGCCCCCCTTGGGGGCAGATCGGCCTAAAAATAGGGCCAATCTGCCCCCAAGGGGGGCAGAAACGACAATAAATACATTGCGCCCCTGGGGGGAGCGACCCTTGCCCAAGGGGCCACCCCCCAACACAAAGCACACATACATACATACTATTTCTGGCGCTATTGGGACTCTGCCCCCCTTGGGGGCAGAAAGGCCTAAAAAAAATAGGCCTCTCTGCCCCCAAGGGGGGCAGAACTGCCCAAAAATACATGAGGGCCCCTGGGGGCGACCCTTGCCCAAGGGGCCGCCCCCCAACACAAAAAATACACATCAACAATAAAATCCCTGGTGTCTAGTGGCTTTCTGCCCCCCTTGGGGGCAGATCGGCCTAAAAATAGGGCCAATCTGCCCCCAAGGGGGGCAGAAACGACAATAAATACATTGCGCCCCTGGGGGGAGCGACCCTTGCCCAAGGGGCCACCCCCCAACACAAAGCACACATACATACATACTATTTCTGGCGCTATTGGGATTCTGCCCCCCTTGGGGGCAGAAAGGCCTAAAAAAAAATAGGCCTCTCTGCCCCCAAGGGGGGCAGAACTGCCCAAAAATACATGAGGGCCCCTGGGGGCGACCCTTGCCCAAGGGGCCGCCCCCCAACACAAAAAATACACATCAACAATAAAATCCCTGGTGTCTAGTGGCTTTCTGCCCCCCTTGGGGGCAGATCGGCCTAAAAATAGGGCCAATCTGCCCCCAAGGGGGGCAGAAACGACAATAAATACATTGCGCCCCTGGGGGGAGTGACCCTTGCCCAAGGGGCCACCCCCCAACACAAAGCACACATACATACATACTATTTCTGGCGCTATTGGGATTCTGCCCCCCTTGGGGGCAGAAAGGCCTAAAAAAAATAGGCCTCTCTGCCCCCAAGGGGGGCAGAACTGCCCAAAAATACATGAGGGCCCCTGGGGGCGACCCTTGCCCAAGGGGCCGCCCCCCAACACAAAAAATACACATCAACAATAAAATCCCTGGTGTCTAGTGGCTTTCTGCCCCCCTTGGGGGCAGATCGGCCTAAAAATAGGGCCAATCTGCCCCCAGGGGGGGCAGAAACGACGTAAAATACATTTGCCCCCAAAGGGGAGCGACCCTTGCCCAAGGGGCCGCCCCCCAACACAAAAAATACAAATCAACAATAAAATCCCTGGTGTCTAGTGGCTTTCTGCCCCCCTTGGGGGCAGATCGGCCTAAAAATAGGGCCAATCTGCCCCCAGGGGGGGCAGAAACGACGTAAAATACATGTGCCCCCAAAGGGGAGCGACACTTGCCCAAGGGGCCGCCCCCCAACACAAAAAATACACAGCAACAATAAAATCCCTGGTGTCTAGTGGCTTTCTGCCCCCCTTGGGGGCAGATCGGCCTAAAAATAGGGCCAATCTGCCCCCAGGGGGGGCAGAAACGACGTAAAAAGCATGTGCCCCCAAAGGGGAGCGACCCTTGCCCAAGGGGTCGCTCCCCTACACTAATATTCACTCACACACACACACATACAGAAATCCCTGGTGTCTAGTGGGCATTCCTGCTGCCCGATCGCATCGCGATCGGGCAGCAGGAATGCTCAAAGAGACATCGAGGGAAAGGAAAACCCTTTCCTTTCCCTCGATGCCTCTCTGAGAGCACCCCCACCCCGCACGAAGGTGAAATACTCACCTTCTCCCTTGACGCGCTGGAAGCAAATGGCTTCCAGCGCGTCATTCCCCGTTTCCATGAAATCCGCGCGCGATCGCGTGCTGACGTCATGGGGGGGGGGGTGGGGGGGGGTGGGCGTGAAAGTGGAAGGGATTCCCCTTTCAGCCCTGGCCTGGGGGTGTTGGGGGGCGGCACTCGGGGGAAGCGCTAGCGCTTCCCCCGACTGCCAGTCCCTGGACGTAATGGTTACGTCCATGGCGCCACACGGGCGCTGCCATGGACGTAACCATTACGTCCGTGGCGGGGAAGGGGTTAAAGCGTATTGACTTTCCATTGAAAGTGAGCATTTCCGAATTTACGGATTCAAATCTCTTATTTAAGGGTTGCTACTTTTATCACTTTTCCATTTAAATCTTTTATCTACATTGCAGATAACTGTTCGTGGGCAGAGACGAGGGTTAAATAATGAGGCCAATAGACTTCCGGTCTTTCGGTCCTAGGGAATATTTTTGCCTACTCCAAGATGGCGGCCTCATTCCTGATGGTTTCTTCCTTTGTAACTATCCATCACATTGTGCTATATTGTGGAATCAGCCACCCCAATATGTTTGCATAGCTGTTAAGATGGAACTTTAGGTCCATGCTGAGCTTAATCCTGTTTTTAGCAGTTCATAGTTTGTAGATGTGCCATTATTATCAGCTACCTGACAGGTAATTATCTATTGCTTGCACTGTCATTTTTCTCCACTTTATCAGTTGTGTTGCAAAGAAGAGAATCATTGTTTCAGATCTGCCAACTATTGAAAAAATGTCACTTTGTGAGAAAAGAGAAGTGGTTGTGGTCATGGGAACAGGAGTAGGGCTTTATGCCAAACCGGGATTGAGAACCCCTCCAAAATTTAACTAAAACAGAAATAAAAGCTTCTGAGGCAGGCAATGGTTCCTTAATGAATTTACAAAACCCCTAATGGCCATCAGCTACACAGTATCCACAAACAAACTGGAAACCCATTTTTGCAAGGGCTTGCAGCTTACCTTTTGTTGCACCGTATGATACTGGCGTTTTACTGGGAGACCATGGAAAGTGAGTCGGAGTTGTGCGACACATAGTGGTACTGTATAAGCTGTTCACTGTTATCGGAATGGCTTTAGAAGATTTATGGACAATAAAGTGGTCTCGAGGGGTTCGTTTTTATGGATTTTATGTTTGAGTAACATTTTCCTTTAAGACTCACTATAGGGTAGTATGCAGCCCGTTGTGTGGGGCAGGACACTGCCCATACAGGTGTGTCAGCCCCTCCCTCCCATCCTGCCCGGGATGGCCCATCAGTTGCACCTACGCTTCCTTTGTGTGAGGATGTCTAGAGGAAATGCACAAGCCCACCTGTTACCCCACCCCAGACGTGTATTGGAGAGACAGTAGACACCGAATGGCTAACATAAGAAAATGACAACTTTCTAAAAGTGCCATTTTCAGAACTTCAATTTAAAGTCCGACTTCACCATAAGCTGTGATTTTAAATTGTGAGTCCAGAGACACTAAAATGACAAAGGTGAGCTGCTACGAGAATTAAATAGAATAGACAGAGGAGTACAGCGATAACCTGAAACAGTTGAGACAAAAGCTGTTTTACCCTACCTTCACTTTGGAAGGTTGCCATCAAGATGAGCCCAATGTAGATAAAGAGCTTAGACACAGTTGTTTACAGTCCTGCTCTTTACACATGGATCCTCTGGGCTGTGAGAGTCCAAGATTTGATATGGAAGAAATAGACTGGAGTAGATGTTTTGAAATGCTCACCTCATACACCAAGCAATCAGGGAGAGTGTGGGAGAGAAAACATGTAATGGTCTGGCAAAATGACCCCCTGCACCCAGTCTCTGCCAGCTTTTACATGACGGTGCAACCACCATGTAAAAGCAGGTGGATAGGGGAGTCGTAATCCCCAGGGCGGCACTGCATGCAGCACTGCCCTGTCAGATTAGGACCGCCAGTCCCTCCAATGAAGGTAAACTGGGGGTGCTGGCGGTCCGACCATGGCCGAACCGCCACGGTCATAATGTGGCAGTCTGACCACCGCTTTGGCAGTATCAGACCGCCACCACGAGTCTGGCGGTCCGAGGACCGCCAGACTTGTAATGAGGGCCATGGTATTTCTTTTAACATTTCTCATCCCTCAACATGCAATCATAATCAGCTCGGAGTGCATTAAAGACGCATGGTAAGTTCTCCTGGCGTCATGGATTTAATGACCCATGAGGCGTACTGTTGTTTTTTTTAATGTTGTTGGGGGGGGGGGTGCTGCTGTGTTCCATGCAGCACCACACAGCATTACAAAAATGCTCGCTAATGCCAATGCTTCTCCTAAAGGACCCATGTGTGAAAATATGCTCTTTTAAAATACCCTAGAGCATATTAGGGCCCTCCTTCCTTAAAGTAGTGAATAATAAATGAGTGACACCTGCTGCTCATTTATTATTCATTTTTTTAAATTATTTTGGGTCTCCCAATGATCTGGGAACCCAGATAATTTTTGTTTTGGTGGGGGCCATAGGGAACCCCAGGGCCCCTACAGCCCCACCGGCATACGTGCAAGCACCCATCAGGAGTGCTGAAGGGAGCTGCCAATTTTTTGTCTTTTTATAATATTGGGGAGGGGGCACGTGGACCCCCACCCTGAAACTTTAGGGCCCAGGGGACCCCATTCCCCAAGGCTAAAACATATATTTAAAGGGGAGGGAGGCACAATGACCTCCTTCCCAGAGCCAACGGTGTCCCTGTGGACCCCATTCCCCAGGGCCTTACATGAGTGCAGCTGTGCCCACCTAGGACACACACAAAAGCCCATGTTACGGGCTGCGGAGGGGGAGCACCAAGGCCCCCAAATCCCTGCATACTCCCATGCACTCATCTTAAATACATTGGGAGCTAGCATTGTTCCCTCGTGGGCGGGAGCAGGTGGTTTTGTAAGAGCATGTGCAGGGTGCTGGCCCACCTCAGGGGAATATTGTAGCACAGGAACCTGTGCTTTTGTTTTAAAAAATGTTGCTGCAGATTCTCTGTAAATTTACTGTAAAATTAACAAAACAAAAAATGTTTATGGTCCCAGGGAACCCCTCCCCCGCACCCTTATTTTATGCCACCTTCTATCGGAGGCGTGGTGCATTGGTGATTTTAGGGGTCTAAAAAGGCCCCAGGAATCCCATCCCTCAAGGCCATCTGTTTAAAGGGCAGGGGGGCTGTGGCCCCTCACCCAAGCCACTAAGAGGCCCTGAGGGCCAAAATGCATTAAAGGGGGAAAGATTGCCATGCAACCTCCTCCTCTAAACCTTTGTAGGCCCCGGAGATCCCGTTCCACAGGGCCGATTGGTTAAAAAAATAAAAAAGGAGGGGTAACCACAACCTATGTCCTCACCATGCACTGCTTATTACCCCACATATTATCTCACCCATCACATCTTCTACGACGTCATTAATCATATCACTGCAACATTTGCAATAAGATTATTGATAAGAAAACTGCATGGTGGGGGCGTGAGTTATAGTTACCAGAGCTAATTATAAATGGTGAATTTAGTGATTTTGTATATTTAAAACGTTATGTTGTCAATTAAATTCTCACCAACTATAACGTTACTTTAACTTTTTTTTCAGTGAATGTATATCTATCCATAATGATATCCACATCCATATGCATATATATATATATATATATCATATACACATGTAAATACATGGAATGATATTTACATGGTTAGAAATACACACATATTATGTAATGAATACATTTACATATCCTGTTATATACACTTTTTGTGTCTGTTAATAATTCTTATATACTAAAAAAATGCTTAGAGACAAAGATGTGAAGGATGGGTTCGCTATGTCGTTCCCGTTCTTTCTAGACGTGATTGAGGAAACTCAGTTGGTTTTCTCGTCAGTTTTAAGGAATCTCTACATGTAGTGGTTTGAAGGAGGGAATCGTTGTTTGTGAATCAAGTTGGCTGTATTTTATGGAGGTGATTTGTAAAAGTTATGTTCATAAAATATTGTTTCCAAATTGCTTTTATTATTCATTATGAGGGATTCATTTTGATAGGACACATTGTAAAAAGTAAATTAATTGGATTATATTTAAATTAAATGCTTGCGTTACTCCCTTGTTATCTGTTAAAAAATACATTAACAATTTTTTTGGGCGGGGAAGGGAGGCAGGAGGTGTTTATTTTCACTTAAAATAGCTCTCTTACGTTTTTTAGCAGAAGGCCTTCTTTGCTTGAATGTTGTTCTGACTTTGAAGCAACCTGGTCTGCTGTACATGTTTTCCAGCTGCTTCTGTTTTTTAACCCACTGCCACCACTTGCCGTTTCCAAGCATAGTTAAGTAATTTAAGGGTTCACCCACCAATCTACACGTTTATTTTTAAATTGAGTCCGAAATACAGAACGTGGAAGACATCTTTACAATTTTCACATTTTGTGATGCTTTCAGTTTTTGATGCATCGTACTGCGTAGCTACCACGTTTGATGCTTTGCCTTGAAACTGTATTATCGACGTTGCAGGCACAATGTCTCATTTAGAAAACGATTTAAAAGTTACTTTTTTGGCAGGGTGACCATCATGGGAGATTAAATATTTAGCACGTCACAAGTGAAGTTAATTAAGTTGTTGCATAGTACGAGATGTGCTGAGATGCAATTCAAATCTGTCCGGTACATGAGTTATGCAAATGTGTTCAAGGCCTCATTACGACTTTAGCGGTCCAACTGTTGGACTGCCAAAGGTGGGGGGGATGAGGTTGTTGTCATGCTGGCCGCCTCATGCCCCCATCGCATTGTCTTATAATTATGTTTCCGCCGATCAGCCCGGGGGAAACAGTGCATTGGTCTCAGCTCCCTTAATGAAGCCAAGGCCAATGCTGTCGCACACCAGCACCCTCGGAATACGCACTGTATACATAGCAGTGCAGTGCCCCCTGTGGCCCACAGCACTAGCTTTCCAAGAGAGGCTGGTGGAAAGAAAAGTTGTGATCAGCAAGGCGGTGATGCCAAGGTACCACTGTGACTGACCACGACTTTGACCGCCGCCACCCCGTCGGGATCCGTGATCCCTGGGGTGGTGGCAGTATCCAGGTGGTCCAACCCCCAGGAATGTAATCTGGCACTCGGATCACCAGGAGTGTGGCACTCCGACCGCCAACACGAGTTTGGTTGTCTGAAGACCACCAAACTCAATGAGGCCCTTAGCTTAAAAAATGGACTGCAGAGTGCATACAGCTGCAAACTGACCTGTCATTCTAGTGCACTGCAAACTTAATTTGGTGGTTGCAAGTGTAGTGGGGAAGGGCTTTAATATTTTTGGACCTGAATTTATTTTTCATCATCAGGGTTTTTTGCTACAAGAGAGAGAAATTAAGTAATGGGTGAAGCAAGAGGGAAAAGAAATGTAGGAATACTAACAATAAGAGAAAACATGGTTTAGAAAGTACCAGCTAGAATAAAAGAGACTGAGACAAGAAGTGTGGGATGAGGTAGGAAAGCCAGCAAGCGGCGCCCAGCACAGGTCTAGTGCCGTCTCACGCGCAAGACGACAGAGAAGACTGGCTTTGTTTGGGGAACATTCTCTATCGCTGCAGAACTATGACTGGGAGCCATTCCTTTTACTCTTCCTTCCTCCAACGCCGCTGAGGCCGCTTAGTGTTGATTTTATTTTACCACCATTATAAACCCCGAAGTAACCTCTCAGCGTCGTAAACTTTATTGTGCAATTACGGTTTCTATAATGTTTGTTTTTAGTTACGCCCATAACACATTCCTAATTCTTCAGACTTCCTATAATACATGACTTCTTTCCCGTGGCTTCCCTCCCTTAGTTGCAAAATAGAAAACCGAAATGAAAGGGTTAAAGTTGGGAGGATAAAAAGAAATGCAAAGCTCTTTGTCAAGAGTAGTAACATGACACAAAAACACTGACAGGACGGGTCTCCACAGCGGTAGCTCTGGACCTGCCCTGCCCAGATAAACTAGAAAGCGATAATGTGAGATTATGAACCAGAGTATCTGGCCGGAAGAAGTATGTTCTGTTAGATATGGAAGAACACGTCAGCAGGCCACATTCCTGCTCGTTTTTTGAACATAATTCAGGCTTCAACATTTTCGGTCTTTTTGTGGCAAACTATTCTGTGGCTTTGGGTGCACTTATTGTATGTACCACATGCAAGGAATATTAAAATAATAAAACGCAGGCATCAAAATGTATTTAGTACATTTGTCACCAAATATTGGTGTACTGGGTTTTGAAAGTACTTAGTAAGAGTAAAGTCAGGTGCTCTGGAAGAATGTTTGGTTTATGTAGTTCAGTTTATTGGACTTTGATGACTTTTTATTCTTTCCTCTGGATACGCAGTAACAACCTAGAGTTTTGTTAAAATGTTTTGATGTTGTGAAGAGAAAGAAGTAGTCTGTAACGCGCTCCGGTGTGGATTCCTTTAGGATTTTTCACAGGGATTATATGGTGACATGAGAGACATAGTAGGAATCACATGCAAAGCATGAGCAATTGGAATCAAAGGAGCCGAGACGATGTATGGATTAAAAAGCAATACAAAACGGATGAGGGTAAAAACCTTAGCAGTCTGAGAAACCGCGCCGGAGGTGGAGATCGGATGAGGTGGTCCAGAAAGTGTTGCAACAAATACTTGAGTTCCGTCTAAATTCCTGAAGAAGAGAATCCTACAAGTTGAGAACGGCTCATTGCAGTTCCTTGGAATAAAGACTGGAAAGTCTTGTTTGAAAGTCCTTTCTTTGTGGAATTCTTTATTTCAAAGTCAGGCTGGCTCTAGATGTGGCCCAGGGAGGTGAGTTTTGAGCCCAGGTTCTCTACTTGTCAGTGTATTAGATGTGCATGTAAATGCACTGATCCTTGAATGGGGAACCTGCTGAAGGATGAGCTCATGCAGCTCTAGGTCTAAAGGTGAGCCCTTTGCCCCACAAGGTTTAGCATATGAAATATAATTCTAAAAGTTACATGGTTTATACTTGCACATGCCTGGTGGCTATCTTTGACCAATTTTTTCTTATAGCAAAACAAAACCATTCCCATGTTAGAATGTTTTTCTTTAGTTTTAAAGGAAACTATTCCAAGATTTCTGGTGCACGTTTACACACACAGGCGGCCAGTTGTAATAGATTAAAATATTTTTAAAAGGTGACCAATCATTGAAAGAGTGATGGGCAGCGGTGACTGTGGGAGGACTGAGGGGAGTTAAAGCAGTCAGTAGTTAGCGTAATACATTTTAAAGAGAGTGAGTGGGCTCAAAGAAGGGAGGAGGAACAGGAATCAACAAACGGAGGGAGATAAAAATAGTTCCTCATGGACGGCATCACTAGCCAAGCTCTGTAAAATGGCCACTTTGCCGTTTCACTAGTCGTACAAGATCTAATTAATAGTGGTGTCACCAAACACCTACAACAAAGAATCCCAACTCCCCTGAAACCAGGTGAACGAAAAAGTGGAATAAACATGAAGATCGAAGCTGCGCTACTGGGAAATCAGCTGAGACCCATGACAAGACCTTTCAGGGCCTATGCTATATGGCATCATGCTCACACTAAGGCATCAAAGGCCCCTGTAAGGTGCCTTGTTCAGAATCAATAAGACACATCTCCCTCCTGTGGCCCAGGGAGCTCTAGAAGAATCTGGCGATGATGTTGCCACTCATGGGTAGGACATCTCCAGGTTGACTGCTCTTCCCCTTGAATGGGAGAAATGCCCTCCCTTGTAGGGGGAAGCCAGCGAAGTGCTGGCACAATAGCCCAGTGCTAAGCAGGAACAGTGAGGCTCGCACAAGAAGGCTTGTGGCTGGTCGAATGCAGAACTGATGCATCGAGAGCAGGAGCTGGTGAGTTAGGAGTGCTGTGGCATATTCTACCTACATGAAGAGGCAACACTTGAGTGTTGTTTGGTGCCCGCTGGTCCTGGGTGAAAAGAGACTTTATGCTATTGCTGGGGCCTCTTGAAATCTGAAAATAGACTGGTAGTGACCAGGTGTGACTCCAGAGCCGGGGAATCTGGCAGCAGTGACATGGGGTGGGAAGGGATGCTCCCTCCAAAGACTGGTGGAAGGCCAGACCATAATTGCACTATCAACTCCAGCGACCTGTTGATTGTGAGTTCATAACAGAGGACCCTCAATCCTGGGTGCTGCAGTGCACAGTGAATAATCATAGACCCACCTTTCCCCAATTACTGAAGATTTAGTTAACCTGCCGAGATATATTAGAATGGGTATAGGTCTTCACGTACTACTTTGCTGCAGTGAGGCTATTTGCAGGTGTTGGGTGCCCTGGGGATTTCACCAGTGAACTTGAGGATTAAACATCCCATCCTGTGACTGCTCCTTTCTGTGCCTGGACCGTTCCATAGTGGGGTCTGCTGAATGAGTGGTGGTCAGCATAGCTCATTTGATTTCCCCACAGGACTTGAATAGAATGAAGGAATTTAAGCCACAATTGTTTGATGGACCCCAACTACTAATGCCTGTAGTATCATAACTGCATAAGAAGAGTGTCGTCTCCATGGGACCCCATGTGAACCTTGGCAACACATTTGTTTCAAAACACAAACATTATAATATACAACCTTTTGAACATAGGATCATAAGCAGCCTAAGCTATCTTTTGAGGCATGGATGAACAAGTGATGGCATGAGAGAGAATTTCTGATACCAGGAAAGCTGAAGACAATTATATATCCACTATTTTGCAAGACATATGATGCACCCTACAAAATGTTGATGACAAGATTGACACTTTGTTTATTTGAATGGACCATATTACCGAAATAGATGACAAGCATGCTTCTAGACTAGATCAAGTTAATAGATTTATGATACAACAAATAGCATTGAACGACAGCTTGGAAAATATATTGGAAGCAATCCGTATGAAAAATGAGGACCTTGAGGCCTGATCTAGACTCTTCAGTATTAGAATTGGTGATGTGTTGGACTCAACAAAACCAGGGAACTTCTTTGGCTTCGCTACCTGTTAGTTGTCAAACAACCATGCAGATCACTAGCTCCCAGAAAAAAACTGCAGTCCATAAACATTGATTACAGTATGCTAAACTCTGCCCACCCCGAGTTCATGCTCAAAGGTGAACCACACATGTGCTACAAGTGCTGAAGGTCCTAAAAAACATGGCAAATGAAGGAGGCATCAGCAATAAAAACAGATCAGTGTAAAACAGCTTGGGCAGTCCAGAACTTGAGATTGACGTTATCCTTGGTCCTCAGATTTACATACAAAATGATCACAATGTGTACTGGTTAAACAGTTATTTGAAAGAGTTAAGAACTTAATCCCTACGCACACACTCCCACACTTGACATGGGTGGAGCCCTCCCTGCATGCAGCTGAAGTGGAGAGAGCCGGTGTCATGACACTTGGACACAAAGTAAAAACAAAGACCTACACTCTGCGGGCCATGTTGACACCATGCCTGAGATACTGCTTTACAGCCACTGCTGCACTTCACAGTATGCTCATCTCCTGAGTGTACTCCGCGACCACAAGAGGATTATTTTGGTGAAGTTTAATTTCATTTTCTAGCAGTAGGTGGTGTCATTGCCTATGGAAGAAGACCTGTTTATCGGGGAACAATATACTTTTTTAAACCGCATGACTCTTAACATGATTAGTACTACAGGGCCAAGATGTGGGCAGAAGGGAATGACTGATATACTGCAATGACTCCCCAAACAATTGCACCACAAGTGGTTAGCAACAAGAAAAATGCATGATTACTCACTTGAAATATAAGCAATCTAAATGAGCACTGTAAGACATGGGAAATCGTAGCATATCTTCACAAATACTCAGTAGATATGGCCCTCATACAGGAGACACCCCTCAACGCCAAAAATGCACATAGTAAAACTTATAGTAAGCGAAGCACATTTGTAGGTGCTCCATAAAGCTTATATGCAAGGTATATGGTATGCATATAATGAAAACCATATCCAAACCAAATAAGATATATAGAATTATCATGGGGGAAACAGACGGCAAACCAATCACAAGAGTTAACACATACGGCCCGAATTAAGACAACCTACATTTTTACTCTGACCTTCATCAGATTCTGACACTAGGTTCGAGCACAGTGATATGGGGATGCAATTTCAATTGTATCCTGCACACAAGTCTAGTTAGATCACGTAGATCACGTGGGACCTAAAGATGATCACCAGCTGCTGTTAATCAGATAAATTGCATTATATAGCAAGAAAACCTTCTCGATATAAGGAGACCTAGAAAACTCAAGGGTGAGAATGCACTTTTTAATAAGCAGTCCATAATATGTGTTCAAGCCTAGACTTATACTACTGTTCCTAAATGGATCATCAAGGGTACAGTCCTGCACACATCTAGCAGGTACATACTCAGATCATTTGCCTCTTCTAGTGAACCTATTTATGCCTGATAGAAAACGTCCTTGCTACATGTAGAGGTTTCCACCTGAGGCCCTGTTGGAATTAGCATTAAAGTAGAAATTAGCAGTGCCATAGTAGGATATTTAAAAAATAGACTGAGCACGAGCGATAACCCTATTGCAGTTTGGGAGACATTTAACTTATCTAATCTCAGTAAATGCAAAACTAAACAATCCAGTATACTGAAATCTATTCAGAATACCCGGAGTAAACTTTAATCTGAACTAGTTACATTAGGAAGAGCATATACGCAAACGTGAGACAGTAAAACATTAGGTGAGATCCGTACAACCTTTGGAGATCATCAAGATGTGGCTGGAAGGTAATAAAATACAAATTGCAATTATATGCAATGAATAGATGGCCTCAATGCAAACTTTTATAAAGAGCATGTAGATATGCTTGTTCCACGTTTTATAATGTTATTCGAAGAGACATGTGAGAAAGGTCAGCTCCCCCACTGCACTCAAGGAAGCTGTGGTGGTAACTTCTTAAACCAAGCAAAGGTTCAGAAACTTGTTCATCATATAAACTCATGCCTTTATCCAATACAGATGCTAAATGGCTAGCCAAGAAACTGGCTGATTGTATTACCCCGTATATAAGTGGTCCGGTGTTACCAGAGCAAACTGGCTTCATACCTGGTAGATCTGCTACATATAATCCAAGGGTCTTTTTCTGCACTATGGCACAATTGGACCCCAGTGTAAAAGCTGCTGTAGTCTCTTGTCGGTACCAAAAAGGCTTTTGATACTTTTGAGTGGGATTTCGTGATTGCAGTACTATAAAAGGGGTGCTCTTAGATATCTTTATAATACTGGTTAAACTGCTGTATGTGGACCCAGTATCCAGACTACAAATAAATTGACACCTGATGAATGCTACACAAGTTGGACATGGATCAAAATCGGACTGGTCGGTCCTGTCGCTCCTGTATGCTGTAGCTAATGAAGCACTGGCATGTGTGAGAGCACAAAGCGGAGAGGGATAAGGCTTATGGGAAGCACACAAAGTGTGTCAATGACCTTCTGATGTACATATGAACCCTGAGTGAAATCTTCAGATCTGGGGGGTGTTTGGGCTCTAGAAATATTCTGGGACAAGTCTCAGGTATTTCCCTTGACCAACTCCACCTTGCAATGCAATCTGGAGTTTTCCTGCAATAGATAGAAGAACCTGTGTGATGTCTAGAAACCATGGTGCCCAGAAACTCTACAGAGGTATTTTATTGCTGTTATGGGTTGGCTGTAAACGAGGTGCCAGACAGCATTAGCAATTGCATGGATCTTCCACTATCGCTTGAGAGAAGCAAAGCTATCATGAAAATATTGGTGCTTCCAAGAATGTTGTACTTATTTTTGAGTATCCTGATAGTTTACAACCTAATTCGATTGACTGACCTTGACATGATGCAGCTGTGCTGAGGACCTTGTCTTGTCCAGTCACTCAGCCACTGGTGTCCATAGTCCCTGTTCAGTTGATCAGGTGTGTCTGGACCTGGCTGGGAAAGTGACATAAGATCAATCCATTCTACTTCTCTGCGATATAGGCGAAGGCCTGCATTGGCTACCGATGTGAAGGGAAACGGAGACTAGGAAGCAACTATAGAGGCTTGACCTCACAAGCATGCGGGACCTCTTTCAAAATAGCTCCTTTAAAGCTCTACAGCAAATGAAGGGTGAAAACCCCAATTTCTCACCACTAAATACATCCATTCATGTATTACAGAATGAGAAGTGCACTTACGGAAGCCTGCTTTATTTATTCTCAAGTGCTAGTTCAATTCACATTACCTGCACATCTTTTGGTTATGAAAAAACTCAAAGCATGTCATGTCTAAAATATACACATCGTCCAGTGGAATGATGCCACCAGAAGTGGACCCGGTAGAGATGCTGTGGAAGCAGGACTTCAGCAACCCCATTACATTTTACCAATGGGTATGTTGCTGTCCACTCATGAAAAGTATTTCACAAAATATCAGGCACAGGCTTATTCACTTTAAATTTGTCCAAACTTTTACTATACTCCTGCTGGACTGCAGTTGTATGGTTTGGTTGTGGAGAGCAGTTGTAACGAATTTGGTCTTCATATGGCTGACCTTCTGCAACTGGCCTGCTGGTGCCCAGGTTTACAGGAGCATAAGAAATATTGAAATGAAGAAAATGATAACCCACCGAATTGAGCCTTTCACAATTTGATATATTTGGATACCACATGGTAATTCCAGTCTCAGTCAGAAGCAATACTGCACTGGCTCCCCTTCTAGTTCGGTGCTGTTTCGTGATGAGATGGGCAAGGCAACCACTCCCTAAAATCGAAGACTAGGTGCATGATTTAACATTCTGTAATGCTGTCACACACCTTAGCTCTCTGTGCTAAATGGTATAAAATGGTCCCTCATGCAATGCAGAGTAATTACAACAGATGTGGTAGGATACAACTCACTAAAGTATGGTGAAACTGAGGGCAGGATCGGTGGAAGGAAATGGAGGTAAGTATTGAATCAGGACTTAGGAACTTAAGTAGCCAAAAAATAGCGGATCCTGAGGAAAAGTCGAACACAAAGCCCACTCTCAGTCTATATTTCTTATATAGATGTGTTTGTCAACAGACAGACAGACAGGCAGTTGGAGCGGTCTGTGGGAGAGACCTAAAAATGATGACGAGTTTTGGAATCACATGTTGGTATTTTAATATTTGATGTGTTCCAGCGGGATCTCACATAAAGGCTACTACTGTGCAGGCTAGGGTGGTCTACTTTTTAGGCTAGAGCGCGCAAGCACTCTGGAACCTGTTGTAATCTCTCTCTGGGCTTTTAAACACACCTATGTCATGCCCATCATTTTCGTTGGTTCGTAGGCTTGCCTTTTAAAATTTGCTCGATTTCATTTGTATAAGGCATACATACATCATGCCTTTTCCAGTGTTTAATCCTCCTCGAGTGCACCGGCCAACTACTGAAAACATACGAGGCTCCATGTTTTCCGTATGGTTTCTGGCTACTTTTTCTTTTTATTTCCTATGCAACGCGATCTCACTGGCCAGAAGTTGAGAACTTTGCATGACATCGACCCTGTTGCATGGATAATTGCACTTTTGCCCATAAGTTTGATTGCGAGCAAACTTCTGTTTCCTTTTCTATGTCTCCTTCACGCTCATGATGGCCATAGGCTCGCATTTGCGAAACTGTTTTGCTTTCCATTTTCAGTTAATATGGCAAGAAAGGTCCGGTTACGACTTTACAACGCTAATAGCTCTAACTCAAGCAAATGCAAGACCCATTGCATTGCAAATGCTTGTTGTGCTCTGTGAACACACTTATGTCCTCCTCGTTTCCACTGCTGCGTTATTAAAGCAGGAAAAGGAACGTCTAGTGTGCTACTCCGGAGTTTTAACTGCCTACCATTGACACTTATTTATGACTGAAAAAGAGGAATGAGGAAGTCCTGAAGTGATTAGATAAAGCTATTCTCGTTTGTTATGCTCACAGTCTTCCCCTACGATATTAAAACACCAAAAAACAGCCCCCCACCCTAACAAATAGCATCAGGAGGTCTCTCGTGGAGGGGTAAAACTGAAGGTGTGTGCTGCTACCACAGTGCAATTGTGTATATATACAGTAGTAGGTAATGTGTGCTCTGAGGTAGTATTTCTTCCATTGATGGAGGAGTCCCATATGCCAAAAAATTGCCACAATTACATTGTTTTTAAAGCCTTGCCCGTGTCGGTTTGCTGGAGAGGCCTGCAGCCTTTTCTTCAGTATTTTATAAGGGCTGCTTTGTTTATCTAAGAACAGGACAGGGCAACCGCAAGGATGGCAAAAATTCTTATACTGTCGTTCCTGAAGGTGACTGCCAGTAGGATGTGTCGTTGGCGGACACTCCCTTGACCAGCCTTCCTTCTAAGCTGCTTCATAACTCTGGCGCAACAAGCCCATGGGCCTTCAGCTGTGGTAGTCCACTAGGGGGCTGGTGTTATTTGGTTCATCTGATGAAAAATGCTAAGTAGCCCTAGCATGCACGTTTTCTTTCTGAAGATCTTTTGAACTTTTCACCGGATAGTCATGAATTTGACCAACAATGGGCAGAATAGCCATTACCAAAACTTTGGTAATTCCATTGTTTCTTTACCTACTTAGCACCTCACTAATGTGCTTATCAAAGCACCTTCTTACCAAGAAAGAAACTAGGTGGCAACGTAACCTGTAGGCAACAAGCACAAAGTTTAACTCAACTACCTCCAACTCCCAAGCTAGAGAGGTATACTCCGAGCCCCAAATTGAAACTTGACTCACTCGCTGCACAGCTGCAGTGGGTGGGTCAGTTGTGGCTGCACGATAACGATTGAGATACCCGATTAATGTACAACAAACTAGATAGGGACTGTGTGATAGTGTACGCCTCATCAAGGCAGCAGTAGACCACAGAAGAACTTATGTTGATGCGTATGGTCAGGTACTGCTGGAGTAGGATGATGGTGTATATGTACAAAAAAAGTAGCATATTCACCAGTAATCTCAATATGTCACCTACTCGAAGCGAGAGGGCTGAGATCATATACAGAAAGAGTTCTCGGGAAGGAAGCGGTGGTGCACACATTGAATGACGTATTTGATGGAAACATTTTACTAACTTTCACCATTCTACAAGAAACGCACCCAGTAGCAGCAATGAACTCATGTTATTGAGAGACTTTGGTCAGGTAGTGACAACACCCCATGGACGCACCCCTCTACTAAATACAATGCTTAATGTAGAGGAAGGTGGGAAGAAGATAGTGACATATCTATGTGGAGATGTTAGGGAAGTGCACATCAATACAATTACTTAATACCACATCCCAGTTGAAAAGATGTACCTCGCGGTATCAGACTGATGCTCTAAATGTAGCAGCAGAAAGGCTGACTCATTATATATGGTTTGACTATTGACATCCATTGCACGACACTGGGAGGCTATCACCTGAGGAGATGAACAGACTGAGGCAAAATAATCCCAATAATCTCTGATGCGTATTTGTTGGGACTGATACCCCAAACCAGGAATAACGAGACAGAGGCTAAATTCTCTATCTGGCATTGCTGTTGAGCAAAAGAGCATCAGCTATGCCCACCTATGCAGTGGATAGCCAAAGACCTACAACAGACAGGACACTGGAGGAAAGAAATATTAAAATGCGGGTGGAGAGGGTAAAAACACAGTGATGGTGACCTATTACGCGGGAAGACGAAACACAGTTTTAATGCGAACTGGAACAAAATGCTACCCATGTAAGCAAAACAAACTACGATAAGCCACTATCAGTTGTGAAACTAAAATGGAATAACCCAAAAAAGGCATGTTGGTCCTAATATATAAATTAAATAGAGGTGATAGATAGGCAATATCTTCCTCGGGCGCTCCAGACGATCTCACGGTTAATCAGTAAAAACTCAGAACACAGAACAGGTGACCGAGCAACCAGAACAAAGATATTTGATGCATCTCTTCCCTTCTCCCCCACGCCCTGCAAAACAAGCCCCCCTACTCCAGCCCTTCCCAGAAGCCCCCCCCCATCCTCCATGGCCTATTGCAGTGGACCCGTTGACCCACTCACTGATGGAGCCCAGGCCACTAAATGATAGTGGAGGGCTCCGGTTAAAAGTCTTAAAATACTGCTTTAGAAATTAAGGGCTTCACATAAGTATTGAAATATTCTGGAATATTTCATTTTCATGGTTGTTTTGGGAAAAAAAATACACTTTAAAAAGCTTCATTTTTACTAAGAAATTGAGCTTTTTGCTGCCCGCAACTTCTTCAGAACTTTTAGTGGGTGTGACAACGCCCTCCCTCACTTTTACTCCATGGCCCTTGTACAGAGGTCCTTCCAGGGTCTTGACACTCCGTGAGCAGGAGTCTCCTACTGTAATTTTACATTTGAACCTTCATCGTGAATTGTTTTCTGACTAATCTGAAATTAACCCACCCCTTAAAATCATGAGGGTTGTGAAACATGTTCAACAGGGACCATCTTATGCATCCTGTGGTCGTCGCGTCCACAGGAATAGCATCGATACAATCTTTAGTTTTTAGAAACTCATGGTAGTGTCCTCTGCTAAGAGGTCACCTACAGCCAAGCTGCAGTATTTTACCTGCTATGGATATACTAGCTCACATTTCATCGAACCAGTGGTGCGATCTACATTCTGAGATACGCCTGACGCTTCATTGCTGCATTTGCTCTAGCATACATAAGAAATATTACCTCTCCTCTGAAAAGTAACATTGCAATGCCCTGTGGTACTTTATATCCATTCACAGGCCTTTTGTTTTCCTCCGCATACAAATGTGTCACATTCATCGATTTCCGACTTGCAATCTTCAACCAAGCTATGTATCATTAACGTTTCCTGTTTCACCTGCAGGTAATTTAGACTAGTTCTTGCGTCACACTCTGGAATATGGGCTGGTATTTCACACCCAACATTTTACTACCCGCCAGGCTTGCCCATTGCCAGTGACAAGGCTCTGACCTCTGTACATATTTCTCTCCTGACAGATAATTGCCTTGTTGTGGGTAGACTTAAATATCTACCAGTCAGTCTCTCAAAAAGATTGGGTAAAAGGCTCTTTGGGACACAGCAAAGCACAGAGCCAAATTAAGTTCACAGAGACAGTTATTATTATTTTATTTTTTAGAAACGGACAATTAATTGTATGAACTTAGGCAATTCGTTTTAATTTGGAGCTTAAAAAGCTGGGTAGATCATCCTCTGCAGGGTCGGTCTTAAAGTGCAATTTTAAAGTCATTTTTGCAGATGGAACACCGCCCATGAAATGGTATTGCAAAAGGAGTATGTAAACGTTCTATTTTAGTTTTTTTCTAAGTTACAATATGTGTTTCTGCCGCGAAGTTGCCCACACAAAGGTATGGCCTATAAAATGAACTTTGTCTAGTGGATTTGCTATGTGAAGGTCTACTTTGCACTGCAGCCTCTTTCTGGGGTAGCAAGTGAGAAAGAGGCTGGAGAGATAGGCCAACCAAATTCTGTTTGGTTTTTTAACTTATTTACTCGTTGGGCATTTCGTTCAGTAATTCTGTATATAGTAGAAGGATGGTATGCAAGAAACTGTGGGTGCCTCTATCGACCAGTCTTGTTCAGTATAGGCACTTTTTCAAAACAGCCCAGATTTGAATTGTGTGACATCTTCAGCTAGTTAAAGGTTATGCTGACGCTGATAATCCAGATGACCTGAACTGGCATGGACACCTCCCAGGACTTTGTGAACTAGTTAGCCTGAGTTCTTGTACAAAAGTAATGCAGTTGGAAAACAAGACAATGGGAGACTTGTCCCCTGGCTTTGGGTGAGAGCAATAGCCAGCAGATGTTTCATTCTATTTGCCCATAGATTTACTTAAAATGATTGAAGTCAGGTTTGGCCATAAGTACAACAAACATTTGTCCCGAAAGTTAAGCATATGCATCTGTCTTTCTTTTGGGGCAGATGGTAAAGGTGCTAACTATCTCGCTTTGCCACCAGCATGCTTGGCGTGGTTCACGGGTCTGAACCTGCTAAAGAGACTCATGCCTAACCCATGCAAGCCCATTGGCTATCCCTAACAAAGGAGACCAAAGGCAGCTGAGTCATAGAAAGCTACCGTTATGATAGAAGCAAACTTTTTATATTTGCTTGATTGTGTTAAAGTTTTGTATGCCAGTGATTGAACTTTATCCTTGAGAGTCTATTGAGGCGGTAGGGGTTCTTTGCATGAGTATACTTGTGGTTATGAGTCCTATATTTTTGGACCTGGCCCCTTTTGCAGGGTCCTCCCCATACTTTTTGCCTCCTTCCTCCTATTTTTCTGCCCTCTTTTTGTTGGCTCTAGGACACTGAGCACTTTACCACTGCTGATCAGTGCTAAAGTGCTTATGATCTCCCTTCTAAACTTGGTATGATTGCCTTACACCAGTGTGGCTTATTTAACATACCTCTAAGTCCCTTGTACAGGGGATACCCATATCACTGTGGCCTGTAAATTAAATGCCACTAATGGGTCTGCAGCACAGTTTGTGCCACCCACAGAAGTAGCCTTTCAAACCTGTCTCAGGCCTGCCACTGCAGAGCCTGCATGCACAGTTTACTGCCACATTGACTTGGCAAGTCCAACTACTTGCCAAGGCCTAAACGCACTTTTTATTACATCTAAGTCACCTCGAAGGTAGGCCCTAGATCAGTGGTTCCAACCTGTGGTCCGGGGACCCCTGGGGGTCCGTGATTGCTTAGAAAATTAACTAATAATAACAGGCTAATAAAGTGTGTATAAATAAATTGGCTTAGTGTAAAGTTGACATTTTTAAAACACACTGTAATTGTCAAGGAATTTGAAATTGGAGGTTAAAAATGAAATTAGTATCCTCAGATTGATTCGTGGGAGCAGTGCATGTGCATCAAACAGAATATAGTATGGACGATGTGTACCTTCATTTGAATTAAGAAAAGCTCCAATATTCCTATTAAAATGGTTATTTGTTTTATTTTGTTTTATTTTGCAAATTAAGTAAAATGTGTTATCATTTGTGCTTGTGTTTGATGGAATGCTTGTTTTTGTATTTTTTTGTTGTATTGTTTAGTGGTTCAAATCATCAACAGTATTTAGGCGTGGGTCCCTGACTTTCACTAATGACTCATGGGGGTCCCCGGATTCAAACATTGATTCAGTGGGGGTCCCTGTGTTCCAGTAATGATAAAGTGGGGTCCACAAATCACAAAAGGTTGGGACCACTCCCCTAGACGGCCCTACGAGAAGGGAGCTGTGTATGTAAAAGGTAGAACATATGTCTTTATGTATGACATGTCCTAGTAGTGACAAACAGCCTATTCAGTTTCTCACTACTGTGAGCACTGCTCCTCTCATAGGATTGCATTTTAAATGCACTACCATAGGTCTAAGTGGTATTGTAGTGTTGGAATGGTAGTGAGAAATCCTGCTTACTGGTGTAGGTGGATTTCTATTACCATTGTAGAAATGCCACTTTTAGAAAGCGGGTATTTCTCTGTGCTTATTACTCTGGTGCTTTTGCAGCCTAACCCCAATCCACGTCTGAGGTAGAGTGACAGCTGGGCTTTGTAAATACCTTTCAGGCCGCTAGCACACAGGGAGGTGGAGATGTATCAGGAGTTCACCTACATACTAAATGGTCTTCCTGGGCTGAGAGAGGTAGAGGCGGGGCACATCTGCATCTGTAAAGTCTGTGCCCTGGCCTCACACAAAGGGCTCCCTTATTGATGTCTGGAGCCAGTGCTGGAGGAGAAAAGGGACTTTCCTGGAACCAGTTAATACTGGTTGGAACCCACTCTCCTCCCTTGTGGAAGCTGCGCAAAATGAGTAAGGATACCAGGGATTGTTCTCCATACTGGGACACAGAGACAAGAAGAGACACTGATGGACCAGGAACCACATGCTGCTGGAGGGACTTGCCAGGAAACCGCCATTGGGACTGCCATGTTTCTGTGCTAACCTGTGACCAGCTAGGTCTCAATAGGGACTGCCACTGGACTCTACAGACCCTGATGTGTTGGCCTGCTGCTTGCCCCCACTGTGTGTCCTCAGTTCCCCAGGTGCTGGGTGGTTCCACCCCCACCCGTGTTCCTGTCCTACTCTGGAGAGCAGGGTGAGCACTACAATCTGTGGCTGGAGGCGTGCTCCCCCAGCGCATGGTGAACCCTGCTTTCTGCAACTTCTGCTGTCTGCAAGGAGAGTGCTACAGTTTCACTGTCACAGTGCATGAAGAGCCCTTTTTGCTGCACCAGGAGTGTGAAGAGTGTTTCGCTCCTTGGCCCCAGCAAGTGAAGGGTGCTTTTAGTTGATTATTGCCACTGAGGCGTAAGGAAGTGCTTGTGTCGCTCTGGGCGCACCCCCTCCGACATGGGAGAGGTCGTGAGGAGCCCTTCTGTCCTGTGCACAGATGAGCACGCTCTTTGCCATGCCCATAGGGCACCAGTGGGCCCTTCCTCTTGAGGACTCACCACTGCAGCCCGAGCCACAAGAAAGATGTCCGGCTCACTGGAGACGCCGGAGTGGAGATTCCTGCCGGCCAGAAAGTTGAAGAGTCCTCCTGGCTCGAGAGGACATGAAGGCTGAGCTCTGGGTAAGGTGAGGTCCCTGCCAGGCCTCATTGCTAGTATTGGATATGCGTGGTCTCCAAGGACGTGGCTTGCTCGGAAGCTGCCAGTGTCTCGCTGCCGCCTCTAGGATGCAGGCGTGTTCCACCTCATGACTGGTGTTTGGCTCTGTGCGGGAGGCCTAGGAAGGTCACCCCACTGTGAATAGAGCCCCGTGTGTGGTCCCCGCGCTGGGACATAACTTTAGGAGCCTTTTCCCCTGATGTGGAAGTCGGGTGTTCCTTCCTGCTCCTCTTCTCTATTCCTCGCCGGACAAGAGGGAACCATCCACGCCCTGCCCTGCCTGGCTGAGGGTGGCTTGCCCGAGGTGGCCCCTCCCCGAGAGAGGAGTGGGTTCACCTTCCTTTATCGTCCTGTTGGCGATGACTGCATTTCCCCTGAGAGGCACGCAGGGACTCTGCGCTCTCAGCCGGGAAGCAACATTCCTGGGATAAGTGACATCTCAGTACAATTTTCTTGATTCTCATTGTGCATGCTGCATTCTCTTGTCCCCCGAATCGTGACATGAGGCTGTTTGCATATCGCTCTTGCCATATTTAAGGGACACATTTATGCATCATGGTCATTCTGATGTGTAGTGGAAGGGCATGCCTATGATTAATGCAATGGGGGAACATTGCATTCTATATGCATTACGATGATAAGGATGATCTGACAACTGCTTGTTTGGCAGTGATTTATGTAATGACCTGACAACTGCTGCTTGCTTTGTAGTGTATGAATAACTCATGCCATTTTTGGCCTAACACTGTTTTCTGCGCAATACAGTATATTTATATATAACCTGTTGTAGAGTCTCTTTTGTGATGTATTTAATGTGTCCCTGTTGTGTTTCTTGTGCAAACATCGCCTCTGGGTTAAGCCTGACTGCTCGTGCCAAGCTACTGGGGGGGTGAGCAGGGGTTATCTTGGGTGTGTAGCTCCCTGGCCCTGACTAGGGTGGTGGGTTTTGCCTGGCTTAGGTGCATAGCCTAGCCAACAAGAAACCCCATTTCTAATAGATATGCAAGGGTGGACTTGTAAGGCTAAAAGCCAGACTGATTCCATGATGTAAAATGGCCATAAGTATCATATATGTGTTATATGTACAAGTCTGTAAAGAGAACTAGAAGTAACACTACTGAAGAGTAGTTTTGCTTTGGTATTTCTTACAGTTAGAGGGGTTTAAAACATTTCACGAAGCAGTAGAATGCAGCATCTGCAAACTAATCCCTCCCTTCCCTTCCTTTTTATTTGCTTCCCATGGAGAAGAAATGCTGTTTTTTTGTTTTAACGTTACATTGCTCTTTTGATCTCCGCTACCTAACATGTCCCCCATCCCCCATCCCGGTGGATGCACTATTCCTACAAACCAGGTATAAAGGGATCTTTTATTATGGCGAGTGGAGGTCAGGGTCTTTGCTGACCTGGTGAGCAGACTGCTCTCCCAACACCTAAATGATGCCCTAGCCTCGAGCACAAAAATAAATACCTAGGCAAACTCAAGATGGAGACCCGCTGGCTGTAAAAGTGAGTTCTGTTTGGGCATGGGAGTTTAAGGCACTGTATTGTGACACAACTCTTTTTGGCTGGCAGATAGTCACAGTTCTGTCATCTTTGAAAATGTGTGTGCTGGACCTGTCCTTCCCCGGCATGGGGTTCCCTGTGACTTTATTGGACAAATTCTTTTCAGAGTTAGCAACATGTGCTTCCAATAAAGGTTGAGCTGGATGTGAACTAGTAGGATAATTGAGACAACTATTTTTGATCGTACTCTTGTTGTTTTAGTATTTTTAATAAGTGACAGACTTGTTTAGACTTTGAATTTGGCTATTTTGTTCAACAGAGAACCACACCAGTATTGTCGTGAGGTAGAATACCCAATTTGTCAGTTCCTTCGTAAGATGTATTTAAGGGAGATGCTACCTGCCTCTGGGGGTCAAACAATATTGTTCTGTCATCGAAGCTCAATGGAGAAAGACTTAGCTCAAAAAGACAAGAATTTGAGAAAAGCACCCCAAAACCCTAACTGCGCAGCACCTAGAGAGTACTGCTACATCGAACTTTGTGACTGCAGAGCCTGCTCTACTGACCCATGGCATAGCATTAAGAAGAAGTTCCTCCAAGGAAGGTAACCACGCATGATCATAAATAGTTTCTTTCTGGCAAATGAAGGCTTCTGCTTGGGAGCCTAGAAGTTCAAAGGTGACCTCAGTCAGTGAGGCTGTGTCCGGATAATGCCTCCTACAGAGCTCCAGTGGAAGATATCTCAAAACATTATTTACCCTTAGGATTTCCTCACTCTTTATAAAGAGTTCTTTTGTGTTACGGAACTGCATAAGACATGAAAGGGGTAACTCTGGACAGGGAATATGTTGTTCTTCTCAGCCTAAACTTTCTACCATAACTTGGAACAAAGAGACTGACGAGGGAATAAGTAGTATCTAACTAGAGTGTGCTTGGAAGAACCAACTCAACTGCTGTCCTTAGCCACAGCTCACTGACTGGACAAGGGTGTATGGGAGAACTTCACAAAAGTGATTAGCCACTCCCTTTTTTCTGTGGGGCAGTGTCCATGAATATATGAGACCTCCTACTCTCTTGAGTACTGCTGAATGCAATACCACACTGTCCTGGAAGCAAACTGGTTAGTATTTTTGTGGTAACACATGCAGTAACTATCTGCTATGGGTAAGCTTTAAAGCTCCTACTCTGGCTGTGATGCACTATAGGGGTGGCAGAGACCCTCTGGTTTGAAAGCTGTGCCTGAAGAGCTGGAGGTTCACTTCCATGAGAAGAGTCCTAGTGTAGAATACCACAGACAAACCGTTGCCCATTCTGTATGTGAGTACCTAAACAAAAGCTGCCTCCAATAACAAGAGACTTAGCCATATAGCTTCAAGGAGTCGCACATAAGGTAACTGCATGCGACCCTCAACATTCGTCACGTGTGGGTTTTAGTAAAGCAGTGCAAGGTGAAAGCCCGATTGACACTTCCGCGAAGTGATACATGAGTCTGGGGCCTGCGATAAAGGACATTACATGGGCACAGAAACCTGCTCTCTGTGAGACGAGCCCAGTCCATGGATTGTGAAAAGAAAGCCTGGCGACAGATCCGAACACCAGCCCCCTTAGTTAAACTTACAGCACAAACGCCCATTAAAACAAGCATTTTCAATGCAACGGGTCTCGCATTTGCTAGAGTTAGAGCTATTAGCGTTGTAAAGAAAAAAAAGAATCAGCGTGATCGCGCTATGTAAAATGCAGCGCAATCGCGGTGTGTGGAAAATAAACAGATAAAGTAGTCCGGACCCCAGGCTAAAAACATCGAGCCTCGCATGGTTTTAGTAGTTCACCGGTGCTGTGTAGGTGGGCTAAACACCAGAAAAGGCATGATGTATGCATGCCTTTCACAAATGAAAGCAAGCGGATTTTAAAAGGCAAGCTCACAAACCAATGTAAGTGACTGACGTGACATGGGCGTGGATTGAAGTCCAAAGAGAGATTACAGAATGGACAGTGCGCTTTGCGCTCACCCATAAAAAATCTACCCATGCCTCCTCGGCACCGAAAGATCTCCGTAGGTGGGCCTCTTAGGTCTAGAACCCCCAAGCTCTTGGTAATTTTATTAACTGGGGTAATGTGATATTTTGATGTAATACAGAGAAATATTTGGACTCTGTCTATAATACCTGTTCTGATTAATTTTACTGTCTGCATGTACAGTTTTCAGACTCTTTAAATTACTAGGCTTCAGTGTACGTTGGAAATTAGCAGACCGGTAACTTGGCATGCGCTTTAGCTAAGGGCCATTTCGCTTGAAATTTGCAAAATGTGAGCTCTGAGCTGGATGTAGTTATTATTTTTTTTTTTTACAAAGTGTTTTTGTGTCATTATCTTTAGCTTTTCTATTCTGTGCGATGCAAACCTATATAGTTAGTAAGTCATTTAATTACTGAAAATCTTTGTAGTCTAAAAAGTTATCCTGCCAGATGAGAATTTGGGAAAGATCTGTAACTTCTTTTTCTGGTATTGACCTGTGCACACTGATGGGGGCATCATGAAAGTGTGTTCAGTCTTCTGGACAGGTGTTTGCAAACAAGATTTTGTTATGCAGAATAAATAGTACAAAGTGCGCAAAAGAAAAGAGGCACCGTGTAAATATTTAATATAGGTATTATAATGATGCAGATATGTTTTGATACATGTTGGACAACACAGTAGATGACCGCTTCTTTTCAGTGATAAATTGTAATAAATGTAAATGAGGTAGGAAATTGGAATGTAGCAGAGAATCGAATCAACCCAGTAGGAAGCCGGGAGGAAGGATGAAGTATAGCTAGCTAGTCTGACACGTCACTATGGCCCTGTGATGGTCTTGGAAGGTTTGACCCTAGAATGCAGGTGGCGGTACTTGGGCAACTGGCAGAAGCCATTGCACCCCATTTTTAATGGTGGTAGGAGATTCTTTGGCATTACTGTTTGGGCATTTCCTTAGGTGCAGTTCAGTTGGTGTGGAGTCCTGGCAGTGGTCGATTGGTCTGTCTTATTAGATGCATTCCAGAATTTCTCCAGCGTTTTATGATAATGATGACGACCGTGTTATTAGTTTTGTGTGACCATAAATTATTTTCTTTGCAGAAAATGTAACTTCCCTATACAATCAGTTATGTTTGTTTTCCCTTTTAATCATATCCATTCTGGAGGGCCTGACTCCTGATAGAGCGGTCCGTACTAATAATTTTACCTGTGTTCGGACGCTCTTTAGGCCGATGAATCTTTTGACTAAGTGGGACTCTCTGTACTCCTAATCGATCAATTGCGTCAAATCAATAATCAATAACGAACATAAGCAATGCCCTGATCAACATAACACTTAACAATTAATCCAGAATACATTTCGGCGAACCCTGACCTTTCAGTCAGGAATAACCACACCAGTTTATTGCAAAGTTAGTGAATTTATTTCCCTATATTAACAAAGCTAGCACAATATAAATGTGTCTCAACACCAAATGATAAACATAAATGAACATTAATAGCTGTCCATATCGGCGAAACAGGTGCAATCTATGTAGCATTTGAATCACAAGGCATTCGATAATGGCTATGCAAATCACTAATACGATAATCTGTAATGAACTAATTGCATACATTTAGTCAGCATAACAAGATCTCAAATTGCATCGTGCGACATATGGAATCCTCATCTAACCTCAAATTAGCATCGGCATGTGGGACTTCATGCAAAAACAATTTAGCAACATTAATTTAGAAAAACTCCTAAATAGGGCTCTTATCAAAAATCAGCAGTTGGTTACCTAAAGGAAACACAATGCAATTTTACAATTTCCTTTCATATTTACCAATTACGATCAGCAATCAAGGAAGTCTTCGTCTCACAGGTACCGTTCTTCGGTCAGCATGGGTACCGTTTCGATCAGCATGGGACGGGACTAAGGGGCAGGGGTGGACGGGGCAATTGCCTCACGGCGGCAAGGTAAAACTACTACTTCATGCAGAAGGGATCAAAGTTAAAGTCTCTAGGGCAAGAATCATTAAAGTCTCTTTCTCTCGATTAGAGAAAGCATCAAAGTCTCTTTCAAAATGGCGTCGCAGCAAAGTGGGCCATAATAGCTACGAAGTCCTGCAAAATGGCTGCAAAAGGCTAATGGCTACCTTCTTCTCGTGCACCTGGGTTTTATAGACAACAGTTCAAATCCAGTAGGGTCTTCCATTGGAGGGTTCATAGGTTAGCTTCAAATTGTCCAATCAAAAACGACAGTTCTCAAGCTTTTACTTAAGCATACATTATCCTTGGAGATGGGTACGCAAGTTGCAACATTTTATACCAATTAACTCACTTTCAGAGCTTCCATTGTCCGCACCTGCAGATCGACCTTGGAGTAAAGAGAAAATATGCCAGGCTGGCACGAAACCTTAAGATAAGCATGTGAACGGTCTCAGTGGAAAAGTACAGCTTCAAGCAAAAATACACGTTTATGAGCACATTGGAAAAATACGAGCATCTAAACCGTGAGACCAGGCAACTAGGCCAAAGCCTGCACTAAAGTTATGCTAAGCTAGAACATTTCAAACAAGCAAATCATAGCACACGTTTATAATTATGTCAGATTAGTGCAATTCTAATACACCACGTTATATAAAGCACGCTTATAAATGTTGGCAAACTACTCTAAGGGCACATTTTGTCCCCGTACAATCTTCATTAGTTCGGTTAAAGTCACACATGATTATTTCACACTACGTTTACGCGTTAATAAATCAAAACCTTCATTTTCTGCTTCATCACTCCCCATTCAGCGAAGTCCACCAGTACAATAATTATTTTCAGATCAAAATGGGAGGAAAGAAAGACTTGTGTAATGAACGGTTTTGTGTCTTGTTTCCTAGTGCTTCCTTAGTAGAATATATTCTATTTATTCGCCTCCTTACTTTTCCGGGTTATTTTGGAGTATTTGTCTTCTCCATTTTCCGTGGCTTACTCAAGAATGCTTTTATGTAACCTCTTCTTTAAAACCCATTTTGTCCTTTTGCTTCTTCACACATTTCTTGATTACTCGCCTTTAAGCTCAAGATTTGCTGCATGGGAGCACCTTGTAAAGCTTCTAGAGTGCAAAATAGTGGGTGCTCAACTTTTGTTTTTGACAGTAGGGTTTCTGTTAGCTTTTCTCATTATTCTATTACTCTCATGCATAACCTCAGGTAGTGAGTATTGAGCAGTTTAAATGTTGTAGCGAAGTTTAAATGAAGATTAACAATATTAAGAGAGTCACGGCATTTTAACAAAGTTTCCTTTGTTTCCTCCCATACTCTAAAAATGTCATCAATCAATCTTTTCTACCAGAATCATTTTTTTGGGTTGTTTTCCTGATTCAAAATAAATTATTCCTCAAGAGTGTGCCTTTAGGTGTTGGCACAGCATCACAGAGACAGCAGTCTTTTTGTTTAAACTCAACAGTTCCAAAGAACATCTTGGATCAGGGAACTGCTATTCATTCAGGGAACTACTTCTTAATTTTTTCTTCTACCACTTTATGGGAGTGCAGGTGTTTTCTTACTCTTTCCCTCGAGTGCTACTTCCCCTCTCAAGCCCCCTCCGCATGTTGCGAAGCGGGACTTTGTTAATATTTAATTTTTAACCCTGTTACTCCCCGGCTGCTCCCACTCCTTGGTGGCATTGACTCCCCTGCCCTTCCTCCTCCAGCTTCTATGTTACCCCCTCACCCGGTCGTTGTCACTTTCTTTTTAGGTCACGCAAAGCTGCGCGCAAGCGCTGCTTTTCCGACGTGTTGGTATGTATCTGGGCTTTTAACCAAGCCCACCTCACACCCATCACTTTTACTCATTCTTGGGCGCACCTTTAAAAAATCCTTTGTTTTCGTTGGTAAATGCTTTACGTTTGTCCCTCCTTGGGGCCGTTTTGTTACCGCCATGGCCATCGACCCTGTTACATGGATTACGACTTTAACTGCAGGCGAACTTCTTTTTCCTTTTGTGTCTCTTCTTTGCGCTCACTGCAGCTGTGGCGCTTTGAATCGCCTGACTTATGTCAACTGTTTTACTTTTTATTTTCAGTTTGTGTGGCAAGAAGACTCCAGTTAGGAATTTACAACGCTAATAGCTCTAACTCGAGCAAACGCGAGACTCATTGCATTGCAAATGCTTGCTTGCATATTATTGAGAGTAATAACCAGAAAAGCCTGAGCACGTTTTAGTCTGGATTGCGCTAAGCATCTTGTGCAGTAAGGGATACAGCTTTGAATATGACTTGTCCGGAAGCAGCACAACAAGCACAAACACTGGATAAAGGCCTTCAGTGGCCTCAAAGAAATGGGCACCTTTCGAGATGCAGACATTTGTGGTGCGAATGTGATTGGGAATATTTTGTTGCAACAATATTGCTGTGAAAGTTGAAGACCTTAACTAACTATACAGTTTTTTCTTTATGGAAAGCTCTGTGATTACAAGAAAATGTGTCCCAATTAGTAATTGAATTCAAAGATGCATGGACTATCCGAAGGTGACCAATAGTCCTGTGCTAGCAAAATTAACATCAAGTTGTACCTGTGGTTCTAGGTTAGGTGTGTGCCATTTGCAATGTAATTGGGCACCGCAGGTCTTGCTTGCCATCAAGTTTCTGTAAATTCAGTGTTTTCAGTTGTATTGAGGAAAAAGCAATGGCAGCCAGTGTTCGGTCCTTCCATGGTTGTTGCCAGATAGCGGGAAATCCACCTGGACAAACGCTACTCATTGAAGCCTTTGTGACTGTTTGGGACCATACTTTGGGCATAGTGAATATTCTGTCCCTATTGTCTCGTTAGTGACAGAGACTCGCCTCCTATCCAAACTCCTTTTTTTATTGTGTGGCCTTAGAGGCAACTTTAACTGTCTTGGCAGCCCCAGGTGTTCCAAAACAATCATGATAAAATATCTACGTAAATAGGTAGAGGCCGTCCTGTCTGCTCTCTTCATCCACTGGTAGGTTTAAGTGTCATTCACATTTGTCTTCCACCAATCACAGGGTACAGAATGTGAAAATGCGTCAGTTCCCCCATTTCCTCTCTTCCCTGAGAGAAGCAACATTTTGCTCTTGCACAGCTACCTGAAACGTAACACACTACAGGCCTTATAGGACAATCTGTACTTTCATTACGTTTTTCTTTTTTGCCATGGGTCCTTTTTTACGTTTTTGTTTGGTGAAACAATATGTAAACACCTCTTGATGGCAGCATTTTTGCTTTTTATTATTTTACTCTTTAATGTTTATCACATATGCAAAAAATGCATTAAAAAATCACTGTCTTGCCAAGATCAGCCCTTTTGATTTATTTGTGGCATTTTACCACGTTCTTTAGAATTGCTGGATACCCGTGGGGCTGGAATGAGAGGATGTTCTCCATACCAAATGTATTTTTTGCCTCAATAATGTGTCAAACATGAGGAAATCAGGTTCTTTGGAAGTTACCAATTACACACTGTGTACCTTCACTTTTATCGTGAACTAACAGTTGACAGATCACATAAGTGAGAACTTCATTCTTCACCCGCCCCCGCACCGCCATTTTTCATGCTTCGTAAAAGCTATACTTTAAAGGCGAACCAACCAGTTTGGTTATTGTAACTGGGACTTTCCTGGTTACCCTCGGCAATCCGAGAGCCTGGGGTGAGAGAAGAAGAGACACAGACCGGAGATCTAAATTTTCCCTGACTAGATTTAAGTTTGTAGTTGTATATTTCCTTACCTTAATTAGTAAATTCCTAACTCTGTTGCACAGGTACCCCACATTTTGAAATGTCATCTTAAACTGCAGGATAGGACATCATTACTTCATACTACAAACCGCGTCAGTCCTATTTGAACAGTACCAATACGTACAGCGGGCTTGGACTAGCCCACTGCTAACCATTGATTGGCTTTCATGACGGTCTCAGACACTTGCTTCTTATTAGATGGCTTCCTTCTTCTTGTGCATGTCCTTCTCTGGAGCAACGCTTCCTTAATGGTCTTTTGAATGGATGACTTCCACTGCTCCCATACAGTGAACTAATATTTTCCTTCTCTTTCAGCACCTTATGGATAAGCAGGCGATTTCCTGCTCTCTCTTTCTCATATGTCCTGCTTCCCCTCCAAACACCCACTCGCCCACACATCTGCTGTGTTGCTCTCTCCTCTTCATCGCGTCTGTTCATCTCCCCACCCACACCATGTTTTTTCCTCGAGCTCCTCCGTTGATACCTTGACCCTATTTCCTGTTGCTTCCCACCTCTCTGCTCCCCTCGCAATCACTCCTCTATTGCTCTCTCTTCTACTTCCTATTGAATTCATAAGAGAAAATAGGCTTCTTCCCTCCCTCCTGTAGCTTCGCACGTCCATTGTTTCCCCCTCCCATACACCATCCACACACACCTCTGTGGTCCCCATGCCACTCCTGTTGCGTTTATATATAAAAAAAACAAGCTTCTTTTCTTAAATTATTAAAGGGGTCCAGCAATTGAATTTTGGAACCGGGGGTCCTTAAGTACCAACTGCTATCTTGCAGCAATAATTTGAAAAAAGAAACAAAACAAAATGGCATCCACGTCATGCCATCTGCACTCATACGTATCATCACACTGGGCCTGACGCATGGGCCTGTTAGCATGATGACTCATGTGTGCAGACGTTACTGCACCTTCTTTTCCCCACTTGCTTATGAATAACAGCATCAGCAAAAATCATTGGCAAAGTTATAAGGTTTGGTGAAGTTGAGACTACTTGCTTTGCCAGTGCTTGTTTTTAATTGCTCAAGTTTGGCGTCTTACCAAAACAACTATACACCACTTAAAAGTAACTCTATGAAACTTGGCTTTTGACTTGCAGGTAGAGATAGTGATGTACTTTACATATTTTTTTCTATCTCGTAATCTATATCGCTGTATCATGTAATATTTCTATGCCTCACATATAAAAGAATCAATAGGGTGACTGATAGATTAATTGTATGTTTCATCTGACCAATAAAAACATTTTCACTATTGATGGGCAGTATTTTACACGGAGTCATGTTTACATTAACTACAATAGAGTAGATATGGACTGATGTCTTCACGGGATGCATGAAAAGCGCAGTCTGGTGGTCATTATTTCATCATCTGAGGGGGCACACATTGGGCAACAGATAAAACTGAGAGGGACACTGACAAAAGACAGTCATAAAGAGTTTGTGGGCATCTTTGAATCACTACAGGCCCACCTGTAAACTTTCAGAATTTCCCCATACATTTGTTTACAATCCTTTTTAAATACTAGAGGCATGGGCAAAGTGGGCAATTGCCCGGAGCCCCCACCTTCCAAGGGGCCCCCAGGGAAAATATTTTTACCTAGCTCACTAGTCTATTTCCATACCTCAGCCTCTCTCCCTTCTGTCTACCACTACCTCGGAGTCTCGCTTGCCTTGTCCTGCGACATCTTAACAGTTTTTGGGCCCCTGAAAAGGCATATTTCAACCCTGTTTTTGAAAGTTTGTTTGGCACTATCAAGAAGCATAAAATCACCAGGGGAAAATTATGAACAGGGGTCCTCAAAATACGTGTTGGCCCTGGCCCTAAAAGTCCTTAAGACAATACTGGCTAGAATGTAAAGCATGCAATCAGAAAAGTATTTCGATTTCTAGTAAAGCACAGTGTGCAGTTTCAGGTGGAGACCAGGGTGTATAAAGTGATGTTGGGTGTTGCTGCGGTAAGTCTCTGTGTAGAGTAAAGATAATCCAGAACCAAGATCAAAGGTTGAATAAGCTTTATTCAAGTCTGAAGAGGAGGAGCCCATGACCAGGTCAGCATCAGTCCAGACCAGCGGTCAGTCAGAAGTAACTGACCACCACTTGCAACGAACCCGAACCTGGAACGCCAAGCCAACATTAAAACTAAACATGCCAAATTTGCTCTGTGCATCTCGTTCTGTCATGAGAGGCACACACAAGATGATAAACACATTACACTCTGTGATAGTTCACACTTTATCACTTTCCCACAGCATTACTTATTTTTCTAATTACCTTCTTAGTCTGGGTTTTGTTGCATTATCCAGACAAAAACAGTGTTTTAACACATTTAGTCCGAAATCCAAGGTGTTTTTGGAGCATCTGTGTATTTATATTGTATAACAATAGTCAATACTTAGTGAAAGGCAGTGGAGCGCTGTACATGGTCAAAGACAAGTCTAAAGTCAACGAGTGCAAGGAGAGGAAGCTGGGTTGTGGACGGTTAATGCATTGTCATGTAGCATTCTTTAAAGAGGTGAGGTTTAAACTCTTTCCTAAATTGGAGAAACAGTATCAAAGTGCTTGTATCATCAAGCAGTGTAGCAGGTCAAGCACAAGGTAAAAGTCAGTATTGAATATTTTGTTCATAAATGATCAGCCTTATGACTGCTTCAATAAAAGACAACAGCTTCCTCAATTTCAGTCTCGTACCCCTGAGTGATTTTGTTTAATATGGACAAACAAAAACAAAGCCAGCACAGACAGCCCTCAAATCTAATCTAGGGGCATACCATGAAATCGTGTTGATCCAGTATTTGGACCCTACTCAGCAATTTGATCTTGGATTTGATAGGAAGCAAATGTTAGCAGTATTAATTAGGTGAGATATAATGGATTTTGGGCAGACAGCCACAGTTCTGAGTCTATGGTTCTCAATGAAGTAGATCAGTTTTTTGTGAGCTCTAATAAACCAATTGAAGCAATAATCAACTTCTGATCCCATAATTGCATGGCCAAGAGTAGCCCTTGCCTTCTCTAGGAAGTGCTGAATTTATTGACAGCCGCCTGGATGTTTTTCATCCAAGCTTGAATGATATTCACTTGCTCAGTATGCTCCTTGGTATTGTCAACCATAATAGAGAAAAGAAAATGGATTTCAAAACCCGCCCCTCCTCCCACTTTTGTTATCAACCTGTTCAATAGATGCATTAGCTATTGGGTAGAACCAGCAATAGTTAGAAGAGGTTTGGAACACTACAGATTACCAAGGTGAGAGTGGTCAGGCCCTGTACTGCTCTTGTGTCCCTTTATTTTATAAGAATGAAGTACCCCAAGCAAAAATGCAGTCTACGCCTCCTGAGAATTAGGCAATCTATTCTGCAGCATGCTGTTGGGCCCCCTCCTCCCTGGACCCAGTCAGAGGCCTGCCACTCCTGCACAGTATACTGTGCTGAGGGGGCCACCTGTAGCTCGCCCCCGCACTGCAGGGTCCTTTGTTATGTCACTGCATGCTGTGGTAGACCGTGTGTAATGGTACAAAAATATTTGATAATATCACTATGGTAATTAATGTTTCATGCAGGTGTCCAAAATAACATATTCAGTGCATCTGACTCGGTGAAAGCATCACTTGTACTATACAAAGTTATCTTCAAGAGGAATAAACTGTGAGGTAACTGACGTGTCAGGCAGAGGGGGATAGCTGGCCCTGTCCACAATCCAAGCCTGTTTAACGGTCTGCATGTTTAGTTTTAAGTGAGAGTTATTGATGATTTTGGCTAGAAGTGGGAGGATAGAATATTAACAATCTTTGACAATGAATGAATTGCTACATCCCTTCTACCTTGAGCCACATTTATGCCCAAAAAATATATTCAACTTGCAGAAAGAATGTAGGATTCGAAGTAAAGGTTGGCCCCTGCGGCTGTACTGTCAAACTACCCTGGAGCTGTAATGGACACATGCCCTCACTTCTTATGCACCGTTGGTATTACAGAAAGATACGCAGATGCTTGCGCTGCCTGTCCTTAAGTGAGTGTGGTATTACAGACATGAGTGCAAAGGCAAAGAGGACACTGGGAGGTACACTGACTGCGCACCACTTAGAGCTGGCACTCAGTGCACTACACAAGGACAGCTCTCAGAAAGGGTTTCCCAAAGCATTGCGACCTTCACGTCATCCCCCTGCATGCATGTGCAGTAACCACCTGCACGCAGGGAGATCTTCGCTCTCCCTTTAAATGTAGGCTGCTTTGCTGCCTGCACAGTGAAAGCCAGATGCGCCTGCTGCAGCCTCTGGTCCATCTTTCACTAGTACGCTGTTCTAGGCTATGTCACAGGTTGTCGCCTGCACTGGGAGCAGTACATTTGATGTGCACTATCTGTCCCACTCTGCTCCCAGTGTAGGCACAGGCTCACAGCTGCACTGGGAGCAGTACATTTGATGTGATCCAGTGCACTGTGCCCCACTCTGCTCCCAGTGTAGGCACAGGCTCTCATCTGCAGTGGGAGCAGTAAATTTGATGTGATCCAGAGCACTGTGTCCCACATTGCTCCCAGTGTAGGCACAGGTTCACTGCTGCAGTGGGAGCAGCACATTTGATGTGATCCAGTGCACTGTCTGTCCCACTCTGCTCCCAATGTAGGCACAGGCTCACAGTTGCACTGGAAGCAGTACATTTGATGTGATACAGTGCACTGTCTGTCCCACTCTGCTCCCAGTGCAGGCACAGGCTCACAGCTGCACTGGAAGCAGTACATTTGATGTGATCCAGTGCACTGTGTTCCACTGTGCTCCCAGTGTAGGCACAGGCTCACAGCTCCACTGGAAGCAGTACATTTGATGTGATCCAGTGCACTGTCTGTCCCGCTGTGGTCCCAGTGTAGGCACAGGCTCACAGCTGCACTGGAAGCAGTACACTTGATGTGATCCAGTGCACTGTGTCCCACTTTGCTCCCAGTGTAGGCACAGGCTCACAGCTGCAATGGGAACAGTACATTTGATGTGATCAAGTGCACTGTGTCCCACTCTGCTCCCAGTGTAGGCACAGGCTCACAGCTGCACTGGAAGCAGTACATTTGATGTGATCCAGTGCACTATGTCCCACTCTGCTCCCAATGTAGGCACAGGCTCACAGCTGCACTGGAAGCAGTACATTTGATGTGATCCAGTGCACTGTCTGTCCCACTCTGCTCCCAGTGTAGGCACAGGCTCACAGCTGCACTGGAAGCAGTACATTTGATGTGATCCAGTGCACTGTGTTCCACTGTGCTCCCAGTGTAGGCACAGCCTCCTAGCTGCAGTGGGAACAGTACATTTGATGTGATCCAGTGCAGTGTGTCCCACTCTGCTCCCAGTGTAGGCACAGGCTCACAGCTGCACTGGAAGCAGTACATTTGATGTGATCCAGTGCACTGTGTCCCACTCTGCTCCCAATGTAGGCACAGGCTCACAGCTGCACTGGAAGCAGTTAATTTGATGTGATCCAGTGCACTGTCTGTCCCACTCTGCTCCCAGTGTAGGCACAGGCTCACAGCTGCACTGGAAGCAGTACATTTGATGTGATCCAGTGCACTGTGTTCCACTGTGCTCCCAGTGTAGGCACAGGCTCACAGCTCCACTGGAAGCAGTACATTTGATGTGATCCAGTGCTATGAGTCCCACTCTGCTCCCAGTGTAGGCCCGGGCTCACAGCTGGTGTGGGAACAGAACATTTGATTCGATCCAGTGCACTGAGTCCCACTCTGCTCCCAGTGTAGGGCCGGGCTCACAGCTGGTGTGGGAACAGAACACTTGATGTGATCCAGTGCACTGTGTCCCACTGTGCTCCCAGTGTAGGCACAGGCTCACAGCTGCACTGGGAGCAGTACATTTGATGTGATCCAGTGCACTGGGTCCCACTCTGCTCCCAGTGTAGGCACAGGCTCACAGCTGGTGTGGGAACAGAACATTTGATGTGATCCAGTGCACTGTGTCCCACTCTGCTCCCAGTGTAGGCACAGGTTCACAGCTGCACTGAGAGCAGTGCATTTGATGTGATGCAGTGCACTGTGTCCCACTCTGCTCCCAGTGTAGTCACAGGCTCACAGCTGCACTGAGAGCAGTGCATTTGATGTGATGCAGTGCACTGTATCCCACTCTGCTCCCAGTGTAGGCACGGGCTCACAGATGCACTGGGGGCAGGACACTTGATGTGATCCAGTGCACTGCCTGTCCCACTCTGCTCCCAGTGTAGGCGCAGGCTCACAGCTACACTGCGAGCAGTGCATTTGATGTGATCCAGTGCACTGTGTCCCACTCTGCTCCCAGTGTAGGCACGGGCTCACAGCTGGTGTGGGAACAGAACATTTGATGTGATCCAGTGCACAGTGTCCCACTCTGCTCCCAGTGTAGGCACGGGCTCACAGCTGGTGTGGGAACAGAACATTTGATGTGATCCAGTGCACAGTGTCCCACTATGCTCCCAGTGTAGGCACAGGCTCACAGCTGCACTGGGAGCAGTACATTTGGTGTGACTCTGTTCCCTGCCCACACACTCGAGTGTGCCCCGCAGCAAACAGTGGGTCAATATGCATTTACTGTAACATGGCCCATAGTGCCTAACAATTTAGTATGCAAAGTAGTAAAGGTCAACTCAATCTGACCCGAGGCCGACTTCAGGTGTGTGTACATTTAAATCCAGGACACACGCAGTCTACATTTGTGTTGCAAGCTAAGGTTCGACAAACTTTGAAAGACGGCAGTGTTGCGAGATGCCTCAGTATCATCACTACGCGCACGTGGTTATAACTAGAGGATAAGCGAGTTATATGAGAGAATCTTTCTAAATAGTGCTGCCTTTCCATGCATTGTGTACATATCTGTTCGGGTGTCCGCCTGGTTATGTCTGGGGTTATCCGTCCCCCGCGTGCCTCGGTGTCTGTGTGGGACGCCTCTTCCCGACGGCTGTCACTTCACTTATGTCTGAGCTTGGCACATGCGTGGATGTTTATCTTCCGGTCTCCGGCTCCGGATCGGTTGCGACCAACAGCGGAAAAAATATAGAAGAAACATACGGATACAGAAGCCGACATTTGTTGTTTTTATTTGTTGATAACTAAACACATTCAGCTTTCTTGCATTCACACATGGCCGTGGCCAGCTGGCGGCACAGCTTAGCAACAAAAGCAACGTGTATCCTTCCGCTCCGCTTCAGCTTCAGACTTTCAGAAGCAGGAGTTGCCATGCGAAGGTTTGTGTTACTTTAAAATAAACCAAATAAATAAAAACACACACGTTTGCCTATACTCCTTTAGTCTCAAAAATCAAAATACACTTAAATAAAATTATCTGTCTATTTTAAAAATGAACAAAGTGGAAAGTACACGGATTAAAATGCATGGAACAATAACAGAAAATGCGCAGCATTATTGTTGGAACTGATCCAAAGACGATTGAATTCCCTACGTAGTCCCCGAAATTTAACGCATATGATGAATGTTACGTGCATTTGCGAGTTGCATTCCCGCTATTCTTATGGTTCGGAAGCCCTTTTTGAACCTGGGAGCCCTTTAATGTGCTGCTGTTCTCCTAACCCAGAGTCAGTGGTCTCCTGATATTGTATGGGGTGCGTTTTGTGGTTAGCTGTGAGCCCTATGAAGGGTGGCTGACAGGATTGGAGTAAGCTTAGGCTGTTCAGGGTAAGATGCTTGCATTGGAACATAACATGAGCTGTGGTTCAGTTGTCAAATTGTAAATACAAGTTTGTGCATCCCTCATGATGCTGAGCTAGCCAGCCACAGCTCCCAGAGTAAGATAATGGCCAAATGTGAAGAGCATGCCTTTTTTTGATGTCTGGGAATATTAAAATATCAAGCAATAATGGTTCATAACCAGTGATTCATCAGCATGAGCAATGTGGGCAGCTTTCGTCACACCTAGCCACACTGCTGAGTTGAAGCTCCCGTAAGTGAGGCTAGAGTCTCCCAATGTGACCTTGAGGTCTAACATTCTCCCATATTTACAGATTGTCAAAAACCTTCTGTTAATGTTTGCCTTGCTTTAAAGACATTTGTGCAAATCAGCCATGTCAAGGTGCTTGTTCGAGGGAAGGAAAGACACAAGAGCCCCATGCACACCATTGCTGTAAATTCACTCGCAGACTCAAGTGCATATCGGGCTCTACTATTACAACATGTATTAGAGTTAACGCTCAAAGGCCTAGTGTGGGACTCCACAACAGAAAATCAGTTGGTTTCGTTTTTGATCTTTGATTGACTTTAATATAGAAGTCCATACATCCCCCCCTAAAGTATCTTACAGCTGACATTATATACTTCTTGGACCTCATTAAGGGTTCTCTAGATATCTTACTATCGAGTAACATTCAAGGCAGCAGAAGGTCTGTGTTTAGGAGTCTGCCAAGAAACCATCCCCTTGTAAATCAAGTCATTGCCAAAGGTGATCTGGAGATGAATACTTGCAGCAAAATTATACAAAGTATCTAACTCTGCCTGGAAGCCTATTGGCCTCTTTTTTTGCACTTCTCCGTGTCATCTGCATAATAAATCGTGGGAACTAGGGTACCAGCGTGCTTTGTGGAGATTGGATCGCTTTAGAAATGTCCACCACAATACCACTACGGTTGAACTTAAATAAAAACCATGCTAGAACACCAATGGATCGCTGTGTTGCAGCACACTCTCCTTGTTGCTGCTTCTTTATTCATGTCTAGTCCATGTTCAATGGTGTAATACACTGCGTCGCACAATGAAGCAATTTGTGACTCAAAATCTTAGCAGTGTATTCCAAAATAAAGGTGAGTTGCTCCGGAACAGTTAAAGAATGGGCAATCCAGTGGCAAGGAACTCTCATGGGTTCTTCCCTGAGCATGAATGTTAAAGCCATGGCAATGTGCACTGTTTATTTTCCTTTCCTGGAAACACACTAAAGGATTGGTGATAAGCAGTGCCATTAGCTTCACTATTAAGTTGTTCAAAGACTAGCCTTGCAAGAATGTTTGCTCTTGGGCTTCAGCCTGCAAGCAAACACTTGTTCATGGGGTCATAACTGGTACCCTTTTCAGGTCAAGCCTACTAGATAGCATAAGCTGTCTGGTTGGAAAAGACCTATTGTCAGCCTGCCAGATCTTATAAAGGGCGTGCCACTGGTTGACATTATTGTCACTCTCATTTGCCTACATCTTACTCAATGGCTTGCTTTGTCAATCTTTTGTCTGTTCCTTCCCTGGAGCATAGCCTTTTTAGTTGTATCTTTCCACAGCTTACTTTCAGCAAACTACTTTTTTTATTTCAGCAGAAGCACTCCATGAGAGTTCATGTGATTTCAGCTTTCTCCCTCCTGTGCCTCTCTGTCCCACCCATGCTTTTATTGCTCTCTCACCTGTGTGCTTCTTTCCCCCGCCTGCTTTTCCCTTTGATCTTCTCTCCCATGAGGGAGCTGACATGCTGCTCTGTATTCGTTCTGCTTTACCACACACCAGAGCCCAGCATTCTGCTGCTCCCTCTTTCTGCACCACAACTATTTCCTCACCCATGCTCCTCCCCCACTGTGCCCCTTTGTTTTGCCAGACTGCTCCTTCTCTGTATGAGCTTCCTGGCAAGATTTATGGCTGTCCATGCGACTCCACCCTTTCTACAGTAAACAGTAAGGCGTGAAATGTAATGTTGCCAAGAGACACTATGGCCTTATATTTCATAATCACGATAGGCCAGCAGACCATGACTTTGTATTTTGATTGAAGTGTACCTCATATCATAAGTGTGGGTGCTCATCCTATGCCAAGAAACATGTTTTGGGTATACATTTTTAAAAATGTGAAATCTTGCAGAAGATTACTTTATTAAATCTTCATTCACTGATTAAATTTTGTTTAGAAGTTTAATTACAGTAGCTCATTTCCCCATTCCATTATAATGTACTGTGACTCAAGAACACATCAATATTGATATCACATTCTAGAAGAACTCCTTCAGGGTTGCACCTTGAGCAGCATATAATGGTAATACTGCTTTTACATGTGTCATTTGTACGGCAGATCGCGCTGCTCACTGAGCCCTAGGATGCAATGGGCATGTGTGGACATTTTCCTTGCCCCGAGACACTGTATTTTACAGAAGGGGATGCAGACGCTTGTGCAGCCCCTATTGTTATCCAGATAGCACTGGCTCTATTTTAAGTGGGATTTGCTCATTAGCATGAGGGCATTACCCCTTGTGAATGAGGGAAACCCCTTACTTCTGTTCTTGCATCGTATTAGGGACACTGGTCCAGCGATCAAGAGGCTGTCAGGAGGTGAATTGATTGTGGAGTACAAAGAGGTGGTGCACAATCACATCCCCTGAAAGGGGGGGGGGTGTCCCATGGAGCCCTCACAGCCCCCCGCCGGGCATCGCACTACAGGTGGATTCAGTCACTTAGTGCACCCGCCTGCAGGAGAATCTATGTTCCACTTATTGCAGTGTAGACTGGTGCCGTCTACGCTGTGGTAGATGATGAGCCTGCTTCCATGAGCCGATCCCCCTTTCAGTAATGTGCTGCCCACATGAAATGCGTAAGTTTGCAGCTGGCCTGGAGGAAGCATGCTATATTTTGTTGGGTGCTCTGTTAGATTGTGCCCAGCGAACCTTCTTAAATGTACACCGCGACCTAGATTGGGACAGTGTACCCTAAGTATAATATAGACCGAGGTATTCTTTAAACACAGCAGCAGCTATTCATAAACATGGTATGCAGCGTTTGCTTTTTGGTAGTGATGTGTGTTTTTGCCAAGGTGCAGGAGGCTATTGAAGATGTTTTTGGTGAGGTAGAACCAATGTAGACGGTCTGGAATCCTTAAATCATGTGAATATCTTTATTAAAATTGATTTCTTACTTGCTCTCCTGCCCCGGCCGTCCTCCATGAGTGTGTGTGTGCTAGGTGGAGCTCCATATATATTTTCGGCCAGGGTGCCAGCATCGACACAGTCATGGTGCACTGTTTTCTATTTCAGGTCGACTTCTGGGTGCTGTCATTCATACATTTGTTGTTTGGGTTTACATTACCAGGTGCTCATTGGCATGCAAATCTGTGTATTATCATATTTTTCAATGTGATGTTGTGAAGTTGCATTATTTTATCTGCATTTTTTGCTAAGAACAAAGGCATTATGCCCCCCTCCCAAAAACAACAATAGAATCTGTGCAATTAGGTTTTCAAGTCATATTAGCCAATACGTTTAAGGCACTACATTCAAGCCGCGTTATAAGCTGTAGTTGCTTCCATTCCTCTTTCTGGCAGCATCTTCCGGTTCTATGTTTTTAAATGTTATTTGAAATGTTGCAGGGGTTTCTGCTCAGACATTATGCATTGAACAATTATATTCAACTTAAAAAGCTGCTATTTGCAATTGTTTGATTTCGCTTTCCATTAAAAAAAATCTTGCTCTGGCTAAAGCAGATCATGCTTACTACACAATTTTTAACACAGGGTTACCTGTGTCACTTCTATGTGTCTGGCGCAAATGTGTCGCCCTCCACAACTATCAATTTTTAATCTCTTTTCTTAAAGCATAAGAAAATACATTTAAAGATAGCCTCTACAGATGCATGCTTCCAGATGCATTCAGACGCATGCGCATTCGGCATGGCCGTCTGCGAGATGAAAAAAGCAGTGTCAAGTCCAGTATGCATCACTGTTGAGACCTATTGGCCCTGCCAATGCTTGTAACGTTTGAGTTTTGACTGTACAACTGTCAGAGGCCTCTGGCTTTCAATGTATTAAGAGTGGGCTTTTGTTCTGCCCTTTTCTACCACTGACGTTTTCCACCAGACTTCATTCAGCCAGTTGCTTGAGACTGTCAATGTTATCTTGGCGCAACCCAGTGGAGAATTCATCACTCATGTAATGCTAGTGGCTGTTTGAGTGTATCCTTCTGCCTCCACTCCAGTGCTTCCATTTTAAATGCATGAGAGACAGTTTTAGAGCTGTCTCACTTTAATGTGCTAGTGCTGCATGCATTTGCACTTTAAATCCAAACTCATTGTCTTTGCCAGTGCTTGTTTTACTGATGGGCCAGGATCACTCTTCCCCAGGCTGAATTGACCTGCCTGCTGAATGCTGGTCATTCTTAAAACTGGTACCAATAATAATGGACACTACCTATGTTTTTTTTTAAAGATTTTGTTTGACAAATATCCCCTACACCAGTGGTTCCCAACCTTTTGGCTTCTGTGGACCTCCACTTCATCAGTACTGGAACCCGGGGACCCTCACTGAATTCTTATTGGAATCCAGGGAAATGATTCATTACTGAAAGCTGGGGACTATGGGCCAGATGTATCAAAGGATTTTACCCATTTTGTGTCTATGGGAAAATGTGTTCATACATATGGCCCCTAATCTGTTAAAATTATTAAATTTTCTAAGCAGTCACAGTTCCCCTGAGGAGGCTTTGTGGACCCCCAGGAGTCCCCAGGACCACAGGTTGGGAACCACTGCCCTACACAGTTCACTCAACCAATATGAGTCGCACATTTAATTTTGATTTTAAAATTGGATGCAATTTCATCTTACTTCAGCATGTGTTTTCTTTTTCCACATGGTATTTCATAGCTCTAACTACTATCCCCATCACCCCCTTTGCAGCAGAGAACCTACAACGCCTCCTCTGAGCTTGCGAGTTTCTCAGAAGTCATAAATTCAAGATAATGGAAACAAATATAAATAACCTTGATTTCAATCATAATGTAAACATTTACATTTGATTGACAAAGGTCAAGAGATTTAGTTAACCCTTTTTACACCCAGGATAGAGAGGAATGGTCAACTTCACCTAATGTTGTGTGTACTTAACACAGGGCTGAAGGGGTGAGACCTGAGAATGCGACTGAAGGATGTTCTATTTGTGTAATGTGCACCACACACAATTGTAAAGTGTGTGCAGAAGATGCAGTGAGATGTCCAAAATAATCAGTGTTTGTGTAAACTTAACATGTATTATTCACAGATAGAGGCATAGTTTAAGAGCTTTTCTGTAGAGAATAGGGTTAAAGTTCATTTATATGGCCTGGCCATTTAAATGTGTCTCTTCTGTTAAGATTTGAGTAGTGTTCCTGGTGTAGGTCTGCACGCAGTTTGAGGTGGCATGGAGAGTATGGGCTACTAAGTGTCACTGTAGGTTACGCCTACTTTGTGTGCAGAGTGTTTGAGTCAGTAAAAGATCTTCGTGAAGGCTGAAATCTAAACTAAACATGTGGGTTGAATGATGGGTGTATGCGAAAGCCATAGCATGTACATTAATGTGAACCATATTGTATTCATGTCAACAACATAACTTGTGCATATGATATAAGTGGATGGTGTGAGGAAAAACATGAAGCTTTGTTAAAAAATAGTTTTTCATGAACATATTGATGCAACCATAGAGCCGTTTTGTGAGTGCGTAAGTGCAGCAACAGGGATGGCATTGGTGATGTCATATGTGATCTTATCAGTAATGTTATCAATGATGTCATTCGAGATGGCATCAGTGATGTCTTGTGTGAGGGCATGGCCGGGACAGGAACTGTGGTTTGCTTAGCTAACCATAACTGGGGTCTTATGGGTCGGTTTATTTCATTACCAAAACTTCACTTTAACTGCGAGTTTCTTTTAAACAAATGTTAATGTCTAATGAGAAAAATACATTTTATTTCCATTGAAATAACAATATCTGCATCTCTATTTTTGTCATTATGCTCACTTAAACACTCAAAGTGGATTGCTGGTTGGAAACAAAACATTTGAGAAAACCTGAAATTAGCCAGTTCTAGATAATGGAGCTCATCATAACTGGCACAACATCATTTCAAATCATAATTTACACATGAAATCCAATACTCGCAACCACACACTTTATGTAACAAATGCAATTACAAATGTCATAAATAACTCTTTGGGTCAGATTTTCACATTACCATTAAACACAATGACAACTATGAATTTAGTATTTTTCGGGTTTTGGGTATGTGCTGACATTTAATGACTGTGTGATTTTAGGTAGTGTTATTAATCGGTATAAATGTTTGTGGTCCAAAGCATTGCATTCAGTTTGTGAGTTATGGTTTGCATGGCTGTTTTGTGAGTTATGGATTGTGGATCTGACCACAATATATCAAATTTAAATGTTTTTTAGGTTTTGTTTTGTAATCATAATGTTATTTTACGCAAGTTTAAAAGGGCTTTTTTGATTATATACTGCTTGCAAAGAAGTTGGAATTATTTCCTGCCGTGCCCAGTGTGGTTGACTGCAGTGCCTGACCTTTGTTCAGGCCCTGTGCCATCCTACTGTAGGCACCCAACCCATCCCCACTCCCTATCTTCAGCTTTACATAGTGGGGTTTGACAGAGGCCCTGCTATAAAACCAGACCCTATTCCAAACACATAGTGGGCAGGGAACACCCGCAGCAACATACCCTTTTGGAAGCCTGATGAAGTTTTGTTGCTTTTATTTTTTTTCTTTAATGTTTTTGTATCCTTAAATAAAAATACTGTAAGGGGTTTGTGGACCCCAATGTGGATGGGGGAAAAGCAAATCCATAGAGCCTTTTAGATTCTTGTTGGGCCCCCTTGGTCTCTTGGACTTGGTCACACCACTTGTCATGTGGTTCTTTGACACAAAGGGTGTGTAAAGGACCCCAAAGCTTCGCTGGAGGTACAAATTGTACCATGAGCCCTTCACCTCCTTCCACCCCCCTGAGCCAGGGAATGCTTCCCCCTACCCTCTTATGTCTCATTCATATTGTACATGGGGTAATAAAAGGTAGGTAGATGGTCCGTGAACCTGGGTTTAAGGACCATCCGTGGACTAACAATCCAGATATATCTTAACTTTTTAACTTTCCAAGTCCACCCAACATATAATTGTAACATGAACATTAAATTGTCATACTATTGAACAAAATTAACACCAAATCAAGCAAAACCAAATCCTCAAGTATAGTTCAGCTTTTTTGCAAAGTTTCTACACCAAATCAAGCAAAACCAAATCCTCGAGTATAGTTCAGCTTTTTTGCAAAGTTTCTTGTATTTCTTCTAAGCCATTTGTTCTTGTAGAGGAACCCAGTCAATTCTATGATAGCTAAAACGGGAAAGTCACCAATTTCTGGCCTTGCAAGAAACCTGCAGTTCTGGTCCTAAATCGGATGAGTTTTGTGGAGATTCGTCGAGCGGGGTCAAAATTACTAAACCAAAAAGCTTCTTTCTAGTGGAAACTCTGGCCTAACCATAACTACACACTGCTATTGCTATGGTATAAAACATAACCAAAATTGAATACATTTCACAAACACTACTCACATTTAGAAAAAACTGAAAACATTCTTATTCAAACTACATCTGGAGTAGTGTTTCTCTCTAGCTATCAGTAATCTCTTTTTGCTGCCCTCCACTCGTTTTGTGATAATCATTCTTTTGTACTCTTCTCTACTCCCCAATCCACAGTTCTTTCCAACCTCCTGATCTCTTGTGTCTTGTTCCACCTCCCTCATGGTGTGTCATGATTTGATTTCAATGCTTAGATGCACATAATCTTTTCCAGTCATATCATTGCATACTTTGGCTAAATGTAATAATGCTATGCATTGTTGTTCTATAGTCCAGAGCACTGATAACTTTTGAATTGAGTTGGACTCCCATGGCTAGATGTTCTTGAGGAAGATCACTACTTCTGGCTTGTCGGTGTTGAGCTTGAGACAGCTGACTTTCATCCAGTAAGCGACTTTTCTCATGCAGGTAGTGAACTTGATTCTTGTGTTGGGGATTTTGCCCAAGAGGAAGAGCATTAGTTGCTTGTAGTCAGATGATGTTGATGTCCTGTGCACAGATGACATTGGCAGGAGGAAAAATGTGTACATTGAAGACGGTGAGACTGAGCGGTGAACCTTGCAGTTCTCCTCAGATGAGTTTGCTGTCTTCTGAGAATTAAGGTGCCAGGCTGACTGTTTATTTCTATCCATTAAGAAGGAGCATATTCAGCAGAGAGCGTGTGCTTGGATGACAATCTCATGTAGGCAGCTGATGAGGATGTGGTATGAGACTGTCAAATATTGCAGAGAAGTCCAGGGGAATGAGTGCTGCTGTGTCTCATCTGTCAAGGATCATGCAGATGCTGCCTGTGGTGGTAATAAGTGTTTTTTTCTGTAGTGTGGTTGGGCCTGAATCCGGGCTTCATGGTATTGAGGAGCTGATGGTTGTTGAGGTGGTCGATAAGGCATCTGTTGATCGGCTACTCTAAGACATTAGCAGGGTATGGTAGGAGTGAGATAGGTCTGTAGTTAGTGTGGCTGGGTCAGCCTGATCAGGGTTGTGATGGTGGTATGTTTTCAGGTGCCCTGTAATGGGGCAGAGTCGATGGAGCCTTTGAGGGTCAGTGTTAGTGCTTCGCTTATTGGTAGGAGTTCGTTGGTAAAGGCCTGATGGGGGCAAGGGTCAGTTGTGGCCCCTGAGTGAATGGTCTTCATGGTAGCCGTGGTTTCAATGGTGGAGGCAGTAGGCTACAGGATCATGGTTTGTTCTTCATCCATGATGAGACGTCGAATTATGGCTGTGACGGGTTCTGGTTGAGGGTCAAAGTTGCCATTTTTGGAGGGGAGTTTATTACAGACAAATTCAGAGAGCTTGTTGTACATGTCTTACAAGTGTATGATGTTGCTAGAGGCAGCAGGAGGCATGGTTAAATCCTTGGTGATAGCGAATATTTCCTTGCCGTTGATTGTGCTGGTGTCTGTGGCTGCAATAGCTATGCGCCTGGTGCTCAGTGTATGCTGGTGGTAGTGTATAAGGGTGGATGTAAAAATGTCTTTATCCATGGTGTCTTGATTTGGTCTTCATTTGTGGTCCATTTACTTGCAGTTTTGTCATCCTGAGCTCCTCTGTGTACTAGCTGACCTGTGGTCGGGCTCTTACTGCTGGGTTGTGCTCTTTTGTGTTTCTTTCCTGGAACTGCACCCTCAGGGCAGCAGTGGGTTTGGTGGACACTGGAAGAAGTAAATTACTATTCTAATTCCAGTCCTAGAATACTTTGGGGAAAGGTATACATTACCAAAGTATGTTTAGGAATAGTTGAAAAGTAGTAATTTTGAATGACTGAAAGTGCTGCCCTGAGGGTGCAGCTCAGGCAAAAAACTAGGAATACCTGGGGCTACGCTCGAGGGGAACCAGGATGTTGGATCATGCAGCTATCCAGCCGATAAGGTTCTTCATGGCTTTCAGCAAGTAGCTGGTGTGCCTGGGCCAGTACGCATGGATGGTGGAAGCCCAGTGCTCTGATATGATGCTTTTCTATTTGCAGAGAGCGGGTCTGGTGGTGGTAGGTCTGTGGTGGTGCTGGTTGGGTATACAGAAACTGATGAGGGCATAGTCTGTCCAGGTCATAGTTGCTGGCTTGTTGATTGTGATGTTGCTGATGGGTCCAATAGATGTTTGGCTAAGTGGATGGGTTTGGTGACCTGCTGGGTGAGGCTAAGGATTTCTAGAAGGGCTGTAGAGTTTCGGTTGGTGCGGTCTTCTAGGTGTAAGTTAAGGTTTCCGAGAAGGATGAAAGTGCTGGCATTGATAATGAGGGGTGTGATGAACTCTGTGATGTCGCCGGCAAAGTTGGAACTGGGTTGTGGTTTGAATATGAGGGTTCTGCTCAAGGAGAAGTTGGCTGTTATATGTATTGTGAACATGAGGTGTTCCATGCAGCTGGTGGGCGTGTCAATGCAGGTGGTGCAACTGTTCATGTCTTTAAATCTGATGCTGACTCCGCCTCCGGGCTGACAGACTTGCCTTGCAATCCCGTAGTAGCAGAGATGGCTGTAGTGATGTCTGGTGCAGAGACTGGAGGGGTGAGGAAGAGCCAGTCCAGAGCATGACTGTGCAGTAGGTCTTATACCTCTGTGGCTTGTTCGGTGAGCGAGTGGGTGTTGAGGAGCATGCATGCAAGTGTGGCATGTTGCATGGGTGGTGGTTGGTCTGTGGGAGCGAGTGGGCTGCTTGGTGCTGTTGGTGCAGAGGCGGTAGGTTGAAGGTGTGAGAAAGTGCATGAAAACTTGAGGAAGGGTGCATGGGAATGCTCCCTCTGTGTTATGTGGTGGGGCATCAGTGCTGCGATGGTGGCCAGGGTTGAGAGCGTGGCAGGGTAGCAGTGGGTAGGGGGTGGACCAGAGTTCCTACCACTGGTTTAGGTATGGAATGGTGCAGATAAGCTTACCTTTTGTGATGCCACTATCTTACTCCATGCTTTGGCTGTCGTTAACAAGGTCCTGGGTGGGGAAGGAGCACAGTAGGTGGTAGGTGGTGTGCAGATGGGTGATGGGAAATTAAGACTTCTTGCTTGGCTTCTTCTTTTAGAGACAGTTTTGGCAGGAAACCAGTGAAGCCACTTTCTGTGCAGATAGATGATGGCAAATGCAGCAATATTGCTTCCTGTGCAGATGAATGATGGGAAATTAAGCCCTCTTGCTTAGCTTCTTCTTTTAAAGACTGTTTGGCAGGCATCTACTTAAGACTAAAAGGTAGGGGACCAGCTACCAGGCTAAATTTAAGTCAGCATTATTGCAAATGAAATTAGAGTTCATTATGACAAATGATGCATGATGATCATGGATCAAAACAAAAAATCTATTGCTCAACGTAGATTAAACCGGATTTGAGCTTGGTTTAGGTAACAACCTGAAGCACTTGATTAATTGTGTTTCTCCAAATGAATCCATAAACATACAACAAGATTTGCAGGCCAATATAGTTGTAGAACCATTAGCAGCGGAGGGTGAGCATAGGAATGCAAATAAAATAGAGTTAACGGGTACCACAGAGATAGTAACTCCAAATTTTAGCATTGGACCCATGTTTAAGGAGGGTCTGAGAGACTCCGTGATGGCAGAGGACGTTAGATCTGAAAGTTTGGAATAAGTTGCGATTGCTCCTCAAGGTGCAAAAATTAACTCTGTGGCACAACTCTCATAGACCTAAATAAATCTGATTTTGAAACAGTTTCATCCAGCAATCCCCATTGACAGCAGTATGGTATTAGAAAACTCGGACCCTGTTATACAAAATGTGGCAAACACAAACTGCACTGCAATATCATTACAATGCAATATTTCGGCTTGTCTTCCTTATTCCTGTATTCAAATGGCATAGCACAAAACATGGCACATAGATAGGACTTTTACCAGAAATAGCTGCAACGTGGCAAAATTGTTACCCCCACAAGTGGCAGTGGAAGATGTAATGAAGATGTTTCTTTATACATAAAAACGAGATGCAGGAGCAAGCAAATGTCTGCCAGCTGATGGTTCAATTAATTAAGCAGAGGGGCAGAGGTGCTCCAAATAATCTAGTACATTTCTGCGAAGAAAATTGTAATGAGAATAAAAACCAGAAAATCCCGTTGTGTCTGGAGAGGAGCATAGTGGATAGGTGGGTGATGCACACTTTAGTGCTCTTTCACAATGCCAGCTCCAGCCCTTCTCATCATACACAGGGTTCAAGAGTCATCAGGAAAATGGGCAGCAATATTGGTCAATCATAAATTACCCATAGAAGACAACAAATCCAAACAAGACCCATCTAAGAGTTCAGTAAAAGGAAAGTAGGTACCTTTCAGTAGAAAAAATATATCTAGGCTATCATTTACAGAACAAAAACAAATAAATCATTCATCCTCAGCAAATGATAACTTGTAGAAAATAGAGGCTCTCTTGGAACATACGCCCATGGGTAGCGGGTATGATCAAGTAGCCAAATATACTCAAGGAAATTAAAAATCCTGCAACCCTGGAAGGGAGCGAGGAGTATTGACAAGCAGATAACTCATATATTTGATCTGGGTATGGAGGCAAGGATCGATCAAGTAGCTCTAAGTGAGCAAAACGACATACCGCCTAAACAAAGAAGACTCTGCTTATTCAAACCGAATGTAACGTTTCAGCAGTCGGATTCGCTAAACCCCTAGTCAAAAGCGTTTCAATGCAGACTTACTGAAAAATAAGGGGAGGGGAATCAAACTATGAGGCAGAAATAGAAGTGTACAAGATATTCTTACTCTGTTTAAAGAAGGGCATCCCTATTTATTTAAGTATAGGAAACGTCTCAAAATATCCCAGTTCATTCCTTCTTTATCACGTATAAATTTGCCAAATATTGAAACGGTGCAATTTCTATAGGCAGCCTGATGGCCCCTAAATGAAAGCTTAAGGGTCACATTTGATGATCATAGAGATGCATTCAGGGTTATGAAAGAATCTGAACAATTTGGCTAGTGATTTGTAGAATCTTAGAAGAATCTTTGCACCCAATCGCCTGTGTCTAATGAAGGACTCCACTGTGAATGTCCCAGGCAATATTGGATCTTTGACCACATGGTAGTGTAGCGTTAATTGGAAACAATGTTCCACCCAATGGCATTAAAGATGATTTTTTGGCTTGGTTAGGAGAATTTATAAATCCGAGTTAATTGGCCATGGATATCTCTGAGCAAGATAAACCGAACCATACTCCTGACTCTCCTAGGACTATAATGTCCTGGAATGCTGCTGAAGAGGGTAGACATAGGAAGGAAAGGGGCAGGATAGTTTTATTAATGAGCGTGATATTTTTTGTATGTAAGAAATGTCGCACAGGACTGATTTGTCTTTTGAGATTTACTTCATGCTTGATATCAAGGCTAAGAGGTCAGCATAAGGGTGCCTGAGTGACAGTCTCACCAGTCTTTGTTAAAAAGTGGCTGCTCAGTCTGTTTTTTGTAAGCTAGCTTTATAACAGCCTCAAGGCATAAGTAGCTTAGCAATAATAAATATTTACCGCCCGCAGAGTATAAAATATTATTGCATGCAATGGAGTACTATAGGAGGATGTCGTTAATAATGAGTTTGGCTGCTGGCCAAGAAGATATTGACGAATGCCTATATTTTCAATAGCTCATGGAACAGTCATCTTGCACATTAAAATAGTATAAAACTTAATCAGAGAAGCTGAACTTTCCAGCTTATTTTTCCTTTCAATTACATGCTTCAAAGATGTGAGTTATTATAAAGCCTCACATTACTCCTGGACAAATGCATAGATTTTTAGCAGGCTCACCAGTTTTAAAACGGTGTACAATTTTAGCAGTAAATATCTGTCTCAGGTCATGGCATTATACTTGGAGAAAGAAAATGTGCAAGAATGTAATATTGTTGGAAGCTTCTCGGGCTTCAGAAAAAAAGCAGATGGTCAACCTCTAACTTAAAATAACTAAAGTTTTGGTATGACTCAAGGAACAAGCTTGACTTTGCGGAAGGCATCTTTTTGGATAACTGGCCAAATGTTGATACTTCGGTTACAATCTAATGTAGAACCAGAAAAAAACTATGTGTGCTTTAAAAGAAATGTAGCAAATAGGAAAACCATCCTGGTTTAATTCTGAATGCTTGCCTTGTAAAAGATTTTATCTAAAGTTATTCCTCAAGTAAACAAAAGTAGAAGGTCATCCTGTAATCTAGATCACTTAAAGAAGTCAAAGGTACAGTGCGTGTTTTAGTTACAACTGATTAGGCCAAAATTATTCTTGAAGAGAAATGTTCAACTATAATAGTTTTATTCTTAAAGAACATTCCTCAAGAAAAGCCTTGTTAACTGAATTGGTTACACTGCATGAGGATAAAGTGCAGGTAATGTCGTTCTGCTTGTCAGTCAACATATGATGGACACAAAATTGTCATGAAAATCTGTTAATGATTTTAATTTAAGACAGTAACTTAAGTGTATATAAATTGTACTCAATGTATAGTTATCTATATTACTGTTTATGTAAAATTGGTCTAGTAATGCTTATCTGGTATTGCCAAATGTGCAATAAAGATTAATTTGATATGATATTTGAAAAGTCTGAAAAATATATAGATCCCTATTTAGATCCAGCATCACCTTTATGTGGCAATCTCCTTCGCCCATCAATCCTTTCTGTTGCTTAATAATGCCTTCATTTTAAATAATAGTTTAGATTGCAAGTATTTTTTTAATCTTCAATTTAATTACACGGAAATTGAATATTTTTAGAGGTGGAGGCCACCATTTTACATTGAACAGTTCATTTTGTCAGTAGTTGCATCTCCTCGCACACATTTGTTAAAACAGATTTTATTCGTTTTTTTACAAACAAAGAAACAGCAGACAGTGAGCAATAGAAATCCGTAAATAGGCAATTTCTTTAAACCATACAGGCATACTGGATCATTGAGCTGTTGCCTAATATTATTATAGAGAGGTATCACCGTGCCATTGAAACACCTAGGTTCTACCTTTATAGTGCCTCGTTTTTCCAACAGAAGAAAGTATTAGCTCTCACTGGAAATGCACAACACCCCACTTCCCAACATGCACCAAGTCTTAGTCCTGTCTTATATGTTTGACATATAACAATTAGATAAAAGGAAGGAAAGTGGTGAGTTCATGGAACTGGATGTTGTACATAGAAATGTATATATTTGGGGCCTCCTGGGGAACAACAATAATGATGTGGGCAGACCGGGCCCCCCCCAATTCGCCCAACTAACTACTGACAGTGTGGTAGTAAAATATCCGCCCTCTGTCTCCTGCAGCCGGAACTGTTCTAGCAGCGTGTGCCACATTATGGAAATAGATTGCTTGCATAGCCCCCTGTATTCTTTTCCGAGCAAAGCAAAGCTCTCTGCATCTCCCTACCAGCACATCTCTGTCTGCCATGCAGGTACTGTTGGGGAGGACTGGCGATTTCAGGCAGCTTGGTATTTGCCGGTTTGCAATAAGTAAGGTCAAATCTGTGAACTGCGCCACTGTGCCGGTACCCTTGGATGTCGGGTAAAGCCCTAGAATGCGGTGCTCCAGTGTATCCCAATAGACTAGCTTTGTCACTGACCGAAGGGAATCGCGAATACTCCCCCAATAGGACCTAAGGGAGTGACATGCCAACAGCATGTGGAGAAGGCCCGCATTCTCAGCATGGCACAGGGGAATGAGGACGCAGCAGAGGGAAAGAGTGTGTGTACCTTTAAGAGGGTTAGGTACACCCTATGAAATATTGAAACTTTAATAAATTTGAAGCGTGTGTTTCGGGTAATAAGAGTTGCATATTCCATCACAAGACACCATTCCTTGTCATGGAGTGGGCAATGGGACCAGGGATATCTGTAGGTGGGAATGGAGAGCATTGTATAACCACCTCACCAGGTGCCTACCCGGCCCCATTTCATAGAGCACCTGTACCATCTTGGGTTATTCTCCAGACGGCGTCCAATATTGTTGTGTGTACTGTAGAATATTGGCATGTATTAGGAAAAGGGTCCCAGGCTAAGCATGCAAGGTTATGAATTCATGGCGGGGAATCAGTGTACCTTCTTCAAATAGATCTCCCTCTGTGAATACTCCCTGCTTCTCCCAGTGCAGTAGCTTAGTTAGGGAAAGTACACCTGATTGGGTGGGTAGGCCACACAAGGGGATATTAGGGGCAAACAGGGTCATTTTGTGTGGCTCTCCGTCCTGGGCAGCAACATAGCATGAAGTTCCCCTCTACTTAGATGTATTATTCCATGCAATAGAGTATTATAGTAGGATGTAGTTAATTTCCTGAAGATTTATACCCGCCAGCCAGTGCAAAAGCCATTGCAATGGCGCCACTAAACAATAGGCTCGAATGTCCGGAGCTCCCCGACCCCACTTCATCCGCGTGTAACTGCAGTTTTTGGAGACTGATACGGCAACGTCTTGTGGCCCAGATTAGATCTATCAACAACAAGTTCAATGATCTGAAGACAGCCTGTGGAATAATGATGGGGACATTTACAAAATAAAATAGCAATTTCGGCAGCATCACCATCTTAGCCTAGGGCAAGCGGCCAGCCACCGACAGAGGGAGGGTGACTCTGAATTTCACTGGGCTCTCAGGGATGTTGTTTCTTTTGGTAGATTCCCTTCCAGCAAATCAGTGTGTGATCGATAAATGTGAATGCCTAAATATCTAAAAGTGTCCTGGGCCACGGGGATTTCAAGTGTCCCCTGGGGGACCATATCAGTATGAGATAAGGCGTCTTGGAAGGAGAATGCCTGAGATTTTGTATGGTTTATCCACAAGCCAGACAGATACCCAAACACACGGAGACTGTCTGCTATTTGTGCGAGGTCCATTTTGCTGTCCCGAACATATATGAGCATGTTGTCCACGTATGGGGAGACCGCATGTAGTTGGTTTCTGATTGGATTCCCTCTATACTGTCCCATCTTGGTGCAACCTCTGCAAGAGCGGCTCCATAGCCAGGACAAATAACAATGGTGTCAATGGGCATCCCTGGTGTGAGCCTCAGGACACTGGGTAAGGTGTTGAAATTAATTCCCCTGTTTTAGCTCTGAACATTTAATGAAGGCAGCTGGAAGATTAAACTTCGGAAGTAGTGAGAATAGATACTCCCATTCCAATTAATCAAATGCTTGCTGCAAATCCAAAGAGAAGCAGCCCGCCCCAGGAAAAGGACTGCTCGCCATCTCCATAATTTGACAGGGGCACCTAATATTTAAGGATTTGCTCCTGCGGGACACAAATTCACATTGATCAAATCCAGAAGGAGTGGAAGCAGCCTCCATGCTAGGATCTTGCTAAGGATCTTGTAATTCATAGTCAGGGGAGACAGGGGTCTATATGAGGATAAGACTTCAGGTGTGGTGACCAGGGCCTGCCCTCATGTTCCAGGCAACTCACCAGCATTGAGGGCAGATCCATATAATTTTACAAGCCGAGGTGTCAATCGTGCTGCAAACATTGAACAGAATGCTATAGGTAGCCCATCCACCCTCGTAGTTTTATTACATGCCATTTCCCTCATAGCCGCTCACAATTCCTCCACAGTTAAAGGTTCTGCAAGCCATGTGCCAACATCGCTCCCAAGCCTGGGGAGTTGGAGGTCCCTGAGGAAACCTTCCTGAAGCTCCAAAGGAGGCATCAGCACAGCTGCTTACAGAGTAGTATAATACTCTTGGAACACCTGATTGACTACAGATTTTGTGGAGCATTGCATCCCATTGGGCAAGAGTATACTAAGTATTGGGGTAGGGAATCTGGGGGATTGGATCATGCATGCCAAAAGTGTACCAGCTTTGTCCCCCTCTGCATGAATTCTATGCATGTAGATGGAGTGGTTATAAGACTGTAACTGCTCTCGTGTTTCAGCATGTTGTACTCTAGCTTCCTGTAGGTCCAGCAGATGAGCAGGATCGTTAATTGCGTTCTGCTCCAAGACACTTATGCAATCTTCGATTCAGACTAGAATTGTTAGTATAGTTGTCCTCGCTGTCGTTGCAATAGATACCCCTCTCATGACAACCTTAAATGCCTCTCATTCCACCAGCGGCGTCAAGACTGTACCTTCATTAGTAGTGAAGTAGTCATCAATGGCAGTGCCTAGTGTTTCCATAAATACTGCATCCTCTAAGAGGGATGGCTGCATACACCATGGTGGTACTGGAGCATGGACCCAGTCCCACAGAAGGGCCATCTCCAGTGGATTATGGTCAGAGAATTTCTTCCCTAAATAGGTCATGTCAGTAAAGAGCCCTGTCATATGGGCAGAACAAAGTATCCGGTCTAGTCAGGCATGGAGATAGTGTGGCAGGGAAAAGAAGGAATATTTCTGCATACCTGCATGGTGTATTCTCCGCACGTCTGCCAGGGCCCAGTGGGTTATCCAATTCTTAAGGGCCTGTGCTAGTCTAGTTGAGGTAGTGTGGGCCAATGGGGGATGAGAGCGATACAGGGTGACATCTAACACTGCATTTAAATCCCCTCTTATTAACCAAGGGATATGTGCCCAGTATACCAATACAAAAGGCAGGTGCTGTAGAAATAAGTCTTGTTTGGTATTGGGGCAGTAGACACTTCCCAGAACCACCTGTACCCCCATCTAATAGACCTTGAAGCATAACCGCCCAGAGCATCTATTTTTGTGTCTTGAACCTGAAAGGGGACCCCAGCGTGGATCCAAATGGCTACCCCTTTAGCAAACCGTGAATATGTTGTGGTGGAGTGGACCCCTCCACTTCAGTTGCAGGTTAACTGCCTCAGGTGCTGAGAGTTGACCCCCTTGCAAATATATTATGGCAGCCGTCCGGTGGTGGATTTAAGCCAGAATCCTGTGCTACTTGCTCGAATCTACAGTAGTTTCAAAATTAATTTTTATTGTTAGGTGAATATAAGAAAATAAGACACAATAAAACATATATTTAATGTGTATAAAAATGTTTTGCAGCATACCCTTTAAACAATTGCTTTCAAAGGAATTAATTATAACATATTTCAAAACAATTGATATTGCAAAGCAGACCAAAGAACGGGGCATAATTTTAAAACCGTGAAAACTGTGATGGACAATAAGATGGCTAGGAACGTTTTCAGGGACTCGTGTATTTCAGGAACTTGTTGCAGCTGAGAAGAGAATCATTTTAATAGATCTATTCATCTTTCATCATAGGGAAGTGAATGATTCTGAAGCTGTCTTCTCCAACAACACGTCACCCATTGCAGACCCTTCCTGTGAGCTAGAGAACTCTCCAGTGATAACTCTGATCTCCTCGGGAAGAAGGCGCAGTGATGTGTGGTTTGCCAGAGGTACTAGCAGTGAATCTTCTGAGAGGATATCAACCACCTACGAGTCAATCAAAATGCAACATGATAGAGGCGCATGGATGTTTGATTTACAATCCATCATATTTGGCTCATCGCCTCACATATGTTATCAGTCTGAATCTAGCCCAGCATCAGCAACACAGTCCAGTCCGCCTTGCATGGTTAATACAAAGTTACCTGAACAACTGACCTGCTTCGGCGAAACCAGCCAGCCTCAAGTGCTCTTAGTGACACTGTTCACATCTGGCAAAGCGCTGTAAAAATGCGTTCATTTGATGTAGTATTTTCATTTTTATTTACTGCTTTTAATCTAGACCATTTTAACTAGATTTTCCACATGCACTGTCTCTATGGCAATGCACGTTTCCAAAATCTATCCATTTGTTTTTGTGTAGTTTCCAGTTTTTCAGAGCTTAAATGCAGGAAAAATGGGAACTGGAGGAAAAGCATTTTGAAAATATATTTTAGAAAGCACTTTTATTCTGAAAGCACAGGGCTGCCTTTACCAGTCAGTTTTAAATTAGGAAGGAACGTGTTTGTTTCTTATTCGGCTTTTCACCTAAGCTGTGACCCATTCGCAAACTTTCTTTAAATCAAGCACTGGCAAAGCTAATCATTCTCGCTGTGCCAGTGCTTGCTTAAAGTGATTCATCATTGGCAAAGCCAATGAATCCAGCCATATGAAAGTGTATCTTCTATACTTCTAAACTGCTTGTGAAAGTATAAAAGAAACACTTCCAAGATTGCCAGCCACCGCTAGTGGGTTTCTTACTTGCAACGCAATTATAAAAACATCCGGCCTTGGCAAATGCATTAGTGATGAGCAGCCATACAGGAACAGGGAGAGAGAGAGCGACCACTGAGCCACAGCAGTGCTCATTGTCAGCCGAGGGGGTAAAGGGGAGAGAGTGAGCAGTAGGGTGGGAAAATTAGGGAAAGAGCAAAAGGATATGCTCAGTTGTGGGGATAGAAAGAGAGAAAAGGAGCAGAGTGTACACGCACCTGGAGTGGTAAGTCATTATTGGTGGCCAAAATGAGAAAATATAGTTCCCTGGCAATGGAAGGATACGCTCACCTAATTAAAAACAAATGCGAAACCGTAATGCTTTAGAGGCGGGACAACCCCAGTTATAGGTAGCTAAGCCAGTCAGTCAGGAGCGCAAAGTGAAATAGTCAAGAACCCATCTAATCAAGGGAAGCATGAAGCCCACTCTAGGAGGTGTAGAAGTATTGATTGAAGCTTTCTGCAGCGAGAGTGCAAGAAGCAATGGGGTGTGCCCTCCTCGGCTAATGCCAGTGTTTGGATAAAGTTCTGTCTTTACCTATTCCTGTGACTAACTTGAACAGTTACAGCTGGTGGAAATAGAATGCACAAGTTGAAACCCTTTCTTGAGTTTTTCCCTGAGAGAGTTTTCCCTTTTAGGAAACATTTTCCTTTACACTCCCAGAAATGTTGGAAATGTTCAATTTCTTTTGCCACCTGAATGTGCATTTACTCTTGCCCTTGTGAGTAAATTTTCATGCATTGAGGGAGGGGGAAACTACCTGTCTATATTTGATTTCAAGTTTGTGATTATGGAACAGCTGCGCAGGCTTGACAGTGTGAGTTATTCGTTTCTTTCCCAGAGTCTAGTAAGCTTAACAACCTGAATTTTTGGATGGTTTTCTCTGTGCGTCCGGTCCAGATTTCCCTCATGAATCATGTCTGTCAGACAGCTAACTTGCGTTTCTCGGTGCACCTAGTCAGCCTGACTTCCTTTAAATTTGTGGCATTGGTTGTGTTCGTCCCACTTGTCCTGGGGACTGCCTGACTCCCGTGCAAGTTTTTCCGCATATCTGGTGTGCGTTTCTCAGTGCTGTGAAAGGTAAAGTGAACCTGCTGCTACCACCTGATGAGAACCACCTATGAAAGGTATGCTACCTCGAGTGTTGGCGCGCAAGACCTGCCTGTGACGCAGCAAACATTTGGTCGCCAGGAGCTTCTGTTTTGCCGTTGTCAGGAAATAAAATAGTTTGTGTGATTGTCGATATAGCTTGTTTCTGTTTGTCATGTGCGCAGTGACAGGATTTTGCTTTCTCCTAAATTGCATTCCTAAGCAACTGAACCAGGTTAGAGTAACACGTTCTCAGGAAATTCCTTTAAGATTGCTCTATTTCTCAAGGACTTCGGTTTCCTGCAAACAGGCATAACATTTCAAACCTCTTGTTTGTGGCCTCTGTGGCGCGCGCTTCGTCAAGTATTGCTTCAAATGGTGTGTACATGATGCCACCTTACTGAAGTAATTAGAAGCAATTACGATTTCATTAAGTGTGGTATGCACTCGGGCAAGTGAGGGCTTGCTCTTTTCTTCATTCCGAATTTATGAGCCTTTTTGTCCCACGCACACATTTAACACTAACCTACCGCCCATTTAAGATTTATTTTCGCGTTTTTAATACGAGAATCAGCTACTGATTATGTTTGCCAATCATTACTACCTCGAAGTGGAATTCTCAAGTACAAGATGCAAGAATTTAAATATCTGACTGTATATTTTTTTTATTTCGTGGAACAGAAGGCTGGGTCCAGTAATTTTCTTTTTTTAGGTGAAAGGACAACTTGGTGTACAAATTCAATGTTACAGGCCATGCCTCAGTTCATGCTAAGAACATTAGAGGTGCAAAAGGATAGACCGCTACACAAATCATCAACTGACACATCTGTTACACTGGGAATGCACACCCTACACTACAGAGAACTGCATGACACGCAGGCACTATGAGAAGTGAAACCAGAACATGCTTGCAGCATATTTGCAGCTTCACCCCCCCTCCACCCGAAAGGATTGAGATTGGGGCCTTTCGGTCAGGCTTCATGTTTGTGTAAATCCCCGCTATGTTGGTGTCAATGCCTCCCCACAATGGAGAGTCAAGTCACTGTATCAAAATTATCAGAATGATCTAAAAAACGGAACAAAATGCACGTCATATTTTTTTTTAGATCTCGCATGCGCTATCACTTGCAAAGATCTTTTGTTAACTTCAAAGTGTGCTTGAAGCCAGCCTTTTAGTTACTATTGGTTGGCTTCATTGTCAGTCATACTTCCTTGCTTCTCATTTGTCAGTGTGTTCTTTCGATGAAGCATGGACCAAGTACTGATTGATTTCTTTAAATTTCTCCTTCCACTGGTGGCACTCGGTTGAAGGTATTTTATTTTTCTCCCTCCTGCCCGCTGCTTGTTGCCCTATTGCTTCTTTATATATAGTGTGAACTTGGACCAATGGCATTGGAGCGCTTTACCTGATCACCAGTTACATTACACAAATTTGCATTAATTTATTAGGTATGGGTCTCTGGCCATAGCACCACATCCTTTGCCTACCACCTCGTGCACGCCAGCTCTCCTTACCACCTCTGTCAACTTCTTTATCTACTACCCACCTTCCTCAGACTTGCTAAAGGCCTCCTCAGACTTGCCACATCCCACCTTATGCTACTTTATAGCAGCTACTGCCATACTTCCCCTCCTTTGTCTCATGCTGCCCCTCCTCTGATCTCGTAGTGTTCTATCCCAGTAGCTCCTGCCAGTGCCAGCCTCCCATCCCTCGTATCTGTTCTCAGCTATCGCTTGTCCTTAGGCTACCCCACTCACTTCTTTTTGCTGGAGTCTCACTTCATGGATGTCATTCCACGAGAGACGTCAAAGATGCTCATTATGTAAATAGACCGGTTTCTTTCTTTTCTGATCTTTTTTCCTACCATAACTTGCAGTGCTCTGAAGTGATGTAGGTGACACACACCCCTTTACATGAAGCACTGGCAAAGCCAGTAGGCCTATGCAAGCTATCGGCTTTGTCAATGTTTTTGGGCATGTTGCACAGGGCTGCGTCATAGTGCTTTTACAAAAAAAAAAATACAGGTAAGCATCTCGGAGGGAGGGCCTGCAACAAGGAGTGTGTAGATCTCTCCCGGTAGTAATATGCATCATGACTATAAACATTGACAAACCCAGTAGGCAATGTAGGCGCAACTAGTTGGCTTTGCCATTGCTCGTTTTTTTCCAGATGTTTTGTGGAATTTTGTGTTTTGCATTCACCTGTATATCAGCAGAATTTTCTTTATTGTGAAACATGATGTTTGCTCAAATGCTGACTATCGGAACTTTCTCCGTTGATTATATTTTGGGGTCATTATTTTAGTGCTCTAAGCACGTCTGCTAGATTACTCTAATTCAGGTACCTGGCAATTGACGATCCCACAGTCCTGGAAAATCTTTTAGGCTTTGAATACTTGTGTCTGCATTTTACCTTTAGTATGCAAAGAACGTCAGAAAAGGTAATCAAGGTTATTTTTCATTTCTAGATTGGTGGATGACAGGTGTGTAGTACAGCCCGAGGCTGGAGATCTAACCAACCCTCCAAAGAAATTCAGAGGTACGTAGTTAAGTGATATAACAAATGAATTTTTCTTCATAGTTTTGTGACATATCTTATGTCAGCATGCCTCGATTGACACTGAGCTGGGGAGTTTTGTGGCTTGTTAATTAAAGACACACCTGTTTGAGTTTCCTTCATATACGACTGAAAGGTGCTATGCGAACCAGTAAATCGACTAACAGTTCATTTGAAAAGACCCCAAACTGACAGATGCTTAACAATCTGAAATCTCCTCACCAGCATCTGAGCGACCTCCAAGTGCAGACTTGTCACGTTCAGATTGAGGAAATATGGTCAAATCATCACTGCTCCCTCCTTCTCCTTATGCTGTCTCTATTTTTCCATCCATTCATCCGTTCTCTCTCTCTTCTTCTTCCCTAAATTGCTTTTTCTACGTTACCCCTACCTCTCTCTCTTTCTCTCTCCCTTGAAGTCTCCCTGTAACTGCTGCAATTAACCTTGGGGACCAGGGGGAAGTAGCAGTCACTTGGAGGGGTTCTAGGCTTTCAAAACAGGCCTCACAGGGCTCCAGTCCACTAGGGAAATGCCCAGTGGAAAAATAGGCCTATCCAGCCTTGGAAACTATCCTGCAAAGCTGCACCGCAGCCCTGGCTGAAGCTGAGAATCACCGCTAGCGGTGCACTACCACCTTATGCAGTGGGCTGCTGTCCAGATGGGTCATAGGTTTTCAGCACCGTTCTACAGCCCACCCGGCCAGTGGCTTCCCATTGAAACGCCAATTAAGGTGTGTACCTAGTTTCTGACAACAGTGTAATTCACCATCAGATTGCATAAATGACAAATTGTGGCTGTCTTCTTTCCAATGGTGCCAGTCAGCTTGGGCTTAATTTCTTAATTTTTTTTTTTTTTCCCTGAAGTTCACATTCGAGAGGTATTGCTTTAGGTAATAGGTCTGTAATGGTGGAGATGTATTTTTCATAACATTTAGTAGTCATAACCTGATTGGACATCTGCACGGATAGAATTATAATTCTGTTAATTCTAATTGCAAAATAGTGCATTCCTTGCAAGGTCAAACTGAAACGAGTGAGCGGGAGTGAGAGAATGAGTGTGAGTGAGAGAGTGAGTCAGTGTAAACGAGAATGTGCTGTGATGCTTGCGAGTTAGTTGTTGTTCCTTGTCTTTTAGAGACACCAAGGGCACAATGCTGGCACTGGCATCATCAGTGCATTCCTTGCAAGGTCAAAGTGAAATTAAACGTTGGAATTCAAAGAGTGGGGATTTCCAGAAGGAGATTTTTTGAACAGGCCTCACACATTAGTTTTCTGGAACATGGATCTCTCCCATTCAAGGAGGCCATACAAAACAATAGATAAGGGTGCACCTCTTAGTTGTAGATTGCAGACTTAGACTGAGCTTTGAGTCGTTGCTCATGAATCAATAGTTTTCCTCTATAACCTTGTTTTTGTCCCACTGCTGCCGTATTTTGCTTTTGATCTCTTATTTGTTTGGACAAATTTATTCTTTTACCTGCAACATTAGGGAACTATTTTTTCCTTTGCAGATTTCTATGACATTTGATTTTTGCACTCTGTATGAGTGCATGTCACTTTGTCTTTTTTTCTCAAATCGCCCTTCCCTCTCTCTGTTCCAGCACATCAAATTCTCTTCTCGTGCTCTAATTTTCTATGCCTTGTTCTCACTCCTGCATTCTCTGTCATCGTGGAAGGAGGCCATACACCAATGCCCTCCAAGCCCTTCTTGTTTTCGCCATATCCAGCATCCATGTTGGAACTTGAACACAAACAAAATGCCCTCCCACCGTCCGCTGCCTTTGATGGCACAACCTATCCATTTTTGCAGCACAGGCATTGACAAAAGCAACAAATCTACTTGTTTTTGCTGTACCATTCCACAACAGTCTCACATTGCCTATAGACACTGCATTCAAAAAGTCAAATTCAGCACCTAGACACAATGTAGCGCCATCTGGGAACAGTACAACAATAATGCCTGATGAAAATGACTGGAGATGAAAAGATTCTAAACAAATCATTACCTAGTTTTAAACTCCTAAGTGTATGTGCAGTCAGACTAATTGAGTAGCATAGCAAGCATATTTAACAGTTGAGTAAAGGTTTACCTCTTCTATGTGTTTTACAAAATTCTTGTGGCCAATATTTTAAATGTATTTGCTAAATTCATCATCTTACTTTGAACTAGATTCTTTCTCTGCTCCCCCTCTGCCTTTGGATGTCTTCTCAGATCTGCAAGATTCAAGATTTTATCTAAGAAACGTGTTAAATGTTGAGCATTTATTGGTCCTTATTCAGCAGCTTTAATTTACAATCTATGCTTTACATCACCAGGAGGCAAAGGATTGCTCTCCCCTTTGGCCAGTCCTTTAAAGTGTTTTTGGAGCACAATGGACGATTTCATAGATTCCTGGTCTCAGTTGTTAAGCATAATATAAGATGAAGTTATAGTCTTAAAGTCCATAACTTTAAAAAGCAGACTTAGTCCTGTCTACATATTTTTTTGCAGACTTCCAAATCCAGTTTACTTTTGTCTGCTCTACCCAAGGTCAGCGGCGGTCTGAGCTGACACCGACCTTAGGTTTTATAGGCGCACCCAAATCCTTCCACCATAGTTTGCTTCTCACTGACCAGTCCTGGAAAAGTGTTCCACCTTAATTGTGAAACAGATCTGCTGTTTAAGCTACTCCCCTCCATCACATCAGTGGAGGAGTGCACATTCTCTAACAGTGCATCAATGGTCATCATTGATAAGAAATATAGTCACACTTTCTTCCATTTTAAGAGACCCGTGATTGTGCCTTTTCTATCCAGCTGCAAGGTGGTCTTGTAATCTCCGTTATGTCTTTTCCTCAGCACTTGAAAAATGAAAAAAGTGTCACATGCCCCAGCTGTCAAGTATCTTCAATAAGTTAGTACACCAGAGAGATCTCTGTTTGACCTTGTTTTTTAAGTGGAAGTATTTTGTTTTTATAAAGATTTATACATTATTTTTATTTGAGGGGAAGGGTATTTTATTAAGCAAAACAAATGTATGGTTAATCTTTAGGATGTTATGAAGTTGTGCGGGCAGACTCAGTCATATGTTATGGTGCCAGGTCTTCAGCAGCCAAAATGTCCTGGTGAAAGTATGAAATCATTGACATGAAAATTAGACACACCATTGACCTCAATTTGGGGTCACAGCTGCAACCCTTAGCTTGCCCCTTGAGCCTCCTGATGCCACCTTCGTGACCCTTGGTCTCAGAGGTGGCAAAATAGGTGCCAAGAAGAAATGAGTGGCTCTGCAGTACTTACTTTCTGCCTGTTTATCAGTGTACTAATAGTGTATAATGCTTGATTATTCACTATTAATGCAATAAAAAATGGAGCACACTTAGCTGGAACGGTTCCTTTGGTGGCAGGTATGCTACATAAACATGATTTTAAATGTATGTAGCACATGCTTTTAGATGAGACTGTGTGTGTGAGTGTGTGTAACTGTGAGTATGTCTAAGCATGTATGTTTGAGTGACAGTGATACGTCGTTAGCGACATTGTGTGAGATTGAGGCCCATGTTTACTATTCTTTGACACAAGGCCATGTTGTTCCAAAGTTGCAGTGCTGCCTTGCGTCAAAGGAAGACAGAAGGAATGTGCCATATCAAATAAGATATGGTGCAGTTTTTCTCCTTTTTGCACTCTGGACAACCATGCGCCAACTCATACACCCTTGCGTCATAGTGCAAGGGTGTGCGCATTCTCTGAAGCATAGGTTTTGGACTGTACGGGGGTCTTTTCCCGTACAGAACTATGCTAGAAGGCTTTTCCCACTTTATAGGCGTGCTTTACATTGCGGAACACATGCAAAGTTGGAAAAACAAGGACAAATGAAATAATGTCTCCTCGTTACGCCTGCCTGCAAAGCAATGCATCTCTAACTTTGCGTTATTTAGGGACACTAACCAATGCAAATCCTGGTTTGTGTTGGATAGTAAATCCCACCTTAACACTTTGCACGGGGTTTGCGCCACTGAGTGTCAGTAAGTATGTGTGAATGAGAGTGAGAGAAAATGCAAGTGAGTGAGTTAGAAAGAATAAGACTGTAAGATGTAAAGAGTGAGTGAGAGAATGAATGTGAGTGAGTGAAAATGTGAGGTTTGCAAGTTTGTTGTTGACCCTTGTCTTTTACAGACACCAAGGGCAAAATACTGCCACTGGTATATTTACAGCAATTCTTAGCATGACGGACAACAGTGGCCAAATACTGGCAATTCGAGGTTAATCCTTGGGGAAAGCGCAACAATCGTAAAACACCGGTATGGTATTCCAGAAGTAATTCATGGCACAGAGTACCCATGCATGAATACTGGCATACCTGAATACATTCATCACATGTAGAACCCAGGAAACAAAATGCTAATACTAGACCTATGGAAGTAATTCTTGGCATACGGGAGAATGGCAACCATGACAAAATACAGTACAGTAGCTGCCCAAGCGTCACTGAAGGACGCATTACGGAAAAGAGAAAAAACAAATTAATGAGTCAAAATATCAACTGCATGTCAGAGGCTAGAAGTGTTTGTTGCATTTCTGCTTAGACTTAATTACAACAGCAATAAAATTAAAACACTCTGCCCTCAAGCTATTGACCATAGTAGGAGGGCTCATACAGGATGAGTTTAACCACCCCTAGGAGTGTTCAGACTGAGGTTCATTTTTTCAACAGGGCCAAATTTGCCTTTTATAACACACCTTTTGGGAATTTTTAGTGAGAAGTTGTCCACCTGATTTTGAAGGAGCAGGTATGAAATAAGAAGTGAAGTACTGCTGGTGTGCTGAGGCCGCCCGCCCGGCTGTTGGGGGTGTGGATGCTCCAATCTAAGAGGGTCTAGTTACCGGAAAGGGAGAATTCCTAAATTAATGTTAAGACAAGATCATTAAAGAAGAATGGGCACAACTCGGCTTCCTCAGTCCGCAATTTTGTGGATTTATTCAAATATGAAATGTATCATTACAGAAAGGAAAATGTTAGTTAAAATCGGAGACCAACTCCCCAATAAAATGCAAATGTAATGTGCCTTTAAAAAAATGAGGCCGCAGCACATTTGTCAAATAGTCAAAATAATATTAGCAAGCCGGTGCAGCGGGTGACTCTTCAAAGTGGTGGGAAGTAAAAGTTGGGGCTGAGTGAGCCCAACTGACATAAAGGCGATGTGAGGGTGGGGGAGGTTCTGTCCCTGGGAAAGTTTTGAAAGAAAAAGGGGCAAATGGTGCATTTTAACGGTAATTTTCGTACAGAATTAGTGAAAAAAGCAATAAGAATCTACACATGCAGGCACATGACAACTGATTTGCCTCTTAGTTCATTAACTTCATTGTTGTAAGAAGGTGGTTAAAAGTTTCTGTATGTTTAAGCTTAAAACTTGTACTTTTAATAAATGCCACTCAACACAGTGTTATATAATCATTTTGATGTACTACGGTGAAACACCTCTGCATGTTAAAAAAGTTAACTTTTTTGTATTTTGAAGAGGGTGCGTGACATCTGTTAGATGAATTGCATTGTGTTGGGATATTGACTTATGACCAGGGTTCATCCTTCATCATACTCTGCAGACAATCTATTAAAACAGGTACAGACGAAGGGTACAAAAATGGGTGGCGCATTAGAGACCTAATAGTATGACACCAATAAACAAGTAGGCAGATATGGCTAATCTGGTTTCAAGGCCGCTATTGCTCATATTCTGTATATGAGAACTGTGAAAAAATTGAAAGGAAAGAGTTACTCATTTAAAGAATTTAACCGTGTGAGGACCATCTATGCGTCAGTTTCCTGCGAGAGAGTCATGTTAGTGAAGACTGAGCTAAAATATGAACCCAGTCATTTGTAGAGCATTTCAGTGTCTCTATGACTAGTTCAAGCTGTGGAATTACAATGACACTTGTAAGTGACCAATAGCTAAATCACTTGCAGATAAATTTGCTAATTTCTTTAAAGTCCTGAAACAAACCAGCTTTTTGGTATTTAGCATATTGCACCTCCCTTACATGGTGGATTGTACTTCGTTATGATGCGTGCTCCTGCCTGTCCTGCTCGGTTTACTGCCCTAATGCCTGTAAAGCGTTATTTGACTGCCCCTGCTGCTCACGCGCCTACCAGGCCCGAGGCCCTGTGCTGCCCAGCACCAGCAGATGCCCGTCACCGTGCTTCTTGCAATGACTGCTGTACAAAAGCATTACCATCCGGCTCGGGCTTATCAAGTTTCCCTGACAAGTCAGCTGAGAGTGTTTGAATGAGATGCAACTAGGCCTACGACGGTGACGCGCTGATCCCGAATGACTCGAGTTAGCAAAGGCCGAGAGACCACGTACATGGCAGACGAGATGCCTGAATAATTGTCTGGTCGTGTTCACAAGTAGCCGAAATTAGATTATGAAAAACAAAGCTGAACACATTCGTGAATATTTACGCTTTTCAAATCCCAGATATTATTGTGCTCTCGTGCACATCTCAATTTTTGAAAACCCTGATATGAACTATTTTATACAGGGTCCAGCATCACCCTGGTCCCCAGTGGGCTGCACCTGAAATGCTCGAGCAGCGGGACAAAGAGCGCACGCTCCAGTTTCTGCACGGTACCGCTCACGCGTGGCACACGAAACCGCCACTCACAGCTTGTGTGCTTGAGGCGAAGAGCATTGTGGCGCTAGACACTGCCGGGGACAGAAACATAACCAACAACTGTAAGGCTTAAAAATAAAGCCACACAGTGATTGGCCATTGTGCCACATCTGCGCTGCCTTGAGTGTACGGGCAGTGCTTAATTTGTAAAAAAAAAAAAAAAAAAAAAAAAGGTGCCGGTGCTCAAAGTCCTACTCTTAAACACAGGGCTGCTGCAATTAAAAGTGCGAACACGGAATACTGAGGCAGCCTAATCCTGAAACCACCATGGGCCTCTTCAATCCATTTAAAGCCACTCCCTGCCCCTTCTGCTCACTCTAGCAGCTTTCTGCTTTCTCCCTTTGTCACGCTTTTTCGTTTTTCCCTTCATCCGTCTTTCTCATATGTGTCTTTTGCTCGCAGCAAATGCTTGAGGCTGAAGAATAAGCCCTGGCCCTCAAAAATAAGTGCTGGTGCTCAGCACCGGAAACAACAAGCACAAATTAAGCACTGAGTACGGGTCAGGAGAGAGACCTAGCTGACCTGCCACGAAGAGAACCTATCCGTGCATTGCTCTCAAGGTGTTTTAGCATGAGAGCAACACAAGGATTAGTAGGGATAGCTCAACCCCGAGCTCCAACAGAGACCAGTGGAGCTGCTCTGTATGTCCCCTGGCTCCTTAACAGCGTTGGGTTAAGCGGGCTAAAGTGTGCATGTCAGGCTGGCCACTGAGAGAGACCTGACCTGGGCATGTCCGACTGGACAGGAGGTTTCGCCGCACCCTGCCGACAAGACATGACAAACAGAACCCCAGCTGCACTGCGGTCAAGCACTATGAATTAATTAGAAAAAGGTGTTTTTAATTACTAGTAATGCATGTGGCGGCTGGGAGCAGGGGTGGGGGGAGGGGGGGTGACCTCCTATTCCCCAGCGAAGAAACTGCTCCTGTAGCAAACCCTAATATAAATATAACGTTGCATCTACTCTTCTCTAAAAGAAAAGAACGGAATTACAAATGAGTGTAAATAAATTCCTCTCTAAAAAGAAGCACAACACTTTTAAATAACTTCCAATTCTGAAATGCAAAACGTTTAAATAAACTAAGGAAAATGAGTAACTAGCCCTTATCATGTCATAAACAGTAGAGACCATGTGCATTGCCCTCTCTATTACAGGGTAACATGAAATGCTAATGCGAAATGAAGGAAAGGGAATCTCTTCTAAAATAAAAAAGCACATACACCAACTCCTCCACAAATGCCACATCTTCTCTAATGTTCTGGACAATGGGAGCACGCGTTTCATCGCATGGCATTGCACAAAGCGGCAACACTAAAAAGTTACATGCACAGCACCAATCACATTGCTAATTTCAACCCAGTGTGTACTTGCACATTATTTTCATTGACTGTAGAGTACAGTTTGTTTCACAGAGGAAATTGTATGTTTTGTTAATGCAAAAACACAAGAAAACAAAGAACTGCCTCTGCACATTTATTAAATCAACTTTGCAACAGAGGTTCAGCTCATAACCTTGTTCTGTTGCAATATAATTTGGGTCAGCCCAGCACGCTGGGAGATTGTTACTTTGCTTAAACAGAGACGGCGACCTCTAAAATTAAGTTGCCCGAGTTTGTAAAGGTCTCCTGTGGTGGGAGGAGTAGTTCATATATTTTGTTAGGAATGCTGTGAAGTGTTTGCATTAGGGGAAGCCCTCTATAACTGCTTGATTGTTGTAATTTATGTTAGGCATGACCAGTAGTTTGAGGCTTATTGACAGGTTGTGTGTATTGGGAGGTGTTATGACTTTGCATACAAACTCATCCCCGAAGACGTTGGGGCCCATTCTGTTGAGGCAGTGTTCAGAGTGTCTGTGTGAGCTATGTCACTGCTTGCAAAGGCTATCGCCTTCAGATCAGATGGCCGAGATGTCTAGGCTGCTTTGTTGGAGAACATTTCTGCCTCGTTACTAGATTGCATGTATGTTTCCTCACTATTGGGTACTGCTCCATCATCTTGATGACACACACTGGTCTTGCTTTCTTGGCACTATGTTTGTCTCTTTCAAATATCCGGATTCTGAGTTGTGTTAGTGCTGTGCACCCTGATCTACAGAATTTGACTAGCAGCAGCACTGCTAGTGGTATTAAAAAGTAGTCATGCTAGTAGTAATAGCAGCAGTACTAAGAACAGCAGTGGGGGCACTCTTAGTCCCCACAGCAGTAAGTACTATTAGAAATGGTGCTACTGGCAGTAATATTGACATTAACTTTAAACATATCAGCAGTATGACATGTAGTGGAGGTAGTTAGTGGAACCAGTAGTAGCTGTGACAATAGTAGCAACATTGACCGCAGTAGATGAAGCATCACTTGACGTAAGAAAATATTCTTTCATTGCTGAAAAAAATAGCTTTCCTCCTTAAATCGTGATTCAGGGGTGATGCAGTTACATTGCATGTAATATAAATAAACAGATGGGGAATGTAATATTTGCCATCTTGACTGTCATCCTAATCATAGTGGCATGGGATTCCTGTTGTCTGACTTCCTGGACATATTGTTTGGGGTCATTGGCAACAAGTTTTCATGTTTGTTTTGTCCACTGGACAAGTAGACGCAACCCCCCGCAACACGATAACTTAAGTAGGCAGTTTGCAGTACCCCAGAACGGGTCTGTGAATGAAGATTGCCTGTCACTATGGTAATATTTGTATTTATATGTATAAGTTGTTCAAACTTTTATATATGACTCATTAATGCAGAGCAATTACTATTAGGGTGAGTGCTCTAAGGAAATTCAATCAGCTGTGAAGTCAGCTTGCAAAACTGCTAGCGGTTTCAGTACAAAAACACATTCAGATTTTTGCATCTGAAGGCTACTCTGATTGCTTGCAGAATGATCCCTGATTACATGCAGAAGCCTGAGACCAGGATTGGTACACAAAAAATTAGCAAGTTTTGTGCGACCTTTAGATGCAATTCCTTCAGGTGTCATTTATTAAATTAAAAAAAAGTGTTTGCATGGCAATATTTATAATACTGATGCGAATCAGTGTAAACCTAATATTGGCACCATGAAAATAAATACACTGCACCCTGCCCTTGTGGCTAACTAGGGCCTACCTTAGGGGTGACTTACATGAAATAACAAGCATTTTCAAAGCAACGGGTCTCACACTTGATCGAGTTAGAGCTATTAGCGTTGTAAAGAAAAAAAAACTCAGCGCGAATGCACTATGTAAAATGCAGCGTGATCGCGCAGTGTGGAAAATAAACAGATAAAGTAGTCAGGACCCCAGGCTGAAAACATCGAGCCTGGTATGTTTTTAGCAGTTTACCGGTGGTGTGTAGGTTGGCTAAACACCGGAAAAGGCATGACGTATGCATGACTTTCACTAATGAAAGAAAGCGGATTTTAAAAGGCAAGCCCACGAACCAATGTAAGTGACTGACGTGACATGGGCGTGATCTGAAGCCCAAAGAGAGATTACAGAATGGACGGAGCGCTTTGCGCTCGCTCCTAAAAAGGAATGTTTGGGCCTGGCAAGTAGTTGCCCTTGCCGTTCCAAATGTCAGTTTGAAATTGCATGCACAGGCTCTGCAGTGGCAGGCCTGAGTCATGTTTAAAGGGCTACTGTAGTGGGTGGCACAATCTGCGCTGCAGGCCCACTAATACCATTTGATTTACAGGCCCTGGGCACCTATAGTGCACTTTACTAGGGACTTGGAAGTAAATTAAATATGCCAATTGTGGATAAGCACATGTGCTTTAAGCAGAGAGCACATGAACTTTAGCACTGGTTAGCAGTGGTAATGTGCCCAGAGTCCTAGAGCCAAAAAAAAAAAAAATCAGCAAAAAGTGGAGAGAAAAGGCAAAAAAGTCTGGGAATTACCCTTATAATATGAACCCACTCATCATTTGGCGGCATCAAACCAGACCAAATATATGTATGTACGTACATGTATGTATGTATGTGTGTATATATATATATATATATATATATATATATATATATATATATATAGTTATAAATCAATAATATGGTCTAAAGATTCCGTGAATGGGTCAGATTTGGCCACGTGGCATGAGTGATCAAGGTGGTACTAAATATGAACAATGCTGGCTACTTGGAGAATCTAACTTAGACTCCTAGAAGAAAATGCAGACGTAGAGGAAAAAGTTGCTCGTACTTGGGATCTCCTGACACAAGATGATTGGTTGTTGAATTGGTGTGTGTGAGGGGTATTTGTGATTGATGATAAAGAGACATTTTTTGCAGATGAAGTTAGATGTTTGCGGTATCTGCTGTATCTTTTTGAAGAACCCTTTCTAGACTTTCTGACCCCCAGTCCTCTCCCACTCCAGTCCGGTAGGGGTGGGAGGAGTACAGATGAACATTTGTCAAGTGGATGACATATGGATACAAGTATGAGCTGGGGGTCCCTAATTATCGTTTTTTAACTAATTCACAATAGTTTTAATGTTGTAAGGGGAGAATAATGTCTAGAGATGATAGGACGTAGAGTAGTCCCATGGACAGTAAATTCAATCAAAACTGACCAGGTAATAATAAAAATAGAACTATTATTGGCAGTATTATGTTACTGTGTCTTCTTTACAAGCTAAAGTAAGTCATCCTGCCCCTTCCACCTCATGTGAGTTATTCGCCCAGGAAAGAACTGCCTAACCCTGTTGCCTAGAGAAGGATCCATGATTTGCTCAAATGCTGTTGATATGACTTTTTCAAGATATCTTTTGTGGACATAAAAGGAGTTTATTTTACAGCATAAACTCAAAGTGTGACTCTTGTAACATTTCTTCAGTGGCGCACAGCGCACCCAGGGCTATTATGTGGTTTGCATTGTTCATATCCATTTTTTCAAACTGAGCAAACATTTCTGCACTGCAGGGAGTTTGCTTTGCTAAGGCTACCAACAGTTTCTTTCTACGGGCGGCGCTCAGAGCTGTGAGTAACTAACCAAACACCAGGGGTTTTGGACATCGGCCAGCTAACAGTTCGTAGTTATTTTATGTGGATGAAACAGCGGGCTGGGTGAAAAGCACAATATACAGTCTTTCATCTCTGAAATGTTTTTTACAATAACGTTCATATGATGCTGTTAAAGGGATCGCTGCTTTCTTTACTATCTGAATGTGCAGGGTACCAAAGTTGGGTCAGTTGTTTGATTGACTTATACAGCTCTGTGATGACAATAGTAATCAATCCTGGCCAAGTTTGGGTAATGCGGTTTTTGAGGTACCTGGTGCCGTTGCCTCATTTTGAAATCCTGTAAATACTTTGTTGAGCTAGTTGTTGCTACCGAAGTCCAGTTCGCCTCCTCTTAGGCCTCTAGTGATTAATTTTTTCCACCCGGGATAGGAAAGAAAGATTGAAGCCACAGTGACCCAACTGACCGTGATTTTGTTGTTGTTTGTTTTCACTTTCTTTTGACTGTTGGAGTGATGAACTGGAATGTGTTTGTTTTCATTTACCTCAGTAAAGACTGAATTTCCTAGAATATGTTAATCCCGCAAGATTGTATGGACGTGTTGCTAGTCGGGGGGTGCTCTCCATGGGTGTGGCAGTAAATCCTAGAATGCAAATCACCCGGTCACAGTGTTGCACATAGATGTCAAGTAGGTTTGAAGAGCAGCAGGAATCCTGAAGAAGTCCTCCTGTCCCTAGATAGTGTTGAGGCATTGATCCCCCCGAGGTAACCATGGACTGCTGTCCACTCAGAAAAGGAACTAGACCTTGCGGACACCAAGGCTGACTTTCTCAGCACCTCATGAATTCTTAACAGCAGAGGGTGATCTAGCCGAGAGTTTGAGTGACAGAAGGACGGTAGCAGCATCCTGCCCAAGACATCCAAGGTTGTCAAAGGAAAGTCAAGTAAAGCTGTCCCCACATCTCTTTTGGGTTCAGACCCCTGACAGTTCTTGCAGAATACCATATATTGCAAGAAAAGCAGCTGCCTCGCCTGGATGATGTGCAAGATGAAGCTCAAGACCAGATCTGCAGTGTATAAGAAACATTTAACAACAACAAAGCAGTAAGCCTCGCCTCTGGGACCTTTTGGATTTTCCAAAGCCTTTTGATGGTGATGTGAAACATTGGACACAAAAAAAAGGCACAATCACTTGGCTGCTACTGAGATTGCCATAATTTTGTAGGCATGTGCATTCGTGATGACGTGTGCTTGCATCACCACCCATGTGCCCGCCTACCAAAGTGCTTTTTAGGGTTGAGTCTGAGTAGCATGCGCTTGCGTATCACTTGTGAGACGCTGTAGTAGTAAGAAAAGGGCTCAGAGCCCCGCCCATGTCATGTCAGTGTCTTTGATTAGTTCGTGGGCTTGCCTTTTAAAATATGCTTGCTTTCATTAGTGGAAGGCATGCATACGTCATGCCTTTTCCGGTGGTTAACCCTCCTCGAGCGCAGCGACCAACTACTAAAAACATACAACGCTCACAGTTTTCTGTCCTTTTTGTGGACTACTTTTTCTCTTTTTTCGCAGCACGATCTCGCTTGGCAGAAGTCGAGCGCTTTGCATGATATCGACCCAGTTACATAGTTAATTGCACTTTTGCCGGTTACGTAGATAATTGCACTTTTGCCGATAGGTTTCACTACGAGTGAACTGTTATTTCCGTTTGTGTGTCTATTTCAATTTTTTAGCAGCGCAATCGTGCTCGTTTTTTTGCCATTTAATGAGGCAAGAAAAGTCCGGTTGGGAGTTTACAACTGCTAATAGCTCTAACTCGGAAAAATGCGAGACCTATTGCATTGCAAAGGCTTGTTTTAAAGGTGGAGGGACCAGCAGTTTGCAGCTCGGCCATCCAAAAGAAAAGAAATATAAAAGAGAAAGGACCATGTGAGGGGGCTAAATATGAGTTGACTGGAAAGCAACTGGGCGGGGGTGAATAAAATAAAAAATAAAGTAGGTGGGGAAAGAGGGGAAAATCAGCATTTGAAAGTGAATGCAACAAAAGGAGTATGAGGTGAGGCAGGTGAGGGAGAGAGCAGCATGGGAGTGAAGGAAGAAACACAAAAGATAGAGAGCAACATGGAATACCTAATGGAGAGAAAGAAAAATATAGTTTCCTAAACGTGAGCAGTGAAAGGATACAAGTGAGCCAATCAAAAGAATGGTAAGAAGGTTATTCTCCAGGAGGGGAGTGACAAACACAAGAAGATGAAGGCAAGCCAACAAACAAGAAGCAAGGAAATGAGGCTGATAATAAACCAACAAGTGATAAGGAGATTGTGGGCACTGAGCCTACTGTAAACTCTTGGTAACCCCTTAATAGCTCATTTACAACCAGACAGCCTGTACTGTTTGGTAGGTGAGACCTAAAAGGACAATGCATTCCCTTCTTGGCTTTAAAGAAAGTGTAGGGAAATTAACTGAAAGCAGCATTTAGGCTTCTAAACTCTTTTGCTCTAAAAAACCAACAGAAGTAAAAATAACTTTATAGAGTGTCTAACTTACTACATTTTACTGCACAATTAGTTATCACCGTAATAAAATGCATACTCGTTTTATCAGCCTAGAAGGAAGAAAAATGTATACTTGTACAGCAGTGAGCACTAGTTTCACTGAACTACCTGCCAGCCTTACTAGATGAAAGTGAGCACATTCAGAACTAACCAGAACCTCTGTATTTCTCTGATGGCAAGAGACAGACAACTGATCGAAGATCTGTCCCTCAGTATTGCTGAGAAGTGCGGAAGTGGTCAACAAAAAGCCCTCCTTCGAGGCATTGGTATGGGTCCATTAAAGGTATCAATGGTATTCTGAGAAGTAATAATACTGTCCAACACAGTAAGCCATCCTTCTTGGCCACTCCCTTCCTATAAGGCACCACTTCCTGTTTATTTGAATGGACTTTGAGCGACTCTCACATTCGTTGTTCTCCTGGTTTTGAATTATATTACGCTGCACCGTTGATTCTAACCAGCCATAGGGTGCTGCAGAACTAAAAGGTGCACAACAACAATCCATTTGCAATACTGTTTTTCCAAGTTTGAGAGTAACTCTAGTTCATCTGTGTTGCTGCTTGCACAGGAACTGTGGGTGGGATTTCAGGTGCCAAGAACAGGCATAGCCCCCTCAGGCAAGCGCACTGGAACGCGTTCTTCAAAAAAGCTACTAATATTCAGCTCTTAAAAAAGCCTCAACAGCGGGCCAAGTTTTAACGACTCCTTACCTCCAGCCCATCTATGTCCCATTGGCTGTCACCCTAACTGCGACACAGCTTTTGTTAGAGCACGCACCAAGATGGTGAACCCTCAAGGATGTCCAAGCAAAAGACCCAACAAAAGAAAGCGCAGGGTTGCATTTGTACTCCTCCGACACTTTGGAGAACCTAGTAGTTATACACTCCGTGCACGAGTAGACCCAACCCACGATAAACCCTAAACTTAGATAGTGAGCTTTTAATAACAGAGATTCACTCGAGCACTTCCAGGCCCAACACGAATGTATCCATGATGTAGTTATTTCCATTTTCATTAGCAGAGGAGTCTAAAACCTTGAGGCATTAGGTACAGTCGAGGACAGAACTCCACACTGGGAAGCCTTATGGCTACTGGACTGGCATTCCTTAGCAGCTCAGAATGACCCACTTTTATTTCTCCCAGACATTAATAACAAAATGGTGTTAAGTGACTGTATTTGCCTTTTTATATACTTTACTCCCTCAGAATCAATTGGCCTTTGCATAATACCTTCCTTAGTAAACCTTATGTATGTGATGTGTACAATGTCTGCTTATTTTTTAAGTGTAATTACTTAATATTTTTTTCAGTATCAGCATATATGTTTCTGTTGTGTCTTGCTGGTAGAGTGAGTGCATTGCAAACTATTCACCAATAAGATGGTTACAGCTGTTTGTAGTATAATGGAGGCAAGCTCAGCCCCCTGGTGGTTTCTTATTTTGAGTGCTTTTTTGCTAGGGTCTTGCCCATCGAGTACGTGCTCCACCCACGCAATGTACCTTTGTACTGTCACACAGCTCTTGAAATAGAAATCTAGAAGTGCAGGTACTCACTAACACATTTGCCAGCCAGAAGTGCTGGTATCCGCACTTCCAGCCGGAAGCAGTGTACCTGACTGCACCTGTCCATTTAAAGCGCTGCTGTCACGCGCTCTCCGCACTCATGCAGGCGCTCCTCCCGCTACTTCCGTTCCGTCGCTATTTGTGTATTTTATTTCTGCTCGGACATGGCAGCACAGCAGCCAGGCTGTGGTGAGACTGGTTTGCAGAAGAGAACCTGCAGATGCGGTTTCTCTGTGAGGAAGACGGTCTCGTGTGGTCTTGTTTGTTTCGAAACAACTGATCTTTCAGATGTTCTCTTTCATTCAGGAGTTTTGTTTGAGTTAAGTAACACCAGAGTTAATTCCATGCCATTACTGTTTTGCAGTAGCAGAACCTGGGGGACTGATTCACACAATCAGCACCCACTGTTATAACGCTATGCATTGGTCTAGATTTCTGCCTTTGTGGAGTTCACAAACCTTTCCAGAAGTACAGCTGTGACAGTCGTAATTCTGGGAAAGATTTGTGAATCATGTCGCGACATTGTAGCTAACTGCACATGCTGTATAATTAGGTTTGGGAAGTGGCATATCTTTGTTCAGTGGCATAATGTGTGTTCTCCATTTGAAAACGTTTTACAACCCCTCCCCCTACAACCCTTTAATTTGAGGCGTTTACTGTTTCCCTTCTCTCTCTGAAATTAATTACTCCTGACTTGGCAAGAAAGATTATTTGATTATTTCCGGAGCGGGAAGAGAGTAACTTGAAAATACCCCAAAACTTTAAAGTATGAGCGTGTTCTCAAACTTTCTAGGAAACCCGGCATTTAGAAAGCCCACTCCTTGAGCGGTGTTTACTCACGTGTAACATTATCACATAGCAGAGCAATATTGTTACTGATCAAAGGATTTATGAGTCCACCAAAGGCACCTGAGAATTTTTTGAATGACCCACAGTAAAGAGCTGCAGTGCTTTTGTGTAATCCCGACACCTCCCCTAAACCTAAAAAGGGGCATTACAATTTCAATAGTATTTCTGTAGCTATCCAGCTGTGCTTGAATCCCTCAGCTGGTGACCCCATCTCGCCCCACCCCCGTGCTGAGCCCTTTGCTGGCTATTTAGAGTAGTTCACACTTTGGCCTTCATAACTTTTTGTCCACATAAGCTATCCATGCCAAATTTGCTTCCTTTTTTTTCAACATCCTAGGGATTCTAAAGGTACCCAGAGTTTATAGGTTCCCCAGGAGGAGACAAAGAAATTAGCCAAAATACAGCAAAAATGTTTTTTTTCTCCAAAAATTGAAAAAAAGGTCTGCAGAAGAAAGCATGTGTCTTCCCCCCCCCCCCTGAAAATGGCATCAACAAAGAGTTTGTGGTGCTACAATCACCATCTTCCCAGCTTTCTGGAACAGGCAGACCTGAATAAGAAAACCACATTTTTCAACACCATTTTGGCAATTTACTGGGACATACCCCATTTTAACTTTTTTTTGTGCTTTCAGCCTCCTTCCAGTTAGTGACAGGAATGGGTGTGAAACCAATGCTGGATCCCAGACAGCTAAACATTTCTGAAATGTAGACAAAATACTGAATTTAGCAAGGGGTCATTTGTGCAGATCCTTCAAGGCTTTCCTACAGAAAATAACAGCTAAAATAAAATATATTGTAATTGAGCTGAAAAAACATAGCCATTTTTCTCCACATTTTACTCTGTAACTATTTCCTGCGATGCCAAATGTTCAAAAGCAATAAACCGTTACGTCTGCTGGAATCTTCTGGTTGCGGGGATATATAGGGCTTGTAGGTTCATCAAGAACCCTAGGTACCCAGAGCCAATGAATGAGCTGCACCTTGATATGGGTTTTTATTGTATACCAGTGTACAGCAAGTCATTTGGTGAAATATAAAGACTGAGAAATGGGTATCAAGGAAACATTTGTATTTCTAAAATGGGCACAAGGTAAGGTGTTGAGAAGCAGTGGTTATTTGCACATCTCTGAATTCTGGGGTCACCATAATAGCATGTGAATTAGAGGGCATTCCTCGAATAGACGTGTTTTTACACACTGTCTTACATTTGGAAGAGAAAAATGTAGAGAAAGACAACGGACAATAACACATGTTGTGCTATTTTGTATTCCCCCCCCAAGTCTCCCGATAAAAGTGGTACCTCACTTTTGTGGGTAGGCCTACTACCCGCGACAGGAAACTCAACATGGACACATCACATTTTTACATTGAAATCTGATGTGTTTTTTGCCTTGCTGTGGTCTTTGGCCTCTAGCTCAGCAGGAACCTAGGGAAACCTACCAAACCTGTGCATTTTTAAAAACTAGACACCTAGGAGAATATAGGATGGGGTGAATTGTGGGGCTGTCACCAGGTTCTGTTTCCCAGAATCCGTTGCAAACCTAAAAAAGTTGGCAAATAAAACACTTTTCTCTCACATTTTGGTGCTGCAAAGTTCTGGAAACTGAGAGGAGCCACAAACTACCTTGCACACAGCATTCCCCCAAGTCTCCTGATAAAAATGGTACCTCACTTGTGTTGGTAAGCCTAGTGCCCACGACCGGAAACGCCCCAAAACACAACATGGACACATCAAATTTTTACATTGAAAACTGACGCGTTTATTGGAAAGTGCCTAGCTGTGGATTTTGGTCTGTAGCTCAGCCGGTACCTAGGAAAACCTACAAAACCTGTGCTAAAACTAGACCCCAAGGGGAATCCAGAATGGGGTAACTTGTGGCACTCTCAGAAGGTACTGTTACCCAGAATCCTTTGCAACCCTCACTATGTGGCAAAAAAAAAAACACTTTTTCCTCACACTTCGGTGATAGAAAGTTCTGGAATCTGAGAGAAGCCACAAATATCCTTCCACCCAGCATTCCCCCAAGTCTCCTGATGAAAATGGTACCTCACTTGTGGGATAGGCCTAGTACCTTTGTCAGGAATAGATCACACAAGAGTCAATGTTGGTCCTTGCATGAGGGCAACTGTTGACCCTGGGGTGAACCATTCCTGACGCAGACACTAGGTACAGGCACTCAAGTGGTGTAGCCTTTTTATCAGGTGGGGAAACACTGGGTGGTAGGAATTTTGTGGATCCCAGCATATTCCTATAGTTTGTGTGACAGAAATGCAAGAAAAAAGAGTTTTTATTCAACATTTCAGCTTTGCAGGGTATTCTGGTTAAGAAAACTTAGGGAATCCACACAATTCAAACCTCTGTGGACTCCCCTGGGTGTCTAGTTTCCAGAAATGTTTGGGTTTGGTAGGTTTCCCTATATGGCTGCCGAGCCCAGGACCAAAAACGCAGGTGCCTGCCTTACAAAACCAGGTTGTTTTGTGATAGATAATTTTGATGTCTCCACAATACGATTTGGGCGGTGGAATTTGGGGCTGAACCTTATTGGGGAGCTCCCAAGAGCCTGCCGCTGCATGCACCTGCTCTCTGGGTTGGGCTCACCGGCTATTGCCTGCTGCACAGACTGTGCTTGCGAAGAGACAGCAGAAATGTCCTCATCATCTCCCTCATAATCACTGGAATAGGAGTTATCGAATGGGACTCCTCTGACTGAAAAATCACTCCCAGTCTGGGCCATTGCCCTATCCTTCAGATGCGTTCTCAGTATCTACTGATGCATCGGAGGATTTTTTAACCCCCTCCCTGGTGTCGGCCACTGGTCATGACCCGCACCAGGGAGGTAGTGTGGGCGTCGGCCAGTGGCAGACAGAATAATCACAGACATCATTTTTAGGTAGATTTGAATTATTTTTGTATAATAACGTTTATTTTAAGGTGTTTCATTACCATACCAGATGGAATTACCGTACAGAAACCAACTGTTTTCATGGCATGCAATTCACACTCCAAACATTTTAATTGAATAAGTCTTACTTTTCAACAACCTTCTGCCCTGCACTCCCTATGAATCCATTCCGTTTATTTTAGGGGATATAATCGTTGTGGGTTTGTACCATGCACTCTGATACCTACACCTATGTGCTTCAGACTTTCTGGATACTATCAAGAGTACCTGTGTGTGTGTGTATGTATGTATGAACATAAGTTCACCAGTTATAGGTAGCAGAGCTACCTATAACTTACACCCCTGCCATGCACTACTTACAATCTCACATATTGCATCACTCATGACCTATTCTATGACAGCATTTATGACATCACTGATGGCATCTCAAATTACCTCCCCTGGGGCCCAGTCTCTTAACTAAGGGAGGGGGGCTGTGTGCCCCTTCTCCTTGAGCTGTAAAAAGTCCATGGGAGGCCCATCCCCAAGAGCTGTGATTATTTTATTTTTTATTATATTTTTAGAGGAGTTGTGCCACACACCTCTCTGAGCCTATTTTGGTCCTTAAGACCTCATCACCCAGGGCTTCTATCTTACATTTGTAGGTGCTCCAGTGCCCACCAGGGGCACCCACAATCAACACATTGGGGAATGTGCAGGGATCTCCAGGGCTGCGGACCCCACAGCCCCACTTCCCTCCCTGCATGCTGTGGGAGCCAGCATTGCTCCTGCTCGCAGGGAGCAGCTATTTATGCTCCCTCTGGGTGGGAGCAATCTGGTTCTCTGCTTCCCTATTCCAGTGCAGGAAGGGAAACAGATAAAAAGTCTGCTCCCAGGTGGCGGGATCATTTTGAAAGCCCCCGCTAGCTGGGAGCAGACTTTAGGCCTAATTACGAGTGCGCCTGATCTATAGACTGCCACACTCGTAATGGCGTCTGGACTGCCGCCAATGCAGCAGTCTGACTGCCACATTAAAACCTTTGCCCCTGGACCACCAGGGAACCGCCAGCATTGCCAGGATCTTGGATCTAGCAGTCTGGAGGTGGCGGAGATTCTAATCCGCCAGCGCTGCCCTGGGGATTATGACCTTGTTGTCTGGCAGCATTTTCATGGCAGTAACACCGCCATGAAAAGGCTGGCAGAGAACTGTGATGCCGCTCTTAACCGCGACGTCTCTGTTCACTACCGCAGTCGAATAGCGCCTCCGATTAGCAGAGCGCCATCCTCCGCTATTTTGTCCTGCTTTTGCGATGCTTGCCAGGAAGCATTTTTATATGCCTCCCGTCACGTCGTTCTTACTTGTCCTTGTAATATTTTTCTTTCCTGTCGGTGGTGGACTCCTTCCTTTGTTCTTTTTCTTCTGTCTTTTCTGTGCTCTTGTCTTTTTCTTCTTTTTTGTCTCTATGCTGTCTTCTTGCAGGGATCCATTTTGTCTTGTTCTGTTCCTTTTTCCCAGCATGCCTTTTTCTCTTATACTGCTACTTTTTTCCGATTCTTTTCTAAGGGCCTTTTCCCAATCCAAGATGGTGTTGTTTCCTTTTCCTGTTTTGTCACTTCCTGTCTTCCTGTATATAAGCCACTCAGTCCTGATCTGCTTTGCGTTGCAAACACTTCCTCTTGGTGGTGATCTTCACTCCTGTTCGTCATTTATTTTCCTTTTCCTGCTCCTCTGATTTTTTCTGCATTCATTCCTGCTTTTTCCTCTGTTTCAGGAGTTCCTGTTTTTCCCATTTTGGGGGTTTTTGTCCTCTGGGACTCCTTCTGGAGGGTACAGTCTGCCTTGGTGTTTCTCTGTCAAGCAGCATCGTGGCTACTAGAAAGGGTCACCCCTATCTTGGTCTATCCAGAACCAGCAGAAGACTGGGTGCTCTTTCAAACCCTTCCATCAAAGGTGAGAAGCATCGTGCAGATTGTGACAAGAACAGGTGCAGGGGAGTACGGGGGTCCCTGCACTGCCCATGCACTTGGCATGGGCAGTGCAGGGCCCCCCCTCACCAGTATAGTTGCAGTGTTCTTTGACTGCTTTGCGACTGTGCTGGTGCACCCTGGAGGTCACAGCATTGCCACCGGCTCAATCACGAGCCGGAAACCATGTTGTAGCCTGTTTCCTGCTAGACCAGCGGGCAGAAACTTAGGATTCTGCTTGCAGGAAACCCATAATAGCTCTGGTGGGGAGGTCACTGCGTAGGTGCCGGCCACCCTGTCTGGAGTTTGGTGGACAGAGTTTTCGTCCTTCAAACTCATAATGGCCCTCTTTGTGTTTGCTTCCATTTGGTAGGAGTTTCAAAAATGCTCCTGGCAGGCAGGAGCAAACAGAAATGTCACTGCCTGCGCTGGATCGGGGGAAGGAAACTGCTGTGTCCCTGGGGTATGCTCCCTAGATCCCAGGACACAGCAAGTGAGCTGACCCCAGGGGCGGAGTCCCTGGGGGCAATAAAGGCTCAGGGAGGGGGCAGCATACCTCCCTCCCTCCCCATATTTTGTAAATCGGGTTGTAGGGGGATGAGGTTTCCGAGGCCTAATACTGCCTAGGAAGTGGGGGCCTCATGCCCCCTCCTCTTAATTAATCAATGCAGCATCAGGCCACCTAATTTGTCTCCAATCCCTCACAAATCCGAGTGCTCACTCCCACTGGTGTCTTGACTCAAGCAGAAGCAAGATGGCCCAAGGGGAAAAAAGCTCCCTAGTTCAATTTGGGTGCTCTAATTATAAATTGGCACTCCTGCTAGATGCTGTCAAGCCTCTCACGGACACAACTGTTCAGGTATAAAAATATGTTTGAACCTTCATTTCTCAAAAACTACCAAACTAATTTACACCAAATCACAAAAAGCACCACCTGTGGACCAAGACGTAGCTTCCTGCCAAATTTGATGTAATTCCGCTCAGCTGACTACCGAAGTCTATTGAATAGGCACGGGGATTTTGTGTTTTGGGACCATCCTTTTTTTCTTAGGCCCCACTTGATGGGTCACCCTGAAACTTAACATGCACAAACTGATCATAAAGTAGCATCTTTTTGTAAAGTTTTGTGGAGATTCGTCAAACAGGGCCAAAATTATTAGCACCATAAAAGGGATATATATATATATTTCCGTCCAGTAGTTTTGGTGCTATTGCTGTTCAAAATCCATATGGAAAAAGGAATGGAGAAAATGTGTTTTGGGGGGTTTTTCTCAGCCCCCTTAGACAGATCACCCCAAAACTTCCCAGGCAGCAGCTGACGGGACTATCAATTTTTGGGGGGAAAGTTTCGTGAAGATTTGTCAAGTTGCTCCAAAGATATAGGCAAGTAAAAATGCTTTTTTATATAGAAATGCTTTTTATATAGAAACTAACTATAACTACCTAGTGGTGACAGCACTAGGTAATATATATATATATATATAAAATTGGGCAAAAATGTAAAGTTTATTACAAACCTCTTGCAGACTCACAACATGCAAGAGTGCAAAGAAAAAATACATAAATCAAGCCTGACGCGTTTTGACAGAACGCCTTCCACTGGGCTCTAGATTACAATCATGGTGGGCATTTTTTATCCATAAACTAGCCCCTTCGCTGCCAGGCCTTTCCCCCCTCCTGTGCTGAGCCTTTTTTTGGCTATTTGGGGCAGTTTGCGCTTAGGCCCTCATAACTTTTTGTTCACATAAGCTACCCACGCCAAATATGCGTCCTTTTTTTCCAACGTCCTAGGGATTCTAGAGGTACCCAGACTTTGTGGGTTCCCCTGAAGGAGACCAAGAAATTAGCCAAAATACAGTGGAATAATTTTTTTTATTTTTTTTTTAAATGGGAAAAAGGGCTGCAGATCTCAGCTCGTGGGTTTTTTCACTGAAAGTGCCACCAACAAAGGGTTTGCGGTGGCAAGATCACCATCTTCCCAGCTTTCAGGATCAGGCAGACTTGAATTGGAAAACCCAATTTTTCAATACAATTTTGACATTTTCCTGGGACATACCCCATTTTTACTATTGTTTGTGCTTTCAGACTCCTTCCAGTTATTGACCAAAATGGGTGAGAAACCAATGCTGGATCCTGGAAAGCTAAACATTTCTGAAAAGTAGACACAATTCTGAATTCAGCAAGGGGTAATTTGTGTAGATCCTACAAGTGTTTCCTACAGAAAATAACAGCTGAAATAAAAAAATATTGAAAATTGAGGTGAAAAAAACAGCCATTTTTTTCCTCGTTTTATTCTGTAACTTTTTCCTGCAGTGTCAGATTTTTGAAAGCAATATACCGTTACGTCAGCTGGACTCTTCTGGTTGCAGGGATATATAGGGCTTGTAGGTTCATTAAGAACCCTAGGTACCCAGAGCCAATAATTGAGCTGCACCTTGCAATGTGTTTTCATTCTATACCGGGTATACAGCAATTCATTTGCTGAAATATAAAAAGTGAAAAATAGGTATCAAGAAAACCTTTGTATTTCCAAAATGGCCACAAGATAAGGTGTTGAGAAGCAGTGGTTATTTGCACATCTCTGAATTCCGGGGTGCCCATACTAGCATGTGAATTACAGGGCATTTCTCAAATAGACGTCCTTTTTACACACTGCCTTACATTTGGAAGGAAAAAATGTAGAGAAAGACAAGGGGCAATAACACTTGTTTTGCTATTCTGTGTTCCCCCAAGTCTACCGATAAAAATGGTACCTCACTTGTGTGGGTAGGCCTAGCACCCACGAAAGGAAATGGCTCAAAGCACAATGTGGACACATCACATTTTTTCACAGAAAACAGAGGTGTTTTTTGCAAAGTGCCTACCTGAGGATTTTGGCCTCTAGCTCAGTCGACACCTGAGGAAACCTAGCAAACCAGCGCATTTTTGAAAACTAGACTCCTAGGGGAATCCAATATGGGGTGACTTGTTGGGATCTGACCAGGTTCTGTTACCCAGAATCCTTTGCAAACCTCAAAATATGACCCAAAAAACACTTTTTCCTCTCATTTCGGTGATAGAAAGTTCTGGAATCTGAGAGGAGCCACAAATTTCCTTCCACCCAGCGTTCCCCCAAGTCTCCCGATAAAAATGGTACCTCACTTGTGTGGGTAGGCCTAGCTCCCACGAAAGGAAATGGCCCAAAACACAATGTGGACACATCACATTTTTTCACAGAAAACAGAGGTGTTTTTTACAAAGTGTCTACCTGTGGATTTTGGCCTCTAGCTCAGCCGGCCCTGGGGGGTGGGGGGGGCAGAAAAGGCCTAAAATAAATTTGCCCCCCCCAACCCTCCTGGGGAGCGACCCTTGCCTACGGGGTCGCTCTCCCTGCGTGACATTGGCGCAAAAAAAAGATCCCCGGTGCCTAGTTATTTCTGCCTCCCTTGGGGGCAGATTGACCTAAAATCCGCCGATCTGCCCCCAAGGGGGGCAGAAATAGTCTAAATACAATTTGCCCCCCAGGGGAGCGACCCTTGCCTATTGGGTCGCTAGCCATCTCTAAAAAAAAAAAAAAAAAAAAAAAAAAAAAAAACACACAAAAAATATTTGCCCTGGCGCCTAGAGGTTTCTGCCCCCCCCCTAGGGGCAGATTGGCCTAATAACAATAGGCCGATCTGCCCGCAGGGGGGGGGAGAAATGGCCTAAAATAAATTTGCCCTCCATCCCCCCCGGGGAGCGACCCTTGCCTACAGGGTCGCTCCCCTTGCGTGACGGCGCAAAAAAAAAGATCGCTGGTGCCTAGTGGTTTCTGCCCCCCTTGGGGGCAGATTGACCTAAAATCGACCGACCTGCCCCCAAAGCGGGAAGAAATGGCCTAAATACAATTTGTCCCTCCAGGGGAGCGACCCTTGCCTGAGGGGTCACTCCCCATCTGTAAAACAACAACAACTAAAAAGTCCCTGGTGCCTAGTGGTTTCTGCCCCCCTTGGGGGCAGATCGGCCTAATTAAAATAGGCTGATCTGCTCCCCAAGGGGGCATAAATGGCCTAAAATAAATTTGCCCCCCAGGGGAACGACCCTTGTCTAAAGGGTCGCTCCCTTTGCGTGAAATTCACGAAAAAAAACCTCCCTGGTGTCTAGTGGTTTCTGTCCCCCTTGGGGGCAGATTGGCCTCATAAAAATAGGCCAATCTGCCCCCAAGGGGGGCAGAAATGGCCTAAATATAATTTTCCCCCTATGGGAGCGACCCTTGCCTAAGGGGTCGCTCCCCACCTCTAAAATCAAAAACAAAAAAGAAAAAAAAAGAAATTATCCCTGGTGCATAGAGGTTTCTGCCCCCCGGGGGGGGCGGGGGCAGAAAAGGCCTTTAAAAAAGATACCCCCCCTGGGAGCGACCCTTGCCCAAGGGGTCGCTCCCTTATGCCAATTTCCTTTTCTAAAAAAACGTCCCTGGTGTCTAGTGGGCATTTCAAAGCCGGAGCTTTTGAAATGCTCAGAGAGACTTCAAAGGGAAGGAAATACATTTCCTTCCCTTTGAAGCCTCCCCGGGCCTCCTCCCTGCCTTTAACCCCACAGAGGGAGCACTAGTGCTCCCTCTGGGCTTTGTGTCCAGGACGTAATGGTTACGTCCTGGGCACACGAGCACTGTGTCTCAGGACGTAACCATTACGTCTTGGGCACAGAAGGGGCTAGAAAGCTTGTCCATCATCCTTTCTACTCCCCATTTGTCCCTTACAGCGCTATACACAATATTACTGTATGTAACTGTATTATATTTTTATGTATTTTAATAACACATCACAGAAATCAATTTAAAGCATCAAGTATAACTATGTGACTGTGCAGGTTTTGTTGTCGGAGAAACATAGAACTTCTTCTCTCTTTGATTGTGTATAAGGTATGGACTTCATTAATATCTCCAAAGATCAACTGCCATTTGAGTATTCATTTATCACGTTCTCTCATTAATAACTTTGTCTGGGCGTTAAGCACATTTTGGAATGAAGAAATGTTCTGAGTAGTATCTCTGGAACTGTAACTCCATTGGTATTTTTATTGTATACCTGCAGGTTAAAATGTACTGATATAAAATAACACTCTTTAAAAAATATATATTTACCATATTTTACATTTATTGCAGACTGTCTCTTCAAAGTATGTCCTATGAGCAGATATTCAGCTCAAAAGCAGTTCTGGAAAGCAAAGCAAGCAAAACAAGGAAATAATACTGAAGCAGCACTACTTAAAAAACTTCAGGTAAAAGAAAATGTCTCGGAACACTAACCTACATTGATTCCTTTATTTAATAGCAAATTATTGACTTCAGGAAAGCAGCAGAAACTACTTTGATTTCTCAATGCCAAAAGTTATTTTTGGAGCTCAGTCCATCTTTTAAACTGTCCAGCCCTGCCCTCTTTTATTCGCCGGAGTTATCCAAGAAAAAAGGATTGGGGGGTGTATATCACAAGTTCCTTTTTGTCTAACAACCTGTCTCAATCATCAGGTCGCCTGTGTTGCTCTTTTTATCATTAATATAAAAAGGATACATTGATGAGTTTGTGTTAGAAATGGAGTTCTCTTAGAACGCACAAATGTGCCACAATGCATCTTTCTACCACTGTGTGTTGCAGGTTAGTGTGACTCAGAGTGTGGTGAGGAGAGAAAGATGGTACTGGCCACTATTACATGACCTCTGCCTTACAAGGTACTTGTTCCAGCACAGAAAAAGTGGGAATCAGTGGTTAACGAGCAAGGTTGCAGTATTCTGTACCTTGCTTGGATTCTGTAGAATAGACATTACACTGTCAACATTATCAGAAGCTGTAGGATGTTCCCTTCTATTATTTTTGTTCTTGATGTCTAATCTGTAGAAAAGCAGTCTAGAACAGTGATGTTCATTGTTGGTTCCTGAGGCCCGGTGGCATGACTGATATTCATGATAACCGGGATTTTTCAAGTGACTCTATTACAGTCTATCTCGCATGAATATTCTAAATGTCTGTCATTGTTATGTTGGATACCCCTGATAACAAAAAACATCACTGCTGTATTTAATAGCTCTAATGCGGTCACTTCTTGATTTTATTTACTTGTGTTTATAATTGTTATTAATCAGGTGATAAAAGTATGTCATTATTTGGCTAACCTCATTTAAGAGGTTGACACATCTTAAGTAAGGAGTAGCTGTCGTAAAACAACATTTGGGTTTTGTTGCAAATGACAACCCTTTGTGTAATGTACTCTGGGGTTTGTTTCTTTGACTCTTTTTTTCCTGGCTATAGAAATCTGCGCATTTTACCCCTGGTAATTAGGTCTTGATCTCCGCTTTTTAACCTGATGACATTGGCATACCCTTAAATGGCATAATTAACTTAAGAATAAGTCCCTAGTATAGGATACAAATTCTACCCAGAGCCTGTAACTTAAATGTCTCCCGTGGGCTACAGCACCCATTGAGCTACCTCCTGCAATGACAGTGCAAATTGGCTGCAGGCCTGCAATTTGTAGCCTGGCTGTGCAATTTTAGTACTGGAAATGTTATCTTTTAGATTAACCTCCTTTGATAAGCCGAAACCATCCTTTTAAATATTGTCACTCCTAAGTAACCCTTACTGCCCATAAGGCAAGATGCATGGTATTTAAAAACTGGCCATGTAAAAGTTTAATATTAAACATGTCCTTACTGTGAAAAGACACTAAAACTATGTTTACTGTAGCAGGATTGGCTGTTCCAAAGTAAAAAATTGGGATACAATATTACATTTAGTAATGTTATTTCTAGCTACGAAACAGCAGCACAAAATTGTGAAAAAAGAAGCGTACAAGCTCAAGTCATTGGTAAAGTCAGATTTGTAATCCATTTTTTATAAAGGTACTGTTAAAAAGTTACCTTTTCTCTGCCTAATGCATCCACTGATACAAAATCGGGGGTGGGGTCCCAGAGCTGCAGTGGTCATATTTCTACCCATCTGATTCAAAGACTTATTTCAAAGCATCAACAATAAATTAAAAAAAGCTAATTGGACCACATCCCTGACAGATGCTCTCTAGGTCTCAGGCAGACAGTATAGACATATAGAAGCAATCCAAACAATTTTTTATTATTGAATAGCACACTCAAAGGCAGCACTAAGAAACTGGGACATGTAGTTTAAATTGTTTATTTTAAAATCCTCAGTCTCTTGCATAAAATATGTAGAGTGAAAATGGAAGCAGTTAGACGTGTAATGGTAAGGAGGAACAAGATAAATATTTCTAACCTAGTGAGTTTATGACAACCTAACGCCCTAATACTATTCCTAAATTATATGCTGAATCTCACCTACAGCATTAAATAGCAAAATCTGCCTTGCGAGTTTCATAGGATGTATCGCACAACATACCTTTGAATAGCAGGCTACAACTATTTTTCATCAGAGCTCTGCCACAGAAGCAGGATTTGTGCTCTAGATAAATGACACCTTCAGTGCATCTTCTAAAATCAACTCTCCAACTGAAGGGGCTCTGCAGTCTGGTATGACCTCTGGCAATCGCCCTGTCATGAAGATCCCTCATAACCATTTATCAAGTCCTGGAGTTTTTATCTTGTACTTACAAAATAAATCAGGTTTTGAAGACACTAAGCCTACTGGTAGGCTAAACTAAAAAGGCACATGATGTTACCACTTGATTCACATGTTGATATTAAGTATCCATCTTTGTAAACAATAGCCCTACACTATAGGGGCCATACTGCAATGGCTGAAATCATTAACCTAAACAAGAAATATGTCAGCCTACAGAATTGTTGGCCATGAAGACATCAGCATTTGTGCTTGTGCTCTAAGAAGTCCACACTTTCTCATTAAAGATACTGAGTTGTTGACAGCAAGCACAGTATGAAAACAGACTACCAGAATTAGCACTGTTATGGTGTTCACAACACCAGAGACCCATTTGCATCTTGTTCAACAGTCACCTGAAAGCTGAATAGACCCCTTGGTGGGATGGGAACTTGCTCCCAGGGCTGAGCCAAAGGCGTTGGTGTGGAGAGGTGTTCTTTTCATTTAGCAGAATGACCATGTGGGCTGTGCCCTGGAACTTAATTAACTTTGGGGAGTCTTAGCATGTCACAGGCAAATGTTTGCTGACACCAAGGCAGGGCCCTTGTTTGTTCCCCCAGTCGCGAGGGGCGGCCTCCCGAACTGGTTTAGAGTGGCCACAGAGGAGTGGTTGCTCATTTCCTTGACCACAGCTCTGGGGTGGGCATAGGAGTTCTGCACAGGGTAAGAACAGTTCTGCTATCTTGGTTTTAGGTAGAGGGAGGCACTCTAGGATTTTTTGCAGCAGGGCACACAGGCAATGTGATGGTCTGAGTGGGTGCATGAGTGTCTGGGTCTGTGAGTGGCTGCGTGAGGGTCTGAGTGGGCCTTTGAGTGGGTGCATCAGTAACTGAGTGGGTCTGTGAGTGGGTGCGTGAGGGTCTGAGTGGGTCTGTGGGTGGATGCATGAGGGTCTGATGGATGCATGTGTGTCTGAGTGGGTCTGTGAGTGAGTGCATGAGTGTCAGAGTGCTTCTATGAGTGAATGATTTAGTGTGTGAATGAGTCTGTTAATGTTTTTTTTAATGTTTTCGCCGATATTCACAAATTTGTTGCAATGTTACATGGGTGGGGCTGTGCTGAGTGTTGTGGTGTATTTGCGACTATCGCGCAGTATGAAAAAAATATTTTTAAGGCCATATTTTGACCCTCAAAGGCTCCTATGTCACAGCCCTGGTGTAAGGGTACCTCCACCCTACCTCCTAATTCCACTTTTCATTTTACTTTTCAGCCCTGGGGACCTTGTCCCATTACCTGGCACCCACAAGTTTGTTGTCAGGTTGTGGCCAGCCAATCACACATATACATATATATATATATATATATATATATATATATATATATATATATATATATATATATATATTACCCTTACCCAACCTAAACACAAAAAATGCCTTTGCCACCCACCCATACCCACCCTAAAAAAAATACCCTTGACACCCAATAACCCATACCGAACCTAAGCCCTAAAAATGCCCTTGGCACACAAAAACCCACACCCACCCTAAAAAATGCACTTGCCACCTAAAACCCCATACCCACCCTAAAACCTAATAGTACCCTTGCCACCCAAAAACCCTCACTGAAAAAACAAAGGTTAGAGGGATGTTATAGTTAGGCTCACATTTCAAGTGTACAAAACGGTAGTAATTCAGCAGTTATAGTTAGTTACCTCAAGTTACTGTAACTCATGCCCTAAGGTAACTATAACTCACGCCCCCTGCCATGCACATTTGTTTCATAAAAAATGTTACTGCAAATATTACATTGATATCATCAAGGATGTTATCAAAGATGTCATGGATGCCATAATTTGTAGGGTAATTAGCAGTGCCGTGCACGGTGGTGGTTGGTCACAAGGCCAGGCTTCTGGCCAGGCCCTGCTGCCTACTCCCTATACGCACCCAAACTTGCACCGTGCACGGCCTTCACCTGTGCGCAAGAGAGGTTGCCCGCAAGACCTGGCCTGCAGCCAGACCCTTCAACAAAAACTCCCCTCCCCCTAACCACTGAACCCCATGCTGTACACGGCCTTTTGCCGTGCGCAGCTGGACTTGGCTGCGGCCTCTGGGTGTGAGAATAGATGTGAGAGGGTGTATCGGGGGTGAGAGTGGCTGTCCGATTGTCTGTCTAGGTGTGAGGGTGCGTACATCAGTGTTTTAGTGGGTGCATCAGTGTGTGTATGTGCGTGGGTCTGTGAGTGGGTGCATGAGGGTGTGAGCGGGTCTGTGAGTGGGTGCGTGAGTGTCTGGGGCTGTAAGTGGGTGCAAGTGGGTCTCAGTGGGTCAGTGTGTGGATGCGTGAGTGTCTCAGAGGGTGTAGGAGTGGCAGAAAGATCGAAAGAGAGAAAAAGGTAGGGAGACAAACTTTTTTAGGTTTTGATGTATGATATACTTAAAATGACATACTTTTGTTTAATTTAAAAATGAAAATGTGTTTGTTTTTTTAAAGAAATAAAATCACCTTTAATTTTTTACTTAAACATTTTGTAATTTAAAAAAAATAAGAGTGAAATGAGTCCAGATGGACTCAAACTCTCAGTGCTCAGTGTGAAAGTCCTTCACTTTCACACTGAGCTATCTTTATTTTTTTTCAGCCTTATTTTTACCACCTTTTAAGGGCAATCTGGGGAGTCCCTATATTTTTTTTATTTTTTTTAAATAAATTATTTCAAAACAAGCCATTTATGGGCTATCTGGGACCACACGGAGCCCTCAAGGGCTCCCCCGCGGTCCCTACTTTAAAAATGTATTTATTTATTTATTTTTTATAAAAGCCCTTACGGGCTACCTGGCACTGCCAATCCTTCAGCAAGCAGGGAACTGCTTTGACAGCAGTTCCCTGCTTGGTGAAGCATTTAATCTCTGTCCCCTTCTGGCCTGTATGGGAGAGGGATGAAACTTTGGATTTTTACAGCGGGACCTGCTTTACAGGTCCCGCTGTCAAAATCTGAAGTGTTTGCTGGGGCTTGGCTGCAGAGCTGCAGCCAAGCCCCAGCAAACAGCTATTTCCCGGGAGTGGGCACCCCTGGGACATAGCATGAGCCGGCCCCAGGGGGCGGCGGTCCACAAGGCCATCTGTGGCTCCATGAGGGGCCCCTATAATGTGAAGATAGCCCCAGGGGGTGGTGGTCCATGGGGATAATGGGGGTCCGAAATGAACCCCTTTTCCAATGTTTTATATCTGCCCTGGGGAGGTGGTGGTCCCCAGGGCAGACTGGAGGGGGGGTGTGGGCCACCGTTTAAAAAAAAAAAAAAGAAAACTACGGGGATGTGGTGGTCCCTGGAGCTGTGGGGGAGCTGGAAGGCCCCCCCACACAAACTTTTTATTGCCCCCGTACCTGGCCTACTCTGGGGGGCCTATAAAAAAAAAAAAATTGGGGAGGTCGGCGCTTGTTTTTTTTTTAATTGTGCCGCAAATATGTGAATATCGTACACTTCCAGCAAAAAAAAAAGTTTTTTTGATCTGGGGGTGTCCCTCTTGGACCCCCCATCAATGCTAAGGGGCCAGGGTGTCTTTACCCTGGTTCCTTTATTATATTTTTAGTGTTTTTTCTGGCACTCTGCTGAGGCCGAGTCCCAAGATGGCTGCCAACACTTCCTAGTTTGAAGTGTTGGCAGCCAATAAGAGGTGTGCATTTCCCTGTACGATCTCGTCTTTGTTTGCGAATACTTTGCAGCCGGAGATATACAAATTAGAATTTTTCTAAATTTCTCAAAAACTACTGAACAGATGCACAACAAATAAGCTAAAGCGTAATCTGCGTAACGACAGCTAGCTTTCTGCTAAATTTGGTGTAATTTCTTCCAGTGGTTCGGCCTGTAGTCGTGTCTAGAGAATCCTATGGAAGTTAAGGGAAACTCAAAACATTTTTAGCCCCGTTTTTCTTGGCTCCCGTTTGACTGATCACCCCGAAACTTTCCAGGCGCAACAAGAATCACCGCAACACTTTTTTGGAAAAATTCCGTGAAGATTCATCAAACGGTGCCAAAGATATAGGCAAGTCAAAAAACGCTTTTCCTATGGAAACATGGTCCTAACGATAACTACATACTGGTGACCGCCAGTTGGTAGTATATATATATATATATATATATATATATATATATATATATATATATATATATAGATATATATATATCCGTTATAATTGTTGTTTCCCATGCAGAAAGTCACAAAAACTTTTTAAAATCCAAACATTGTTTTAGATTACTTTTCTCTGCCATGCCAGAATGATTCCTGTACACCTTTGCATGTTCAAATGCCTTCTGTTCACTTTAGAAGATGTAAACATTTTAGTTTGTAGTGGGAAATTTTAGATCCATATAAAAAAATTAAAAAAAATATTTTTGCTCCGTAGTTTTGTTCCAGTGGTATTTTTCATTGTTGTTTTTTGCTCCTCGTGTTCATAGGCAGCTCTCCTTTTAGATACCATACCTACACTGGGACGATGAAGGCCAGTGATAATGGTGAAAAGGGCCTTAGCATCCAACAGAATTGGGTTATATTGTAAAATAAGAAAGTATATACTGAACATCAAACGTCCCCAAACAATGACGTTTTATTCTTCATATAACCCACTTCTTAGTCTTGCCGTTTGAATAAATTTGAGTCATTTGTCCCCAAGAATACTTGTTGAGTGGATTTCATAATTGTAATTTCTTCTTCGACTGGCTTTTTCCATGATACGGGATGGTAATCCTTTCCATCCTCTCCGTTTCAGGTGGATTTAAGGATTACTAAATTTGCAAAGGTAAAATTAGGAAAGGTGAACACGATCTAAAGTACATGCGCGTCCATCCTCCATTCTGGCTTTGGGACCCATTACCACTTATGCAACTGATATAGCGCTGGCCAAGAGGAACGTGGCTCGAATAAAACCTCTTTTATCTGTAGTTGATCTGTATTTGATTAACAACTGAAGATCAGCTCGTTCCTTACAAACCTCATGCTTTGAGCAGAGTTCACTGAATTCCTCTTCCAACTTAGCTCATAATATTTTGCAGCCCATCCAAGTGTATTCAATATGAATGGTTCCAGGAAGTCAGACTGACGTACTTTGGCTGAATTGGAATAATGCCTAGTTGTTGGGAATTGCATCCCTTCCTTGAAGCCATGGATTCAGTATTTTGTTATTGATTATTTCCAGAGACCTAACTACCTTCTTTCGTAGGTAATATTTTTCTGTTTTCTACAATAACATAATGTTTTTTTAATATAGCACTGTATAATCAGACTTCTTCCATTAAGTGGCAAAAGTAAAAGTCATTACTCTTCTAGCTTGTATTTCTTTTACTGACTGAATACTAACAGTCTCTGTTAGGGATATTTAATTTACATTTCTCAGAACAATGAAAGGCCTAATAGGCCTTGGATATATTAAATCTCAAACTGCAAGTCCCAGCAGATGTCACTGGCAGTCATTATTCCCCTAAGCCATCTTCCCAAACAAATAATTGCATTGATATCTATCTAACTCAAGACATTGTTTTGCTTTTAACACCTTCTTCTAAAATACACTATAATTATTTGAAAAGGCTAGGCACCTTCTCCTTTACCATCGTCTAAACCAACACATGAACTCTAGAGCTGTATCACAGGACACAGTTTATAATCAGAATTTTACATTTCTGACTTTGCATTCAAATTTTATTCTGTAGTGTTTCACCACGCTACTGCCCTCGATTAAGAACTAAAAACCTCAATTTCAACTATCCCTTATTTCCTAGGTCAGTAGCCACATTCCTGTAGAGCCTACTTACACAGACGTGAATGTGTAGCCCTTGTCCACTTCACGTTTTTAGCCATGTCAGGGGTAATACGTCCCAACAACCTGTTTGTTCTTAATGTCTGCTACGAACTTGGCAGTCCACTGATGCTACTTCTACAGCAAGGATCATAGACAAGTTCTTGATATACTGAGAATCCAGTAGATGTGGTACACCACTCTCATCATATGCTTAAAAGTTCACTAAAATGCACTCACTTACGTCCAAGCTAACCATGGCACCATTGAGGTTCTTGCTGTGCAAAGGCAGCTGGTGTAGTGACTGGCCATTGTAGCCTGCTTTTGAGGGCCCTGTGTGGTGGCTAGTCATAGGCAGCAGGGGCTCTTGGCATAGAATTTTCTCTGCATTTGCATCAGGTGCCGTACTCGCTGCCTCACAGTGACAAGGGAATCACTGGTCTTCTGATACAGGATACTGTAGTCTTTGTTGATATGGCTGTGGGTTGCGTGTTGCATATAATCTGTTGTGTGCATTTGGACATGTCTTCATCTAGTCTTGGAAGTTGGTTTGCATGATGAATCTTGAGAAGATTGCAGCTGTGGACCTCATCCACCTGAAAGTAAGCAGTCTAATACTGGAAGCATTAACTGTGGTCTTGTGATGGAAGAGAGTAGTGTGCTCATTGAAGCATGCCAGCTCTCATGTAAAGTAGGTTCCACTGCCATAGTCTAACCAAAAGAGTAATGATCTATTTTGTCTTGGGTGGGAAAAAACGGTACATGACCATATGAGAAAGCTTCGAGGAATAGGGATAACCAGGGAATTCCTGCTGATTATTATGAGATCTGTGAATATGTTTGAAGAAATATTTCGCCTACCAGTGGCAAAAATAAAGACACTATAGGGGAAAAGTTTGGGGAAGCTGGAATGTTGGTGTTACTATGTACTTGGGTAGCAGAGATTTGCCCCTAAATAGCCACCCTTATTCATTTGTTTAGCTCAGAGAACAAGTAGTTTTGACTTCAACTGTTTTATAGCTATTGGATCAGGCTAGCAGAATAAGAGTAATAGGGCAGAATGGGTTGAATTTGTGACTAACTACAAAGTACTTTGTCTGTAGGAGACTTGAGTGATAAATCCAATCCACCTTAATGGTTACAGAACCTTTCATACTCTGGTTGTGCCATCTAGCTCTGGGAGAATGAAGGGGGCATTAGTATCTATGTTTCTAACTATTTGTCTTCATCTAATATAATTATGGCTGTGTCTAAGATTTGTTGCTAGATTGTCACTATTGATCGTCCATGTGCCAGGTAGAAGTGGTCAATTTCCTTAACAATGTTCCAAATGGGGATTAAATGATCATTTTGCCTCAACTAAACAAAGATTTTGAAACCATTGATAATGGTACTAGAAAGGATTTGATCATAATGTAGGGAGGGGATTTTAATATTGGATTGTGCACAAAACCATAAAAAAAGGTATGCGGTCTAACTAATTGTGGGAACTCTGACCAATCACACTTTTCACATACTTTCTATGGAGATGAACTAAATGATCTTTTATTCAATTACAACATGCCATTTTGTATTGAATTATATACTCAGTCAGTCCTATTTAGATGCACTTATATTGGCAGAGGAGGGAATTGGATTATAGATAATGTATTGATTCCCAACTGTCACTCTTCAAGGCTTGCATATCTTATTACCCATAATTTATCCTTAGTGATCATTATTCAAAGAGTATTGATCTTGATCTTACAACTAAAGACACAATGATTCAGAAGTCAAATCCAAATTTTCATACAATAGGTAGTATTGACATTGCTAGGGTTAATGGATATTCCCTGCTGTGGTCTCAAATTGATACAAATTATTTTTTTAAACAATGAATTAAGGGATACAAGAGGAATTTGAGGTCTGCTTAGATAGTGCTACCAACTGTGAGAAAGTCATAGCTGCATTTTTTACCCTTACGAGTGGGGTAAAAGATAAACTGCTGGTTGTCACGAGGTGTCCAGCATATAAAAAGAAAGGGTGATTTGACAGCCTTGTTCTAAAGCACACAGAATTTTAAAAGCAGCTTTGCATAAATCCCCTCGATGCATGCACAAAATCTGGGCTGCCAGGAAGAACTATAAGGTAGCGCTGAATCAGCGGAGAAACAGCCTGAGGGAGGAAATCTGGGACTCCCTACAAAAAGCCAGTCAAAGTAAAGATAATACTGCAGTTTGGCACACAATTAATTCCCCCTATTTGAATGATGTAGATGGGCCCAGTTTGGAAATTGTGATTAGTGAGACAGACTGGATATCTAATTTTGCCAGCATTTCCTCAATTTCTTCTTTTGAAGGGTCGGGTAGTGGTGATCATGAGGTATCTGCCAGTAGTTCTGCTGTTTGCTCTTAATTGCCCATTAGTTTATCATTCACATTAGACCAGAGGTCTTCAAACTGGGGGGCGGGCCCCCCTAGGGGGACCTCAAGTGATCCCAGGGGGGGCGCCAGACTCTGGCCAAAAGCAGCATTATAAAGAGAACAGGCCTTTGCTTTAAGCAGAAGCATGTTATTGCATTTTTAAAAAGGTAACATTACTTAACTGCAATGTTTAAATAGGTCTAGACATATTTAAACATTTCCATCTTTATAAAGTAATTGTGAAAAATTCGGAGGTGGGGCCCAATAATTTTTATTTTTCAACAGGGGGGCGCGGCATTAAAAAGTTTGGAGACCTCTGCATTAGACGACGTTGTCAAAGCCTTAAATGCAAGTAAAGGGGAAAAGGCCCAGGGACCCGATTGTATCCTCGTAGACCTTTTTAAATCCAACATTCCTCCATGGGCACTGTTATAGACTCTGTTCTTAGAGATCTATTTTTGAGTAGCTTTCCTAGTGTCATGGTCAGAGTCTCTGATTGTCCCTATCTACAAAAAGAGGGACTGACATAGCCCAGCCTGCTATTGGCCGATCAAACTTTTAGATTCTCTGGTCAAGATAGCAGGGTGTATTGCTTTGGATAGACTGCAGGTTTGGGGACAGGATATGAATATCTTATCTGATTTACAGTACAGTTTTCGGTCTGGTGTGTGTGTGTGTGGATCCTCCCACAGTACAGTTTCGTACGCAATTTTTCCAAGGGTGCAGGGAGAGGGTGTGATATTGAGTTAAGGACGTTCAGCATAGAGAGGAGGGTGAGGCAGGGTTGGGTTCTTGCACCGTTCCCTTTCACATTATATATAAACCGCTTGGGAGGAGTGCTAGTAGAACACTGCAAACATCTGCCCCAAATAGGACATTGACCGGTCCCTGCCCTTCTCTATGTTGACAGAGCCATGCCTATGGTTCATACGACCATAAGTGCAAAGCACCTATGAACACTTTTTGTCTCCTATATGAAGGAACTAGGGTTATTAGTGAACAGAAGTAAGACCTTTGCCTTGAGATGTGGAAAAAGAATTCCAAAGTCCAGAGATTTAACAATAAGTAATAGTAGGATTTGTATCACCAAAACCTTTTTGTATCTGGGTATTGTGTCTGATCAGGCTGGCTTATGATCAAAGGCAATAGGAAGCTACACTACCAGAAAACGGCTACGGCTCTGTGTAATTTTGTCCTGAAACTTCGAAAGAAGCCCCCTGTGGAATAGTGAACTACTTACAAGGTTAGTGTCTGTCTACAGCCTTGTATGGGGCAGGTCTCTGAGTACATGCAAATTGTCATTCTTTGCAAATGATAGAAAATGTGTGTTCAATGACATGTGTGGCTGTAGATACACATGCTGTGCAAGAGCTTGCCATCTAGTGTTGGGTTCGAAGTGGTACAACATGTTTTTCTTCAAAGAAGCCTTTTAGAGTCACGGGATCGAGTGACTCTTCCTCTCGACGACACTGATAGTGGGCATCGAGTCCTTTGTTACATTGATTTCTCTCCGCCGTGGGTTCGGACCTTGGTCTTCTCGCTCTGAGTTCTTGGCTCGATACAATTCAAAACGATTTTCTCTCTTTTTCCTTTCAGTGATGATATTGTTTTGATTGCATTTTCTTTATCATAGTATGTCCTTGGTTCGAGTTCTAATCCTGAAACAGACTCCCCGCCCTTTGGGGCATCCACGCCCATGTTCGGGCCTATATCCTTCATGTGGCATCCGGCTATGCAGACCTAATGGAATGGACTCCAGTTTGCTTTTGCCCTCAATGTTATTCCATATTCCCCCACATCGAGCAACACCAGGTGTGTAATTTATGTCTGTTCCTCCGACCACAGCAAGCAAGCCTATGATGCTTGTCGATCCTTTCTGTTGAAGAAGATGCTTAGAGACAGAAGAGTTTATCAACTGGAAATGGCGTGTTGGACTCCTGACGACACACAAGACATCTTTGGGGAGGAACACGCACAGGAGAAGCCGGATCAAGAAGAGGCTTTCTCGATCCAACACTCCGACTCAGATGTTCAGTCGATATCAAGAGCCATCTGTTGCTGTCAGCACAGACCGTGAATACAAAGACCCCTGCAGCCCTGATAAAGACTGTAAAAGCTGCACCCAAAGAGGTCACTGGTCCGCCACTGCTTTTTGGCCATGTTTGGAGCCGAGAAATCGCTTTGAATGCCCCGCCCTTTGACTCAGCACCAAACAAAAGACAGTGAAATCTTCTGCATCAACCTCAGTCTCTGGTAGCTGCACCTTGGCACTGACTCGAAAAAGTGCAGATGGTGCTTCAGTACTGACCAAAAACTGGCCTCTCGGACTCCTGTGAATTCTGAACAGTCTTTGACCACCCCTTCACCGGTGGAGCCAATTCTCAAAGCAATGGACATTCAGCAGTGTCATCTTCATATTCAGGAGGGAACAGGTCACATTACATCACCCCCTATTCCTCTAGAGGAAATTGTTTTTTTCAACGGGCACTGGAGACCCCTCTGCCTCTAAAGAAGCCCACCAAAGATAAGGCTACATCTTTTCCTCAGCCTTCTCCTCAATCTCCTCTACCTCCAACACCTTTTCCAGCTCCTTCTCCTCCACAACACATCCCCTTCCCTCAGGATTTTCACCAGCAAACTCACCCCCACATGGGTCTCGGGGCCTAGGAGACACGTTAGATGACCCAGATCCGTGGACACATATGATCTGGATCCTATTACACCCAATGATCTGGATCTCTATACAGCTAGACCATCACTACCTGAGGATTCCACCTCATATCAGATGGTTCACTCAGACCAATTCTAGATCTAAGACCTTTAAACCACTACATTCTCTCATAGCATTTCCATATGATCCCTCTTCAGGATGCCATTCCTCTTCTCCAACAAGGTGACTTTATGACAACGTTAGCTTACATTCACATTCCCATCCATCCAGCACACAGCAAATATCTCAGATTCATGGTTGCAGGAAAACATTACCAGTTCAAAGTCTTACCTTTTGGGGTCACAACCGCTCCCAGAGTATTTGCCAAAAGTCTTGCAGTAGCTGCTGCACACCTCTGGAGACAACACATTCATGTCTTCCCTTAAGTGGAAGACTGACTTATCAAAGCTAGCACCTTACAACAATGTCAACATCACACTTAACTCACAATCAATCTCCTACACACTCTGGGATTCACAATCCATTATCTCAAATGTAATCTCCAACCGCTTCAGATACTACCTTATCTAGGGGCGGTTCTCAATATACAATTGGGGCTAGCGTTCCCCAGCTCAGCCCGTGTTCAAACTTTTCGCACATTGATTTCTCAGTTAACGGAGAACCATTCAGACCCAGTGAGGACTTTCATGTTCCTGCTACTGGCGATGCCTTCCTGTATTGCCATTGTACCGCATGCCAGATTTTATATGCATCCCAATCAACAGTGTCGCTCTCGTCAATGGTCTTGGATACAGAGTCAACTGGAAGATCAAGTGTTTTTGGACTGCCAAGCTCATCGCTCTCTGCAATGGTGGAACACCACCACCCTTCTGAAAGGGCTCCCCTTTTTGGACCTTGTGCCTCAGATCATTCTCATTACAGAGGATGCTCATCTCCACAACCTCACGTTGCAAGACCGATGGGATATCACTCAGCAGTCCTTACACATCAGTCACCTGGAACTGCAGGCAGTCTTCCTAGCAATGAAGGTGTTCCTTCTACAGTTGCAATACAAAGTAGTGTTAGTACGTCCAGACAACATGACTGCCATGTACTATCGTCATAAACAAAGGGGGACACGGTCATCTCAGCTGTCCCATCTTCAACAGACTATATGGAAATGGGCAATTCATCACCACATTCACATAGTAGTACAGTATCTCCCAGGAATGGACAATCAGTTTGCAGACCTACTCAGCAGGATGTAGCAACAAGTCCATGAATGGGAACTCCACCCACAAGTCCTTCAACATTACTTTCTAAACTGGGGTATGCCTCAAATAGACCTATTCGCCACCGCTCAAAACACAAAATGCCAAAACTTCTCATCCAGGTGTCCTCACCCTCATTAGAAAGGTAATGCTCTATGGATGAGTTGCTCTGGAATATTTGCTTATGCTTTTCTGCCTTTCCCACTCATTCCTTTTCTACTGAGACAATCTTCCTCACCATGATACATGTAGCTCCCTCATGGGCACGGCACCCATGGTTCACAACACTTCTGGATCTCTCATTAGTTCCACACCAGAAGTTCCCCAACATGCCGGACCTTCTAACACAGAATCAAGGACAAACAAGACATCCAGACCCCAAGTCACTCAACCTAGAAATATGGCTCCTGAGGTCATAGAATTTGGATTCTTACAACTACTGCAGAAATGTATGGACATTCTTAAAGAAACAGGCAGACCCAAAACTAGACAAGGTTACAAGGCAAAGTGGAAACGCTTTGTCTGCTACTACCAACCAAACAACATTGACCCTCTCAAGCCAACGGTTCAAGAGATTGTTTGTTACTTACTACATTTACAAAAAGCAAATTTAGCTTACACATACAATCGACTTAATTTAGCAGCTATAGCTGCATATCTTCAAAACAGAAAGCATACTTCTTTATTTAGGGTTCCAGTTATTAAAGCATTTATGGAAGGACTTAGAGTCATTCCTCCAAGGTCCCTCCGGCACGATTCTGGAACTTTAACATTGTTCTTACAAGGCTCATGGGTCCCCTTTTTGAGCCACTACATGCGTGCCCTTGTAATTTCTGTCATGGAAGGTAGCTTTTCTGGTAGCTATCACTTCCTTTAGATGTGTGAGTGAGCTCCAAGCTTTAACCTTGGAAGAACCATTCTTCCAGATTCACAAAGATAAAGTAGTTCTTCAAACTAATCCTAAATTCCTACCAAAGGTAGTTTCGCAATTTGATATCAATCAATCAATAGGACTACCAGTTTTCTTTCCCCAACTGGACTCTGTAGCCGAAAGGGCTCTACACACTTTTGATGAAAAAAGAAAAGGGCTCTTATCGTATTGTGGCCTTTTCAATGCCCCACAAAGGAAACCCCATATCAAAAATCTGACGTAACTAAGCGGATAATCAAGTGTATTCAGACATGCTATGCTAAAGCAAAACAACACTTACCTGTTACACCTAGAGCACACTCTACTAGGAAGAAGGGTGCTTCAATAGCTTTTATAGGGAACATACCTATAGCAGATATTTGTAAAGCAGCTACAAGGTCTGCACCACATACCTTTACAAAGCACTATTGTGTAGATGTACTAGCAGGGCAACAAGCCAATGTTGGCCATGCAGTGCTTGGGGCACTTTTCCAGATATTTGCCACTTCTACACCCTAGCCACCACGTTCTGAAGGGACTGCTTTTCATTTATGCACAGCATGTGTATCTACAGTCACACGTGCCATTGAATGGAAAATGTTGCTCACTAGTAGATGTTTGTGGCATGTAGTGCTGTGGATTCACATGTACCCTCCCTCCTCCCCGGATGCCTGCGGCCGTTGCAATTATGTTAATACATAAATATTGTATATATGTAGATACACTGCATGGGCATTTTTCTCTCTCACTCTTTTCACAATACTTCACTCTCCCGCCTGTGAAGAAGCCTATTCTATTGTGGCACAAGATCTGGACTTCTGAGCATACTGGGCTTCATTTTGAGGCAATCAGTGACTGTCTTAGGTCAACTTATGCATTAAATATTCTGTGGTTAAATTATATTAAAAACTTTATGGATGAGTTAGGCCCTCATGAATATTTCACCCAGCCTGAAACCATGGAATCTGTGGCTAGAAAAACCTTAACGTATGAGCCTCTGTCCCTTCGTGAGGAATTAAGATTGTCTGCCGAACTTCCAAAGCCCAGTGTACTTAAAAACCAGTTGGTGTTAATTACTTACGACATACAGCCTTATCTAAAAGAGGTGAATAGGTTCGTCTTAACACGTTTCAGACTGGAAAGTTTTCATCACCTGACGAGCTTCCCTAAGATGAACGATTGGTCCCCAACCTTAGTTAGATGCCCGTGTGATAAATAATGTGTCCAGCCAAAGCACCTTCCATATTGTCTTATTCTGTAAATACTACAATGAACAGAGGAAACTTACAATTCTACCATTGTTGAGGTCACTTCACTTCGTGCAATGTCGGCCTGCAAATCTGTTTTTACGAACTTTGCCATCTATTTATATTTGTAATGTCATGTCTAAATATTTGTGGGTTATGATAAAACATAAAAAGACAGTATTGATTCGATACACTGGCTTTAAGATATATTATGTTTTAAGCGTAAGATGCTTGCTACAGGTGATTTTTTTTGTTTTAACTGTTAATGTGTACGCTTTTATGATTTTTACGTAAAAAATCGCATATAAAGGTTATTTTGATTTGATTTGATTAGTCTCTGCGACTCTTGTTGGTAGTGAGAGGGGCATCCTGGCATGGAACCTGAGGCTTCACAGTCTTTGCTCTCACCTTCTTAATTATCAGGAGTCCCTTTGTAAGTAGCAGCTACATTCTGCTCACGCGACCTGCAGGCCTCGTCTTCAGGTTTAAGTAGTTTAAGGAAAAAGTACCTTTTATTTTCACGAATAAGGATGATATTTTCCTGTGGTATTCCTTAAAACTTTAAAGGGGTTTTGCGTCATTCTAAGTACATCTGTCTGCTAGAAAGCGCACGTTTTAAGTCTATATGTAATAGTTATTTTAGTTCAAATTTGATTGCACGCACCTGGCTACTACATTTAGGTTGCGGCATGCTTTGTTTTATCTGATTTTCTTCTTTCTATTTTTGTGACATAATCTTGCAACAAAAAAAATACAAAACTAACCTCGTCACATTGCCAACTCGAGACCAACTAGCTTTGCCGATTCTGTTTTTTAATTGAGGCCACATTAGGGCTAAGAAATGTTTGCAAGAAATTAAAGCTGATCAGGAGCATGCAACTTTTGTATATTAAAGTTGGATTTTGTATAGGAGAAAACTGGTTTCTAGAAAAAAAGGGTAGAACACAAATTGCTTCTATCGAAATGTGGTATAACTCCTATATTTCCTAAGTTGCTAATAGCATAGATGTGAGAGGTATTGTACCAATAACACAATAAAGAAGTGGAATGTTAATAATTTCCAAAACAATTTTTTTGTTTGAGTGGGCCAAGTCAAAGATTACAATTAGAGTTGAAATGGCCATTGACTTGTGGGGTGGAATGTTTTGGTGTCTTTAGTAGCGTATGAGTCCATTGAGCAACTGCAATTAGGAGCGCTTAGAAAGAGCAGAAACTGAGCCGTAGTGCTGTATAAAATAAAGCTATCAACACATTAAAGATACTTGTAATTACTCTTGTTATTATCCTCATCATCACCCCCCATCATTATTATCTGCCTTCATTCATCATCGTTGTTCTTATTTGAAAGCAATTCAAGGACACTTGTCCAAATGCTAGTCCTAATTCTCATTTACAAAAACTCCCATTGGCGAGCTTCATTGAAAATCCCTCCTTTTAACAACTGTTTGTTGTTGATTATTCCCAAAGATTGAAAGGGTGGAGTAATTAATCCTGTTTATATGAAGGGCTTACAGTTGGATCTAGTCTCTTGAAGATTATTTCTTATTAGACAATATGGGGGATGTGTTTCCAAATCAGCTGTGGTCATATTTGTCAGCTTCAGCTTATTTTTTTTTAATAACAATTCTTTGAGTTTTCAAGGACAGTATCGTGCTAGATATAACAATGCATTTGCAGGCAAAACTTTGATAAATGCTTCTCATTAGCGATACATTAACACACAGTAGCTTAGTGATGTAGTACTATTTATCCAAAATGATTCTTCCGTCTACTGTTTGAAGTCCATTCCTTCAGATGACTGCTTGGAAGGTTACAAACTTCCAACTTAGCAAGGTAGACATACTCATAACAAGGGAATCCATACGATAAACCCAAGACTGCGCAGGCTCACATGTATCCGCATTCGTAGTTCAAGCAATGAGGAAAGGTGGAAATGGACCAAAAGGGTATAAATCGCATCTAGAACAAGAAGTGATGGGGACTGTTAGGCGGTGTCCTGGATAAAATCCTTACCTGTACTGGGTTGCCCCTTCCCAAGTGTTAGAAGTGGTAGCATGAATGTTGTGCACTTTGTTGGATTGGATGTTATTGTGGTGGATCTGCTTCGTCCATTGTCAGAGGATAGGTTTTTGGTGGCACCTAAAGTATTTGATGCTGGACAGCGATCACTGTGCAGTTTGGGATTGCTTCACAGAAGGTGTAGAAAAAGCAGGAATCAGTGGTGTAACTAGGGAAAGTTTGTTGTGTGAAATCTGTTGTTATGAGCGTGTCAATGTTGTTAAGGTAGGTGTATCAGTATATCTAAACCGCAGTAAAACGTTAAAAATGGCACCAGCTGCTGGAAGTGACAACCTCCTCTTTGGAAAGGTTACACCATCAGCTGCCTCGCCAATGGCTGCCAAATTCCAAAAACGGAGTCTCCTCTGCGCTCCTCTCACTGCTTATAGCTGGAGCTTTTAGAAATGACCATTTGTTAGAGCGATTTATCAGACATTACATTCTTTATTTTGTAAATGTTTCGAATACAGTAAACAGTCGTTTTTCTTGTTGTTTTTCACTGCAGCACGCTTTTTAAACACATTTAGCTAGGACTCGAAATGCAAGCTTCACTTACTGGCTTTGCCAGTGCTTGTTATATACTGTTCTGGGGCTGCTGCTGTGTCCCTCTTGTCCAGCAGTTAAGTTCCTCTGAAGTCCAAGAAGTCCCCTTGTTGTGGAGCTCACAGGATGCAGAACTAACAGTACTCGTTTTTGTGGTTCATTATGCTAAGATTCTTGTTTGTCTGCCTCATGCTTCTAGTGGATCCTGCATGTGGTGGATGGTACTGGCATGGGACTTAATGGATGGTACTGTTTTGTGTTTATTTAGAGTCACTATTTATGATGCTAGAGCGTTTAGGGGATAGTTTTTACAGAGCATCTTTGTGTAGTGCACAAGACAGGCAAGTTTAAAAGTACCTTTTCTCTTGACACTTGGCTTCATGTTCACTTTTTATTGCTCTTTTGAGATTGTTTGCTGTTTTATTTATACTGTACCTGTATTACCATCGAGACTGCACTGTTGATTTTAAGTTTCACCTGATTGTTTTCTTTAAGCATTGCGGAGGAGTTCTGGCATAAAAACGTGTTGGTAAAGCCAACACTCTCCGCGATACCAGAAGCAGATTACACGTTGTTATGGTTGCATTGTAGATTTGCATGCTCTGTGCAGTGGGCCTGCTTGATTACTCTGTGTGTGTTCCATCTTAATTCTGAGTGTTTTGTGTTGTGCACTTTACAGCAATTCTCAAATTGCGTTTGGCCGTTTTAAGTCTATTCTATAGCCAATATTTTTTTATCACTGTTCAAACTAATTGATAGGACTATGAATACTATCACTGATAACGTTTCTGGGACGTGTGCTTTGTCCAGAGTTTTTTTTCTTTTTTTTCTTTGATGTAAGTGCACAGACCTTTTCATTTATGTTAATCGGGCTTATATAGTGGTGAGGCAGCTTTTGTGATCTATTGAATTGTATATTTGCGCACCACCATTGCCTGCAATGACTTTTGAGAATGGTCCAATAAATGTTACTTATGGATGTGTGCTTAGTGTTTGTCATAGCTCAGCATTCCACCTTTTGAAATCTTCCTGTAATCTCTCTAGAAGTTTGTCGGTACCTTAGTTCAAGCTGCATAGTCTCTTTATGCAATACCTGTTATGTTTTGCTTTTTGCAAGTTGGGGAAAGAAGGTACCCAAAGAGTCTGGCACGCACTCAATAAAAGTAGCTGATGTCCTATATATATATATACAGACACACAATATACTCTTTCTGCCCCCAAGTACCGTCAATTTCCTATGCTGCTGTGACAGATATGGAAGACTGAGACATGTCTGAACTACTGGTGTAGTTCCTGCACACAAGGCTTGTTCTTTAGGTAGACATCCATATTTGCAGAAAACTTTCCAAGGACATCAGCTACTTTTATTGAGTGCGTGCCAGACTCTTTGGGTACCTTCTTTCCCCTACTTGCACAATTGCAAGAGATTAACCTATAATTCGTACTCCTTCTTTGCTTGCCTTTTGTTTGCTTCTTACTTGTTTTGCCTCTTATACACTGGTTTCACTCTTTTTCACTTTGTTTAATTCCTGATTTCACAACTCTCTCACCTGCTCCTGCCAGCCTTTTCCTGCCCCCCGCTCTTTGAGCGTTAGTCCTGCCCACCTTCCTTGGATCTCCTCCTCCCACCCTGGACCTTCTCAGTGGTGGCTGCAGCACGTAGCAGGCATGCCAAAGGCAAGCCCATCTGCACCCATTCAAGCCCGTCCACACCTAGCACCAGAAACCCTGGTCCCTTGACCACTGATCCCTGCTCCTTTTGACTCTACTCATCCCAAAAACTGTTCTTCCTTAGCCCCAGCCACCCATCGCCTCTCTGCACCAGTACTTCCCCTGCCTGGATGTATGAAGCTTTCTGCTGCGCCACCTACCATTTCTCCTGCACCCCCAACACCTCCTAGGCTTTGCCTAGTGAACCGCCAACACCAAAGCATGTTGTTCACCCAGTTGCCTCCTGCTCAACACCCGCTTGCTGGTCAAGCAATCCGTTGAAGTCGAGACCCTCCTGGACGACCCACTTAATGACCTGCTCTTTCTCATGAAAACCAGAATGCATCCCGCTACTGCCCAGACATAGCGATCGCCACAGCTTCACTAGAAAGTAACCAAGCACAACAGAGCCAATAAACCCAGAGGCGGCAGCTTCTGCATTGCCCCATCTACTGCATCGATACCTTGGCTAAAATCAGTTACTGTCTGGAACATCTGATCTTCAAGATCAACTTTTCCAAAACCTCCATGATAGGTGGCGCCCTCCTCTTCGAGCCACCTGGTACCAGAGTTTTCTTCAGTGTAGCCTTTGCCTCGCCTTCATCCTGCTTAGCAATCTGAGCTTTCACCTAGAGGACCAGTTGGACACTGTTAGACTTTTCAGCCTTGGCGTGGTCTCCCTTAACTGTTTGCCTTTGTTTCTCAGGTTGTTGATGTCTGCTGGACTCTGATTTTGCTGTTTTTGTTACTCTGGGCACTTTACCACTGCTAACCAGTGCTAAAGTGCAAGTGCTCCTTTACAAAATGTGTATGTAATTGGCTTATTCATGATTGGCATATTTGATTTACGCACTAGAGGTGCCAAGGCCTGTAAATCAAATGCTACTAGTGGGCCTGCAGCACTGGTTGTGCCACCCACAAGTAGCTCTGTAATCATGCCTCAGACCTGCCATTGCAGTGTCTGCGTGTGCAGTTTTAACTGTAAATTCAACTTGGCAAGTGTACCCACTTGCCAGGCCTAAACCTTCCCTTTTCTTACATGTCAGATACCCCTAAGGTAGGCCCTAGGTAGCCCCATGGGCAGGGTCCAGTGTATGGTTAAGGTATGACATATAGTAATGTGTTTTATATGTCCTGACAGTGAAATATTGCTAAGTTTGTTTTTCACTGTTGCAAGGCCTGTCCCTCTCATAGGTTAACATGGGGGCTACCTTTAAAGATGATTAAAGTGTAGATTCCCTTTGGGAGCGGATGGACATGTGGAGTTTGGGGTCTCTGAGCCCACGATTTAATAATATATCTTTTAGTAAAATTGATTTTAAGATTGTGTGTTTGAAAATGCCTCTTTTTGAAAGTGAGCATTTTCTTGCTTATACCGTTTCTGTGACTCTGCCTGTTTGTGGATTCCCTGTCTGGGTCAGTTTGACAGTTGGGCTGGTTGCACCTCACACTAGACAGTGACACAAAGGGAGCTGGGGTGTAGTCTGCATTTCCTGATGAACCATCTGTGCTAGGAGGGAGGGGAGGAGTGGTCACTTACACCTGAAAGGGCTGTACCTGTCCTCACACAATGCAGTCGCCAACCCCCTGGTGAGTGTTTGCTTTGAAGTAGGCCTACTTCAAAGGAGAAATTGGGCATAAGAAGGGCACTCAAAACCACAGACTTTAGAACACTTCTGGAAACTAAGAGGAACCTCTGCCTGGAGAAGAGCTGAAGAGCTGAGGAAGAAGTGCTGCCCTGCCTGTGACTGTGCTTTGTGGAGCTATCCTGCAGTTGCTGCTTCTGCCAGTGTAAGAGGGCAAAGACTGGACTTTGTGTGCCTTCCATCTTGTGAAGATCTCCAAGGGCTTGATTTAGAGCTTGTCTCCTGTTGTTTAAAGTCTCAGGGACAGCAAATACTTCTCTCTGCCAGCACCTGGAGTCTCTGGAGAGACTCCTACTCTGCCCTGTGGTGCCCATACAGTTCCTGGGACCCTGAAAGGAGAAGCTGGAAGCCTAAGAGGAGGAAATCCACGCACAGGGCACCATGCGGGGAAAATATTGACGAGACTCCGATCTGCGGCTGAAGAAACGACACGCTGATGGCTCCGCAGCTGAAAATCAACGCTCGCCGGAAACGTGACCGAAGAATCGATGCATTGAGCTGGAGAAACGATGCGCAACATCGCTGACGGAGGCTGGGAGATCGCAACCCGCGCTGCGTGGTTTTCGGATCATCGTGCGGCTGGATTTCCGATGCAAGCACTGCTGGGCATGTGAAAACAATGCAAGGCCTGCCCAGACCTGAGAGTGCTGACCGGATTGACGCATCGCTCTCCTGTGGAGAGAAGAATGACTCACCCGACCCGACAAAAGGAGAAACAACACAAGGTCTCGCTCATGGGTGAAATAGACGCATCGCCTTTTTGACGCACACTCACCCGTGCGGGGTTATTTTTGACGCACCCGAGGTACATTTTCACGCTAACAGTGTTAGTGTGTGTTTTAAACTACAGAAAGACTCTTTTTGCTTTTTAATTGATAACTTGACTTGTGTAATGTGGATTTTTGTCATTTTGGCCTGTTTTGTTTAGATACAAATTCTCTATTATTCTAAACCTGTGCTGTCATTTTGTAGTGTTTTCATTAAGTTACTGTGTGTTGGTACAAATACTTTACACCATCACTCTGACGTTAAGCCTACTGCTTGTGCCTAGCTACCAAGGAGGCAAGCAGGGGTTAGCTGAGGGTGATTCTCTTTTACCCTGACTAGAATGAGGGTCCTTTCTTGAACAGGGGGCAACCTGATTGTCAACCAAAGACCCCATTTCTAACAGACACCAACTCTGCCAACCTCCTGTGGACTGCAGTATCCTGCACCTACCCCAATGAGGAAATGGCCCCTCCCACACAACGGGACACCTCCTCATTTTACCTTCTTCCCCAAAATTGCGGTGGACACCCTGACCCCTCTGACCTGGACTGACCATTACCTCATCAAATTCCACACCCAACTACCTAACCAGGTTAAACCTGCAAACATCTGGACTGCCGGACAGCAATGGGAGAAAATCACGGGCCACAATTCAGACTCCACACTCCTCGCTTGCAGCACTACCCCAGCCTTTCCCCCTATTGTCTCCACCTGTACAAACACCCTGACCCCAATCCAAACCAACCCCAGACCACGCCCCTTGCCAGCTGTTACACCGAAGATCTCTGGTTAACAAAACACCACTGAAATCACCTGGAATGACAATTGCGCCTCACCACCAAAGCCACCGACAGAGCCTCCTTCAAGGCAGCCCTCATGATCTATCACCAGCGTCCCAAAACGGCAAACGCACAACCCTCTCATTCTGCAAACAAAACAGTGGGAACCCTGCCAAGACAATATTCGCCACTGTCAATTAATTCATATGCCCGTAAACTAGATCCCCAGCAGCCATCCCCTCCTAGGGCTTCTGCAACAATCTCTCCATCTACTCCTCAGAGAAAGTTAGGACCATCAATAACAGCTTTGCTGCCCAACTGGATCCTTGTCCCACAACTCCATTGGCTCAACTAACCGCTCCACATCAGGCCTGAGCTATCATACTAGGTAGAATCTCCATCATGGAAGCAGCCAACTCCATGTGATCCATCCATTCTGGAGCTCCCTCGCATCTCTGCCTGCACTACCCCTTCATAAAAGGACTCACCCCCATCTGCTCGGTGCTCACCTCATAACATTCTCAGTCTCAAATGCCACCTTATTGGGCACATAGACATGCCACTATATTATCACTCCTCAAGAAGGTAGCCTCTTCTGTTTTATTTTCCTTGTAGCACTAGTGTGCCTTTATCAGGAGATTCCTCTGTCCTCCACCGCTATTCAGTCTCCATTTCTAAGGCTCCTGCCTCTTTGTAAATACAATTTTCTTTTATGATTTTAATTAGCTTCCTCAACTTCCTCACCTTTCATTTAGTTTCTTCTTGTTTACCAGTAGCCATACTTCACAAGGGAGCTTGTGGTTGTGTAGAAAGGGTTGTTGGACCCTTGTTTGTTTTTCCTTCACTTGTTTTTACTTTGCGCGGAGTAGCTGATTGGCCACGCCCCCAGACACCTCCCCCCCCATGCCGGGTCTCAAAAGAATCAACACAGTGCATCTGCATAGCAGGTGTGTTAGGAGTGTCAAAAGAAATCCTATCTGTGCCGTCCGCAGCCAGACAACAACCAGCACCATCCCCCCTGCTGGTTTCATGCCCCAACCTACACAAGGGGAGAATTGCTGTACAAATCTTCAGGTAAGAAATGTCATTGAACCACTCTGGACCCCATAAGGTTATTGGCTCTCTGAAGTGCCAGGGCTGCAGTCTTACTTTAACAAACCTCAAAATTGTTTCCAACAACTCAATAAGGCCTTCAGAAACCATTAAGCCAGTTTTTCAGCAAACAGTCTTTGTACTGTATTAAATGCTAGATCTTTGGTGAAAAATAAGATTCAGTTCATTGAGTTCTTAGAGTCCTATAAAGTAGGTTTAGCATTCATAACGGAAACCTGGGCAGATGCTTCCTCTGGCCACGAGTTGGTCTCTGCGATTCCAGCTGGGTACACCATAGTTAGGATAGACTGAACAATGAAGAGGGGTGGGGGACTCACAATAAAAGTGACCAACTGATTGCCACCTTCATAGCTGTTCCCCATTCATTTGAGCACGAAGCGCGGTCTTTCAAAATCCAACTCAATAAAAATATTACCTTTAATGGACTTTTAATCTGCCATCCCCGGGGCCCTAAATCAACTTTTACCCGGGTTTTTTGCCATTTATTGGAATCCAAAGTCAACTTCACAGACTATATGGTCCTCGGAGACTTTAGTTGTCATTTGGAGAACATACTTGACAAAGATTCAGATATACTTACTGACATGATGGCTGGTCTAGGCTTAGCCTAGCTGCTCAATGCCCCAACTCACATGGCCGTCCATTTGCTGACAATTGTTTCGTTACGGAACGTGAATTTTTCAAGGCTAAAGAGCACTATTCACACATTGAAAAGGAGGCCATTGCAGTACACTGGTGCTTCTGTCACTTCTACATATACCTCTACGACCAGCCATGTATCGTGCATACAGATCACAAGCCACTGATCCAGTTGATCCAGTTGTTCACAGGATCCTCCTCAAAGCTCCATCTAGGGTTGAAAGATGGATCTTACAATTTCAATAATACCATTTCATGTTTGTCTATCGCCCAGGATCTCAGAATCTGGTGGACTAAGAAAGAAGAGATGGACGCAGACGAAGTGGAGGGGTATGTCTTGTTAGTCGTGGAGCAATCCAGACTGCTGTCTATATCTCTTGCAGAGATCATTGAAGTCACAGCTCTGGATGAGTGTCTCCAACAGGCCATCTAATGCCGTACCGTCAGGAAACTGCTGCACTTTGATCAACAAAACACCCCATTGGATGGAGGTCGCACAATCAGCATTGTCCTCCCCGCACAACATCTGTTCAAAACTGGCTGCGTCTCCTGAAGGATGGATTGTAAGAGGCCCCCACCTTGTGATTCCCAGAACTCTACAACAAGTGGGGGGCCTCGCTCACCTGGCTCATCAGGGGATTGTGAAAACTAAGTCCACACTGAGGTGCAACTTATGGTTCCCTAGTCTAGACAACCTATTGGAACGAACAGTGTGTCCTCATGGCTAGTTGACCACCCTATCTTTAGTGTTCAGTGATCTTTGGCATGTTGTGCCATCATATCACGCAGGTCGCACCACAACAATGCACAACTCATAGTATGTCTCTCTTGGTATATAACGTTGAATTTAGAACACAATATGTCTCTCTTGGGATAAAGCACTGACTTTTGAACCTGGTATGTCTCTTAGGAAATAAAGTTGATTTTAGAAGATGGTATGTTTATCTTAGGATACAGTGTTAACTGTAAAACATAATATGTCTTTCTTAGGATATAGCATTGATTATAGAACACAGCGTGTCTTTCTTAGGATATATTGTTGACTTTAGAACCTGGTAGGTCTCTCATAGAATTGACTTAAAAACATAATATGTCTCTCTTAGGATATAGTGTTGACTTTGAAACACAGTACACCCTTATTAGGATATAGCGTTGACTTTATAACATAGTATGTCTCTCTTATAATATAACAACAAATAAAGAAAATACATTTTTGTTGGTCAAACCTAGAGCATAACATGACTAAAAGCAATACTTGGCTCTAGGTTTTCTTTTAGAATGGTATTTGTTCTAACTTTGATATTCTTTTTTTACTGTGCATGGCCATTTTTATTTTGTTTTTCCTATCAATAGTTTTGCACATTTAAAAAGAATAACACTGCACAGCTCGCAAAGGAGAGGTCCTACAATGTATATAATTGAATACATCCATGTGGGTGTTGTTTTTATTGGCCAGTTTCATAACATAGGGCCAGATGTAGCAAGCAGTTTTGCCCATTCTGTGTCTATGGGAAAATGTGTTCGTACATATGGCCCTTAGTTGTTTAAATGTTTAGTTAGAAAAAACACAATACCACATGCCTTGAGAAAGTCAACAGGTATGCAGTTGTCAAATATTAGTTTTACTTTTTATTGGGTTTCTGAGTCCTACGTTACCAGTTGTTATTGTAGTGGGGCCAAGAAATGGCATTAAAAAAGACATTGGCAGTTATGTTCATGCGAATTGTTTTTATGGACACTATTTAGATTTTACAAAAATGTACTGGCACCCTGAGTATAACTGTGGCAGTTGGTCAGCAAACGGCGCATTCTTTTGCCGCCAGCTTCCCCGTACTGCCAGTAGGTAGTTTCTCTGCTCCACTATCAACTCATGTCACCACATATTGCCTGGTGTGGCATGTTTAGTGCATACTTTTTGTCTTGTTGGCAAAGGGAGCACAGCATGAGGTAAAGCATGGTTGCTGGGGACAAAGTGCTCATCAATGTCCAGGAGATTTGAAGGGAATCTCACCCATTTGCAGTTGAAGGCAATGAGTGGCATTAGATGGACCCATCAATGTGACCTTCCCTCTACAGGACAACAATGATGTAGACTGCCCATAGCACGGGAGAGCGCATGGAGCCACCTGCATCAAACCAGTTTGATAAGGCTACCATTTCTTGGGCATGCTGATTAAAGTCAGTCAGATTTCCGCCCTCCCTTCACTTTAACCTGCAAGCCATTCTGTTGCACCCCAAACAAATGTTGTGGCAGACTTTCATTCAGACGTTCTAATTCAAGGACAAAGGAATGTGTTACTGGTATGTCGTGGACTAACTAGGCAAGGCTCTTTATTCTCATCCCCACACTCACTTGTGTCAATATGGCGCTGGGTGTGTCAGTGTATATGCACTGTCACAGGAGACCCAGAAGAACGTCCTTAATGTTTTAACTGGACGAGCTTGTTTTCTGTCTCCATAGAAATGACCTGATGTAGAATAGCACTGCTTATAATGTACTCCCTAGCTATCATCTTGTTCAAGCCAGAGACAAAGTAATTTAGGTCTAATCTTAAGCAGTACAATGTACATCTTCCAGTAACCGCTGGTGAACCTCCTCTTTTCCCTTCTCCATGAAAGAACACCAGTGACAGTTACCACTCTCTACTAATCTCCAGTACCCTTCACACTTCCGAGCATGAGCTGCAACTGGCACTTGTGTGAGATGCTCCCAACATTGAGAGCACAACAGAGTACTAGCTCAGCCTCTGTCTGGTCATCCATACTCCTGTACATGGCACGGAAACTTTTGGTGATGCAGTAGCACAGCGTCTTCATGTTTATATCCCGTACCTGCATGGCTTCCATTTGTCGGCAATGAACTCCCAAAATTGATTCTTCCAGCCAATGGAACACCCCTCTGGCAGGTTTTCCTCCCCTGGCCACATATGTTACACTTGCCATTGGCTGCTGTTTGCCACCTTCTGAGTCTTTAGAGGTTTAGGTGAGACCTTGCAGAGGGCTTAGTCTATCGATCTATTACTGATGTATCTCATTGTGGTGACGTACACCATTGACGGAGTTCTGTGTCACCTGTAGCTGTGGGCTGTGTAGTAGAGGGTGGTGGTCTCTTTGTGCTGCAGTATGTGTGCCCTGCTGATCTCTTGCTTCTTCTGTGTGAATTACCACTCACCTATCGGGAGAGAGAGAGGTTGTTTTCGACTCAGATGGTATGTTGAAGCACATGTTTGTACAGCCAGACATTAATAGTAATGGGTGGAGTACTTGCTTAAAATGCATGCTTGGGTGTAGAAAGTATCAAGCCTATTCTAAACTGCTGTTCTCGTTGATCATTTGGTTCCTTTTAAAATACTACTGCTCTCACGGTGCTTTTAACTGAACTGACTACCACCTGGTCTGGGTGTGTTTTGGATTTGTATATATGACACATGTTTATGGATTGTCTGGATATCCTTATGCGTGCACGATTTGTGTAATTGCAAGATGTATGTGTGGACTTTGGATTAAATGAACTAAACTGGTGCTGCTAGTTTGTTGATTTGACAGACTCAACTGAAAGCATGAAGTTCATCTTGTTAGCTTCCTCCATGAGGGTATATAGTGGCTCAGTGGATGGGTCCACTCTAGTGCCATTTGCTTCCTTTTGTCCTCCTGGCAACCTTCTTCTTGGTCCTGGTGCACAGGGCATACTCCATTTTCCTTAGCTCTTTTACGCTATATACAAATCCAAACAGTGTTAATGTGCCCAGTATACTCTGTAAAATCCTTTTCTTTGGCGTCTGGCACAGTTAGTAATCTTTAGCCAAAATATTTAGTCATTATTGGTCTCACACATGCCCAGATCTCCAACTGCGGATCACTGAGCATTCTTTTTTAGGGTTGAGTCTGCAAGTGCCTGCACTAGCACGTGTCTCACGTGCGAGACTCTGTTGTGTACAGTTAAGGGCTTGGAGCCTGCCTGTCACTCACCATTTGTTGGTTTGCGTGCCACTCACATCTGCCATAATTTTCGTTCCTTGGTGTAGAGCAGAGACCAAGCCCTGATTGATTCAACTTAATTAGTGCCCGTCGACTGCCCCTGACGTGATCAAGGTACTATTTTGTTCTTATTAACTTCTAGTGCCCTGCAAACAGAAGGCTTGTAACTGGCAAAAACATGCCAGGCAGGACAAACAAAAGTGCACAGTTTTATTTTTTAAAGCTAACTTTCTTTTATTTTGTCAAGGTGTCTTTTGTCACTTTCCACTCATGTTTTCTTTTGCTTTTGCTCCTGGTTGCTCTTCTCAAATGATGACAATTGACTTGTTCGAAATATTGCAAAACAACTTTGTTTATTATGTGTAATCTCTGGAATGATACATAACATAACCGTGCACACTCCAACCCACCCCACTCCTATCCACTCCAACCCTCTCCACTCCAATCCTCCCCAACCCATCCCTATCTAATCTGCCTCACTCAATTTCGGCCACTCCATTCAAAAACAGTCTACACCACTTCAATACAATCTGCCCTAATCCAAAACAATTTACCCCACGCCAATCTGCCCCACTCTAATCCAAAACAATAAGCCCCATCCAGTTCAAAACAATCTGCCCCACTTCAGTCTGACCCAATCCAGATCAATCTGACCCATTACTATCTACAGCACTCCAATACACTCTAATCTGCCCCACTGCAATCCAAAACAATCTGCCCCACTTCAATATGCCCCACTCCAGTCCAAAACAATATGCCCCACTCAACCCAAAACAATCTCCCTCATTTCAATCCATTTCAATCTGCCCCACTTTAACCCAAAACAACCTGCCCTCCTACATCCCCATACAACCCACTCCAATCCAAAACAATCTGCCCCACTCTACTCCAATCCAGTCCACCTCATCTCAACCCAATACAGCCCACTCCATTCAAATTTACTCCACTACAATCCACCACAACCCCCACTACAATCCAGTACACACCAATCCAATCCATTTAATACCAATCCAATCCAGCCCAGTCCAATCTACCCCACTCCAATCCAATACTCCTCATCCCAATCCAATCCACCCCACCTCAGTCCACTCCAGTCTAATCCATTCCACCCCACTACAGGCTCATCCACCCCACTCCAACCCACCCCACTTTAATCCAACCCACCCCACTCATTCCACCCTACTCCAGTGCACCCCACCCTACTCCAATCAAACCTACCCCACTCAATCCATCCCACTGCGATGAAGTCCACAGCTTCCCAATCCACATCATTCAAATACCCTCTGCTTTAATCCACCCTAATCCAATGCAGTCCACCCCACTCCAAATCACTTTAATCTACACCACTTCAATACAGTATATCCCTCTCCAATCCAATCCACCCCTCTCCAATCCAATCCACCCCAGTCCAGTCCAGTCTACCGCAAACCACTCCAATCCACCCCACCCACTCCAATCCACCCCAACCCAATCCAGTTCACCTACCATAATCCAATCCACCCCAATCCAGTCCACCCTATCCAATCCACCCCACTCAATCCAATCCACCCCACTCGTATCCACCTCACTCTACCCCAGTCTGATACACCCCAATCCGAACTACCCCACTCCAGTCCACCCCACTCCAGTCCACACCACCCCACACCAGTCCACCTCAAAGCAATCCATCCCAGTCCAATCCACTCCACCCTAATCCAGCTCTCCCTAATCCAACCCTCTCCAATCCAGTCCACCCTCTCCAGTTCACTCAACCCTAATCTACCCCAACTCATTTCAATCAACTCCACCCTACTTAATCCACTCCACTCCTGTCCAACCCAACCTACCCCCACCCCATGCCAGTTCAATCCACTCCTCTCCAATCCACCCAATACATACCACCCCGGCCCAATCCAAGCCACCCCACCCCTGTTCAGTCCACCCTACCCCCATCCAATCCATCCACCTCACCCCAGTCCATCCCACCTCCATAATCCACCACACTCCAATCCACTCTGATTCACCCCAAGCCACCCTGATCCAATCCAATCCAGCACACCCCAATCCAATCCAATTCACCCTACACCACCCCAATTCAACCACCCCACTACATTTCAATCCACCCCATCCCAGTCCACTCCAATCCACCCCACTCACTCCAATCCACCCACTCTATCCCAATCCAATTCAGCCCTCCCCATTCCAGTTCTGTCCACCCCAATCCAATCCACCCACTCCACTCCAGTCCAATCCAATTCACCCCACTCCAGTCCACTCTACTCCTCCAATCCACTCCCTCAGTCCAATCATTTCAGTCCAAACCACCCACACCAATCCAGTCTAGTACACCTCACTCAAATCCATCGCAATCCCATCCACTTCATACCATTTCAATCCACCCTATTCCGTTCCAATCCACCAAACTCAATCCACCCCACTCCACTCAATCCACCCCACTCTACCCCAATTATATCCACCCTATTCTACTCTAATCCAACCCACTACCTCAGTCCAACCCACTCCACTCTATTCCACCCAACTCCATGACACTCTCTGCCACTGAACTCTACCCCCTCTACTCAACTCTACGACACTCGTCGCCTCATACTCCACTCTATCACATTAAAACAATTCCACTCTACAACACTCAACTCCCCCACTCAACTCCCCCACTCTACTCTGACACACCACTCCACTAACTTTTAGCCATGCTGTACTGGAGCCATGCTGCTGTACAACATGACAAAACACATTGCCAAAGCCAATAGCTTCCAATCCTGGCTTTGCCACTGCTTGTCATTTTATTCCTCCTTCCTCTCTTTCTGGTTCCTGGCCCTTTGGTGTCCACTGTTTTCTGTGCACCTGGACATCTTCTGTTCCCTCCTTGGGCCAGCAAGGTGGAAGATATGACCCAATTCCTGCTTCTGGTGTCATCAGTCACCGTTAGTTCTATGTTCTCAATTTGTGGCACCAGATTCCTAATTTGCTTCTAAGTGATAGTGAAAAAGAGACAAAACAGCTGACAAATGGTATGTTAAAAGCAAAACAATACAAATGAATACTCTGGAAATAAATTCCAGAAATAAATGGCAGGAGTCTAGCAATGAAGCTGGCAATATGAAGAATGTTTAGGAAGGAAACCTAAACACATTTATTGATATCAACATCCTATGGCAGAGTAAAAGTGTTAACTGGGTCTTCTATTGTATATCTTGTCTAAAGAGAAAAAGCAATGTTTGAAAGATCTGGAAAACTCCTTAAAGGACTTCTACTCGAAGCAGTTCTTAAATTGAGCCGGTGGTTGCCAGTGAGCGCCACCGGCACTTGCTTGATAGTCACTGGCACTTATTTTTCTGCATCAGCCATTAACCACGTGCAAGAGAGGACAAAATAAACAAAACCGATAGAAGGAGAAAGAAGAGTAAGACAGAAACAACCCACAAATGGAGCATGCAGCAACCTGCAGAAGCCATATATAGTGGTTGAAAGTGTCAGGTTGTAGATTAAAGGGGCATGAGATGGATTGAATACTATGCAGCCTTGATATTGGGCGTGCTGACGTTTAGTAGCACTGGCTGCGGGCTTCTGGGCAGAGCTTTGGGCACTTATTCTTTTACAAATTAAGTACTTATTCGAAGCAGATTACAGGCAACTCTTTCTGACGAAGTGATGGGGGTGAAATAAAAGTTAAAGCATATTAAAAGCAGAGTAGAATGTTCCCTCTTCTATTTCACCAGGTTTTTCAGGCAGGAAGAGGAAAAACAGGCATTTATTCTTAGGTAGGCTAAAGTCATTACAATGTCTGTAAAAAGTCAACTAAATTCCCCTCCTTGCACCTAATACAAAATAATTACCAGATTGTTGGCAACTGCGCGCAAGTACTAATGTAAATGGTGCAATAAGAAAAAACATTGTGGGCCTGATTACGAATATGGTGGTCAGGCCGCCATGTTAGCGGGCCTGAAAAGACCACCATACTGGTGGCCTTCCAGACCGCCCTATTACGAGTTATACAGGCAGGGCCGACTTCAGAGCAAAAAAGGCATACCACCAGAGGAGTGGCGGCCTGGAATCAGGCAGTCCCACCTCCGGCACCGTCAGCACTACAACCAACCACAAAGCATATTACATAGATTACATAGATTAGGCACATGTTTTTTCATCATCCTGTTGACACCCTGCACACACTTATGTCCATTCACACCCTATTGCACTTCTCCTGTTAAGTAAGTCCCTGTCACCCAGAGGCAAGGCCCATTCCCTGGTCCCCAGGTGCCATCTGGAGGCCAAGAAGACCTGCAGTGGCCCTCCCAGTACCCTGTTAAAACTCTTTAGTTAGGAGGAGAAGGTCTTGACCATCCTGCATTCTGGAGGTTTGACAGGAATAACTGGAAGAGTGGAGTCTGGTAAGTCACAACACAAGAAATGTCACCAAACTGCAATGTCATGAATGCTCACAGCTTACCTTTACCCACTGTCTTGTTCACGTACCTCACGGTCAAAACCCAGAGAATTGGAGTTGTAGCACTCTCAATGTGTAGTATTGGACCCAACGTTACAGCTACGAAGGCCCACTACATGCCATGTGTCCAAATGGAGCGTGTAAATCTCTTAAAATCACAAAATCATCCCAGGACGCATGGCATGTCTCTACATGTAAATGTATGCCCAAACCTAAATGCAGTCTGCATACAGATATGTAATACCCAATATATGTCTAGTGTGTGTAATAGACAGAGTGACCTGACTGCAACTCCCAGCAGGCCCTGTTTCTGTAACTCCAACCACCAGCACAGTGGTCACATGCCCCAATACATCTGTTAATCAACATTCAAATGACCTTTACTCACATAGACAGGTTACATTTGTTAGGAGTGTGTAGTACAGGAAGTGACCTGACTGCAACTCCCAGCAGGCTCTATTTAAGTAACTCAAACCACCAGCATAGTGGTCACTTGCCCCAATAGCCCTATTGGTCAACTCTCAAATGAAGTTCACTCACCTGCGGGGGAGATAACATTTGTATAGTGTGTATTAGAGAGAGTGACCTGACTGCAACTCTCAGCAGGCCCTGTTTCTGTAACTCCAACCACCAGCACAGTGGTCACATGCCCCAATATATCCGTTAGTCAACTCTGAAATGAAGTTTACTCACCTAGGGAGGTTCCATTTTTCAAGTGTGTGTAGTACAGAGAGTGACCTGACTGCAGCTCCCAGCAGTCCCTGTTTCAGTAACTGAAAATACCAGAACAGTAGTGATATGACTGCAACTCCCAACGGCCCCGGTATCTGTAACTTCAAACACCAGCACAGTGTCCTCCTGTTCAAAGACCCTCGTTTGCCAAATCCCAAATGGACTATACTCAAGCACAGATCATGCACAAATCAAAGGAATGGATATCAATATAGCTCCATCTTGACTGACTTGCTAACTCAAGCTAAAAAATATTGAGGACAGGAATGACACATTACCAAGTGTATACAAGTATTCCTAAGGCCTCAAGATGCATCACCAGATTGGTATTGGCATCAGACTCATTGACACAGCACTGTGTACACGATGACTCCTGTCACATATACAACAGAGTATGCCTGCATCCCACTCAACTAGGCCTCAAATTGGTCAAAGACATATCTTGCCTATCCAATGTGTTGGCTGTACTTTTGGCAAGATGTAATTTTCAGGCCATCCTCCAAATGGCCTTTGCTTTTATGCATTTTCACTTCAATAAACCCAAGCTGTTTATTTGCGTACACATTTGTCCTGGAGTTCCTTTTCTACCTTTGTTTTTCCTGAGTATCTTGTGTTGTATGCCTACAGTTGTATATGTTTCAGCCTGTTTGATGATCCATTTGCTGTTGTTTGCAATATCTGGCTTTAAGGGCAGTGCTGGTGTCACTCAAGACAAAGGTAGGTGTTGACTGTATGGATATGTGGGTGTTACTCCAAATGGGGCATCATTGCATTGTGTTACGATCGGTATGGCTAGTATTGCATCTTGTGTTGTCCAATATCAGCATGTACGGTGTTAGACTTGTCCCCCTGAAAAGGATTGTAGATTTGTCTCATTTTTGGCAGCTTGAGTTTTGATTGTCCAGACATGAAAGATGTTCAATTGTGCTAGCTTCCTTTGCATTTGACTGTGCATGTGTCCATTTTGCTGTGTGTACCTTGCAGCTACTTTATCTAGATGTATGGCCTTTGCTGTTGGTATTGTATGGGCTTTCTTGACTTGCACTTCGACATTATGCAGAGAGGCATGTCCCTTGGCTCTAGTGAGATACCTTAAGGGCCAGTTCCTGTGCAAATGTTATTTAGGGATGTGTGCAATGTGATGTGTCCCAGGTCAGTGTCTTTCCATGAGTGCTCCTGATACTGCCACCATCCCGATTGTGCAGGTATTATTTGCATTGTGAGCTTTGGATTTTTGTCTCTATAACTATTGTGCATCCCATTGTCCTTCCATTGTGTTGCAATGTAGATAATGTGTGAGTCCATTACTGGGATGTTTAAAGGGAGGGGTTTTTGTGTTCTATAACACATCCATACATGTGCGTTGAATCTGATGACAGTCCATGGCACGTGTGCAATGTGAGGGTGTCAGTTGTATTGGTAGATGTGATGTTGTTGTTGTTTGGCACAATGTTTTGTACACTTCACCGTCCCTGTGCTGAAGATGTACAGACATGTGTTTTTTTGTTGTGTGGCAGTTCACTGTCAGTGACCTGCCCAAAGGGGGCATTCAATGGCTGTGAATATGTCCTGTGTAAATGACACAGACTGTGAACACAATGACACGTGTACTTGGTGCCTGTAGCGTGAGCCCCATATCATGTGGACGCCGGCACGGTGATCTGTTGTTAAGGTAAATGGCACAGGTATGTGTGTGTATTTACTGTCAGTTGCATCCACGGTGGTGTGAATTTTGGGCTCCAGTGATGAGCAGTAGTGGCATGACGTGTGTATTGGTCTCCATGGTGGCAAAGGATGTGTATCGCTGCCTGCAGTTTAGTTGCTCCTTTTATGTTCTCCGTTACTGCCTGCTGGGATGTAGTGGTTGGACCACCACGGTCACATTGGTGGTGTGCAACATCATAGTATGTCTGGTGGAAACACTGGCTCTGCTGGCCTTTTTCTCCTGCCTCGTTACCATGGTGGTCTGTGCTGCATGGCAGTGGCAACGGGACCGCGGCGGTCTTTGCTCCATAGATCCACCAGGATCGTAATACAGTGGTCCGGCAACCAAGCCGATGACGGTCGGGCTGCCACCGCAGCCATGGTGCTGCACGGACTGCCAAACTCGTAATCAGGCCATGTGTTTTCATTAGAAGCATGAGAGGCCAGAATAATGTTGAACTAGCGCAGATTCTCCACTGATGGTAAAAGCCAAACAGCAGTGATGTTATATGGAGCATATGATCTTGTTTTGGAGGAATGTTCAAGGACTAGTAGACTCTGTTTCTGTAAGTATATTAAGATACTAGGAATATAAAATATTTGTATATGATTATGAGAAAATATTTGGAAAAAACTAAATTTGCAATGACAACACAACTAGACTTTAAGGGAAAGTGTATGTAAGTAGTAAATGGCTGGAAATTGCTCCTGTAATGGGCAACCTCAAATATTCTGCTGCTTGGAATTTTGTTTTACTGTTGGGTAGAGATGAATTATGGTTCGCTATAAACTCTAGTTATGGAAAGGCGCACATTCTTCACTTCCAAAGCACATCCAATAAAATTTATTTTCTTTCTACACATACAAACACTTGCCAACCTCTCCATCTTAGATCATGTCATCTATAGAACATGTGTGTGCCCAAAAAAATCCAAGTACTTAGAGTGTGCTGGCTGGAATTGTGTAGTTTACAAGCCTTCCACCTTTCCATCCACCCACACATTCTTCCAGCAACACCCATATTTTTGTTCTATTTTATAGATACACCAAGTATTTTTACAAGCGATGCATTCATTCATTAGGTGTGCTAAGCATCCAAACCAATCCATCATTCTCAACCACCCAAATTCTTTTTTAGCAAATCTTAATCATGTACGATTCATTCCAGGTATCAACAAATTAATTTGTTGAGCTTCCCCTACAAACTCATTTAATCCTTTAAACACATCTCTACATCTATTCTCCAACCCATACTGAACACATGCATTCGTCCTCAATGTAATCAGTGTTCATTTAAAAAATATTAGCAGTGCCACGAGGTCCCAACTAATATCAATAACGAAAAATGGATCTTGCGCTAGAGGTCGATGAATCGAAGCGACATGGATTTGAGGGGATGTCACCAATGGGAAATGTGAAGACCAACAAATCAACATCATTCAATATTATAAGGCTTCAGACAATAATCACACCAGTTTAGTAATAAGATGTCATAGATTTATTTCCCTATATAAACAATGCTAAGGTCACGAAAATAACTCTCAAACACAAATGATTAGCATATAAGATCAATAGTGGCTGATTAAACTGACATATATATCTCAATTTGATTAATACAATTAAACAAATTATTTCCAAAAGGATCACACTGATTAATATTACAAAAACTGGTAATAATAGTAAGGTATGCATTAGTTCAGCATCAAATAATTTCAAACCAGATCATGAGCATAACAAAAATAATTAATTCCCTAACTAACCACAGATTAGCATTACATGTTGGGCTTCATGTGAAAAGAATTTAGTAACACAAATTTAGAAAACACCTAACTAGATTATGATATATAAAAACTATTAATGTGCAGCAATTTAATCATTAGTTGCAGTTGGTACCTGTAAAGCAAGAGAGACACAATTCACATTTGATATCATACATTACCACAAAGTAGTAACAGCAAATGATCAGCTTCCACTTGAGGACACCATCAGTATCTCATCAGAAGTTTGGGCCTAACAACAGCTAATCCCGAAACTCGTCTGCTCTTGAAGAACGACGACTCTCCTACGATCTCCTACTCTCCATATCTTATGCACTCTCCTACTCTCAGTCTACTCAGCTTGTTATACTTAAATCTAATCAACTCCTGATTGGTCAGCCTATGGGGTGTTTTCATTTCAGGAAATCAACAACTAAATTGATGACCTAAACTTGACAAACCTACACTAACTATAACGTTTTCTTTCGATGGCTACACACTCCTTCCGTCTCTCGTATCTTGTTCTCAGGAAGAAACTTTCTCTGATACCTGTACTTCCATCCTCAAGGAAAGACCAGATATTAGTATCATTCTCAAACAATAGGACATTTCAACTTATGCAATGCTTGGTTAATATATGACCTTGTAAGACATGACACCGCAACCCACTAGGGGTAGCTGTGGGTACGTCTACCCAAGTTCGAAAACATTTATTAGGAAAGCTTTAAATCATGGAAAATAACTGCAGCGTCTGAATATAATTTTGCTCAGCCAAAAAACAGAAAAACATACATTTTAAAAGTTTTCTCATTTTACATGTTAGTTCATCACATATTATTAAAATGAAAACCATTAATAAACATGTTAGAAAATTCACACTGTCACAATCCCTCCTCTGATGACTATTCATGTCATAACATCATTTTTTAATAAATGTATTTATTATCTTCAGATTCAAAACTTTGTTTTATCAATTTCTGAATTATCTCTTTTCCTCTTTTTATTTTCTTTGTAAAATGTATTCATTTCGATTTCAAAATTTCATTTATTCCTTTCTAATTTTCTCTTCTTAATACATTTTATTATTCTAAAGGTTCCCCAAATTCCAGTTAAACAAAACACAATTATTGACACCCATTTTGCAATTTTCAAAATAAAATTTCTTCTCATATTGCTAAACCAATTTCCCACAGCTTCAATTCCTTTTCCAGCCTTTTCCCAAATTGTAGTCTCTTTTAGTTTTTTCAAATCTTTATTATTAGTGTTAGTCACATTAGTGATCTATTCTTTAACCTTTCCTGAATTATCAGGAATAAAAGAACAACAATGATTAGAACCAATTTATTTACAAACTCTGCCCTCTTTCGCCAAAATAATATCTAACGCAAGGTGATTCTGTTGTGCCATAGCTCTTGTAGCAGCAAACTCTATATCCAGAAGAATGATAGCTCCGGAATATGCTGACAACATTTTATCCACTATTGTGGACAACTTCTGAATCTTAATCGAGTTTAAGACCACTCCCACTGATGGAATTATAGCCCCAAATATGTCTCCCACAATTCCAGAAATTGATTCTCGCTTATCTCGTTTGTAATTTCATTTCAGGTATCTTACTCAAGTCTTCCAATTGATATATTTTTGGAAAGACTACTCCCAGATAACATGTCCCATACCATCCTCTAGGAAGACGGTAATCTGCATTTCTTCCACAAATGTAGTAAATGCCAGGTATCGGAGGATCCTGTCCATTCATCATAAAATCCCACTTAATCTTAACTTAAAAACATGTCTACATTCACTCTTTCCTACAATCTATCCAAGGTCTTTGTATACAAAGTTTTCCTACACGCTCAGCATCTATTGTTAGTTTACCTTGTTTAGTGATGTCAGTATAAGCATAATCTATTCCAGGCTTTTTACTTATAATTCCCTTATCCATTTTTGCCTTTATTTCTCTCCTTCTATCTTCTGTATTATCTAAAAATGTATTTGCCACCGACGTTAATAAACAAGTTAAATTATTACAGTGAGAGAAGGCAGTTCCAAAAGTTAAAGTTGGCTCAAAGAAATCCCTCACAATTACTATGTTATTTTCTTTGGCTATTTTATTCAAATATCCTATGACAGTTACAAAAGATAATACCATATCATGGTTTGAATAAAAATATTGAATATATTCTTGATTATAGAAACGTGTTAGCCAAAGACTGCAGCTAATAGCATAAGTCATAGCTAAACTATGATACGTAGTTCCTCCTTCAACCGAAGCTGGAATCTGCGTATTTGGTTAATGACTTATCAGCCAAGTCTAGGGACTCCATTTTCGCAGTCTGATTTGCTCCATCAATCTCATAAACAGACCCTCCCACAAATCACAGTAAACAGATCAACACACTCATTACCGTTAAACCAATACTAAGCATTTTGCAACAACTAATCCTACAGTTTTGGTCGTGTGAATTACTCATTCTCTCTATTAGGAGAAAACAAATAAATACAAAAATTTTCTAAAATCTTCAAAAAATCAACAACTAATTAAATGTATCTATTTTTGTTTTAATGTATTCATTTACTTTTGGACAGTTCCTTTGTCAAGTTCGGTTTAGCAGCTCATCTAAGTTTAGTTTTTCATTTGTCCTTTCCAGTAATCTTCAATCTCTGTGTTTACAGTACAAGTTTAATACTAAATTTTTCATTTTTTGTTTCCTTTAACCCAAATGCCCCTCTTGTGAATCTTCATGTCCCGAAGTCAGAATTTTCTAAGTCTTTGTCAAAACAATAACTCAAAAATTCTTCTTGCCAGTCACTTGAATTTAAGTATGCCCGTTGAGGTCCAGCATATCTCCTGCTTGCAACTCTTTTCCTTTTTGGTCGTCTTCCACTTTCACTGTCTTCACTAGTTTGTTCTTCACCAGGCAATTCTCTTTCCTCTGGTATTAATGGTATCACATCAATCTTTCCCTTTTCCACACTTTTCTCCGGCCAATTGTCTCCTTTCAATGTTCGTTTTGTTAATAGTCTTCTCAATATCGGGTCTTCACTTGCCTTTGGACCTTTCTCTTCAGACGTTCCCACAATTGGTTCTGGAAGAGTATAATCCACTGGGGCAGGACTATTCTCAATTCCTTTCCCAACAGGGTCTGTCTCATCTTCGGTTTGGCTTGTCAAACCACCTGCTACTGAGGTCACCCTCCTCTGAGCACATCTTTCTTCTGTGGTTTCGTCTTTTCTGTTCTCATTCGAGGACGCCCTCCTCGGATCGGAATCAGTCTCACTTTCTTCTTCTTGGACTGATTCTTCTACTCCTTTTACAGCATGTTCAATCTCTTCACCATTTTGTTCTCTTTCATCTGCTATAGGAGTAGGTAGATCCCTGTTGTTCTCAATATTTTGCTCACTCTTTTCCCCTTGGTTTTCGGTGTTCCCAGCTGTTGACAATCTCAATAGTTCTTCTTCTCGCTCTGTTGGATCATGCACTTTTCTCGTATGGCTTGCATGCACCCCGTTCGACAAACCAGCACACTTTACTGCAGTTGTTGTAGTGAGTACAATTTGATACAGACCTTTCCAACGTTGTTCAAGGCAAGACTTTCATACATGCTTCTGTAGAAGCACCCAGTCTCCTGCTCTCAGACTATGCCCGTGGCCTTGTATTTGTTGGGCTGTTGCAACTTCCAACTGATGAGAAAAAGACCGAACCACATCAGCCATGCTTTTGCAGTAATCTAGCACCATTTCATCTGTAATATTCACAAGTGCGTTTACAGGTATTGGTGGTAATCTCATTGCTCTCCCATCAGTATCTCATGTGGAGATAACCCAGTCTTTTTGTCAGTTGTACTTCTCATTGACATTAGTACTAGAGGTAGAGCATCTGGCCATTTCAGATATGTTGATGCACACACTTTTGCCAATCGTGATTTCAGCGTCCCATTCATTTGTCCTACTAGACCTGAAGCTTCTGGGCGGTAACTACAATGCAGTCTTCGCTGAATGTTTAATGCTGAAAAAGGCAATTTTATCACCTCATTATTGAAATGTGTACCCCTATTTGATTCAGTTGAGCCCGGAAAACTAAAACGTGGAGTTAGCTCTCGCAAAAGCAACTTAGCCACAGTCAGACTGTCATTTCTCTTTGTCGGGTAAGCCTCAATCCAATGACTGAAAATGCACTCAATCACCAGCATATATTTTAAACCAGCACATGCAGGCATGTCAATGAAATCCATTTGCATTCTACTGAATGGACCTCCTGCCATCCCTATGTGACCCATGTTGACAATTGTTCCTTTGCCGACGTTCATCTGCTGGCAAATTATGGACCTATGGCACACCAGCTCTGCCACTTGTCTGAATTTTGGATTGTACCAATATTGTTTAAAACTCCTGATCATTGCATCCCTTCCAATGTGTGTTTGGCCATGGTAGTACCTACCCATTTGCGTCAGTAGACTATTTGGCAAGACTACCTTTCCCTCCATTGTCACCCAAATTTTATCTGGTCAGCAGAATTTCAATTGAATGAGGTACCATCACTGTCAGAGGATAACACATCACAATATTTTCACTTTGAGTTATACTCTGTTCAACTGCTGCGACAGCTCGCAGACATCCTGGTAAGGCAGCTGCAACATTATCCAAGGTAGCTGAAATATTTGCTACTGGGCAATTGACACCACCATGTTTTTGTGTTAAGACAGACAAAGAACAACAATCTCTCTCATGACAAAACAATAGGAAAGGCTTTGTGTAGTCAGGCATACCTAAAGCTGGTGCTTGACACAAACTTTCTCTCAGCTCAGAAAAAGCTTTCACACACTCTTCATCCATCATTATTGGATCTGAAACATCCTTATGTGTCAACCTTTGCAATGGCTTTGAAACCGCTGAAAAATTCAGGATCCTCTGTCAACAAATAACCTACCATTCCCAAAAACATCCTCAGCTCCTTTTGGGAACTCACCATTTTCATTTTCATTATTGCCGCCACTCTCTCTGGAAATTCTCCTTGACCCTTTCTCAATCAAATGTCCCAAATACTTCACCTCTTGCTGACAGTATTGTAACTTATCTGGAGAAACCTTATGACCATTAGCTCCCAGGAAATTCAACAATGCAATCGTATCCTCCCTACAGCCTTCCCTTGTTTTTGAGGCTATCAGTAAATTGTCAATGTACTGTACTAAGGTCGACTTATAGGGCATCACCAACTACTCCAAGTTATTTTTCAAAATCTGATTGAAAATCAATAACGATTCTGAAAACCCTTGAGGAATCCTGCACCAACAGTAGACTCTAGTCAGAAATTTTAAACAAAAGAGATATTTGCTGTCCTCATGAAGAGGCACTGAGAAAAATGCTTGACACAAATCAATGACTGTAAACCACTCTGCATTACATGGAATCTGAAACATTATCACTGCTGGATTGGGTACTACTGGACAACATTTCAGCACAATGTCATTTATTTCCCTTAAATCTTGAATCAGGCGTATTTTCCCATTCAGCTTCTTCAAACCCATGGTTGGTGAATTACATGGACTACTCATCACCTCTTTCAAAACTCCTTGTTCCAAAAACTGTTCTATCAGTGGTCTTATTCCTTCAATGATTTCATTTGTCATTGGGCATTGAGCTGTTTGTGGAAACACTGCATTCTCTTTCACTGCTACCCTGACTCCTTCAACTCCTTTAATCAAACCAATGTCTTTTCCTGACAAATCCCAAACCTTTGGTTTACCCTTTCCTGCAAATCACTCTGCAAATCTTTCTTTTCGAACCCTGGAAAGAAACTAATTAAACCTTCCAAATTGTGTTCCTCATTTGTCTCGTCTTCATTGACCACTTGGTCCTCCTCCACATTCAATAAGGCTAGTTCACAACCTTTCATTCTTTTACCTTCATCAACTGACAGATCCTCTCCATCAACACTAATGGTCTCCATTTTAATTCCCTTTCTGGAACACATGATCAAACAATTTATTTTGGAAAACAAATCAACATCATTCAATATTATAAGGCTTCAGACAATAATCACACCAGTTTAGTAATAAGATGTCATAGATTTATTTCCCTATATTAACAATGCTAAGGTCATGACAATAACACTCAAATACAAATAATAAGCATATAAAATCAATAGTGGCTGATTAAACTGACATATATATCTCAATTTCATTAATACAATTAAAAAAATAATTTCCAAAAGGATCACACTTATTAATATTACAAAAACTGGTAATAATGGTAAGGTGTGCATTAGTTCAGCATCAAATGATTCCGAACCAGATCATGAGCATAACAAAAATAATTAATTCCCTAACTATCCACAGATTAGCATTACATGTTGGGCTTCATGTGAAAAGAATTTAGTAACACAAAATTAGAAAACACCTAACCAGATTATGATATATAAAAACTATTAATGTGCAGCAATTTAATCATTAGTTGCAGTTGGTACCTGAAAAGCAAGAGAGACACAATTCACTTTTGATATCATACATTACCACAAAGTAGTAACAGCAAATGATCAGCTTCTACTTGAGGACACCATCAGTTATCTCATCAGAAGTTTGGGCCTAACGACAGCTAATCTCGAAACTTGTCTGCTCTCGAAAAATGATGACTCTCCTCCGATCTCCTACACTCCACATCTTTCGCACTGTCCTACTCTCATTAGTCTACACAGCTTCTTATACTAAAATCTAATCAACTCCTGATTGGTCAGCCTATGGGGTGTTTTCATTTCAGCCAATCAACTAGTAAATTGATGACCTAAAATTGACAAACCTACGCTAACCATAACGTTTTCTTTCGATGGATACACACTCCTTCTGTCTCGTCTGTAACTCCATTGTCTCATCCGCCTCTTGCGTATCTTGTTCTCAGGAAGAAACTTTCTCTGATACTTTTACTTCCATCCTCGAGGAAAGACCAGATATTGGTATCATTCTCAAACAATAGGACATTTCAACTTATGCAATGCTTGGTTAATATATGACATGACACCGCAACCCACTAGGGGTAGCTGTGTCTACCCAAGTTTGAAAACATTTATTATGAAAGCTTTGAATCATGGAAAATAACTGCAGCGTCTGAATATAATTTTGCTCAGCCAAAAACAGAAAAAACATACATTTTAAAAGTTTTCTCGTTTTACACATTAGTTCATCACATATTATTAATAGGAAAACTATTAATAAACATGTTAGAAAATTCACACTCTTACACGCTTATCTGTTATCCAAATAGTTCATTAAACGCATAATCACCAAGTACAAAGAAAACACATTAAAAGAATCCTTGTACTTCGCACAGGTGCATGTTAAAGTAGTGATGAATTAGCAGGTGCCAGATTGTGCCCCGGAAGTGCAACCGTAGTTGGACCCATTTGTCATGCTCCTAGTGCACTTCTATATTACAGAAAGTGATGCATATTATGTTTCTGCCCTTTCTGAAGGGTAATTCCCTCACTTGCATGGGGGCACAACCCCAAACAAAGAAACATTTTAGCCCAACTACCTGCATCCCGTTACAGAAGCAGATGGATGGGCTGAGAGGTCCCTGCAACTTTGTGCCATCTAAGAGGTGGCCGACCCTTCGTGCCAACCAGAAGATGCTCTGTGATAGGGCTCATGAAGGATGTAATGGACCACACTAACTGAGGGTGCAGTTAGTAACTGCACCTCCACTTCCAGGTTGATCCCGGGCCAGTCTCCAAGACACAGATGGTATGATAGCTTGAACCACCTTTTCATGTTTTACTGCTGCATTCCTTCCGGCACATCTCTTTTTGTAAACATAAGGGTGAGTACCCACGGGAACTGGGACCAACCATGTACCCGGTTGCCTAATCCATTATCGGTTGTTCCTTTCTTTGTATTTAGTACCCATGCAATGTTTTTGTGTTGCTTTTAGTAATTATTTAACATTATTTATATCCTATTGGTAAATAGGATATAAGGTGCAATATAACAAGTTGGCCAGGCGTGTCTGACAGGTTGTAATATGCACAGTGATTTTAACCATGCGCCTAGTTACCACTTTGAGGAAAGTGTGGGTTGTTTATGGGACACCTTTTTAAACAATTACAAGACAGACCGAGAACGTTTGTTGGTCTTTGTGAACAGAGGGCCGACATTGAAGCAAGGGCGTGGCATGAATGAATCACATAGCTCAGGCTATTAACATAGGAATTTATTCAGACTCGAGCTTCCAAGGACAGTCCCTCACCCCTGCACCTTTGGGTGCACACCTCTAATAAGAAACCCGTGCCTTCAATGCTGCCATCTCGGATGCTTACATGAGTTGTCTCCTATACATTTTACAATATAGTATCCACTACTGGTCACTGTTATTAATGAATGCACCTGTAGAAACCCCGTGGAACCAAATATTATCTAGACTGCTTCCCTTATGATTTGGGACAAGAGACACCGTGTATAACAACTATTTTATGTCCAGGACGCTGGAGTTGGGGCTTTGTGTTTACGAATTATGTGACTCCTGTCTACCGAATGCATCTTAGCTCCTTTCTTGTGCTGATATTCTTAAACAGGTGCCAGACCACTGATTCCATCTTGAAAATGAGAGAAATGTGTTACATGGTTAGAAAATTGTCTGCTAGAAAATGATGTAGAGTACGTCCTTAAATCACTGTTTCATAAAGTTTACTGTTGTGTCTTAATTGTTTGACATTATAAACGCTTGTTTCTTTTGTCCTAGTTCCTAGAATTAATAATTGTAATAATATCTAGTATTATGTTTCTCTTTCAGCATGCAGCAGAACTGGAACAAAAACAAAACGAATCCGAGAACAAGAAGCTCTTGGGTGAAATAGTCAAATACAGCAATGTAATACAGGTAAATTGCAAGTTTAAACGAACATGTAGACAGTCAGAATACGTATCTTTTTACAAGGCACGACCCAGGACGAATTCCTCAATAATATAACAACCTCTGTATTCGCCTACGTACATGCAGCACACAAACAGGCTACAGCCTGACATCCACTACTGGTGATGCCAGAACTGCCTCACAGAGCAGGCTGGTGCCGCACCTGCACACGGTTATGTGTAACACCCCATAGGTTAGCTGGAGAGGCAAGGAAACTGCATTATTGCATCCAGAAAGATGGATTCAATTACACATGCTTAAGTTTCACAGTGCTGAACTCCATGAGCTCCTAAATAACATAACTGAGATCAGTGACAACACAGATTATGGCGGGGTAAAAATCATATAAATTGGGTATTTCAAAGATCGATCTATACCTTTGTATATTCTAGAAAGTATAATATCACAAAATGAAACAAAAATCAGATCACTACTTTGAATGATATGATGCTATGTTATTCACAGCATTCTTATAACGTCGTAGCACACTATCACCTTTAATCGTGGAACGGAAAATATAATCTTTCGGACTGGAGGACCCATAGTTTGATAGTGTCTGTTGGCTGGGTGTACAGTTTGTGGAGTTTTCAGGTTTGAATAGCTTGTGTCAGTAAGGGTGAAAGTACATTGAGTACAATGGAGGAAGGACGTTTGTTGTGTTTTTTGTGAATGAATAGGTATCCTGAAAGACTTAACATTGTTTTCTTTCTGTGGGGGAGCTCTATGGTTCGTCAGAGCATAGTATTTTTTGTATATGCTCACAATCTTGGTCAATGTTTTATGATGGTTGATGTAGACAGGACAGTGCAGATTATCTGGCATGACCTTTGGGGCTCTGTTTCTTGAATGATGGTGAGGGTGTTCTGTCTAGTGTGCACTCTCAGAGAATAACCAGTTGTAGGTGAAATTATATCAATGGCGTGCTCTTTTAGTGAAAAGCATAGAATGTTATTGGGTGTACAATGACAGTCCAAATAGGGTTATCAGAGGTGGGCTAGTTGCTTGTGGTAAGGGGTATTTGTGATGCATTGGCTGAATGGTTGTGTGTTGGTAGACGTTTTGCAATTGTTACTCACATACACTGTGGAAGCACATCTCATTTCATAGGTAGAGGCACACATATGTTCAAATAAATTAAAGTAAGTGCCATGGTTCAGAGCAACTGACATTCAGCATGCCAGTATGGCACAGGCAACACCAGAGTGTCTTACAGTATAACACTGTAGCCCGGAGAGAAGAAGATGCCAAATTGTGCACCAGGAAGCAATGTCAAAGGGTGCAAGTTTTACTATTGGTGTATAAACATGCTCAGATTAATGGCCAGACATAAAGGTGATTAAAGCTTTGACCAATGAATCACAGGTATTTTGATAAACATTTTTGCTAGTCCCTTTGTGCCTTAAAGTATGGTTGCAAAAGAGTCAGTTGACCACAGCATGCACCTTGTGTGAAAACAGCAGAGAATGCGCTGGAACAGATAAGTGTTACATGTTCATTGTGTCCTTATTTACACAGAAAGCCGCACAAATGACAATGAAGCTCATTCAGATTGTAATTTAATTAAAGCAATCAATACATGAACTAACAAAACTCCAGAACATCATTATGTGACTTATGTGCTGACTTAAGTGTGCACAATTATGTAGATACTGTGCCTCTTGCATTGCAAATTGATTTGATTCAGTGGTACAGCATCAGGAAAATAAGTCCTCATCGACTTCAAAGCCACCATTGATGGTAATTTGATTATGCTGGCCTATTACACAGTTTATTCATTAAACCTCATTGAACTAGTGAATACGCAGGATGCTAACAAGTTCCAGAACTCCACAGGCAGCATAAAACATCTCCTTTTTGATTTACCTTAATTCTTTAACTGGCATTGTCACCAATCCTGCAACTGGCATTGCCGCCAAAGTGTCACAAGTACAGGAGGCCCATGCATGCATGAATAGCTTTTGCAAAGCAGAATGCAAAATATCCTGTCATCAGCATGAACCTTGATTGACCCAAGGACAGTGTGGGATGTAAGAATTAAAACAAATCCATCCATGTGCTCTTTGAAGCTATGATCTTTGTAGTTCTCTTTTGCAACTGATAATAATTCTTAGTCCTGCAACAGTAACACAGAAACTGTGGGAGCTCACCAAACAAAAAACGATGTTCAAATCACCAGGCAGAATTCAAGAATGAGTGTGAATTAGGTGTCATTGCACACCTTAACAAACCTAAATCAACATAGTTCATAGTGGGTGAGCTTTTTGTTTATTCATTCTAAACATTTTAGTTTGAAGTTTGTTTAACCCTTTCGCTGCCAGGCCTTTTCCCCTCAGCTGCCAGGCCTTTTTTTTGGCTATTTGGAGCAGTTCGTGCTTAGGCCCTCATAACTTTTTGTTCACATAAGCTACCCACGCCAAATTTGCGTCCTTTTTTCCCAACATTCTAGGGATTCTAGCGGTACCCAGAGTTTGTGGGTTCTCCTGAAGGAGACCAAGAAATTACAGCAAAAATTTCGTTTAAAAAAAAAAATGGGAAAAAAGGGCTGCAGAAGAAGGCTTGTGTTTTTTCCCTGATAATGGCATCAACAAAGGGTGTGCGGGTGCTAAAATGACCAGCTTCCCAGCTTTCAGGAACAGGCAGACTTCAATCAGAAAACCCAATTTTTCAACACAATTGTGGCATTTTACTGGGACATACCCCATTTTCACTATTTTTTGTGCTTTCAGCCTCCTTCCAGTTAGTGACAGAAATGGGTGTGAAACCAATGCTGGATCCCAGAAAGCTAAACATTTCTGAAAAGTAGACAAAATTCTGAATTCAGCAAGGGGTAATTTGTGTCAGAGTTACCAGATCCTCGGGGTCCGTGCACGTTCCCAACACTTCCACCACAAGACAGCTCCAATACTCTGATTAGATTTATCACAGAGTCTAAGAGAGTCCAAGTGGGGAAAAGGGGATTAGGACGGGAACAGCTGGGAAGGAGACCTGTAGGAAGCAAAAGGTTAAAACACAACATCAAAATTACATCTCATGAAATCAGTACCATGCTACAACTCTAAGCTTCGTCTTTTCCGAAAAACATGAACAACCCTAGAATAATCCTAAAACTGACTAGGCTTTAGATGACCGAATACCTGAGGAGGAAACAGGAAAAGTTAAATAGGACTTTCAGATTTAAGTACTTTCTTTAGCATGAGAATCAGGAAACACTCTGAGCAATTTCTAAACAACCATGTGAATCTCCCTTTAGGAATACATATCAGGAACACACAGAATTACCTCTAGAACTCTGGTATTGTGTTGTGTTCATCTCAGAAAAAACATTGGGAAGTAAATTGCACACAATGCAGATTTTTATATGAGTATTAAACACCATAAAGGTTTGTGCACCATGAAATCACACAACGTAGATTCAAGGAATAAATCACGCGACGTGTCAACTTGAAATGCTACCAAGAAAATGTCTTAGAATGGTAGCACACAGTAACTTACATTATTTATACACGAGGAAAGAATTGCGCGTCTTGCCGATTCAAATGCCACCATACAAAAGCCAAGAAATGGTAGCGCACAATGAATAACATGAAAAAACACTCAAGGAAAGAATCGCGCATGTTGCCGATTCGAATGCCACCATGTAAATGCCAGAAAATGGTAGCGCACAATGAACAGCATGAATTACACACGAGAAGTGAATCGCGTGTTTCGCCGATTCGAATGCCACCATGTAAATGTCAAGAAAAGGTAGCGCGCGCAATGAACAACAAAGTTAAATGCTCATGAAACGAGTTGCACGTCTTGCCAACTCGTAAAACATCATGTAAATGTCAAGAAATATCAGCGCGCAATGAACAATAATGTAATAACGAAGTCAAATCTTTATGAAATAAATTGTGCGTCCTCCCTATTTGCAAACCACCATACAAATGTCAAAAAATGGCAGCGCACAAGTAATCGGTTATTCATTTAAGAATTAAAATCAAGAATATGAAGATTCTCAATTATGGTGTTGGGAAATGTCCAAACACCGTCTTACCGCCTGGAAACAGTGATCACCAATGAGAGATGAGTGCAGAAGACCGGAAAATCCAAATAGGCCGCGGGGACAGGAGCTCAGGAAGAAGCTGCTGCTCTGCACCGGGACCTCTGAATAGTGAGCACTGGAAGTTGGGCTGACTCTCTTTTATAGAGTCTTGGCCCAGCCTAGAACCACGTCCAGGCATGTTGCAGGGAAAGTCTCCAGAAGGCCCTGGAAAGGGACCACACCCTAACACACTCTGAATGTCTGCAGCAACACATTGTAAATGTACAGTATTTATAAGCACCTTAAAAATGAATCTTTTGGATGGAATTCTGCAATGCAAAAAGTCAAACAATAACATATCATCACAATGCATAAATTACTTTATCTTGCGAGTGTTGGGTTTTTGCATTCTAGATGCCCGTAGAGCGCGCACTGTCCTGGTGTTGACAAATTTGTATGTATCCTAAAAGGTTTCCTTACAGAAAATAACAGCTGAAATAAAAATAAATATTTAAATTGAGATGAAAAAAACAGCATTTTTTCTCAACGTTTTACCCTATAACGTCTTCCTGCAATGTCAGATTTTTGAAGGCAATATGCCATTACGTCTGATGGACTCTTCTGGTTGCGGGGATATATAGGGCTTGTAGGTTCATCAAGAACCCTAGGTACCCAGAGGCAATAAATGAGCTGCACCTTGCAATGGGTTCTTATTGTATACCGGGTATACAACAATTCATTTGCTGAAATATAAAGAGTGAGAAATAGGTATCAAGAAAACCTTTGTATTTCCAAAATGGGCACAAGATAAGGTGTTGAGAAGCAGTGGTTATTTGCACATCTCTGAATTCTGGGGTGCCCATACTTGTATGGGTAGGCCTAATGCTTTCGACAGGAAATGCAACATGGACACATCACATTTTTATATTGAAATCTGATGTGTTTTTTGCAAAGTGCCTAGCTGTAGATTTTGGCCTCTAGCTCAGCCGGCACCTAGGGAATCCTATCAAACAGTGCATTTTTAAAAACTAGACCTCTAGGGGAATCCAGGATGGGGTGACTTGTGGGGCTTTCACCAGGTTCTGCTACCCAGAAACCTTTGCAAACCTCAAAGTCTGGCTAAAAAACACTTTGCCCTCAATTTTGGTGACAGAAGGTTCTGGAATCTGAGAGAAGCCACAATTTTCCTTCCACCCAACGTTCCCCCAGGTCTCCCGGTAAAAATGGTACCTCACTTGTGTGGGTAGGCCTGGTGCCCGCGAAAGGAAATGCCCCAAAACACTCTGTGGACACATCAAAATTATCAAATACTAAACTACCTGTTTTTGCTGGGGAGGAGACCTGTGTTTATGGTCCTGGGCTCAGCAGCCATATAGGAAACCTACCAAACCCAAACATTTCTGAAAACTAGACACCCGAGGGAATCCAGGGAAGTGTGACTTGCGTGGATCCCCCAATGTTTTCTTACCCAGAATCCACAGCAAACCCCAAATTTAGCCCAAAAAATCTAATGTTTACCACATTTCTGTGTGGGATCACTGCACCGGGACAAGTTTCCTACCACCCAACGTTCCCCTTAGTCTCCCGGTAAAAATTATACCTCACTTGTGCAGGTGGGCCAAGTGCCTGTGACAGGGAAGAGCCAAAAACATGTCGAAATTGAGGGGGAACCAAAGCAGGTCCAGAAGGACAGTTTGAAAAAAAAACATTTTTAGGCTGACAAGTGGGGCAGAATGTTTATCAGTATAGATGAGACAATGATGGGTGGTAGGAATTTTGTGGATTCCTGAAGATCTTGGAAGGTTCCATCATAAAAATGTGGCAAAAATGTGTGATTTCCAGCAAAGTTGGAGGTTTGCAGGGCATTGTGGGTAAGAAAATGGTGCTGGGTGCATGTGAAGCACACCACCCTGAACTCATCCAGATGTTTATTTTTCAGATGTGTCTAAGTCTTGTGGATTATTCTACATGGCAGCATGCCAAAGTCCAAAAGGTGCAGCCCTCACCATTCCAAGTGGGCCGATTTTGAGAGTTAGCCAAGCTCTCATGGCCCAAATGTAAAACTAAAACCCAAAATAATCAATTGTCCTCTTGCTTGCCGTGGGATAAGATGTTTGTGTGCTGGGTAGAGCTTAAAGACTGTTACCTCCTTCAGTTGGGGTTGCATAACCATGCCCCTTGCCTAAGGGGTCGCTCCCCTTATCAATATAAATAAAATAAAAAAATCCCTGGTGTCTAGTGGCTTCTGCCCCCCCTGGGGGTAGATCGGCCTAATTTTTATAGGCTGTTCCGCCCCCAGGTGGAGTGGGAAGAAAAGGCCTAGTAAAAAAAGTGCCAGCCGGGGAGCGACCCTTGCCTGAGGGGTCACTCCCCTTTTCAATATAAATAAAAAAAATCCCTGGGGTCTGGTGGCTTCTGACCCCCCTGTCAGCAGATCGGCCTAATTAATATAGGGCGATCTGCCCTCCCGGGGGATGGGCGGTGGGCAGAAAAGGCCTAATAAAAGAATTACCTCCCTGGGAGCGACCCTTGCCTAAGGGGTCGCTCCTCTTATCAATATATATATTTTTTAAATCCCTGGTGCCTAATGGCTTCTTCCCCTCTGGGGGCAGACCGGCCTAATTAATATAGTCCAATATGCCCCTGGGGGGGAGGGTTAGGGCAGACAAGACCTAATAAAAAAATTACCTCTCTGGGAGCGACCCTTGCCTAAGGGGTCGCTCCCCTTAACAATATATTAAAAAAAAAAAAAAAAAAAAAATAATCCCTGATGCCTAATGGCTTCTGCCCCCCCTGGGGCCAGATCGGCCTAATTAATATAGAAATGGCCTTAAATAAAATGCCTCCCTTGGGGAGCGGCCCTTGCCCAAGGGGCTGCTCCTCTTTTGACAATGTCAAAAAAAAAATCCCTGGTGTCTAGTGACTTCCTGCAGCACGATTGCTATGCGATCGTGCTGGAGGAATGAACAGAGAGACATGAAAAGGGAAGGAAAAGCCTTTCCTTCCCTTTTCATGCCTCTCTGCCTCCCCTGTCCCCGTACTGAGGAGAAACTAATCAGTTTCTCCTCTGGTCGTGCCGGAAGCATTGCTTCCAGTGCGGCGGGAGTTGACCTCTGATGAGGTCAGCGCGTGTTGGTTCGCTGATGTCATCAGATGTCACTGGGGGGACGGGGTTGGAGGGGTGGCCCTCGGGGGGAGCACTAGCGCTTCCCCCGTGGGCCGTTCCCAGGATGTAATGGTTACGTTCGTGGCACCTCAGCACCACGCAATCGGACGTAACCATTGTGTCCTTGGCGGGGAAGGGGTTAAATTAGATTGTTTTTAAAATCTTTATTACAGCATGGCAATCAAACATGCATAGTGCTGCGTCCAACACTTAAACCATCTTATCAGATTGGAACAAATCTCACGAATGGACACAACTTTCTCAGAGTATCATACTATTGGGTATACAGAAAAACGTACAAAAGCACAATATAGCCTAGGAATATAATCCAGATTCCATGGTGTAGCGAGAGAGGGGAACATGGCAATACTTGTGCAATGGAGACTCAGAAAACAAAAAACATTTGATGTTAATTTTACAGCATCAACCACAAAACATAGATTCCTCTGAAATACAAAAGAAAGACATTCCAGAGTGCCCAGCTTCCTAAAGCAACAACAGTGGACCATGAAACATCTCGAGTCAAGTGTTAGTAACAGTTTTGCCACCATCATTTCTTCTCCTTTAATGAAACCCCAATGCTGTCTCGGGTTAAGTGCAGAAATAGCGTTTCCCCTCATATTGAATGTGCAGTGAATCAATGACAAAATATTGAGGCTAAAAATATTGTGCTACACAAATATTGTGTCAAAAATATTGTTGACACAAATATCGTTTTACTATAATTATAATGGTGAGTACAAAAATATCGAAAAAAATATGGTTCACACTAATATCATTAACACAAAAATATAGTTTTTCTATAAATAGTATAAAATGGTAATTTTAAATATTTTAATACAAAACATGAATATAATGTATATTAAATAATGTAAGTATTTAATATTAAGAATAAATATATGCTTATATAAACAAACACATAAATACATGTTTATACATACATATATAATCTACCACTATTATTAAAAAATATATCTGACATTATATTATTTGTATTTGTCAATGTACTACTATAAAAACATATGCATTTTATATATCAATATATAAAGTATAAAAATGTAAAAATAAAAAATACAAAACATGAATTAACTTACTAAAATAATTAAAATAAAAAATAAATTTACTATAATTATATTGTATATATTTAAAAAATAATCCAATAATGATATTACATGAATGTAAACATTTACAGTATATTAGTAAATATAATAAAGTCTGGTAATAATAGCATTATACTTCATAGAGATAACATTTTGTATTCACACTCCATTCTGTGCAACAGTAGGGAAAGCTTTGAACTCCGAAGGGTAATATTTACTATTCCCCCGCCAGTCTGTGCAATAGTAGGGAAAGCGCTGGTCTCCAGTGGGGTGAAATTTACTATCCCTACTCTAGTCTCTACAACAGTAGTGGAAAGCGTTGACTCCAAAGGGGTAATATTTACTATTCCCACTCCAGTCTGTGCAAAAGTAGAAAAAGTGTTGGACTAAGGAGGGGTAACATTTACTATTCCATCTGCAGTCTATGTAACAATAGGGAAAGTGTTGGACTCTGGAGGGGTAAAATTTGCTATTGCCACTCCAGTCTGTGTAAAGAAAGAAGTTCACTTAAAACACATAACATAATTTAATAACTCAATTAATTCACCAAAAATAATAATTAATATCAACTAAAATAAAATTCATTGATTATTTAATGAAATTCCCACACTATACTCCCACAAATTAGCGCCCCAGATTAAAATTTAGTTAAAATAAAAAAAAAACACAATTAACATATTAAGTAATACAAAAATTAATAAATGAATTAATTGATTTCTTAAATAACTTCCTATTACCCTACAAACACAAACAAAAGTAATATATAACATTAAAAATATAATTATTAAACATTTAACATGATTAACCAATTGAATATTGTAATAAAATTAAATAATTGATAAATAGTTAATATTTAACTTCCCACCCTATACCCCTACAAACACAACTCACACCTAAAATATAAATTAAAAATAACACAATTTGCATATCTAATTATCAAGTAAATAAGTGATAAATAATTAATCATTAATAATCAGTTGTTATATAATTACCTTCCCGCCCTATACCCTAGAAACCCAGCAACCTGCACCTAAAGTATAACTTATAAATATAATTACACTATTTACATGTTTAATTATCAATTAAATTAATAATAATAAACTATTACTTCATTAACGTCCCACCCTCTAACCTTACAAACCCAACAACCCGCAAATAATATATAGCATGAAAAATAATTATTAAGCAATTTACATAATTAAAATTAAATTACATTTTTTAATACTTAATTGATAATTATTACTTAATTAACTTCCCATCCTGTACCCCTACAAACCCAACAATCTGCACCTAAAATACAACCTAAAAAATATAGTAATTACACAATTTACATAATTATCACTGAAATAATAATTAATAACATGTAATTATTAATTAATTATACCTAATTAACTTCCCACACTGTACACTTGCAATCCTCACAACTATTAAAATTAGCAATTCAATTAAAAATTATAAATAACTTAATTACAAACTATATTGAAAATATAACAATTTATTAAAATATGAATAAACACATAAAGATAATAAAAAAAAGTTATTTCACAGCTGTATTATTGAAAACGAATGTTAACAGCACAGATATTATTGAAAAGGATATCTTACCTAAAAATCAACAATATTTCTTCATCACGATATTTGGTTCACAGTATTTAAAACTGAATACTTTTGGTTTGATATTTTGTCCAAATAACTGTGCATCATAGCAGGAAAAAGTAGGGATGCGTCAAAAAGCTCAGATGCCTTTTAACTATATGTAGTTCGTGTTTCCACAAGCATGTGACATTGCTCAGCTCAGCTTTGGGAGAACATAAACAATCCCACCTTCAAATGTAAGGTTTCTCTTCCTGGGGCTAATTGTGACACAAACTCTGGTTTGGTCTAGATCCATCACCAGCATTCATGAGGTTTTTTAGTCACCTGCCCAATGACTTGCCCATTTGCAAATTATGCCTCATTAGTTTCACCAACTCCATATAGCTGATTCTTGACGCAACCACTGCATTTTTTAGAAGTTTCACTTAATTCTTTATGTTGACAGTTGACCGTGCCTCAGAGTTCCCAGAGCTTTGGCCTTCCTTAGAGACATCAGTGACACGACATTTAAGTGCCACCAGCTCAACCTCATTTTTGGAAAAGCAGTCTTTAATGTCCTCCATCACAGTCTCCTGAGACGTGGCTTTAGTTTCAATGTGTTCTGAATTAATAGTTTCATCTGCACCATTATCTGGGCCTCTCCTCATATCATGTCCGGTGGATTTTAGAGATTTTGCATCCAAAGCATAGATCATCTCATATGTTCCCAAAAAATGTATAGAGAACTGCCACTTCCCAACTCCAATACTGATGGGCTCTGAACAGTCAGGACCACACACACTGACATCCGAGTCAGCAGCCCTGGTTCTGGTCTTCTTTCATCCTTGGTATGCAGATCACACCAGCGGAAAGTCGACAAAGCTCATCCTCATAGGTGAGTGCTTGTGAGAAAGTTTACCTACCCTTCTCAGGCTTCTCTTGCACCACTGCAGTGGCTTGAGGGATAGCCCTTTGACTCCAGTCTGCCCAGGTTCTCAAGTTAGACAGCAAGGACCCCAAGCGCATAATGACTGGTAAAGCCTTTGTGACTCAATACATGTCCTAGCAGCAAACCATGAGGCTCTGAAGAGCAATTCGAAATGACTACTGCCAACCTAATCCTGCACAAACAGCATGGGGATGGGGGGGTTGCTGGCTGCAGATTTACAACAGCTAACATGGGTACAAAGTTTAAGGTCCCTAGTCATATTAGAGCTGCTCTTTTCCCTTCATCATCCCTGAGATGCCTGGCCTTAAACTGTCTCCCAATGCCCAGAAGTAGTACAGACAGGGGAGTGACACACGAGCTTCGGAGCATTAAAGCTCACTCCGTGCACTGTTGGCCCTTCCACTTTTAAATTAATTTGTAACTGGCAAACATAGTTTTAGGCCTGGACACCAAATTACTTATTCATATTCAATAGAATTAAAGAAGCAGTATTAAATGAGAGAGACAAAATGAGTCCAGGGGTCATAGTGATTGGGCCTTATGTGGTTTTCACATTTTAGTTTGAAGATTTTAGAAAGATGTCTATAATTTGAGTTTAGGGAATGTGAGTATCTTTTAAGTAGTAGACTATTATGGTTTTTCAGAGGAAATTGTAGAGACTCCCCAATAGTTAAATAAGCCATAGATTTAGACCTCAAATGCCTTGACCACCTTGGGCAGAGTTTGCCCTCCTTTGTAGAGGATGGGAGATCAATGTTGTCTGGAAACTACTTGCCACTTTTGAGGAGCATATGAGACCGCGAAAAGAAAGATCCATTAGTAACAGTTGACACACTACATACAAAGACAGCCAACAAAGAAGACAAATGATCTAAATGGCAGGGATGTGCTATATTAAAATGTATACTCAATAATATATGTCTGTGCATATTATATATGTACATTATGAAGAGCTGGTGATATATTGACACAGTGTAACATCTCCATTGGTATAGAGTTCCACAATTGCCAGTCCTTTCAATGACACATCAGCCTTGCTATATAGAGGACCTTACTTATTTTTCGAGGATACATAACATTTTATTGTAGGATTTTATGGCCCTGTAGGTTGAACGGTGATTGCTAGAGCTGAGGGAGTAGACAGGAAAATGAAATATGCCCCACGTTTTACCATGCCCTGAGTGACTGAGTGAGAGAGTGATGTGACTGATCCTGGCACTCATTTGGGTGCTTCCACGAGGGCACTCTGAAAACAATGTGGCCAAATGGCAGGTTCACATCTCAGTTTCATTGAATTTGGTCATCTATCATCCTTCCCATACTTCCTTTTCTCCATCCATCCGTTCATTCTTCTCTCCATCAATCCGTTGTTCTATCCATCCTCTGTTCAATCAATCCATCCACCCATCTCTTCATCTTAATTTCAAACCATCTTTCTCCCCATCCATCCATCTCTATGTATTCAATCTTCTCCCTGGGCTGTGGCTATCAATGCTTTAGTTGCACCAGTCCAGAGGCCTTGAATGCCCACTAAACCCTGAATATTGCTGTATTTTACTGTCATACCAGTTTTGAGGAGGCCTATGTTTCTTGCACTGGAGCCCAAGACACACTTGCTCCAACCCAACCCCAGCCCCAACCTCCAATCCCAACCCCAATCCCAGCCCACTTTCCTTTCATGCAGCTCTTACACCGAAGCTGAGGGCCACAGCACAGACCACATCATGCTGTGTTAGGAATCCAGTCACATCACACTGTAAAGATTAATTAATTTTGAGACCCATACCCAAGATCATCTAGCTTGGATTTCAAGCTATGTTTAAAACCCCTGTTTACAATTTCAAATTGAGGTACCTGACGAGACGTTTACACAATGTGTTTTAACAGCTATGCCAATCAAGTTAAAGAATAATCATGCATTTTATCATTGTTATTTATAAACCAATCAGTGAAGGCAATTTACTGCATACGTTTCAAAGCGACTTCGCACACAATCCCAAACTACTCATACTGCCGGCACAACTTAACGCAAACATATGTCCTTAATCCTTAACATCAAGCATACTGTGTTAGTTAATATATATTTTGAAATTGGAAACCTTTAACAAGTAACTCTGATTCTGATAGATACTTCTAACCACGGATTCCTCACCTTTTGAATATTCCCAAGGCATCAGACTGGATGTGGCAAATCTTTAGCAGTACCCCTGGATGCTGGTGGGTGGCATTATGTGGCTCCGTGCCAAGGTCATTCCTCTCCAGAAGTGACAAACAGAGCCACATATAAGTGACACTTATGCATGCTGATCTCAGGTCCTTACATTCCTCACCACCAGACACGAATCCCGAGCTACCCCTCTTCTCTTCACCAGACTACCATGTAAAAAGTTTCTTTAAAGTACCCATGTGGAAGGGAAATGTTGACCCCCCTCCTTCCATCCCCTACTGAAAACTACTGGGTGTAAATCTTGTAAGGACTGTGGCAAACAAATATGTGTGACAGATGCCCATCAAGTTTGCCTTTGGTGCTTGATGTCGCAGAACACTAAGGTGTGCAGTGACTGTGCCTCGATGCACCCAAAGGCCATCCAGTACCTTGTAGCAAAGCTCTGTCACTAAACATTGCAAGACTCCACATTGTGAATGGCTGAAGTCAAAGGGAAGATCCATTTCCTGTTCTTGAAGTTGTTCCTGTGGCAAATCATCATGATGGTCAAATTCCTCAGGTGAATTAAGGAAAAAGCATAAGAAGTCTTAGCTAGACTCTGCTCCTTCCAGCCACACTCAAATTTCAGAGAAGGCTCAAGAGCGTCAGTGCCTCCTCATCTTGCTCCCAAAGCCATTGTTCTTCAGAGCTGATTTAGACCCTTGGCAGTAACGTCCATCAAAAGTAGGTTGGTGCAGGTGCTCATGACAGCTCCACCGCAATTACTAGTATATAAAAGTGGTTGGATCATCATGAGAATCTTTGTCATAGCACACCAGGAATGCCAGGTTTGGCAAAGTCAGCTGCTGATGCCAAGAGGATCACAGCTGGCAGCTACACCCAAAGGCAGGCCAAGGTCTCTTCTGTGAATGGGGAGAAATGTGGCTCGATCTTTGTCACTACCAAGAACACGCAATGTCAGCAGTTTTGAGCATTGGGGTTCCCAGGGGTGTGCAAAATCATGAAATGGAATACTGCCCTAAGTTATTACCAGTGGCTGAGTTTAATTTAAGCATTCCATTCTTAACTTGTTTGTGTGCTTTAGAGCATTGGTTCCCAACCTTTGGTCCAGGGACCCTGGGGGTTCGGGAAGACTCCACAGGAGGTCCACAACTGCTTAGAAAATTAATTAATATTAGCAGATTAGGTCCCCAGCTTTCAGTAATGATTCAGTGGAGGGTTCCCCATATTCCGAAAATGATTCACTGGGGGTCCCCGGGTTCCAGTAATGATAAAGTGGGGGTCCACAGAAGTCAAAAGGTTGGGAACCACTGTTTTAGAGATCCCAGTTATAGCTCTCTTTCTGAAGCATTCTGCCTTGAGTGGAGCTCTGTACTTCTATACACCTTTCTTTCACTCTCTTCCCCTCCCCAGAGTTCTGATGAAGATCAGTAATGACCGGCCAAAGTCCTCTTAGTGGCATTGGATTGGACAAGGAGAGTAAGGCATCCAGAACTCCTGGGTCTGAGCATCTGTCCTCCAATCAGGCTGGTGCTTTGGGAGGATCTTCTGTTGCAGCAAAAGGGCAGAGTTCTGCAATTGATCCTGCACAGCTTCCACTACCATGTTTGTACTTTGAGTGGTGGCAGTTGACTGTATTCGACCTACCTCCCAGGGTTCTTGATATACTTCTGCCATTGCAACAAGCGTATAGCTTGGTGCTCTATTCCACAGATCACTAACTTCAAGCCAAACTTTCCAAAGTGTTGCTTTTTGTGTTCTCCCTAGCCCAGCAAGGACTTACTTTGGGCACAGTTAAAAGAAATGTGTCGGCTCTTCCGGCTTTCCTGCAGTTGGCATATCAGTCCTCTTTGTTTAAAGCACCTGTAGGGATACATTTTTTTAAAGGTTCGTAGAATGTTTCACCTTGTCCTTTTATTATGCCTCAGTGAGACCACAACCTGGTCCTCATATTCCTCATGTGCACTCCACTTGAACCACTTCACATTTGTCCACTATGGCTTCTCACCCTCAAGACGTTTTTTCTCATCACCATAAGGTCAGGGTGGGAGATAAGAATGCTTATAGGCCTCTGTCTCTCTCAACCCACATACACTACATTTTCCCAGATAAACTGGTTCTGAGAACCCGAGCCTCCTTTCATCTGAAACTAGTGACTCCTTTTTGGGATTATAACCCTCCCAAAGTTTTTCACTCCACCTCACACCTCTAACAGGTAGGGTAGACTATCGGTTAGATCCTAAAAGAGCGCTTAGCTTTTATATTGATTGTACTAGAGAACATTGTGTGGGCGATCAGTTTTTCACTGGATTCGCTGGGGCAAAAAAAGGCAAGGTAGTGCAAACACGGATTGTGGTCTGCATCACAATTTAATACGCATTGGCTAAGAAGCAACCAGTGAAGGCATGCTGGTCTGTTACCCAAGAGCCAAGGCTTCTACCATTGCATTGGCATGCAGAGTGCCTGTTCTACACCTTTCCCGAGCTGCAACATAAGCATCACCCCACACGTTCGCACAGCCCTACTGCCTGAACTGGTAAATGTGTCAAAATGGGGATTTTGTGTGCTTGGTCTTGGGGGATGTTTTGGCTTGAGGCAGTTCATAGACCCTCCATCAGGAAGGTGCTGCATTGGATTGTATTCCAAAAGTGAGAAATCTGTGGTTAGAAGTATCTATTTGGAAGAATAAGTTACTTACCTTTGGTAACATTCTTTCCGGTAGATATTCTAACAGCAGATTCTTCACCGACTCTCCCACCTCCCTGTTCTGTGTGCTGGGCTCTAATTCCATCTAATAAGCTCTCAAGGTTAGAGATCTGCACACTGGCCAAAACCAGTTTGCTATTGCGATCCTATGTCTGGGGATGCGTACAGCAACTGATGTCTGCGCAGACAGGCGGCACTTATATGTGACCCCATTGATCACTTTCAGAGTGGAATGCCATTTGCTTGGAGCCACACAACACCACTTACTGGACCTCAGCGTTATTGCTAAAGATTTTCTCGATCCAGTCCAATGCCTGGGGAATATTCAAAAGGTGAGGAATCTGCAGTCAGAGAATCTAACAAAAAGAGTGTTGCAGGAGATATGTAACTTGTTCACCTAAAGCAAAACTGAGTGTTAGAATGCCAGAAAGATTTTACAAAGCAGCATATTTAATGGTTGAGATACGTACTTCTGATTCACCTGACTTAACAGCAGGTTTGGGTGGTTTGACGTCACAGTTGACCCCCTGGTAACTCATTTGAGACTCTTCTTCCAATCCAAAAGGGATAATTTCCCCTGTCACTTTTGCCATATCACAATCACATGCACTCAGTACCTTTTTCACCGCACTGTTTTTGGTCACTTTCTGGAGTAACCAGTACAATTGCTGAACTTCTTCGTGCTTTCTGGCTGCTTCATGGAAACCTTTTCAGCTGCTTATTCTTGGTTATATTATTCTTAAAAGGGTGCCTGCCGAAGTGAAACCATTGTTTCTCTATATGCAGTACGCTAAAAGGCTTATGTTGCAGGGATTTAAAAGGGCACTAGTGATACAAGGTAAGAAATTTTAACCATTCCCTATGGAATACATTTTTCAGAGACTTCCAGCTTTATAACCTGCCAAACACCCTCCCTTGCCTTTTCAGAATCACCTTTCTGTATCTGAAGTTCTGTCACACCAGCAGTACAGACTCTGCCATTGCTTCGGGTCTTAATGTGAGATTTCATGCCCATTTGGTTCCAGAAATTCATTGAGGAAAGTGACTCGTCGTGTTTATGGAATTTAGATAACAGTGAATTCTCACTATATAGTTTCAAACTTTATATTCACCCTCCTCTGTCCCCTTCCCTGTCCTCAAATTTATTATTCTGTTCTTGCTACACAATTTTATTTGTTCAATATCTTGGACAACATGTGCTTGGCATGAACCGTAAAAACGTAATGAATTTTATTTAATCAAATTCTCTTCATGATTACTTTGCCTTTGTTCTGAGGCTGTGGCAATCCTGATTTGAGTAGAATCATGGTTTGTGTCTGAAAGGGATAACAACTAACGTCCCATATCATTCTTGCCCCGCATTCTTTTCTTTCTCTACAAAAATGTTGCCAAGTACAACCTGCTGAAATTTGTCAGAAAAAAGACTCAATATTCTGAGTGAGCTGCGTAGCATGCAGGAAACCATGCATCATTACCCTCTGAATTGAGGGCCTTTGATGTGGTCTAGCAGATATGAAGTAAATGCATGGACTTGCTCCCTGTGACATACATTGAGACGGTTGCATCTGGATTTCTCCACCAAAATACTTATAAGCTGTCCCATGTTATTCACGGGTAGGACAAAAAAACTTTGAGGACTCTGGTTTGCTGTAGCATTGGTTAGCTGACTAACCTCTTACCCCGAGCTTGTGTGAAGATACTTGGCTACTAACCCGCCTTAGCCTGCCAACTTTTTACTTAAGGCATATCGAATGACTGTGGAAAGTCTATCCCAATAAGAATTGTCAACAAATGTCACTTGTAGAATACAATTGATCGTCCATTTTTTTTCATTACAGTTACTTCACATAAAAAGCAACAAGTACCTCACTGTTAACAAGAGATTGCCAGCTCTTCTCGAGAAAAATGCCATGCGGGTGTCCTTGGATGCTGCAGGGAATGAAGGGTCGTGGTTTTACATTCAACCATTTTGGAAACTCAGGAGTGAAGGTGACAATGTAAGTGTCTTCTGAAATTAACTTTCAGAAACTTAATTGAATTAATTCTAGGCCGAGTCAGTACATTAACACTTAGGGGGTTATTACAACTTTGGAGGAGGTGTTAATCCGTCCCAAAAGTGACGGTAAAGTGACGGATATACCACCAGCCGTATTACGAGTCCATTATATCCTATGGAACTCGTAATACGGCTGGTGGTATATCCGTCACATTTGGGACGGATTAACACCTCCTCCAAAGTTGAAATAACCCCCTTAGTAAACTGTAGTTTTATGAGACATACTATGTTAGTTCTGTTATTCTAATATTAAATGTGTGTATATTAATTGTATGCATTTGTAAGACATGTCAGTTATATTCAGATTTCTTGAAGCATAGTGTGATGCATAGGTTTACATAGTAGGAATGCGATTTGAGACATTTGAAAATCATCCAGTTTATATGATTTGTAAAAGAGTTGAGGCTCGAAGGTATTCCTAGTTTACAGTGTTGGTGTGTTCCTGAAGCTGTAACGGTAAACGAATATCCAGGCCATAACCTGGGAAGAAGAAGTGATCCACCAGGCCTTTTTCAGATTTCTTGCAGTAGATCTATTGCGGAGATATATATATAGAGAAGATGCTTTTAAAGGATGACACGTTGAGAGTGAAGACACCTTCTCCCTTCTCAAGCCAGAACTCATGCTGGTGTTTCATGCTGTTGTACATTTAGAAAATATTTGAATGGGAGTGTGCATAAGTTGTGTGTCAAAAGAAACAAAAAGGGGAGTCAGAATCGTTCTTATGAGCTTAACTGTGTCACTATGATTTTTAAAGAAAAGAGAGTGCGTGGAAGTCTCAATGCGATTGGCTGTATGAGTTTGATTGATAGGTACAGGGGGACTGGTGTAGATATTGTACATTTGGTGTGAAAACGGACAAAAGCAAACTGGTGAAATTGAAAATTAATAAATGTTTTGAATTTAACTGGAAATATATAGATGACTGTCGTATGATGATTAACATGTGTTTTTATTGTATGTAATGTTGCTCATTGATCCTGTATCAATTCTGTCTATTTCTTGATATGAATATTCAATTAATAAAAGTAGAATATGCATTAGTAATTTGGTTCCTCCCTAGATATACTATAAACTGTGCTGTGTCCAAATAAATATGTCTGTCAGGAGTTATACAAACTGTCTGTTTATTAGTCATTAACATTGTTTTTAGTATAGTAGTTTGACTAACAGTATGGTTGGATAAGTAGAACTTTGCAATAATATCGAGGAACCTATCATCACACAGCCTAGAGATTCCCCTGGCTACATGAGGAAAAATCCCCAATATTATTACAAATGTACTTGTTGGCTATGGGAGTCATTTAGAATCGCACATTTCAGTGTAAATTGTGTCTTTCATATTCTTGTAGTTTCTCAGTTCCTGCTTCTCTGTACATCCCTATCTCATTGATGGAGCAGGTGCAGTGGTGTCAATGCCCAGGGTTGTGTGGGGCCTGTTACACCCCAATTTCTCTTTTTGCCCCCCTAATCTGCCATGTGGATACAGAGAGGGCACATTTATTTACTTTGCATTAGGGCCCATGGCAGCCTTGCTCTACCACTTTTACATTATAAATGGGGAGTAGATTTCTCTGGTGTAAACTTAGTCCGCTTTGCCATGGATGAGGAAAGCTCCTCAATAATGAGAAATTATATTACACATGAAAATCAAAAGCAAAAATAATGAATTGGAAGATGACCAACTTGAATGGTAAACGCATATTCATCTTGCTCGAAAGTTTATTACCTCATGTCAGTGTAGGTCGGGATGCTACTTCCAATAGCACCTTGTCTGATTTCAGACTTATCCCATTCATATATTAGCTTGTTTGAGGCTTGTGTGGAGTCCTACGGAGGCAGCTTAGTGTCTTCCATTTTTGAGGACATATTACCTCTGTGATAAACAGATTTCCTTGTGTAAAGCATGGCACTATGTTTAATAAGGGCTCAGGGTCTCGGTGTGTATAAAACATTCTAGCTGAAGCCCAAAATGAGCAAAGGAATGTTCTCAATGGTACAACACACTTGGTGCTGGAGTCCTCTTCACCTATGCTTGTGTGTGTGTCTTTCTGAGTCAGATGCGCTGCTGGAGCATTGCTTGCTTTATTAGCTTATAATTCAGAAGTATACCTGGACAGTTTATGAATATTCTCAGCCGGCTCAGTTTCCTGGGCTGAATGCAGATTGTTTAAGTTGGTTGGATTCCTAGATGTTTGCTGTTCGCTCTAGCAAATCATAATTACACCCTTGATGAAGGACGCGGAGCCTCTACAATCCCTTTAGTAGCCATTGAGCTGTGTTTGAGGTATTTTATTGCACAATCAGATATGTAGCCCCTCTTTAGGCAAGCTGTAAGCATGATATAGGAACAGAGCTGACACTTGTAGCGCCTTAGATTAGTGATTATTAACTTTTCGACTTCTGTGGACCCCCACCTAGTCTTTACTGGAACCTCGGTACTCCCACTGAAGTATTATTGAAATCCAGGGTTCCCACTGAATCATTATTGGAATCCGGGGAACCGCGCTGAGTCATTACCGGGAACCCTGGCCTAAGCATTTTCGATAATTTGAACCGCAAAACAATACACAAGTATAGAAATCAAACTTATACTTATCAAACAAGTACTTAAATTATGAAATATTTTATTTGATTCACAAACAAATATAACACAATTCGATAATTTAATTTTAATGGGAAGGTTGGAGCTTTTCTAAATTCAATTGAGTACACACATCATCCACACTGTTTTCTATTTGATGCAACCCTACAAATCAATCTGAGGATTCTAATGACACTTTAGCTGCCAATTTCAAATTAGTTCAAAACGGTTTAAAAGTCTGAATTTTCAATTTTGTTTCTTTATAAACACTTTATTAATTTGTTAATATTATTTCATTTTCTCAGCAGTCGTGGTTCCCTGCTAAGAATTGCAGAGCCCCATGGGTCCCTAGACCACATGTTAAGAACCATTGCCCTACATGACTGGTGACTGCGTTCGTATGATAGTGGTTCCTGTTTCCTAGACTTTTTTTTTTTTTTTTAGACAGCGACTTTCAATCAATCAATCAAAGAAATTTGTAGAGCTCGCTACTCACCCGTGAGGGTCTCAAGGCGCTGGAGGAGAGGAATCCAGGGGGGTTGGATCGAACAACCATGTCTTGAGGTTCTTTCTGAAGACCAGTATGTCTTTGTTTTTGCGAAGGTCGGTGGGGAGGAAGTTCCAGGTTTTGGGGGCGAGGTAGGAGAAACACATGCTTCCTGTGGTGGTGCGTTGGATGCGGGGGACTGTGGCTAGGGCGAGGTCGGCTGATCGGAGGTTGCGTGTGGGAGTGTGGAAGTTTACTCTATCATTGAGATAGGTTGGGCTGGTGTTGTGGAGGGATTTGTGTGCGTGGATGAGGATCTTAAATGTGATTCTCTTGTCTATGGGGAGCCAGTGAAGGGATTTGAGGTGTGGAGAGATTAGTTCGTGGCGGGGGAGGCCAAGGACGAGGCGTGCGGCTGTGTTCTGGATTCTCTGGAGTTTGCGTTTGAGTGTGGTGCCGGCGTAGAGGGCGTTACCGTAGTCTAGTCTGCTGCTGATGAGTGCGTGGGTGACTGTCTTTCTGGTTTCTGGGGAAATCCATTTGAAGGATTTTTTTTTAGAGTGCAGAGTGTGTTGAAGCAGGAGGAGGTTAGAGCATTGATTTGCTGTGTCATGGAGAGGGAGGGGTCGAGGATGATGCCGAGGTTGCGGGGGTGGGCGGGGGGCCCTAGGTCGGTGGGCCACCAGGAGTCGTCCCATGCGGTTTTGTTGGGGCCGAAGATGATGAGCTTGGTTTTGTTTGAGTTGAGCTTGAGGTGGTTAGTGGTCATCCAGTTGGCGGTGTTGAGGAGAGCGGCGTGTAGGTTGGTTTTGGCGGTGGTGGGGTTGCGGATGAGGGAGAGGATGAGTTGGGTGTCATCTGCATAGGAGAGGATAGTGATTCTGTGTGCTCAGAGGATGTTGGCTAGGGGGATCATGTAGATGTTGAAGAGTGTGGGGCTGAGGGAGGACCCTTGGGGGACTCCGCAGGTGATCTTGGTAGTGTTGGAGTGGAAGGGCGGAAGGCGGACTCTCTGGGTCCGGTCGGTGAGGAAGGAGGTGAGCCAGTCTAAGGCTTTGTGGCGAATCCCTATGTTGTGGAGGCGTGTGCGGAGTGTGTGGTGGCAGACGGTGTCCAAGGCTGCAGAGAGGTCTTGGAGGATGAGTCATCAGTGCATGCGATGAGGGCGGTTTCTGTGCTGTGGTTCTTGCGGAACCCAGATTGTGAGGGGTCAAGGGTGTTGTTTGCTTCAAGGAAGTGGGATAGGCGGGTGTTGACTAATTTCTCTGCAACCTTGTCGGGGAAAGGGAGGAGGGAGATGGGGCGGTAGTTGGACAGGATCTCTGGGTCGGCTTGTTTTTTTTTTTAGGAGAGCGGTGATTTCCGAGAGGAGTTGATTATGTTGTAGAGTATGGGGGCGATGGTAGGGCTAGCTTTGTAGTAGATGGGGTGTGGACAGGGGTCGGAGGGGGAACCGGAGTGGATGGAGTTCATGGTTTTTTCGGTTTCTTCGTGTGAGGTGGGGGTCCATGTGGAGAGTGTGGTGGGGGGGTTCTGAGTGGGGGTTGGGTTGGGTGAGTGAGGGGTATGTGTGGTGGGTGTGTGTGGTATGAAGCTGTTGTGGATGTCCAGGATTTTGTGGAGGAAGTGGTTGGAAAGGGCGTCACATAGGGGCTGTGTGTGTGTGGGGTCTATGTTGCTGACTTTGGGTTTGGCAAGTTCATTGATGATGGTGAAAAGTTCTTTGCTGTTTTGAGAGTTGTTGTCAAGGCGTGTCTTGTAGTCATCACTTTTGGCGGGGCATATGAGTTGGTGATGGGTGCAAATGGTGGTTTTGAGGGTGGAGAAGTTGGTTGTGGAAGGTTCTAGTCTCCATATTTTCTCAGCTTGGCAGCATTTGGGCTTGGAGTCTTGGAGTTCAAGGGTGAACCATGGGGCGTTCTTGATGTGGCGGGTGGCGATGTGTTTTCTGAGGGGGGCTAGTGTGTCGGCGCAGGTAGTGATCAATTTGGAGAGGTTGTGTGCTCCAGTGTTGGGGTCGTTGGTGGGGGGGGGGGGGGGTTATGGGCCAGTTGGGAGTTTAGTCATTCTGTGGGGATCTTGTCCCACATGCGGTAGGGTGTGGTGTGATGATGGTAGTGTGTGGGGGGGTTTGGTGAAGGAGAAGTGGATGCAGCGGTGGTCAGTCCAGAGGAGTTTGGTGGTGTGGGTGTAGGCTATGTGTTGGCTTGAGGTGAAAATTGCGTTGAGTGTTTGTCCTGCTGAGTGGGAGGGTGCGGTGACCAGTTGTTTGAGTCCGAGGTTGGTGAGGTTGTCTATGAGGGAGGTAGTGTTGTGGTCTTGTGGGTTTTGACTTTCAGCACTGTACTAATTTCTTCGTGATTAAGAGTCTTTCTTCAGCATGTCCTCTGGCGTAACATTAAAATGCCAAACATTTACAGTTTCACTAGAACAACAACTTTAAAAAAATGTTTTATTGAAAGTATTGGAAGTTTCATATTGCACAGACACCATAGTTGTTAAAATTGGAGCATTTTACACAGGTGCAAAATAATTTACAATCAACATTAAGTAGAAGTAAGAAATGTGTGAAATTGTGCAAAACCATGTATTTACATATAATCATATCATATGCATAATACTAATTTATGTTCAAATCTTGATTAAAAAGCAGCTTTCCTTAAATTGATGCCAGAACTTGCATTTGAAATTAATCACACAGTCAAATCATATGAAAAATGGTCTTCACTTAATCTTTTGTTTCCAATTTTGTATATATTCACTTTGCACAGCAATATGTTATTGATTGGAATCAAAATAGTACTGTTATGTTATAAAACACTCATTACGCACTCTATCCAAAAAGATCTCTAGGCACAGTAACTTACTAAGCACTAGAGGCATACACTTGAAAAAAGAGCCAAGTGTTAGGCTGGCATCGAAAGAGAAGAGTGACATTTGCTAAGTATGGAGAAGATGGCACAGAATTTCAGAGCCTAGTCACAGAGAAGGGAAAGCACCTGCTACCAAATTTAGACACAGCCAAGAGATTTGTAGCATATGAATGAAGAGTCCTACAAAGGTTGTATTTCTGAGAATGTCTGTTGATAAATGCCGGAAGCTCGCTCAACAAAGGACTTTAAACTGAACGTGTTAGTTCATTGGTATATATGGAGTTTCTCAAGTTGTGGGCTGGCATCAGCAAATCAAGGAACCCCTGTGATTAATCTGGCTGCATTGTTTTGGTTACCTTGCAGCATATGTAGTAAGTATTGCATTAACTCCAATAAAGGGAGTTAGTGTAGTCAAGGGTGCACCTAATGAAGGCCCTGACAGAAAAATGATTGCAATCCACCAATAGAAATGCTGAATATTTGATACAAAATTGAGATGCTAAGTACAGGAGAACACTGCAGATACTGTTGAGTCGATGCAGATAACTGAAACTCAATCTTCATTCCCAGGGTTTTCACCTTCGTGGAAGGAGTTGGCAGCAAGCCCGTCACTTAGGGCCAATACGCATCCAACCAAAGGTCACTACAATTATTAAGGACCTCTGTTTTGCCAGCATTTATTTTAATTTGTTGGTTCCCATTCACTTCCAGCTAGAGCTCATAGATTGCTGGAATGCAGCATGTGAGGAATGGTGATTATATAAATGCACTAAAATGTGTTTATCGCAGCATACATCTGCTCTAAAATGTTTTCAACCAGAGCATTTGCTGAAAAGCGCACATGCATTTTAAATGAGTGTGAGGAGAGTAAAGAAGCATAAGAAACTCCACAGCGGACAGATAACGTATATGGGCTGTGAAAGGTGGTAGCATTATTTACTGTGGAAGATAGGGTAAAAAATATTTAACCCACTTGTTGGCGAACCCACCCAATACAGCAGACTGTGTCTCAGTTCTGAGCAAGAGAGCAAGAGAATTTTCTTAGTATCAACATATTGAAGGTATCACACAAGTCTTTGGTATGAACAACCTGCTCTGAATCTTGAAAGTATCACTTACGTCTTCCCTAATCCGAAATAACCACTTCTGGACATTTGTAGAAGTGCCCTTTTAATTAGAATAAAAGATGTGTTTAGTCTCAGTTATCAGCTTCTTACATATATTCAATTGAATCCTATATGAATTTTTAGCTTCCTTGGCTTGGTGTGAACTCCATTTGTAATCCGCCTTGCAAAGTTTAGTGTCAGTCTCTTCATTATTGGGGGTACCAAAGAGCTGCTTTAGAACATGGAACACATCGTTCAATATCTTCATGTAACCAACTGTTAAATGATGCACAATCAATATTCTTCAAATTGGAGTGATGGAGAGTATAATGTGTTTCCAAATCTTCACCTGAAACCTCCAAATTCCTTTACCTCAACTGCTGGATATTTGATCTATTTCTCATAGGCATAAAATTGCTTTGTGTGAAGGTTAAATACACTTTAATGACCAGACAGTCAGACCATAAGAATTGTTCTAATTGGAGATCAGTGATAATCACATGAAACATCCAGAGTTGATCCAAAGTGTGTCCCTTCTCATGGGTAAAAGCATAAATGTTTAATCAAATTTAGGGAAAAGAGGATGTGACAAAATTCAGCCGCCTTGAAATCAGAATCCAGATCATCAATTCAAGAAGTGTAGTCACCTACAACAAGGAATCTACTATGGTCGAGAGATAAAAAGCTAAGTAATTAGTAAGACTAAATATGAAAATGTAATTTTCTACTTTTAATTAAAAAATTAAGTTGGCTGAACTAACGTTGTTAAATATTCTCTCAAAAGAATTTACTATTCCCCCTACCCAGTTTGGTGAAACTTCTGTTTTGAAACAATGTTTTATAGCCTTTTGTGACGGCCAATACAATTTCAAGCCCAGTGCTATTGGAGAGCCCAGTTTACAATAGTAGCAACAAGTCCAAATGATTAGCAGTGATCCAGTCATCGATTTCAATCACATGTTTAGAAGTGAGCATGTATTTTTAGTAGGCAAATTGTAAATTAGAAACAACACAGAAATCAACAGACTTACCTAAACAAGAGAAGAAGTAAATGCCATTATCAGCTATGGACTTGAGTGAATTCTCTAACAGCACTTCCTTGTTTCTTAACATGAGTCCTTTTCATAAATAATTTACAAAACCGGCATAATTTCTGGCACCGGCCAGTTGTGATCAGGTTTGCACTTCATTGGTGCGTGTGCACTGTGCAGGTATGCTAAGTGTCCGGATAAATTATGTTGTCAGTTGGCATACATGTCCAGAGTACGGCACTCAAAACTACTAAATAGAAAAAAGCAAATCAACACCCACCTGGTAACTGATTTCTCAAAGTATGGATGAGATCTCTTAAAACAATACAATCACCACAAAAGGACAATAAAAATGCACCTGTTCTCCCTCTTAACTAAAGTGCAATAAAAAGTGGTCTGTCTTTTTCACAGAATCTCTAACTTGCACTGAACTTACTCAACTAGTGTTGTGTGGACGCGCAGAGTGTGTAACTAAATAAAGGCCCCAGGCCCCACACATGCCCAAAGCACAGCACCAGATATCTTGTCTCATTCTCAATTTCATTGAATGTGTGATACAAGTGACAGCTTCTCTTAGAACTTTCTGTTTCTGCTTGTACTTATGCACTTCTTATATCTTTGTTTAAATCGAAAGGAAAAATGTATCTTTGTGCCCTCAGGTACTATGAATTTGAGATGGAATATACAAAGTAAATAAGTCTTATCATGATTTCTTAGCAGACACATCAGAGTGATCGCACTTTTAAGTCAGCAAGGACTGGACTTACTCTGCCCTTTTAGACTGCTCTCAAACATTCTGTCTCCCGCTGTTCCACTCAAACCCACTATTCAACCAGCTATTGTCTCTGCTTTGTCATCAACCATGTTTAACATGGCCAGTTCTTAGTCTTCCTCATCATCTTGCATGCCTTCCAGTTCTAGTCCTATGCCACTGTTGCCCAGCTTCCACTCTGTTTGGACCTAGATGTATATCTGGTCTTGCAGCATATTTTGGCACTGTGGGGTGGGCATTTGCAAGTGAATGATAGAGGATTTCTTTACGTTGAGACTTGGTGCTTGCTCAGATCTCTAGGATGATAAAATCTAGCCTTCTAAAATCTCAAGCCATTAAAACCCTTTTGCTGTTTCCACTATACAATAAATACCCATTGATGGTAAACGTGGTCCTGTCTTCCAGGCTAGATTACAGGAAAGCACTTAAGCTGGAGATATAAAAAGCTTTTATTCATAAACTGCAATTGCTCACAATTTTATGTCTAGTGTGTATTTTCAGAAAATAGGATTATGTGTGCTGGAAAAGGCATTGGCTGCCAATTTGGTAGAATATTGTCTTTAACTTCTTGTTCCTAGTTTTCACGGATCTTCTGTTGAATATGTCTTTGTTTTCTTCAGGATAAACTCATTCCATGTCTCCCAAAATGATCACTGCAATATTACATGTAGTACTGTACTTAAAAACAGTGATGCATGCAGTGCTAGTGGCTTTGCTTTGTTTGTGTCTAGCTATGGGACTGCTCTTCAAATCCTCCTACGCTACGACTAACTGTATGCCCTTTTTAGGAGGCCATTAAGGCCTGTTGTTTTGCAGAGAATACACATTTATGGCCTAGCTTATCCTGTGATGGCTGATGATTCAGGCCCTTGTGCCATTACGCTTAGAAGTGCACCTGCACTTCATTAGTACTGTTAGAAATGGGGTCTCTACTTGGCAGAGGTATACACCCTTGTCCAAATACAGACCACAGTCCTAGTCAGGGTAAATCACAACACAATCCAAATTATCCTGTGCCCACCCTCTGGTAGCTTAGCACTGAGAAGTCAGGCTTAACTTAAAAGGCAGTGTGTAAAGTAGTTGTGCACTAAATCATACAGTAACACAGTGAAAGAACCACAAGAATACACCACACAGGCTTAGGAAAATAGATAATATTTATCTGAATAAAATAAGTTAAAAACAGCAAGAATCCTATAAGCACAATTTGAAATATCATTTTTAAAAAGTTTAAAAGAGTCTCAATCCTTAGAAATTATCAGTTGCTTCTTTGTTACACACAGTACCTGGGATGTGTCAAAAATAATGATGTACAGAGACCACAGAGGAGGAGATGTGTTGAAAAATAAGGTGTTGCGTCGGATTTTCCGGCGCGGCACAGACAATGCCTTGTTTCTTTCCACACTGCAAGGGTTTGTGCAGTTTTTCGGCATGCAGTCTTGGTTTCTCACTACGATGAAGGGATATTTTGATGTCCAGGGACGATGCGTTGAAAATCCTTGATGTGCTGGAAGGAGGAGCAGGCGCTGTGTCGATCCGGTAGGCGATGAATCAAATTTTCTGTTGCAAGGCAGGCGCTGAATTGAATTTCCAGTCAGGAAGTCTGTGCTGCATCGTTCCGTTCGGCGGTGCGATGATTTCCCAATCGCAATGCAGGCTTTGCATTGATTTCTGCAGGCATTGCATCGATTTTCAACGCACAAGGAGTTTCTTGAAGAGGTTAAGTCTTTGATGGCCCTGAGACTACAGAAACGGGAGGCAAGCTCAATCCAAGTCCTTGGAGAGCACTTCAGGAGGAAGGCAGAGTCCTTCCAGCAGAGTCAGAAGCCAGCAGGGCAACAAGCAGGGCAGCAGTCCTTCTCACCAAAGCAGTCTAGATGAGTCCTTTGGGCAGCCAGGCAGTTCCTCTGACAGCGTGCAGATGTAGGTCTAGAAGTGTCTGATTTGGTGGGTTCAGAGACCCAGTTTATATACCCCAAAATGACTTGTTTTAAAGTACACAGGTTCCCCTTTCAGCCCAGTCCTGTCTGCCAGGATCCCTGTGGGGGGTTATCAGTCCTTTGTGTGAGGGCAGGCCACTTGCCTTTGAAATGTAAGTGTGAGCCCCTCCACCCTTCCTGCCTAGGAAGACCCATTCAGTATGCAGATGAATGCAGGTGTGACAGAGTGTCCCGTGTTTATGGTTGTCTGGGTGGAATGCACAGGGGGAGCTGTCAACCAGCACAGACCAGATGTGGATTGGAAACAGGCTGTAAACCCACATGGCAGTAAGTGCATAGAAATGCCCACTGTATAAAAGTGTAATTTCTAAAATAGTAATAATAAATCCAACTTCACCAGTAAGCAGAATTTTCTATTACCAGTCTGGCAATACCAAACAAGACATGGCTACACCTTCCATATCAGTATCTCCCCTCAAAAGTCTATGGGGGTAGGTCTAATGCTAGTTTATTAGAGGAGCTGGCCTCGCAGATGTGGAAAATGAATTCGATTTTTTCACTACCAGGACATGTAAAACACACAAGTATACATCCTGCCTTTTATCTACATAGCACCCTGCCCTATGTGTTACCTAAGGCCTACCTTAGGGGTGACTTATATGTAGAAAAAGGGGAGTTTAAGGCTTGGTTAGTAGTTTTAAATGCCATGTTAAAGTGGCAGTGATACTGCACACACAGGCCTTGCTATAGCAGCCCCGAGACATGATTTTGTGGGTTGTACAATCAGTGCTGCAGGCCCACTAGTAGCATTTAATTTACAGGCCCTGGCCACGTGTAGCGCATTTTACTAGGGACTTACGGTAAATTAAATATGCCAATTGGGTAGGAACCAATGTTACCATGTTTAGGGGAGATAGCATATGCACTTTAGCACTGGACAGCAGTGGTAAAGTGTGCAGAGTCCTGCAAAAAGAGGGTCGGAAAAATGAAGGAGGCAGGCAGAAAGTTAGGAGATGACCACCCTAAGGCTGTCAGGTCTAACAAGTATCATTCTTTCATTTAGGAGTATGGTAATGGAGTGTGGCGAGACTGTAAGTTAATACCATCCAAAGCCACTAAGCTGTATAAAGAACTACTGCCACCTTCATTTAACACAGCCAGACCCCAACTAAACAAATACGCTTTTGCTTCATCGTTATGATTATCCTCTTTGGATGAAGAGTGACTCTGTCCACAACAGACTGCATAAAACGCCTCCCTCTAGTCTACAGACATTTTGAAATTAATATCCCATTCATGTGTCTCATTCTTTCTTGTTGAATGGCATTAAAGAAAATACTATTTTTTCCCCAAATCTCCCTCGACTGTTGAGCTGGTCAGACCCTTGTATTGCAGCAGCAGGCCTATTCAACTACATATTAAATAAACCTTTCAGATGCTCTGTAACCTTTACCACTGCACCATCTGCAGGTTGAAGACCTACACTTGTGTACAGGTTTGGGTCATTTGAAGTTCAGAAACATTGTACTACCTATATGGTCACACATGTAGGGAGGAACATTATTAGGCTTTATCAATTCTAACATTGAAAGAGGTGTTGTTTTGAATAGTCTGATAGAGAATACTTTATATGAAACACTGGATCCCATGAAAATGGTTTCCTTTACGAGATGTTAGTATGTATTTTCATTTGTCTATTATAATTCCCATCATCTTTCTCATTGTGCTTCAGTCAAGCGTTTACACATTTTGTAAATCATTACAATTCCAGTGCTTGGTTCCTTCTACAAATGAATTTACCTCTGAGAATTTACAGTCTGTTATTGACCTACCTATTAGCTCTTTGCAATACCCTCACTGACTTGAAAAAACTGGTACCTACATGGGAGGAGCACTCAGATTAATGGTATAATATAATGTTTTACGTATGTATGCTAATATCGATGAATTTTAACTACAGATTGAATTTCACAGGATACAAATCATCTGGCTCAATGTGAGTTATGAGCTGTCTGCTCTCTTACGTGACTGTAGGTAAGGGTGCTTTCAGCATGGCATGCAGGAGTATGTTGCATTGGTACTGCACTTTAAAAACATAGTTTTTCATTGTCCTTACAGTGTTTACTAATGAGCAAGGTTTATGTTGTCAGTTCATCCTTCTGACAGATCTGTTCAATCTTGTGGTTTTAAATAAATGTACACAAGATCCCTGGCTTGAGAAACACAATACGCAAAAATATCTATTTTCAAAGTTGTTTGCATATTATTTGCTTTCTAAGTTACATATTTGCAGATATTCTTGCAAACACACTTCTGTCTGCTCTCAGGTGGGTTTTTCTAAAATGAATCCACGTTATTACAACAGCATGCCACGTTTGTATTTAAAACTCAAAGTGCTTGTGAATAGTGTGTTTGTATTTCGTTTTTTACAAATCTTGTAGAAACATTGCATGCTTTTATAACATCTTTCTGTGGTGCATAGAAGGACACATTGGTCTTTATGTATCAACGCATTTCCTGATTGACACAGAATGGATAGATTATTTTTATACATCAAGCAAATTGTCATAATTACTCAGTAGACCTTGCATATTGTGTGCTTTAGAGAATTGACATTATTAGTGCTGATGTATACTCTGTGTGCTGTCATGTATTCATCTTGTGTGTTTTAAAAATCACAGAATACGTAATTATGATGGTATGTTGTGGACATGAAATGGTGTTAATCGGACTCCAAAAAGATTCAGTGAGCTAGCTCCCAGTTAAGCATGAATGTGACATATAGTCTTCAGACCTCGCTTTTCTCTCTATAACTTTTATCAACAGGAGAGTGAGGTGTATAGTGGAAACATCAATGGGAAGGGTAGTACCCACCATACAGAAATATGAAGGTTTTCTATATTACGGACACAAACACTTGTAATCACTGATGACACACGTGCACTCTCATGCACGTTTCAAGTCTTTAGATATCTCTGTCTCAAATACTACTTCTCTCTCTCTTTCTATCTCTACTTTTCTGACTCTCATGAGTAGGAGATTGTAACAAATATGAGAAGGGCTATTACCAATAATGGAAAGTAAATTGTTAGCAAATATTGTTGTACAGTAAGCAAAAATTAGAATTTCTGGTCCATGTGTGTACTATCAAAATGTGGTGTCCTTGTTGAAGTGTCGTGCCAAAGGGTGTTCTCTTTGTATGGAATGAGTCATTGTTAATGTTGAAGGTAGGTAACTTAAAATCTTGAAAATACAGTGACTGGCCTCGGATCAAGTAGTTTGTCAATTGACTAAACTGGAAACTGACCTCTGAACTACTAACCAGCCTCAGATCAACATATTTGTCTATTAAGTATGGGGAGCTGACCATAGAACCTCAACCTCTAAAATGGGGGTCTCCAGCCTTTTTTATAGTGAAAACTATAGAAGAAGCTAAATAAGGCAGCTTTAAAAAGAGCTTGGCTCACAGCCCGATAAGCCTTACTTGTCCCAAAGGAAAAAAAAAACAATACCTCTAACCTGTGTATTGACATTCAGTCCAGAAGTCAATAGGATCAAAAATAGAATTAAATCGAACTGTAGAGTGCTGTCTAACTTCAATATTTATAGCCCTCTTTTCTCTTTTAAAAGGGGAACTAACATCTAGTAAGGGCAGCCAGACAATAGGCATCTGAGGGATTGACTAATCTTTTGATTTTGTAGAGAAGTTACGAAAACTGGGATAACTCTTCCTCCACAAAAATATTTCAATTGTAACACTAAATTCATTGTGTACTGCTTACTATGTCCTTGCGATAGGATTTACATTGGTTAGACTTGCCCACATATGAAGAACGCAGACCAAGAATTCTATGCAAGACTCAAGTGGCACCATTAGTACAACACTCTGAGAGCATGAGAAACACTGACAATGACATAAGATGGACTGATATCTTTGTGACTTCCCTGGATGGGAGAGGAGGATCCATGGAAACGTTCCTATTATGTACAGAAGCTACATATATTAAGAAAATAAACAGTCTACTGAGGGGCTAATGAAGTTGATGAATTATGGCCATTGATCAGACGCTAAGCAGAGGTGTAATAAACAGGCATTTTGTTCTTGTGTGTATTTTTGGGTCTCATACATGGAGGATGGTTTCCCAGACAGGCTGTTCACCGAAGGGTATGCACTATAGTATATAATCCTTGTATCTGTGTAAGTATGTAAATAGACTCAACTGCACGCTGGAAGTTATGTTTAAATGATGAACGTTTGCATTTTCTTCTATTTTGTCTGTAGTATGTCTGATCTTGTGCCTCTGACAATTTGTAAAATTTGTATTTATTTCAAAGTATGCCAGTCTGATGGATTTTCTGTGTACCAGTTTTCAACCACCTTTTGGAGTGAGCTGCTAGGCAGTGCCTAATTGTCTAAGCCTGATAACGGTTTATCTGCTGATATTCATGCCTTTTAACCATTGAGATATTTCATATGTTTCATTGTTAGCTTGCAGGCATAATTTAGTTAACATCACACAGTTGTCAGGTATCCACATTACATTGCATTTTACAAGATGGCTGAGGCAACTGAAGACTCAAACCCACCTATGAAGCCGTATCCTCTGAGCACTTATGTCATCCATTGTGAGACACACTTGGAGGAAACTGTGTGCCAGGCTAGGTTATGAGACGGTTGTCCAGTCCAAGATTGTCTTTTAATGTTGAGATGTAGGTTTGAGAAATGTACCATTGTCTGTGCACTCCTCCTATTTGCTTGCCCTAAGTGAGCACCAAGGTACACCATTGAGATCATAATATAAGCGACCATTCCACTTACTTGTGCTATTCATTGTTTCCCTAATATTACGTAGGGTATAGTATTTTGTATTTAACAGTGTGAATGAGGTATTTTATATTCAGATGTACCTCCTTTACTAATGTGATAGAGGGCTCCCTGAGGCTGTCAAAGCCACCTGTTGTGTGACGTATGCTGGTGGACCTAGGTAAAGGGCATGTGACTAGGGTCCAGACTTCCTGCATTCCCTCTGTTTTGAGGCCCCACATGTGGTGGTGTAATTTTCAAGTGATCACGTTAAACTAAGCTAGTGGTCATTCCATTTTGCAAACTTTAGTTGTCACAAGGAAAGTGCACTTGTTTTTCCATTGAACTTTGGAGCACCACAACACCAGGGTAAGCAAGTTTGTTCTTGACATTTTGTAGACAATGAAATGGTGACACTTGTCAGCCCATGTCACATTAGATGTCCTGGCTTGTTACAGCTAGATTGACCACTGTTTGAGATAATCCTAGTGAGCGTTTACAGTAATGCACCAGATGTGACCTAACAGGACTAAACTGTTTTACCACACATTGGGACCAAAGAACTATGTGTCATTATAGTTATTTTAGTTATTTTTAAGTGTTCATATACTACATTGTTGAGTCTTGAGGAGGCTAGAGGTTAATAGACCAAAACATATTAACCATATGGAGTCCACCATGGAAAACTGAAGAGGAAAGCCACCCGAGGTAGCCACTAAATACTTGATAGATTAATGGCTGCAACACAAACTGACTTGATATTTTGTGGACTGTCTACAGGTGGACCATGTTCAAGTTATAGGACTGGACGTCTCATTGATCAAATCGTGATATTGACATTGTGCAATTTGATGATGATTGTCAACACATAAACTGTACAGAATGTAAGATAAATGCTGATTAGATAAATTGCTAATAACTTGATATTTATTTAGAGACCAATGTATGGATTAGATGTGTGGTATAATTTGGCTGAAAAGTACAACCCATATATTGAAAATAAGATATCTCCATTTATAATTGAGTGTATTATTGTAGACAAAATACCGCAGGTGAATTCTTCCAGCTAGAGAATCCTATGTCTTGCACACCATGATACCATGGCCATCTTTGTGCCAAGGTTGGATAGCATATTGACCAGGGTGCCTATAATATGTTATCCACGGCTGTTATCATTTAAGGACTTAGCCCCCCCTTCTGTAAAGGATGCCTATAATCAGGCCACTCATGCTCTTAATGTATAAATTATTTCTGCCAGTATGCCACAACTAGACCAACAACGTCCAAAATATGTCAAGGATGACTATTATTATCCTGCTGCCCCTAGTATTTCAGGATGTGATACAGTTGAGCCAGAGATGAACTCCTTGTTATGGGGAGGAGGGGAGAATAAACTTTTGGTAATTTTAACACCAGACATAGTTTCCAGGGATTAGTAGTTTCCTAGTGAGGGACTCAATAGCATGCCCACACATAAATATGCACACATGCATACACAGACACATGCCCTTGAGGCTCTTAATTGTCTCCGCTCTGGAACCAGATCATGCTCTCCTCACCTTCTAAGCTGATCTTTCACACAAGTTGCCCTTTTTCAGTCTGGATCCTGCAGTGCCGCACTTTGTGGCCACAAAGGTTACTGCTCTAGCTACTGCTGGTATTCTTCTTTCCTTGCCCTTTGATCGCACACACAGTGTTACTGATAAAGCAAGGATTAGAGTACGGCCACTCTCTTTGTGACTTTGTTAGAGTTAGAGTAGACGCATGGTCATGTGGCAGACCACATTGGCTGATACAGTGTGTGTTTGAATGTTATAATGAGACCCTGCCATTGGTTTGACTGGCTACCTCTCTAAGGGTCTTGGGACGAACAGTGCTGCCTTCTTTAGTAAGTACATATCCTTTGAATGATGTAGGGAGTTTGACGTCACCTCTGAGAGCTACTTCTAGCCTGCTGCTGAGCTACCAGTTGGAGACCCCCAGTTCTGAACACTTCTGTGTTTCAGATATGTAAAGAAAGGCTCTGCCACTTCAATGGTGGTTGAAGTATGCTAATGTGTATACTACTATTTTACATAACTAGGTACATATTATCCAGTCTCTGCACCACAAACATATAATTTCCATGAGGAAATTTCATATGAAAGCATACAGTATTAATCTTTGTAGGTTTCTTTGTAGCAGATGCATATTTTAAGAATTTTCTAATGTTCTGGATAAAACTGAATGGATATGTTGACACTGTAGGATGGAAAAATTGGCAGTGCTGGTATTTGGTGCAGCATTTCATCATGGTGAACTGTTTCAGAGTTTGTACCTGCACCCTAACAATGCTGCATTGACTATGGCTTTGCTGTCCTTAGAACCAAGCTAATTTTATTTCCCATGTGGGAAACCAGCATAAACCCACACAAAACGCACCCAGAAGGAACTATTTATGTATAACAAGAATCTAGTCTATGACAAATGCTTTTAAAATGTCCACAGTTGTTCAGTTTGCAAATGTAGGATCCTTCCAAATATGTATGATGAGTATGGGTTGGCAAATTGTTTGGCTACCTGCCACTTAAAGGAGTACCCTAAAACCTTAAGTGCTACTGAAAACCTTGGTAATAGCAATATTCGGTTGATGACACCTTTTACTTGCTTGGCTTTAACAGCATTTGGCTATGCCAGCTTCAGCACAGATTAACAGAGAATCAGTACTCAGGATGCTATGCCCCTTTTGCTGTATCCATTCGTCATCTAGTGTAAATTATAGAACCTATTCACAAAAGTGTTTTTGAGCATGTGAAGAATAAATCATGTAGTACTCGCAGATAACTTAAAGTATTGGCCCCAGAACATATAACATGGGAAGATTGCAAAAGATCCTGCTACACAATTAGTACAAATAGAAATGACTGGGCCCTATTTCCATTTTTATTAACTAGGGATTGTATGTTTTGGGGCCAATTCAAAAAGGCGTGTATGAATATGTGGAAGGGAACTGCTGTAGTCCTACTTCTGAGCTCATAAAATGTTTTTCTGAGTCGGCCCTTTCATGAATACCCTAAGGAAATTATGTCCAAAACTGTCCTGTGAAAACTTTGCAAATACGTTTCTGGACAAACACTAAGTATTGGCATTTCGACTGAATCGCTGAAACAAATTTAGGAGCTTCTGCCATGGATTTATGTGTCGTTTAACCCAATAGGTGTATCTGATCCCAGGATTTCAGGATGCATGTCATTCACCAAATTAGTGAAAGATTTTTTTTATCATTACAAAGGTCTTTCTACAAATTGTTTTTCTATGTATCCTTATGGTGCTTGCGCCCATGCCTCTCCTTTTTCTTCTTCTTACCATATGCTTGCTCAGAAGAGAGGGGAGAGGCTTCTTCCAGTAGCAGACATTTGTCACTCAAAACATTCAATGTGTGTTTATAAAATGTATTTCCATTCCTCGTGTGGCTCAATTAAGTTAATGCAGCTATACTGTATTTTCATACATTTAGTTGTATAAACTCTAAACTTCATGTCCACATTTATCTTGTTAGACTCATAATAAAGCATTGACCTAGAAGTCTATTTGGTGCCTTTTGACATAAGTGGCATGTTTATATATGAACTTATTCTAAAAATGGAGACACAATCCTTTTGATTTACCACTGCTGATATCAGTGGGTGTATTCCCAGTGGGATTTACAAACAAGCTTGATGCTAGAGAGTCCTGTCAAACAACGGGATAAGAGGACAGACTTGTGGGTGATCAGTCATTCCCGTCGGGCATCCATCAAAGAAGTACTTTCAAGCAGGCTTGGGTGAAATTTAAACAACGGCCACAAAATTCCAGCATTGTGTAAAATGTCTCAATATTTCCATTACATTTGCGTCATGTTTGCCCGAAAGTGACTGAAAATGTCTTGCAGAGAAACATTTTCTGCTTGAACCAGTCAGGTGACAGTATCTTGCAAGCCAATTTTTATGTAAGGTGCTCACTTGCTTGTTAAGTCATACCAGATACCGGTAAACCAGTTTTAGCTGAAACAGTGTAATTTTTTCACAAACAAAATTACAGCAAAACAATTTTCAAGGTCATTAAGCCCTGATCAACAATATTTCAATGTATGCATCCTATCTCTGCACTGAAACGCCAGCCTTCACTCACATGTAATGAAAAGTGAAGTATTTAAGACCAGGCATTTCTAGCCTATCACCAGTAGCTGAATCTCTGAAACAAAACTGCTGGTGCATATATGGTGCTTCAACACTCTCGGGTAATGCTTTTGCATGTATCTCTGCTCATACATCAGAGCAGCCACAATCTCCATCTTCTGTTTGGTAGGGTTAGAGATCTGTCAAAGCCTAAACATACTTTCTTAGCATAGCCCTGTCATGATTTCATTTGAGAAAAAAGCACTACTATAAATATTAAAAACACTGATGTAACTAAAATAGTCTTCACTTGAAAAAGGCAAAATGTTTTTGTCAACTATTTTAGTGTATTCATGTATGACTACCACTGAACGAACCATCAGAGGGGTACTGTGATTTTATATATCAAAATAATAAGAGACCATAATCTGTCAGTACTTAAAACCTGGACGTTATCACCTGAAACCCTCAGGACTCGTACACATTAAATATGTACATACGAATGTGGTTTATTTTTTATATAAAAAGTAAAATGTAAGTTGTTTATTCTGGACATTTACCCAGTTGAACAAATGTGACAATCTGAGCATACCAAATGCATTTATATGGAAAAAAAACAAATATTTATTTCCTCAAACTGGTGTCAGTGTTTGCGTCCTAGAATCATAACATGGAAAGGATACGGGTATAGATATTTTTATCAATAGGCTTTTTACTTTGGGGAGTACAAGACCCTCACCCACATATAGTGGCATGCTTCATCATTGGGCTTCCCACAACACCGTGTGTGTCCCAGTGGCCTCAACCACTTAGCGTGGGAACACGTTTTCTTTCTTTTTTTTTAATAGGTCAGGGAAAGGCAATTAAAACAATCTATGGCTATTCATAAATTACATTTATTATGATATGCCCTTGCTGGATTAAAAAAATACAGTATTGTCAATGGAATTTGGTTGTGATCACGTGGCCATATATTCTAAACTTTCACTATGTTTCGGTAGACCTGAATATACTGAAAAGTCTCTCGAATATTTTCCCTTACATTAACATCTTACTAATATCTGTTTATTAAGTGGGCAAACTGGTGTCTAACATACCCTGACACACTGTGCAATGTTTTTCCTTTGTTTTATTGCTTTTCGCTTTTTAGTGTTAGGTGTTTTGCTAACTTCATGTTATGGAAAAATACATACATAAAAAAACTGTAGACATTCATTCTCAAAGGGGCTATTAATGAGCCGTCTTCATCCATTGGTCTGTTCAGTTATCATTCACATTGAGATTCCTCTCATCATAGCTTTTTACATGGGTCACTGGTTTAGCTCGCTTTAGTTAGTGGCTTTCTTTTGCTGTAAATGAAGGGATTTTTCCTGATCGCGTGTGCCCAGCCTCTTAAACTGAAGTGCACCTCAGGGCTGGTGTGCTAACCTTTTACTTTGCTAATGCTTTTTTCTTTCCATTCTTTACCATAGTTTATTCAGAAAATGATCTTTGTATATATAAACTATACCTTCATGTTATAGTAATTTGAAACAATTTGTACATTTTCCTTGCACATTATACTTGCCTGTCATATGCATTAAAACTCAAAAATGATTCTGTATTTGTTCTAAGTAATTCATGCTGCCAGGGAGCCCGCCTGTTGTTCGTTTAAATTATATGGGATGGTTATATTCTTAAAAATGTCAATATTGTTACTGCAAGCATATGGCGTCCATGTTGTGGATGGATTACCTTTTTACTCTCTTTTAATTGCCTAATTTGCAACATAGAAGGGTGAAAGAGCAGTCCGTTGAATCACATACTGTGATAGCTAGAAGATCAAACAGTACTCCTGCAAGAACATTTGGGAGAGGATTAATCCAGGAGTAATCTATATTGCATCAGAACAGGGATGGAATTGCTGCTGGTCTTGACTAGTAACGTGTTGTGTTGCAGGGAAGAGTACTAGCTGGATGTCTTGTTTCTGGTGCTGCAGTTAGGTCTCTGGTGTGTTGATGTGCACTCAATCACAAAACGCTCCCACAAAGCATCATATGGCACAGACCAAGATAAAGTAAAAGACCGCCAAAGTAGATCACGTAGTTTTTTAATCTTGTATATTTTTTCACTTTTATGAAAGTTCATGTGACTGATAGTATTACCTGTGCTGAAGTGACACTGAATTTGACTTATCATTCGAATGAATGATGAGTTGTTGAATTGTGACACCAGGCAGTGCACCTCAATCGAGTATTTACAAGTAATCCACATGAGCGGCTTTTTTGTGGTTCCAAGGAATGCCTTTGTTTCATTGCTGGCCATCTAAGGATTGTGTGGACTGCAACACCCAGCGGGCAGAGAGGCGGCCCGTAGAGTACCACAGCTACTTTCAATTGTGTACGTGCTACATAGTACATCTGGGTGCCACGCTGCATTGAACTGTTTTTCATTGCTGGCCATCTAAGGATTGTGTGGACTACAACACCCAGAGGGCAGAGAGGCTGCCCGTACAGTACCTCAGTGCTTTCAATTGTATAAGCGATACATAGTACGTCTGAGTGCCCTTCTTTGTGGGACTTCGTTTCGTTGCTGGCCATCTAAGGATTGTGCGGACTACAATATCCAGCGGGCTGAGAGGTGAGAGGCTGTTCATTGAGTACCAAAGCTGTTATCAATTGTGTGGTTGCTACATAGCATGTCTGGGTGCCTGTGGTGCTCCTGGGCTGCTCCTGGGCCGCTCCTGGGCCATGTCTGAGCAAAGCCTGGGCCAAGGGAAGGCCCGTCTGTGCCTGTCAGAGCCCGTAAGAGGCTGGGGCCCTAATCACCACCCTGCCTCTCCTTCACCGCCCCCCGTCTGTTGGCCTGACGGCGATGTGGAGAAGATAATTGGTATTGGGATCGCTTATGTTTTTTCATTAGCCTAAAGGCGGCCAAGCTTGGAAGGGCATTGATTGAAGCCTTCCTAGTGTTCTTCCGTTGGTGCTGCTAGTGGCTGGTAGGAGTTCTAGCTTCCTCTTATTTTGTACCCCATTGTTTATACCCCACTTATTTGATTGTAATGTTTTGTAGTGATTTGGGCAAGGGGATTTATTTGCAGGCCCGATATGGGGAAGCAGAAGGCTCCAACTAATCCTGTGATGACCAGGGCTGATTATTTTAATAGGACGGCAGGCATCCTTGATGAGGAAATTGAACTGGCTACGCACAGGTACTCCCGCTCTCCATCTTTGATTTTGTCTTCTGAACTGCCAGAGACATCTTTATCTGCACCTACCAATGTCTGCCTGGGAATGTTTTCTCCACCATCTTCAACTAGTTGTAGTTGAGAGGGTTCTTCTGTTGTACCTCCACCCATTCTTTCATCTGTATCCCTGGACCAGGGTAATTCTCCACTCATCGGCCTATTCGCTCCTAGCAGTTGCTGGGGAGCAGGTGCTACTGAAGTTTTGAAGAGTGGCCTCAGAGCTACTGGAAAGAGGAAGAGGCTAGAGCCCAGTGGGAAATCCAAGCATACTAGGGCCAATTTGGGCCAATCATCGAGGGCTGACATCCCCGAGGTAGTGGGGCAAGTTAATATGGAATCTTTAATGGACTCCCTTCATTCCCTTATAGTTGCAGCCCTGGATGTTAAGCTGGAGCCCATTCTCCAGCACCTGATGGCAACCGAGATGGAAGTCTCTAAAGTCATTACACACACTTGCCCACCGCAGCATATTGGTGCCCCTGCACCTAGCCCTGCTCCTGCTTGTTCTTCTAATAATGCATTGATGTGTTCTAGGCAGTCTGTGGCAGGGGGCAAAAGGAGGTCATCTGTTGCAGGACTGGTGAGGGCTGAAGGGTCAGTGGTCACAGAGGGGGGTAACACCTTACCTCACACGTCTTCAGGGGGTGCTGTGGATGGTGGGGCACCTGAATGCTCACAAGGTTCTGGGTCGGACATTATGGACAGGGGAGGCACAGACACTTCCAGAAGTTGGACTATAAGATCCCCTTCGTTCAAACCTGTGCACCTTGACTTACTCCCTGAAGAAACCTTGTATGTTGTTATTCTGGGAAATGTCCCCTCACTTTCTGCTGACTCCTCAGAGACTTTCTACCAATTGAGGAATAAAGTTGTGAACTGGCTGGGCAAGAATACCACAATGGGGGTACATGTCGGAGCCTATATTAATTTGGTTCAGTGAGTAAGTTGGCTAGGGAATGGAGAGAAAACCCTGATGATGACTGTGTGGTCATAAACTTTAATAGGCCACACTTGGCAGGGATGATTCTGGACTGTTTAGGGGTATGCTGTCTAATGGCTTTGTCTCCTCTATCCTGGCAAAAAACCTACGTGAGGCACTCAAACCAAAGTAAATATACCATTTAACAAAATAGGATAGTGAATATCATTAACATTGTATATGCTTCAATTTGACATTTCACAGTCCAAAAGATCACTGAAGGATCAGTTCTTGATGCATTCTCCAGTCTTTATGATTTATTTACGAATGTTTTCTGGTACTCAGTTGATCAAATTCTTGAACAATCAGCCAATTCTCAAACAAAATGGCATGTCTTCTGGTACTCAGTTGATTAAATTCTTGAACAATCAGCCAATTCTCAAACAAAATGCCAGCACGTGTTTCGTCTCGGGGAAAATACCCCAACGACTTCTTCAGGGCTGAAATTTCACCAAAACAGAGCACTTGAGTTGGGAAACAAAATGCCAGAATAACAAAGTAAGAACTACCACCAAACCTAAAAAACATGTATGAAATACAGAAGCAGCAAAACCAATTCCTGGACACTCAAATTGGCAAACAACCAATAGAAAGTGAAAAGGATCAAACCCACAGCTCCCCAATGTGATAGTTGTAATCTCATTCAAGAATCCCAGAGAAAATATCATGTGCAACATCAAACTCCATGTCTCACCTAGTGTGATATATCCCCAAATATTGCAGTCAAACAGCCATAAGAAAGAGAGGTGCAAAATCACTCCTAGACATAGTCCATCCCCATGTAAAAATATATTTTGAAAGAAGCACCATGTGCACCAAACGAAAGAGTGTCCACCCCCATGCTCATATATAGTAAAACGGTCCACAAATACTTTGCTCTAGATCAAGTATAGAATTTAAAAGTTTGTGAACCATCCAATGTCGTACACATCTTCCTCTAACCTCCGTTACTATAATATCGAAGCCCACGAGTGGCAAAAGTCAAGAAATGCAAATATCAAGTGCCGTTATAGATTTCAAAAGGAAAACCACGTGCATCATCCACAAGCGTATCCTGCCCTGCGCATACATAAAGCAAACGGTCCACAGTACCTTGCTTAACGAACATGTATAAATTTCTGAAGTCCATGCACCCACAAAAGTCGTGTACATCTCACTGCACCCTCCGTGACTGTAATATTGAAGCCCGCGAGTAACTAAAAAACAAAAAACGTAGACATAGAGCGACGTAATAAAAACGGATTTTCTGAAATACCAACTACCACCATGTAAAAGTCACCAGTCTAACACTCAGTATGACATACTAAAGACTTACCTGTCTCCTTCGTGTCTATCTCTACAGGAAACAATGTGTCTGAACACCATACGAGCAGCGAGTACGCTAGCCGTGGCGCTTAAGGTGGAAGTGCTTAAATCGGAAATTTGAGAAACAGAAAACAGACTCATTTAATGGAAATAGAGAATGGACGAATGGATCCTGAGCACCATGCAGCCTTAATTGTGAATTATAACCATCATAGAGGACTGAAAAAACGGACAGGGAACAGAATGAATACTAATAGGTGGCCAATTGGAGCGACAGGGGAGGCAACTAGAGTCAATAGAGTCTGCCATGTTAACCTTCTCTCGTGAGGAAGTAAAAAAGGGTTTTTTGGGTTTATCTACCAAAAAATCCCGAGGCCCAGATGAAATTCCACCTGACGTTTATGTAAATGATGTGGGTACCTTGGTGCCTATTTTGAAAGCCCTTAATAACACAGCGGTGATGGTTGGTCCTCCACAGACAAGGGCTATGTCCATTATTGTACCAATCTTTAAGAAGAGGGACAAAGATAGCCTTCTTTGCTACAGGCCCATCTCCCTACTTGATAAAGTTGTTCAGGTTGTAGGTTGGGCAGAGGAAACCAGAGGAGCCCGATGTGGCTTTGATGCAGGAAGGTCCACTGTAGATCAGTGTTTGAACTTGTATTTGATCTCAGAGAAATACACAGTTATATGTTCTGGTTCTATTGATGAGAGATTTTATGGACCTCTCATCTGTGTTTGATCAGGTCAAATGATCAAAGTTGTGGCAGATTATGCTGGCACTGGGGGTGGAGCGGGATATTGTCCTGTTCTTATGTAAACTCCATATGGACACCAAGGACTCAATTTGTTTTTCTAAAGATTTACAGTGTTCACCCAATTTCAGTACTTGTTAGAAATGGGGTCTTTGGTTGGCAGTCAGGTTACCCCCTGTCCAAGCAAGGACCCTCACTCTAGTCAGGGTAAAAGAGAATCACCCTCAGCTAACCCCTGCTTACCCCCTTGGTAGCTTGGCACGAGCAGTAGGCTTAACTTCAGAGTGCTAGTTGTAAAGTAGTTGTACCCACACACACAGTAACTTAATGAAAACACTACAAAATGACACAACACAGGTTTCGAAAAATAGAGAATATTTATCTAAACAAAACAAGACCAAAATGACAAACATCCACAATACACAAGTCAAGTTCTCAATTAAAAAGCAAAAAGAGTCTTCATGTAGTTTTAAACACACACTAAGGGGGTTATTACAACTTTGGAGGAGGTGTTAATCCGTCCCAAAAGTGACGGTAAAGTGACGGATATACCACCAGCCGTATTACCAGTCCATTTTATCCTATGGAACTCGTAATACGGCTGGTGGTATATCCGTCACTTTTGGGACGGATTAACACCTCCTCCAAAGTTGTAATAACCCCCTAACACTGTTAGCGTGAAAATGTACCTTGGGTGCGTCAAAAATAACCCCGCACGGGCAAGTGTGCGTCAAAAAGGGCTTGCGATGCATCGATTTCACTCACGAGCGAGACCTTGCATCATTTCTCCTTTCATCGGGTCAGGCGTGTTGTTTCTTCTCTCCGCAGGAGAGCGATGCATCGATTCGGTCAGCACTCTTGTGTCTGGGCAGGCCTTGCGTTGCTTTTACACGCCCAGCGGTGCTCCCGTCAGAAATCCTGCCGCACGATGATCCGAAAACCATGCAGCGCTGGTTGTGATCTCCCCAGCCTCCGTCAGCGATGCTGCGCACCGTTTCTCCAGCTCCGTGCATCGATTCTTCAGTTACGTTACAGGCGAGCGTCGATTTTCAGCCGTGAAGTCGGCGGTGCGTCGATTTCCCAGCCGCAGATCAGAGTTGCATCTATCTTTTCCCCTCACTGCGTTCTGTGCGTCGATTTCTTCCTCTTAGGCTGACAGCTTCTCTTTTCAGGGTCCCAGGAACTGGATGGGCACCACTTGGCAGAGTAGGAGTCTCTCCAGAGACTCCAGGTGCTGGCAGAGAGAAGTCTTTGCTGTCCCTGAGACTTCAAACAACAGGAGGCAAGCTCTAAATCAAGCCCTTGGAGATCTGCACAAGATGGAAGGCACACAAAGTCCAGTCTTTGCAACTACAGGATAGCTCCACAAAGCACAGGCAGGGCAGCTCTTCTTTCTCAGCTCTTCAGCTCTTCTCTAGGCAGAGCTTCCTCTCGGTTTCCAGAAGTGTTCTAAAGTCTGTGGTTTTGGGTGCCCTTCTTATACCCAATTTCTCCTTTGAAGTAGGCCTACTTCAAAGCAAAGTCTTTCTTGAATGTGAAATCTTACCTTGCCCAGGCCAGGCCCCAGACAAACAAGGAGGTTGGAGACTGCATTGTGAGGACAGGCACAGCCCTTTCAGGTGTGAGTGACCACTCCTCCCCTCCCTCCTAGCACAGATGGCTCATCAGGAAATGCAGACTACACCCCAGCCTCCTTTGTGTCACTGTCTAGTGTGAGGTGCATCCAGTCCAACTGATAAACTGACCCACACAGGGAATCTACAAACAGGCAGAGTCACAGAAATGGTAGAAGCAAAAAAATGCTCACTTTCTAAAAGTGGCATTTTCAAACACACAATCTTGAAATCAACTTTACTAAAAGATGTATTTTTAAATTGTGAGCTCAGAGACCCCAAACTCCACATGTCCATCCGCTCCCAAAGGGAATCTACACTTTAATTATCTTTAAAGGTAGCCCCCATGTTAACCTATGAGAGGGACAGGCCTTGCAACCGTAAAAAACGAATTTAGCAATATTTCACTGTTAGGACATATAAAACACATTACTATATGTCCTACCTTAACCATGTTTGGCATTAATTTGGCACCCATAATTAATAAAAAAAGGAGGACTTTTTCTGTGCAAATGCTGGCATTTTTAGCTTTGCCACTAGACTGGGGAGTAGGCCTATCAGGGTCAGGGGCGGCTGGTAAACTTAAAAAGTGGTTGGGCGTAAGGCCTACTATGAGTTTGCCTGCAAATTCATGCACGGATATGGAGCATCTCTCTTGCAAGGTAGTTTTGTGGGTTCCTCCATCTTTAAATTTGTTTTTTTTAAAGTGTGGTAAAAGGGTGAATTTTCCACACCCATTGCCGTTCTAAACATAAATGATTTCCTGAAGGTGAGGGAGTTCTCCTAAACACCCAATCTCTTTGCATAGATGAAAATAATTCATTACATGAAAACTGGGTTTTCCAAGGGAAGAAAATATTGGCAGTCTTTTTCACTGTTAAAGCCCAAATGCAGATGTTCTGCTCTGGCTCTCACTCAAAGTTGAGCTGTAGAAAGGCATATGCCAAGACATCATGCCTCTCACATTTGTGAATCATAAGAAAAAAAAATAGTACAGGTAGAAAAATCAACAAATTTTACGTGAATTACCCATCTAGTGTTCCATTGGTTCTAACTGGGATGAAGCCGTTTGATCACAAACAAGCTAGCGCACCCAAACACACTTACATGCATGGACAGAAGCTCGCACACACACTTGAACAATAAGAAGACACACATTTGAAAAATGTAAGAACAGAACAAGAAATCATGCATTATGGTGACTACGCACTCCCTGAGAGCACCAGATGTAAGGTGTTGTGCACTTCACTGCTGTATTTGTTACACTGAAATATCAATGGACAGCACACCCTTTCTCATCCATGTGACTTAGGGCCAGATGTATCATCAAGGCCCTTTGCGAATCGGAAATAGCGATTTTTAAGAAATCGCTATTTCCGACTCGTAAAGTGCCATGTATCACATTTGTGATTCGGTAATAGCGCTTTCTTAAAAATCGCAAATGCTATTACCGATTCGCAAATTGCGATACCGGCCCCATACCTGCGAATGTTTTGCATTTCCAAAATTGCGATTTCTGATTCAGAAATCGCAATTTTGGAAATGCAAAAACCCCAGGGTGCTGGGGGCCTAAGGCCTCCTCTGCTGCACCCCAAAACAATTTTGGGGGACATGTAAGGTGCACACATGCCAAAAGGGCATGTGTGCTTTACATGTACAATTTAAAAATGCATTTTTAAAATTTTGCACATGGTTACCACCAAGTTCAACTTGGTAGTAATTAGCGATTGCCAAAATCGCATTTAGGAATTGCTTCATACATGTGCTAAGGAATCGCAAATAAGGAATCCTTATTTGCGATTTATAGTTTAGAGAGTCGCAATTTGCGACTCTCTAAACAGTTTCGCAATTTTAAGGAATCGCTATTTTAGCGATTCCTTAATATTGCATTCAGAATGTATTCCATACATTCTGAAATGGTATTTTGCATTTGCAAACGGGCATTCGCACCGTTTGCGAATGCAAAATGCTTTCATACATTTGGCCCCTGTCTCTCTCTGTAAGGACTGGTGATTTAGGCCAGTGTGGAGATCAGCCTCTTCCTCAGATCAGTTCAGAATTTGAGGTCACCCCACGTTAAGATTTTGAACAGGGGATATCAGTGCAACTCCGACGACTTGCCTGCTTATCTGACCATGACAACTAATACACATCCGGCATTGGAGCACTGTATTTTCAAACACTCTGTGGAGGACACGCACAGCAGGAGGGATTGATTTTCTAATGATTGGCATTATTAAGCTAATCACCTGCTGTGCAGAACATTATCAATAACAATAGGGAATTTCCCCTCCCACACCTCAAGATCCTCCGGGTTGGCACAACTGTGACAAGTACCCTGGCCATTTTTCAATATGAAGCCAGATTATGCTTTAATTTAATTAAAACTAGTGAAGATGTCCAGCTTTCAAGAAGATACACCAGCCCTCCTCTTTTTTAACCCCTTTGCCGCCAAGCCTTTTGCTCCTCAGGTGCCTTTGTATTTCCAAAATGGGCACAAGATAAGGTGTTGAAAAGCAGTGGTTATTTGCACATCTCTGAATTCCCGGGTGCCCATACTTGCATGTGAATTACAGGGCATTTCTTAAATAGATGTCTTTTTTACACACTTTCTTACATTTGGAAGAAAAAATATATAGAAAGACAAGGGGCAATAACACTTGTTTTGCTATTCTGTGTTCCCCCAAGTCTCCCGATAAAAACGGTACCTCGCTTGCATGGGTAGGCCTAATGCTCGCGACAGGAAAAGTAACATTGACACATCACATTTTTACATTGAAATCTGACTTTTTTTGCAAAGTGCCTAGCTGTAGATGTTGTCCTCTAGCTCAGCTGGCACCTAGGGAAACCTACCAAACCTGTGCATTTTTTAAAACTAGACACCTAGGGGAATCCAGGATGGGGTGACTTGTGAGGCTCTCACCAGGTTCTGTTACCCAGAATCCTTTGCAAACCTCAATATTTGGCCAAAAAACACTTTTTCCTCTCATTTCGGTGACAGAAAGTTCTGAAATCTGGAAGGAGAAACAAATTTCCTTCCACCCCGTATTTTCGCAAGTCTCCCAATACAAATGGTACCTCACTCGTGTGGGTAGGTCTAGCACCTGCGACAGGTAATGCCCCAAAACACAATGTGAGCACATCACATTTTCCCAAAGAAAACAGAGCTGTTTTTTGCAAAGTGCCTCGCTGTGGATTTTGGCCTCTAGCTCAGCTGGCACCTATGGAAACCTACCAAACCTGTACATTTTGAAAACTAGAAACCTAGGGGAATCCAAGATGGGATGACTTGTGTGGCTCTCACCAGGTTCTGTTACCCAGAATCCTTTGCAAACCTCAGAATTTGGGCAAAAAAACTCCTTTTCCTCACATTTCTGTGACAGAAAATTCTGGAATCCGAGAAAAGCCACAGATTTCCTTCCACCCAGGGTTCCCCCAAGTCTCCCGATACAAATGGGACCTCACTTGTGAGGGTAGGCCTAGTGCTCGCGACAGGAATTGCCCCAAAACACTATCAGGACACATCAGAATGATCAAATACTAAACTACCTGTTTTTGTGGGGGGGACCTGTGTTTTTGGTCCTGGGCTCAGAAGCCATCTAGGGAAACTTACCAAACCCAGGGTGGTGTAAGTTGCATGGATCCCCCAATGTTTTTTTTACCCAGAATCCTAAGGAAACCTCAAATTTAGCTAAAAAAAAAACCAAGTTTTTCCCACATTTCTGTGTGGGATCACCGCACCGGGACAAATTTCCTACCACCCAACATTCCGCTCAGTCTCCTGGTAAAAATGATACCACACTTATGTAGGTGGGCCAAGTGCCTGTGACAGGGAAGAGCCAAAAACATATCGAAATTGAGGGGGAACCAAAGCGGGTCCAAAAGGGCAGTTTGGTAAAAAACATTTTTTAGGCTGACAAGTGCAGCAGAATTTATATTGGTATAGTTGAGACAATGCTGGGTGGTAGGAATTTTGTGGATTCCTGCAGATTCCGGAAGGTTCCATCACAAAAATGTGGGAAAAATGTGTGATTTCCAGCAAAGTTGGAGGTTTGCAGGGCATTGTGGGTAAGAAAATGGTGCAGGTGTATGTGAAGAACACCACCCTGGACTCACCCAGATGTTTAGCTTTCAGATGTGTCTAGGTCTTGTGGATTTTTCTACATGGCAGCGTCCCAAAGTCAAAAAAGTGCAGCCCTCACCATTCCAACTGTGACAAGTTTGAGAGTTAGCCAAGCTCTCATGGCTCAAATGGAAAACCAAAGCCCAAAATAGTCAAATTACCTCTTGCTTGCTAGGGATAAGATGTTATAGTCTGTGGGGGGAGAGCTGAAAGACTATTACCCCCTTCATTTGAGGTGGGGGCATAACCAGGCCCAAACTGGTTGGTAGCCACCAACCCACTTTCATTTTTTTTTTTTTTTTTTTTTAATTCCCTTGCCTTAGTGGTCGCTCCCCATATATGAAAAACAAAAGTAAATATGAAAAAATATATATCCCTGGTGTCTAGGGGTTTCTGCCCCCCCAGGGGCAGAAAAGGCCTAAAAATATTTCTCAATCCTGGGGAGCGGCACTTGCCCAAGGGGCCACGCTCCCTCATTGAATAATCTTTTTTTTTTTAATCCCTGGTGTCTAGTGATTTTTGCCCCCCTTGGGGGCAGATTGACCTAATAAAAATAGACACACACATACACACGCCCCAATCCCTGGTGCCTAAGTGGTTTCTCCTCCCACCCCCCCGGGGGCAGGTCGGTCTAATAAAAATAGGCCGATCTGCCCCCAAGGGGGGGGCAGAAATGGCCTATAATTAATTTTACCCCCCGGGTCGCTCCCCACATATAAAAAATGAATACATTTTTTTTATCCCTGGTGTTTAGGGTGTTTCTGCCCCCAGGGGGGGGGCAGAAATGGCCTAAAAATAATTTGGCCCCCTGAGGAGCAGCCCTTGCCCAAGGGGCCACTCTCATCATGTCAATTGCAAAAAAGAAAAAATAATTATTCCCTGGTGTCTATTGGGCATTTATGCTGCCCGATCGCATCGCGATTGGGCAGCAGAAATGCTGAGAGAGACATGAAAGGATAGGAAAGGCCTTTCATGCCTTTCTCTGCCACTCCAGTGATCGGAGGAGAAATGCAATAGCATTTCTCTCCCGATCCGTGGGGCAGGCCTCTGATGAGGTCAGCGCACGATCTCACGCTGATGTCATCAGACGCCACGGGGGAAGGAGCGGGGGTGTAAGGAGAAGCAATACCCCTTCCATCCCTGCAGTGGGGGTGCTGATGCGAGGCTCATGGGGGTACCGCTAGCGCTCCCCCCATGAGCCGGTACCAGGATGCAACGGTTGCGTCTTTGGCACCGCAGCGCCGCAGCCAAGTACGTAACTCTTACGTCCTTGGCTGCAAAGGGGTTAATGGAATGCTTGTGCTCACAAACTGGTGTCAACGCGGGCCGAAAATGGGGAACTGGAGTGCTAGTTTTCATAATAATTAAACTTGTGCAGCTGAAAGGGAATCTTTAAATATATTAGCAACAGCAGAGGGGCAGAAATCCATTAACCTTCAAAGCGCCACAAATAACAGTCCGTGATTTTCCCTGAACTAACCGGGTGGCCAGAGGTGGCTACTCTCCGAGTCAGAAGCTCTCAAATTGCTTTAGAACTCCTTGTGAGACTCACCCCTTCCCCAGCTTATCACAGCGTGAAGTTTGTTCGGTGAGGCTACTGATGGCACGCCATCCAGTGACAAGGTGGGAAAGCTGCACCCTCGCTGATTGACACACAGCCTCGTGAGGGACCGAGCTTGAACCTGAAGTGCCCGTGCTGTGTTCAGTCAGCGAGGGTGTTGTGCATCACAGGTGAGTGTGGCCCTACAGGGCCAGAGGACGGAAAGGGCTGACATCAGACGAGTCCACAAAAATAAGCGTCAAGGGCACATGCGCACTAGTGCATATGTCGGTGAAATGCGCCATGACTGTGCCAGACACTAAGAGTGAGGGTCAGATTGACAGCCAGTAGGCATACTGCCTGCAGTAAACATTTAAAGCCCCTGCTCATTAGGGCCTTCTTGCTAATTTATAGAGTGAAATGTATCTCCAAAGTGATCTATTGGAGTGAAATCTGGGGATTCGTTAGTCAGACAGAGCTGCAAATAGCGGAAAACAAGTTTTTAAGAAGGCTCTTGTGTCTTCCACAAAGCACCCCCTCTTTTTTGGTGCACGAGGAGTTAGCTACATATCAGACCTTATGGCATTTTGTCTGCTTGCACTTTGGATGAATATCTGGTCCAGGCCTGGTATCAAACTTAGCAAGGAGATTTTACAAGACTGTTTATCCATACACTTTACATCCCTTGGTTTAAGTATGTTAGGGCCTCCTTCCAGAAACTAGGCAGGAGTAATCTTTTTAGTTCTTCTGTGGGGATTTGTAAGGCTGAGTATACTTGGGTTAAAGCTCACTTCTTCAGACAAAGGCTCTTGGATAGAGAAGGGTCTGCTTTAGCAAAGCCCTGTGCCAGACGACATATTATGCTGAAGACAATGCCAACTACAGAACCCTATCTTCTATTTGTTAAGAATAGGCAAGATCGATTCCTGTTAAACAGGTTTCGAAAGGGTTTATTTCCATATTTGTTAGTTTACCCCTGAGGTAAGCATAGGGGTATAAATTTGTACCCTGCGGCTGTGACAATAGAAGTGCTTAATTTGTAAATAAATACGTGCCGGTGCCCAAAGCCCTCCTCTTAAACACACGGCTGCTGAGATTAAATGTGGTAACACGGAATACTGAGGCGGCGTAAATCTGAAGCCATCTCGGGCCTTTTCAATCCATGTAAAGCCACTCCCTACCCCTTCAGCTCACTCTTGCAGCCTTCTACTTTCTCCCTTTGTGACGCTTTTTTGTTTTTCTCTTCCTCCGTCTTTCCCATATGTCTTTTGCTCGCAGCAAATGCTTGATGCAGAATAATAAGCCCCGGCCCTAAATAATAAGTACAGGTGCTCAGCACTGGACAATAGATCTCCGCAGAATACCTTGCAGTACAACATGTTTTGTGATTGTTATGCGATGCCGCAGAAGGTTTATCTTGTCCCTGTTTTGAAAACAGCAAACGTTTCTCAAGTTAGACCGGCTCTTATGCATCTACAGATGTCTCGTGGACCTTATTTTTAATGTACTTACTTTACTAAACGTTGCTGTAAGGCTGAAGAACAGTTGTGATTAAGCCCCTAAAGTATTTTACGATGTATATTACCTGTTATGATGTACTGCACTTTTCTTTTAGCGCATTTAGGCTGTTTTTAGGCTTGCTGACGTGCTACGTAATATTTGTATGTATTTATTGTTGATTTTAGTGGTTGCTTGCTGTATTGTCTTGCTTTTATGGTTTGTACTTTCAAAACCGAATCAAGCTAATCTGAGTTTCAACTTGACAGTTTCACTAGTGCAGAGGTTCAGAATCAGACACACGATATTTGTAGCACTTCCATTGCGAATATGCTCTTGTATTTGCATTGCTGACTGCACTATTCATATAAAAATACATACTACTGATGGGAACGCAGGAAGAGAAGAAGAGTGTAGCATCATTTCTGAATGACTTACTCTTTGTTTCATCCTGATCCGCATCATGTTTCGGTGCTAAAAGTTGCCGCAGTTGGATGTTTGCGCAGGTGTGTTTAGGCCAGCAAGGTCTAGTCATAGACTTACTTTAGGGCGTGACTTCTAGTTATTTGAGATAACTACCACTGGTAAATTGCAGTGATTTTGTTCGTTTAAAACAGTATGTTTTAACTGACATTTTCCCTTAGCTATAACATCCCTCTAACCTATATTTTCAGTGAATGTATACACATATACATTATATATATATATGTAAATGTATTATGTGCAATATATTATTTAGTGGTATCTGTGAAACTGGTGTCTGTTCTTACATTGAAACGTATCCACAAATCACTGACGCAGAATCCCACCAAATTCCAGGATATCAGATTTTGAACTTGTATTGCTACCTTTTTGAGCGTTTAGATGGTTTGCAAATGTATCTGTGCATGAGGAGCATCCCTGTGTGACACAGACACATTCACATTCCACCTTCCTACTCACAGGCTCCATTAACTGTGTTTGTGAGGCAGTGTTTGTGGGATCCTGTGCTTTTGCCACCAAGAGTCAACCAAACTACATATGATGGAGCTGACGGATTATATTTTGCACCTGTAGGTTGTGGTGGGAGACAAGGTGGTGCTGATGCCAGTCAATGCCGGACAGCCTCTGCATGCCAGCAACATAGAACTTCTGGATAATCCCGGTTGCAAAGAAGTAAGTCATTAACTATGTACCGAGTGAGAGGAACATTAAATATAGCTCATGTTCTATGTGAAGCACTGACAACCTATGTTTTCCCCTGAATAGGTAAATGCTGTGAATTGCAATACCAGTTGGAAAGTGACCCTGTTCATGAAATACAGCGACTATCGAGATGATGTTCTTAAGGGGGTAGGTTCATCATCTGTTGAGCGATTATGTTAAAATGGCCGTTGAATGACTTGTGTGCAAAAGTATTTTTGATTTTTTTTAAAGGACGTAGCCTGTCGGTGCTCATTCCACTTTACGTCGCATCAGATCGTTTTGGGATGTCAGGATTACTGTATTTTGTCAAACACTTGTCTCTAGTTTGTGAGTGCATCAGTCGGAGTCAATATGTTGAATCCTCCTACGCTAGACATGGATCATCTGTGAACCAACAAATACGCTTGGTCTTAGAACCGAAAGGGAGGAGAAGGGTATTGTAAAGGAAGGCTTTCCCTACCACTAAGGACTCAGGCATACACATTTGTAGACATTTATTGTCCATTATGGCTTCCAGGTTATAAAATTAAACTAAAAAATTCCTTCCTATGATAAATTTGCTTATTTTGCAGAGCATTAGAGTGGCGGCTATTTTTGTAGGTGGTTTATACATGCAAGCACTGCAGCAATGGAAGCTGCTAGGTGTCCGCACATCCCACGAAATTGTCACATCCCATCAGCCCCCAAGAGATCGGGAAAATTCAGTGAAGGGTTTGCACTGTGTAGAGCTTTAAGGGATGGGTTGGGGCTTCTTAAACGGTTTTATAGCCAGCAGAATTAAAACGTGGCAAAAATAAAGCACATATTACTAAACATAAAAACGCCTGCTAATTGGATCACTGCCATGATTTAAAGAAAGAAACAAGCATTGGCCCTGCTAATAGGAATGGCTGCACCCTGCACTCCCACACCCACAACTCACTCTGTATTCATGCAGTCAGACCCTTGCATTTCCACAGGTAGGCTGCACGCATACAGACACTCCCCTCGCCCTGCACTCAGTATAGACACTAAAACCCTGCACTCAGAAACATTACTCATCAAGAACTCACACAGGCCGACCACTCACATAGGCACTCCCCACTCATAGGCATTCCCCAGACCCTGCACTAACACAGGCATGTCCAACATCCTGCACTCACACAGGCGTGCACCTCCACCTGAATTCACACAGCCACACCCCTCAACTGGCACTCAGTGGCAATCATCAACCTGCACTCACACAGCCAGGTGGTATTGCTTGATGATTTGAAAAATGATGAAATATGTGGCGATCTTCAGAGGAACACAAACCACGCACTGTGCATTGGGAGATGCATGTGTTGATGGCTCACGTGAAACTCTGCACGCGTCCAACCCCTCAGAAAAAGCTTCCTGGTCAGTGTTGTGTGCATTCTTGCTTTGGTCAGCCTCTGGGCAGTGAAAGTGCACACTCCACGTTCCCTGATCACAGTACAGCCATTGGTGCCCATAATAAAAGCGTCTTGCCATGCAGATCACTCACTGGATATGGGTGGGGACCCTGCAGACTCACCCCCTGCTTGGTGCTGTGCTTACAAAGTACTTGAAACACTGAAGATGTAGAATGAAATGACAGAAAGCACGGCTTACCTAACTACTCCCTTTTGACATGTCCTTTATATGAGCCGCAGGGATCGGGGGAACCAGGGGAGATACACTGGAGCCCAGTAGATACAAGCAGTTTCCCTCAGTACGGTTGGAGTTGCAGATGTGTAATATCAGATGTTTGTGCTTAATAGCTTAATTTGTAAAAGAATAAGTCTCAGGGCCCGAAGATTTACCAAGAAGCCTGGGGCCTGGCTATCGAAAGTTGGGGTGCCAAACAACAAGGCTGCCTAGTCTTGATTCCACCTCACACCTCTTTAATCCACCACTAGACACTCCCTTCTTCCTTATTTCACTCTAGTAGGTTATTTTTCCTCCCCACTTTCTTCCTTTGTCACTGGTTTTCTATCTCTTTCTATTTCTTTCATCCATTTGTGTTTTTTGTTTATCTCTTGCACTGGATCAAAGTCTATTGAGGAAAAATAAGCGGCCCCAACAATGAGTGTTAGCAAGGACCCACCTGCAACCACTTGATCAAATGAAGCGCTGAAAGTTGCAGTGCATTAAACAGAGGGGAGAGGAAAAGGTGTTCAATAGTAACTCACAAATACTATTTCCTGCATCGCAATCTTGACCCATTCTCATCAGCAACCACGGTTTGGGTTCTTGTGTCCATGTAATGATCATAATGTATAAGGGAGCATGAGCACATCTCTGCATATTAGGGCAAATACCTCACAGAAGTTGGTGGGTGTGTTGCAGGTCACCCCAAGGGGGAACATAAATAGGTGCCCTTTTAGTGGGCACTGAAAACAGACTTCGACAGACAATAGCAACCAAACAGTGCATTGCAACAAAAGAATAGGTGTGGATAAGTGTTGAGCCATCAGTGTGTCATGCTCATTTCTCTTCTCTGCATATTTATGTTTAAATGCAGCATCAGTGTTAGTTGAAGCATACCCCTCACAAGTAAATTAGTGTATAACAGACACCTTTTTTGGTAAAAGCTTATAGAGTCTGCCTAATCAAATGTTGTACTCAAAGTAATCAACATGCAACCAAAGCCCCTCTCCTTGTGTTGCTTTTTTAAGTTCCTTTTCTGGTGATCCCATGAAGTCTGTCGATAGCTGGGATATCAGTCCAGACCTACAAAGGCTTAAGAAGAAAAAGTCAATAAGACACCTGGATAAAACCATGATGAATGTCAATGACGTCTTTGAGCTAAAATCGAACATCGACAGAGCACAGACTAACTTTAAAAATGTGTCACTCTGTGATTGTTGGAGTATTTTAGATGTCTCTACTAGCATGCTGATATGGCTATGAAGAAAGTTATTTTTAAGGTACCTTTAGTCATGTCTGTAGAAAGCTGCTATAGCACAGATTAACCCAGCTCCTTGTAGCTAATTAGGAACCATCTACTAGACCACATTTGTAGGAATGACAAGATGTGATGTTATGATATTTAATACTTGTAAAGCACACATACAGAAAATAGTGTCCTGACACTTTAAAGGGACAGCCTTCCCTGTACATCAGTAATGAACATGTTAGTGTAATAACATCACAATCTGGATATACATCTAGAGGCAGAAAGCGGAAATCCCAGGTCCTGACTGCAGTGCTAGAAAAGGCTATTTTTCCATGGGTTTCAGCCCATGCCTAAGAAAAAACGAGAGGAAATGAGTGTACAGAACAAAGATCTCTTTCATGCCTGTACCAACTACATCACACCTAGCTTGACCAGTGATCAAATGAGCAGAGGATTCTGCATCAGTTGAAGGCAATACAGCATTTACTCTGGCGCAGCCAAACCGATTTTAAGTGCCATAGTCAAGATTAGACTGAACAAGGGCATTCATAACTGGCAAATTATGATGGCTGACAATTAAAGGAAGAATCTTCTTCAAGTTCTTAAGTTGGAAGAAATAAAACCTGGACACTTTGATAATTTGGTTATTGAAGGACAGGTTGAAATTCACATATATGTCCAGATTATGTCCCCAGGTAAGAGACCGGGCTTATAATTTGGGGCCACGTAGGGGCTCGCAGGTGGATTCATTTGAGTGGTCAAAAGAAGCTCAGTCCTGGGAGGATTAAGTGTGATATAATTTGTTGACCTCCACCACAGTTTAAGTGATAGAAAATCCACCAAATGGGATGTTCATTACATTCCCTTCCGAGGGAGACTCACCAGCCCAAAGATCAGTTGGGTGTAGATTTGGGCCCTGGCAAGATGGAGTAGCTTTTCTAAGGGGTGCACGTTGATGTTAAAGATGAGTGGAGACAAAATGACACTTGTGGGATACCACAGCTGATTACATTGGACTAGGGACAACAAGACATCCGAGCCAATACTTTTTCCCGAAAGATAGTAACCACTTAAGGGCAGTTTCTGTAATGCTTATATAAGGATCTGCTAGCAAGGACAGTCTGGTTGACGGTGTAGAATGCTGCTGAAATTTCAAGTAAATTCAGCCGTAAAGTGCCCTAGGTGAATGTCAATCAGTGACACCTCGTCACAGAGTGGGGTGGGGTCAGCAGTCTTACTGACCTCATCCCACTCTGTGATGAAGTTGGGACTGCTGCCTTCCCTCTCTGGCTGACCTTAGGTCCTCCGAGCTGAAGGTAAGTGTGTGTGTGTTTTTAAAATGAATGTTTGGTGCGTGCATGTATGTTTGAATGTTGATGAGTGTTGTGAATGGATGTGCGTGCGTGTGTGAATGAATGAGTGTGAGTGTGCTTCCTGCCTCCCTCCCTCCTAAAATTACCTGCTGCCACTGATATTAGGTGTAGGGTGTGTTGCAAAAGTTGACCTTTCAGATTCATCTCTGTGTACAGCAGCATATTCATACTGCACTGTGCTACTGGTGAACATATGCTGCTTACATTGGCTATCCTGCTCAGACATTGACACCTTTCTGTCATATATTCTGGTTTTGTCCCATTGTCTCACTTCAAGTGATGATGACCTGTGAACTAACATCGACCCCCAGAACTCATTATTTCTCTTTACTTCCCCTGCTGGCATTCATTAGCATGTGTAATTCCAGTTTTTATTCCTGTGTAGATATTAATTAACTTCACTTGCATTGGTAAATCTATAAATGTATTCTCAGCAGACGCTCCGAAACGTAGAAACTAGAGCGAAAAGGGTTTTAGTGGATACATACCATGGAACTGTTTTGAAATGTTTTGACTAATGCTTGTTTTGTAATTCTGAGAAACTTTCAAATTGAAAGCATCATTGTAAATATCTACCCCCAGCTTCACTGATCTGATAGTTATATCCCTTATTTCTCAACTCAAAATGTTGAAGCCACATTTGGTAACATTGTACTCGTGGCGCATGATGCATGTTCTTGCCTTCTGTAGGTCTGAAAAACAGGATTGCTCTAGATCAAGTCTAAGGTTTTACATTAAATAAATAACAACAGTTTCAATTTCTGAATTTTATTAGTTGCTCAGAAATTGGCTTCCCAGCAGTCCCCACATTACCTACAAGAAAAGATTCACAGGTGTAGTTCTCACAAAATGGAAGATCATCTTGACTTTTCCAAGCTGCTGTTGCCGTCTATACGTTGCTTCACATCACCCTGTTTCCTTCTACAGTCAACAGTTCTTCATTTATTCTCCTTTGTGACGCTTACAATTCTCTACCAATGGCCATCAGACAAGACCGATCACTAAGATTTGTACCTCTTTAACCCCTACTTTTTTGCTGTCTCTAGCATCTAATTCAGATTTGTGTCTACCACTGTTACAATTCCGCTCTACATGCCCTTGCCACAAAGAGCTTTTCGTTTCTGCTACTGTCTTGTTCAGAGTAATTTAACTCAATTGTACCCTTAGCCTACTACCCTCGAATGGTGGCCCTCCCTGCACATTCTCCATATACATGAACACGCTTTACCTGGGTACCAATTGGACTATCGTGGTGGTACCATATTTTGTCATTTACATGTATTTGTATTGATTAATTGCACAATACTGAGTGCATATACAGCTATTTTTAAAATAACCAATACCCCTAATTAATTGCACAGTAGTGAGTGTATATGCAGCTATTTTAAAAACAACCAATAACCCTAGTTAATTACATTATACTAAGGGCATATGCAGCTATTGTACAAATAACCACTAAGCCAAGCAACAGGGCTAACCTCATGATATCTTTAGTCCAACCATCTCAGCTTCGATTTCTCTACTTGTAACGTTAATGACAGTTTAGGCCTGTTTAACTTGGGCTTATTGCAATGTTTGAGTGCTACTATAGTTGACTGTACTTAATAATTGGTTGAACGTATAGCTACAAAGTCTGCCCTCTATTTGTAAGAATACTTTAATTTGTTAACTTATACTTCCTTGATCTAGAATTAGTACTTTACCATGGTGGTATTGGGAGTGATTATAAAAACATGCTAACACTGAATACGTTCCAAAACTTCTTGGATCTCTGAGATAATATAACTAAATTTAGGTCAAAAATTTGAATTTACTAGTATGTTTTTATCATTTAGTAGCAACCACTTCCTTTGAACATAAAAACATGACATCACAATTTAACATGTCATGAAATATGCTGAAATGAATATTATGACTGTGACTGTAACGCTTCTTTTGGTGCCGTCAGGGTGATGTTGTGAGACTCTTCCATGCCGAGCAAGAGAAATTTTTGACCTGCGATGAGTATGCGAAGAAGCAGCACATTTTTCTCCGAACAACCCTGCGCCAGTCAGCTACTTCTGCGACCAGCTCAAAGGCGCTGTGGGAAATTGAGGTATTGTTGTTATTTCTGTGCATTTGTTAGAATCTAATCAAGCAGACATTTTTGATACTGAACCTTTGAACTCTATTTCAATAAGATTTGAGCTGTCTTATCACCTTTGCTGTAAACTTCACATTGTTTCCTTGCCATTGCGTCATAAGAAGGGCCCCACATACCTGCAATGAATTATAGGAGAGCTTCTATGGTCTCTGCATCGAGTTATCTCTGAGGGAGCATAATAAAGGCATGATAAAATGCCCTGTTTTGAGAATAAAGACAGAGAAGGACTATCGAGAGTTGAGATGGTATGATATATTTTAAGAGCAGTTCTAGGTGGTGCTGGTTTGACAGAGTGACCATATTGATCAGCCTTCGGAGCGGTTTCACTATAATGTGTATGAAATGTTCACTAAAATCCAAGGAGCTCCTCTAATCAAGATTTTGAAAAGAAAAACTTGTATAGCATAACAATTTTGAAAAAGGATCATATTTCTGAGAAACATAGTTATAGACAAATTGGACTGGAGATTGAATTGAGTGTTGAACAATGGGAGATGCATGGTTTCATCGCTTTACCAGTAAAGTGTATTGTATGATATACACATAAAATGATGGCATTTAAAAATGTCCTTCCTCGTTGAAGGTATTCAGCCACTCCCTACGAGAATCTGATCATTATTGGTGGTGTCGAAAGTGTAGAGGTTCTCTTAGTCATTTGCTCCACTTTTGTGTCAAGGGTCTATTTAGTAACTGTGCTATCTCTGTTCAAACTCTCTGTTGCTGTTGTGTTTGCTTCCAATTGTAACTCATGTGTCTCTACTTCAACAAAACTGGATCCACTGTGCTAAGCTCCTGATTAAGGGGCATGTATTATTGTGATGGAAGTCCGTGGTGATTTTTCATGTGTTGATTGGATTCTCCTTTAAAGAATGAACGTAATGTGAACTAAAGAAATACGATACTTGGTTAGCGTTCCTTGAATTGTACATGTACTAGAGTTTGAAGCTTTGGACACCTAGTTTTTTTTACTTGACTCTTATTAGCTTGTTGGTTTCCATGTTCCATCTCCTTGTAGTTATTTTTGGGAGACAAATGTAAATGTTCTGGTTAGAGTCGAAATATGGATGTAACTATGTCTGTGCATTTGAATGGTGATGTTATTTTGAGCAGTACAATCTTTTCATAGTGAATAATATAGGCGTACCTCTCACCTGTGTTTTTACAACACGGAGAGCAAGAAAGCCAACATTACAACATTACAAAGCTAGTTGCTGCCAAGTGCTTGTGTACACTCTCTTTGAAGTCTGCCGCTTAAGTCATATGTCAATATAGTGCTCCAGCCACATGCAACCTTGGGGACTGAGCTGAACTGAGGGGCTCGGGCTGCAAAATCTATTCAAGGCTTGCCAGGTACGAGTCTAAGACCAGAGATATGAGCTTACCGGACACACTGCCATTTATTATATTATTTAAAATTGTTTTATGGCCGTCACCACATATGCGGATCGAGTGATCTCCTGCACTGAAATGTGGTGTTTTAGGCTGCGTGTGCCAATTTGAGTGCTTTGAGCATTATGTCTAACACTCCTGTGGTTTTTGGCTGCATCTATAACAATGTAATCTTATTGTATCTGATAGTGACATTGCATTTTACCAATGCTTTCACCAGTTTTTTGTGCGGTGTGTATTTATATATGTGATTTATACAATGCAAACATGGGTAGAAGGTAATGGAGCACTCTACAAGAGAGCTTTTTCAACAGCATGTTAGCGGAGACATGCAAGTGGATCCAGAAAATAGGAGTGGGGGATACCAGAGACTGGGATGTTTGGGTGACTGTGGACCTGATTTAGAAGTGGGTAGTAATGGACTATCTTCTGATTTCTGGAGGCAGTGGTGAATCTAGAGGAGAACCACTCCCAGTGTTTCTTCCACTGTAGAAATAGTATGGTGGAGAAAATTGCAATGATGGATCCCTCCTAGAAAACCAACTTTACTCAGAGCACTTCATAGTGTCCATTGTTTAATTTTTGTTTTTGTATTACTGGTCATTTTAAATGTGTTTTTACTTCTCTTGCATCTCCATTTTAATGGACATAACTATCAAGGGTTGATCTGATGCTGTACGTTTCTGCAGCTTCTTATAGTGGCCTGTTAGTTACAGTATGAGATTCCTCTGATTATCTGCAGTTTGAGTAGTCATGGCAAGGGCTTGGTATTATTACGCTGAATTTACTAATTTACTAGGTGTTGTGGTCAACTCATTGTGTAACTGCCCTTAACATCCGTCTCAACCTCCCATCTTAATGTAATTACCTGGCTTTGAGTCATCTCTTGTTATTTTTTAATCTTTGTTAAGCAAAGTATCAACAATGACTCTGAAATCTAGAAAACAAGCAAATATACCCATGCATAAACAGTCCAACAAAGAGCACCAGCTGCTGAAATTACTGAACATGATTGACATAAATTATAAAATGTATATTTCGAATGAGCTAAGTACGTTAAAGGACATCAAGCACAAACTGGACTTAGTACAAGGACGAGGGACTAAAGAATAGCAAGAGTATCACACATAACAATAAAATAGCAATACTAAGTTAACAGCAAAAACTTGCCATCAAACTGCATCCATGAGTGAAACCATAATTTGTTACTTATAACTCACCATGTGATCATCATCAGCAGCATTTCCTCTTGTATGTTTTAAACTTTAAGGTTCGAACCACAAAAACGTCAGTAGATTTCCGTAAACGGGCAGCACCAAAAAGAATAAAGTCATGTGCACTTAGCATTGCCACGTAGCACCATGTTGCCAGGATACCTTGTTTATGGTCCTGGACTTTCCTGCTACACATAATTATGGTAAGGTATGTCAGCCCAATTGCTTCAATTATAGTAACTCATGACTACAAGTCCAGAATGCATTGTAGCTTCTATTGACAGGAAGCATATGTTGTGATGTGCAGAAGAGACTGATTGTTCCGCAAAATGTGTTTTGTGGTGTGACTAACTTCTCCCTTTGCAGTATAAAGGATGTACAGATTCCCTTGCATTGGAGAGGGACAGGTTGCAGAGATTCGCAAACCTTCTCTCTCATTAGTATTGAAGTAGTGTGCAAACCAGCTTGCTGTTCCTTGTGACCTATTGTCGATGTTGGGATGGGCACCCGCATCGGAGAGCAGATCTCCATCCTAGAATGACTACTTTTTATTGCCTCTTCTATCCCTTTAGTTGATAGGACGGATTACACACAAAAAAAAGCATGCTGTAAAAGGCATTGGTGGCGCGTGTGGAATGGCATCAATGGTTTGCAACCACATTTGTGGTGGGGAAGCATTAGTACATGCTTGCAACTCATAAGGAAGGAGAGATGCTACTTGAATGCCCCTTCCTCCTTCAAAATAACAGTATGTCACAAGTCACACAGTCTGTGATTTGTGAATATCAGGCTTGGTGACAGCAAAAGCATTCAGTGCATCAGACCCATGGTGTCCTCATCTGGTGACCTTTCTACTCCAGAGTCCATACCCTCAGCCGTTTTACACTTAGTGCTTTATTTAGAGTGTATCAGAGCAGGAGCACCACTGTAAATGGCCATTGCTCCTTCCCACCAAACTCAATGTCACCTCATTGTGCCAGAATGAATATCTGAACAGGTGGCTCGCCCATCAAGTGGCCCCCAGATCACAATGACTGTTGTCCTGCCCTCTAGAGGGTGGCGTGAACATCACTGATTGTTCCTGCATAAGACTGCCATGCGAGGCATGGAGGACACAAGCTGGGAATATGCACAAATATCCGCCGTGCACAGAGCCATTTGTTGTTTTGTATTGAGAAATCAAATTCCTGCTATGAGGATTTCTCAATACCAAAAAGTTTGTTGAGTGGGAATTTTAGACATGGCTTCCTTTTGGCAAACTTTCAATCCTTTTCAGGGAGGCACAGTAGCTCTGCTCATAGGACATAGATTGCTATCAGGCAAACAGGACTCTCTAAATAGGGTGAACAGTCTTCTGCCAGAGTGATGTAGGCCATGGCCTCAGGCTCAGCCCTCCCAGAGGATTAGCAGACGATCTGCAATGGCCTAAATGATCCCCCTAAGCCTGGCCTTTATGGTACCAAAAAGCATCACAGCTTTCATAATGAAATCAATGGCCCTGTTGTGGTGTGGATAATTGTCATGCATCCCTTGGTTGTATGAATGCTTCTTAATAAATATATAGTTAATCAGTAAACAAGTACACCAGAATCACTGCCCATGCAGGTCCTATGCTTACACATTAATTCTATACCAAGAGATACACAGTATCTGCTATTAACCCTTTCTCTTGGCGAACACGCACTAAAAATACTTTTTGTGTGAATCTGAGGATTGTCTTTTTAAGTAGTTGTTTACTAAGCATGCATGTCTTTTGCTGCAGGTTGTACATCATGACCCATGCCGTGGTGGTGCAGGACAGTGGAATAGTTTGTTCAGGTTCAAGCATCTGGCGACAGGAAACTACCTGGCTGCTGAGGTAAGCCTGTGATTGATCAACAACACAGGGTTATGTGTATCAAAAAGCCCGCAAACGTTCTGCCTTGAAAGCTTAAGGGTTTGTTAAACGTTGGTGTACTTGTAGCCCAAATGTTTAGGACCTGCCTAATTCTTTCTCCCCCCCCCCACCGTTCCTAAGATATGTGCTACTTGCAGCCAGAAGAAGAGCCACTTTAGCTCCTAGACAGGTGCACTCTTCTTCTCCAGTGACATATTGCCTTCCTTGCAGTGAGTATCAAAACCAACAATGATACAATCCACAGTTTGTGTCTGTCTTGCTGTGATCTAGCATGGCGGCTATCTACCAATAAATATGAAGAACTGTGAACATTTTCCCAGATACCAAGTATTTTTAAGTCCCTGACCACTAAGGGAAAAGACAGAATTTTAAACCCCTGAGCGAGAGATAATGGTTATCTACCTGACTCTAGCCAGGATAAAGACTACTGATTAACCAGAACATTGCGAGGTGACCGGGAAATCACCTCTCTCCTCAGAGAAGTTAAAAACAAATACCCACTGTTTTAATTTGTGAGCCATATAATAGGTAAATGGCTGTACTGGAAGAAGCCTACACACTCAATGCTTTAAATGCTGAGTGGAACCAGACATCCTGAATTTCAGAAGGGCAATAAAGCCCACCCATTCCGGTCTGTGACCTCTTGTTATGTTGTCGGATGGTATTTGATCCATGGACTTCAGAATTTCTAATCTCTTCCCTTCTCGTTGATTTGGCTTCACAGAACGAGTGCTATACAGTTTATATAAATAATTAAAATTAATAAGTGCCACAAAGTCCAGTCCACACAATCACTTGGTTAGCTATAGCCTTATAGTGACTCATGCGCGGACTTACATTTTCCTCACATCCTGCTTTTGGAAAAGATCATCCCTAACTTTGGAGGTTAAAATAAAACAATACCTCCTCATCTCCCTACACCTCCCCCCCTGTACTGGGAGAAACAGGAAAAACTGGAGGATGCTGTACAAGTAGGGCGTCTGCCATAAATACTTCATCACCCTCACAGAAAAATCTCTCCTCACTAGAGGCAAACCATGCCATGTTGTGGCCCCTTGGAATACCTGGTGACCAGTCCCAATGCTGCAGGCTTCAGAGATATATAAAGGCATTAAGTCAAACTGAGGCCAGTTCTTGTTAAGGATGCTGACCTGAGACGTATGCCATTTTCCTTACCCCTTAGGAGAGAATCTAACTAATTCTCTCCCAAGAATCCCCTAAGTCACACTAAACTCACAAAGGGAGTTGGAGGCACTCTGTCCAGTTGCATATCAAGTTACCTAGGTCACGTACTTAGTCCCATCGTTGATTCAGAAAGGAAAGAGGGACAGATATGCACACCTAACCCTACACATACCTAAACTACTCACAACTATAAACACACCTTCACCTGCTCACGCCTACGCATACACCTATCTACATGCCTACCAGCTGCATAGACATGCTACAGGTGTCTTATTCTCACGTCCAAGGCCTGGGTTTTCCAGATGGTGCCTTTCGGAAATTTGAGCTGCTCACTGTCTACAATGTTAAAATGAAAAATGGTTGATGATACATCTTTCATATGTCATAAAGGGCAGAAATAAAATTAGATTTATGCATGCGCTGTTAAGCTAGCCCACAGTAAGATATTGTAGACAAATTGCAGTAGGAAAGTCGTTGGATCTTTCATACCTTTAGATTAGTACAGGAGTTTTTACATTTTCTTGGAAAGGAATAACTTCATAAAGTATTCCCTTAGTTATGTTCTGCTTCCCTTTGTTACCCTGTGCAATCAGTGCAGCTAATGATCACATTATTTAAGAAATATGAACGACCATCAGTGTCTAATAAAGGAAGAAAGCTGTTTTTTGCAGAAAACTTTTTGTATGGTATTTTCCAGTGGCAGTTATACAGATGGAAGGAGGCCGGTCATTAACATGCATGGATTTTTAGGTCTGGCTTGACACACCGCATTCATAAGCTAGGCTTCTTTGCATTGCCACTGCCTGTTTTGAACACACATTTATGGAACAGTCTTCTAGTCTCATCTCTATAGTTTTGCCTTTTGGTTTTCTGGAGCACATTGAAGATTTGTGTGTTCTCTCGGACTATGAGACCCGTTTCCCTCTTGATGATTGATGTTTACCAGCTGATGGAGCACTGAGAACCAATTAACTGTGCACGGGAGAAAGTAACATATTATCGGTTTCTAGAGAAATCAGAACACTCAGTTAGATCCTGCCTACGATGAATACAACACCAATAACAATGTACCAAATATGTTTAGGTCACAGTGACAACTATTAGTTCTGTTGTATTAGGGTCGTTATCTTCTTCTTTTCTTATGCTTTGAGATACACAGATGTTTTTTTCTTATGACAATGCCTGGCCGAGATAACTTGAGTCAATCGGGGTCTTATGCCCTTTTTACATTAGAGTTGTAATTCACACCTTAGGTTTGCAAGGTCAAGGCTGTGGCTTTTTTGACATGTCCTAAACAGTTTCCCATCCAGGGGCTCAGTTCAGACTTACAGGAGCCCCAAATGGGGCCTCCTCTTCTTTACAGAATAGTAAAGGTCCGTCCAACCAGGTTATTGCTCCTTGGACAGATTTTTCAAGGTTAAAAGCCATCAACACAACTAGAAAACGCTTCAGGTTTATGCAGTGAAAGGATTCTCATTGACATTTAACAATGCTGGGTACAATCAAGTTTTTCATGCTGCACAGCAAAGTGGCTGCTATATTCTTGTGATTGCACAAACTTTGGCCTCAACATCTGTAAAGTCTTTCAAAGTCTCACAAGAGTTCACTAAAAATCATGGGAGCACGAGCAGCAATATTTGGACATCTAGGGTACTGGGGATACTTGAAGAAGCACCACTTAACTCTGGAAGGAACAGCATGAGCTGCTAGGACACAAATTGCCACAAATGAATGAATACCAATATAGAGATCAAAGGTAGGGTGATCAGACACAAGTCTTGTGGAGACAAAGAAAATGATTGACCTTATCACCAGCAGTTGGCCTTTGATGGTGTAATGACACAAATCTATTTACGAGAGTAAAAGGTATTAAATGTACCCCTTTTTTTATTATCAGACTCCATTTGTTTATCTTTTATATTGCTTTTGAAGAATATCAGAAGAAAGAGACAGATAACACCTTCCCTGTGAATATGCTTAGGGATGTCTTTGACATGTTGGGACTTATATTTCATACATACAAGATACCCTGGATGATAATTTGGAGAGCTAACAAAATTATCCTAAGCATCATAATATACATTTTTTTTCTAATTATAGAACATACGTAGGTAAAAATACTTGCCAACAAGTTGAGTCCAGTCCGGCTGCCAGTGCCCCATCAACTCCGACAATAGCATCAAAGCAGTAAATGGCACTATCAGAGCAAGACTGTGCAATGCACGCCCAGTAGTTAAAAACTGGTTTCTCTATCATTCTCGTATTGAAAATGACCTGAAATAAATATTTATCACAGAAACACGGCTAACTGCTGATAGCAAACCCATAATTGAAGATCTAGTGCCACATAATTTCAAACTGATAAAACACGTGCCCTGCTCTGTGAGACATAGATTCAATCTTTCAAAGCTCAATAAAAGCTTTGTGTCTCTTTTGTGAACCCTTTAAAGATGCGTGGGGATTATTCCTCTCTCTTAGTTCACTGGTTGAAAAGCCAAATAGGCTGCACTTCACTTTAACACTCGCCTCACACCCTTGGCGGATTCTTAAATTGCATCCTGTCCAGCAAAATCACTGGATCTCCTTTAGAGACCTCTCCAGCCCACCACCTCAAATCATCTGGATTTTACATTGCAAGCAACATTAGTCGCATAATTAATACTTAGAAATTTCTTGAAGGCAAATTCCCAGATGACCTAAAAAAAGCGATTGACCGACCAATTTTAGAGAAAGTCAACCTCAGCCTCAACTATTACTCTTATTTTGTGTCAATATCGCTTCTACCTTACCTCTCCAAACCATTGGAGAAAGAAGTTACTATTCAACTTCAAAGCTACATTTAAAACCACACCTATTAGAATTCACCCAGTGTGCCTTCCTCCCAGGATGGAGAACGGAGGCAGTAACCACTTCTTCAAACGATGATCCCAGATGAATCATGAACAGTGGAGGATCGGAAGTAATTATTTCCCGAGATCTCTCTACTGCCTTTGACACCATAGATCATGAGCTATTCCTCAGGCAGGTCTCAACTTGCCATTTACAATTCAGGCTCTCTTATGGCTTAAAACATTTCTTTGCAATAGAGCCCAATTTTCCAGCTAGGCTTCTCAGCTGTGGGAGACCCTCAAGGCCCCCCGTCACCCTTCTTGCTTATTATGTATTTCCAACCTTTAGCAAAACTTCCTTATATTCTGAATGTTATTGCGTACCTCTCTGGCAATGATATGCATATCTTCATTAGTCTAAGAGAGGAAAGCACTGCCTCTCCCTCAGGTATGATTACATATTTCCATTAATGGCTGAGAGGATGAAAATTAGTTTTCTAAAATTGAAGCCATCCAATTCAAAGATTATGCCCACAGGTAATACCCTAACTTTTGTGGGACAAATCTTTATGGCGTTTTCAACTGGGTGCCCTCATCCTATGACTTTGTTTTGAAACATTGGCTTTTTTTTTTTTTTTACGCCTACCTCAACCAAGATCACAAAATCGCCAAATCACCAGGATTACCCAGTGAGGTTTTTTCCACATTTGCCTCTTGAGCTATATGTCCCTGCCCCTGTGTTTTGCCCAATTAATTCAAGCTAATTCAGCATACTTGGGGCAACACAACAAATCAACTGGTTGTAAAAGATACAAAAGTATTTAGTGATATCCATCTATTGAGTGACGAAATTTGACTCACAAAGACAACCACAATAAGCAACTGCGCTCCCTGCCTATGAACAATCTTTTTTTAAACATACTGCATAATGCACAAACTCTATAATAACTCTGCCCCTCATTTTCTTAGTAGGACAAAGAAAAAATATGTTCCACCCTGAACCTTCAGGTCAGCAGAAAAGGCCTATGTCTTGGTCCCATAACTTAAATGTAAGCTATGGAGAGGCTGAACTTTCTTTATTTTAGGACATCCACCTGCAACGCCACCCTTCTTGAAATACGGGTCAAGTCATCCATCTTGACATTCAGGGGCCGCTGGAGACCTGGATCTTTGATGATGATTGAAAAGTATGAGGGAGTGGTCAGGTACATCGGTGTTGAGGTGTCAACGGGGCCTGACTGATTCTTCTTGGAGGGGCAAATCCAAGCCACAGCCCCAGTGGGGCAGTGAGCAGGCAGAGAAAGTAACACTTAGGGAGATTTTGAGCAGGAGTGTAGGAGCTTCGGTGGGGCTGAGAGATTAAAGGCCTTGAGTGAGATCCAGGATAGGGAGGCAGGTAAACGCTGCGCGTTCTCATGTACACTATATTGCATTAGCATCATTATGTATGTGCTGCTACAACCTACTCAGTTAACAAGCTTCTCAGAACTTGGTGGCATGCTTCTCGAGTCCTAAAAGTGCAATCTTCCCACTCAAGAATACTTCAAGTAGGTTGCGCTATTCAAATTATTCTGCATGGACACGTATGTACGATTTAGCAAAACCTACAATGTAGAAATCTTAATACAAGTGTTTCCGAAACCTTTTTCCTTTGTTCCGGTATGGGAAGGATGTGTGGCCTAGCGGCTAGAGCTACTTACTTTAGAACTGAGGAAGCAGTTTGAATTTCCGACGTCGGCTCGAAGTCCTGGGATAGTCCCTGTGCCTAAAAAAATAAAGTGTAACTACTATGGTTCTCTTGTAAAACACTCTTATTCTGGGGCCAAATTCACGCCGCATAAAACTGGAAAAAGTTTATTTGAAACAAAACATAACTTAAAAACATGTACAAACTGGCATGCATCTAGAAACAAACAAAAAAAGATCAAAACAAATGGTTGCAACATGCATTTACACCTCTGCCTTCTCTTCCAACACCCACCTGGCGCCTGAACCGGTCCTCTGCTCTTGGCCGAATGTGCTGTCCAGTGCTGCTGCATTTGTAGTAACCTCCGAGTGACTGGCCAATGCCGAACAAGCTGTGTAAATGCTATGTGAGGTAAAATTGCACTACTGTTGTCTCCGCTGTGCCTGTACTGCGTGCGAGGCACGCTTTCATTGCTTAGTTATGCACATCGGATTGCTGCTGTGTTGTTGGAAGGTTTAATGCCGAAGCGTGCCTAGTTTTTGTCCATACCCTAATGGAATCACTCAGAATAGGAATCCTGTTGACACTGCGGTCACGGGCAGCGAGGAGGACCTGCATCATTTGTGAGTTGTGCAAAAATCTAGTACATAGATTGTCACTATAAGTTTTAACCGCAATATTCGAATTCCCACCAGATGGCAGCAAAGGATCAGTTTTCTGTTTGCTTCACGAGTACTTGTTTAATTGTGTGTTTGGTTTGTTTCATGGCAAAGTCAAAATGGTTCACCTATTGCGATTGAAGCTTTTCTTTCCTGCCTGTAATGTCCTTGCCAGAAATTAATTTACTAGATTTTGGGCGCAGATCTTCTGACCACAAGGTGTTTTACGAAATGTAAGTGTGCTGCCTTCTCAGTACATCTTGATGTATTTAAAACCCTGTCGTGGTCTGATTTACGTTTGGCTACATTTGAAAATATTTAAACATTAGCTTAATACGCGATGTGATTGCAGCGCATTGACATTGGTGTGCGCTTGCTTTACGCATGGCACTGTAGGTTTTCTCAATTTCTATTACGGCGAAAAAAATACCTGGCACCCAAGCAGTGGACGCGGTGTCCGGGGCTCGGATTCAGTTCAAAGCTGTTAATCGCCCCCCCTCGCATGTCATTAAGTCACGGGGCCGCTGTTCTCTGGCTTACACGCAGGTTAGCGTGTCCAAAATTTTGTCTTTTTGTACAAATTCTTTCTACATTTTCCAGACATGAGGGACATGACCGATTTCGCCGAGCACTTAGAAGCCTGCATGTAATGCAAATCAATAATTAAATACGGAAATGTGCCCCTCCCAACCACTGTGAGGACACGAGGGGCTCGCATGTATACTGCACTGACCGGCAGCTTCCGGCCTGTGAAGGGTTATTGCATGTTCACCGGCACAGGAGTGCTAATGAGCCAGCACAACACGACGAAAGCCGTATCTATCCCAAAGGAATGCTTAGATTAATCACAAGAAATCACCCTCCCTCTGATTTTCTCCTTCCGCTTAACGCTCCGAGGTGTTTTTCACTTGCTTAGAAAGGCATTATGTGGCCCAGCTAAGCTCCTGGCTAGCTGCCCTCTTGGAAGACTGCGGCTGTGCCTCCAGGAGGAAAGTTGTGTGTAAGGTACAGGGAGGATGGCAGGAAGTACTGAGATAAGGAAGAGCAAATTGCAGTGAGAATTATTACCAGTTAAGTAATTTCAGCAGATACCTTCTCGCCCTGCTTCCATACCCCCCTAATGCCTGAAGATGTGTCCTGGTGGTTGACATCTATACAAAGCTGAACATGTCCAGAAGGCTGCTAACACAACTGGTTTAGTTACACACCAAACTGAAATCACACAGAAAAAGCACCTTTCGATCCTGAAAGACTAAGGAAAGTGAAAGAGTGCAGAATAGTCACATAATCTCCCTTGCCTATGCCCATCCTGCTATCTGGCACTCATGCGGAACAGTCTACCATGCTGTCATCCGCACATGGTTAGAGAAGCTACCAAAGGCTTCAGCCTTCACTGGCAAATTAAATTGATTGTCAGATGATACACTTGGTGCACTAGCTCCCACGTAGCCAGCTGTTAATGACTGGGCACTACGTGTGGCATATAGTCCTGTACCCCAGTCCTTCCAGTCCCCCAGGGGGAACCCCTTAGTAGCAGAGTTTACTGGCAGCTTGGGAATTGAAGATCGATGGACCTGCCGGAAGAGGGTATTACTTTTACTAGGTTGATCATACTACAGTGGAAAACCCATGTTGTTACCCTAGTTTGACATGTGCATTTCTTTCACCTTCTGACAATGTTAGACCTCCGCTGTACTCTTCACCTTCTCATAATAATTATAATCTGGGCAAGGCCATGATGAATCCATTGTTGAGGGAGAAGATAATTCCCACTTGGTGGACACTAGAGCACTGAAGATGGAGCGGGTCTGCTCAAGGCCTGTGAAATTACTTCACCGTGGATTGGTCTAGCTCCTGCAATATCTCCTGTGCGGAAGGCGTGCCAAAGGCAAGCCCATCTGCACATATCCACGCACCATTCATGCTCAGCGTCATTCAACCCTAAACCTAAGGCTAGAATAAGCTGTACCAGAGATCAACTATTAGAAGTAGGTAAGAGGTTTGGCATTCCTATATTGACACCCTCACACTTTAAAACTGACACTAGCTCGCCTTATATAACAAACACAACGGAGCATGGTACATTGAGATATGGCCTATTAAATGCAAGGTCCCTAGCGAAGCATTCTACAGAAATCCACTTGTGATTGGGGACTGAGAAACGAGAAGCTTTATTCATAACAGAAGTATGGGCCATTCCTGACTCAGCTAGGCCTGGCATCTTCTCAGAGTTTTATTATACTTCACAAACCATGCACTCCCAAAAATAGAGAAGGGATGGTAATAATCTTTCAGGAAAGATGGAACTTTGCATTTCTCTCCTTAGCTGAATTAACTGGCCCTGAATTATTGGGCTTCTATTGAAGAAGTAGAAAAATATGTATCTTTACTGGTATTCTATACTATCAGCCCAACGCCCTTCAAGTTCGTATTTGCAACCATAATGGAGGTCTTTTCTAATATGGCTCTTGTCCACTCAAATTGTTTTATCCTGGGGGATTTTAATATGTAGGCAGAAGGGGACTTCCTCCCAACCCCCGTCCATTTAAGAAATTGCAAGCCATCTCCGAAGTTCTAGGCCTGCGAAAATTAGCCTGTTGGTCCTTAGTAAATATAGGCCAATTACACTGCTGCTGTTCCCAGTAAAAAAGTTTGAATGATTTGTCAGTAAAAAAACTGTCCCAGTACTTGGAAGAACATGACCTACTAGAGAATGAGCAGTTTGGTTTCAGACCAGAGCATGGAACTGAGTTTGTCTTACTCTCAGGCAGATGAACTCAGGAAGGTGGTTGACAGTGGACCGTCAGCGATCCTGATATTTCTCTTTCGGCTGAATTTGATATGGTTAACCACAAATGCTCTTGGCAAGACTTGCCTTGATCGTAATCTACAGTACAGCATTGAATTGGGCGTGGTCCTATTTGCCTGCGCGTTCTCCTCTGGGTTTAGCACTCAGCCCTATTCTCGTTGTGTCAAAACGCATTGACTGTTTATGAATTAATAAACAGAAAGTCCGCTATGGAGTGTTTCCTGTTTCTTTGAGTTAAAAATAATTGGAGTTGGTCCAACCACCTGGGAACACCGGCAATGTGGCATGCTACTTTCTGGACCGTTTTGGTTAGACAATATATATATTCACAGTCATTAACTACCATAACATTAGACTAGTTAAATTATGAAATTATGTGGATGACACACAACTGATTCTGTCACATGGAAGGAATCAACAGGTAGTGGTGAATGCCAATTGGCAAAACCTCAACTCCCTCAAATTTAATAGGGATAAAGCAGAGTTCTTATGTTGCTCAGCAAATAAAATCCCTCTGGTACTTCCCCCTAACTTTTGGCCACTGCCGACCAGCGAAGAGCTGACAATATCAGACTAGGTTTGCAATTTGGGGGTTATGTTTGATAATAAACTGTCCATGGAGTGCCATATCTACAAAGTTGCGGGCACATGCTTCTCGCTCTTTCAGGGACTCCAGAAGCTCCTCCCTATGCTACTTGCTGCTACTTGATCCCCATGCAGTGTAATTTTAAGTAGATTAGACAACTATAATGCTCTTTTGCTAGGTGTTCCAGACTTTCTACTAAACAGACTTCAGAGTCCAAGCCTGCACTGCTAAATTTGCACTGAATAGACCTAGGAGATCATCTGCCTCAAATGCTATGAAGGAATTCCATTGGCTGCCTCTGAAACAGAGAATAGCCTTCAAAACATTATGTATAGTCTTCAGAGCTTTGCAGGCAATGGCCCAGTGCCACTGCAAGGCGGATTAAAAAGATATTTTCCAGGCATATGTCTTCACTTGGCTACAGCAAATCTTGTTTGTATTGCCAAATATTGGAAGACAAGGCGGCAGAGCTTTCATGGTTAGAGCAGCCTAACTCTGGAATAAGCTTCCCCTTTCCCTAGATCTGCAGTTCATTTATTAAACTTTAGAAGAACCTTCTGTCCCAGTTTTGGTCCTTGGCGCCAGGACACCAGTTTGGTGATTGTGTGCTTTCTAAATGTTATAAATACATAAATATCTAATGGGGAACATACAAAGTGCCTGCAACACTTTAAAGTCAGATCTGAGTTGCTATTGCCAGAGCCACAAATCAACTCCTGCAAATGGTAGGGGTATCTGTTTTTGCAGTGTATGACTGGTGATGTAACACCCCACATTCATGGCAAGAGTATGTTTTCATCTGAAAGAAAATAAAAGCGAACATTGCTGATGCACGTTTATGCCCCACTTCCTGCTGAGAGGATTGTTTATTGTGCTAACATTCCTTAGGAGCATATATCGAGAAGCCGAAGGTGTTTCAATGGAAATATATGAGGCATGTAGATTTCCAGGTATATTTACGACGAATAAATGCATCTATAATGCAGAAATGTCCATATATCACAAACTTTCTATGTTAATCAGGATTTTAGCAACTAAGCCTTCTCTTTTCACATAAGGCTTGTGATATAGAATGCAGTTTCCTGCCGTCATCAGAGAAATAGTTCAGCATCGAGGATACTTCTCAGGCCAATCTCGGTACATTCGATAATTTGCTAACTTTGAGGGTTGGGACCTACTAGGGCCAGGCTTGTAATAAGCCTATGCTCAGGTGTGCCAGACCGAATATATCGTAGCATACCACAGATTGGTAAACACGGACTGCACCCTACATCTACCCACAGGTCCTTCAAATAGTTCAGGCTCTTGCGTTCTATAAACGTAACGCGATCAACAATTTCCCCTTGGCTGTATCACGTTGCTAGTTTGTTTTTCATCTTAATCCATGTAATTGTTGTTGTTTATGCTCTGAGTGCAGCTCTTGCGTATTCAGTTTGTAATCGCACTTCACGATTTTTACAATGCACTAGAGTACAGATTGGCTTGCCTTTCACATGCACATAATGGTACTGTGGCCTTCTCACACAACAGTACTACCTTTGTTTTGTGTACTGTTTGATTCCCGTCATATCACCCGTCCCACGGTGGTTGTTCATCAGAGTCACACTGCATGCTAATGTCAGACTGAAGCATCACAAACACATTTCATGTAGTTCCATACCCTCACATGTGCTGACTTTCTACAGTGAGTATGAGAATTATTTTTGGAGTGTTTGGACCCAACAGCCTTGCACACCTTCAGATGTGGCCTACAATGCAATCACTCTCCCAGCATTGGCCTAATAGTATGTGCTCCTTTTCAGCAACGCCATCTCAGTGTGGGTTCCGCACAGCACTGTCTTCCTGGTCAGTGTAACTAACTTCCGGCAGTGATCTCTCAGTGCTAGGAGGCCACCGCAGTGCGGCTGGGCTTGGTTAGTGCTAAAGAAGTCCATCACTGTGCCTTTCACCCAGCCCTAAAACACCCACAGTGTAGGTTTAGCTCATTATTACCCTGGACCATAGTGGAGAGCATCCCCACCCCAACAATAGCCCAACGGCGTGGGCCTCCTCCCAGCAGTGCGTCCATCAGGACTGTAGACAGACTCCTGCGCTGTGGCATTTCTGCTGCAGACTTCATCAGTGCCGTGGGACCTAAGCAGTGGAGGCATGATGCGTGTTTTAGCACAGGTGTCTTCATTCAAGTCTCACTGGGCGATAAAACTAGGGGGCGCTCAGTACCACAACTACACCAAAAAATATTTCGAATGGAAGAAATAAAGTTCAACGTAAATCTAATTTCTCAATTCTAAAGCAGATATTAAAATTGCGCTACAATATAGCATGTTAAATCAGTAGATAACAGCTGTTATAAAATGCAGGTGTACAACTCACAACATTTTCCTACTGTATTATGGGTACAATTAATTTTGTCACATTGATCTGTAATAGCTACAGAAAATCAAAGTGCTTCTTTGACTGTGTTGAAGGTGTGATCACTTCGATAGGAAACAATTGTTTGAAAACAACAACATTTTGGGCTTCATTCACAAACTGCATTTTGTAGTACGTAAAATAGAACTACAACAGTACCAACTACAAAATGCTGTTTACAAACCTTCATGTGTAAATCTCTATCTTCTTTCTTTTCTATGTGGAGACTACCACATATGTAAGTTTACTACTTAGGGTCTGATTTAGATATTGGCGGACAAGTTACTCTGTTACAACGTTGATGGATACCCTGTCTGCCAGTATCTAAATCCCATCAGATATAATGGGCTTTAGATATTGACAGACGGGATGGAGTAACCCATCTGCTAATATCTAAATCAGGCACTTGGTAGTAAATTTAGGAAGGACCAGCAGGAGAGGTTGGGCAAAGGAGGGCTTAGAGAGCAGTAAGAAACATTTTCTAAAGTGGGACATGCAAAAGGTCATAAAATAAGTCCGAAATGTACTCCAGCTCAGCCTTGGAGTCAGTCGAGTACCACACATGGCCACTCTAGGCATAGAAAATGACACAGGAATGGACTTAAAATAGAACCCCGAAGGAAATAACGTTCAAGTTAGTGTATATATATATATATATATATATATATATATACACACACACACAAACACAACCATTTTTAATTTAGAAAATGTAACTATTTTGTATAAGACTATAATATTACATTAATTTAAATCTATGCACAATGCAGTTATTTTAAATATGTAATATAACATTTTTACTTTAGGTGTAATTTTTTAAAATAGGTCAGTTGTTTAATTCAACATTAAGTTAATAGTACTGTAGCATTTTTTATTTTGTTCTAAATTTAATTTTACATTAATATTTAACATTAAAATATGTTCAGTTTTTTTAATATAGTTTTTACTTGAACTTCCCTATACTGTCCCACATGGAGATCTCCACCAAGTCTGTGAAGATCATCTTCACTGATGTGTGAAAGGCTACAAGTAGTATCTTTTCACCTATATATTTGGCTCAATCCACTTGTTTTAGGTGGAGGAGACATGTAGGTCTACACTTTGTAGTAAATTTACACTCAGAAGTGGTGAATATCCAAAAGTAGTACATTGAATACAAAGTGTAAGAGTAAATTTACTTGTGTAGATTTCCTCATATGTACATTTGCTTTTGTGAATAGCTCTGATTGTGTGCAATACCCATACCTTGCTAAAAAAATTATGTTCATATATTTTAGGGACTAAGCATAAAAAAGGCTAAATATCAAAGTATTTTTTTTTATAAAGTAATACAAGCTACGAGAATGTTCACAGTATTCAGTGAGTTCCCTGCTAAATGTCTCCTCTCCAAGAAAGCCTGCTTAACTCCGATCTCCTCACTCTTATCAATATTCCATAACGTGTCGTATCAATCAGGGTGGCCCAGTCCTTTTCCTTTAGTATAGTTAAGCCACTGAAATGTATTACTCACTTCGATGCTCATTAAATCTTTCTTTAGTTCCTGATTCAAGCAAGATGCTGGATGTAGCCATAGAGCAAGTCACAGCAAAAGAGGTGGAAATAACTCATTGAATCCACCGCTCAAGGATGAAAGGATAACTTTATCACTTGGGATTTGAAGCTTTGACCTGCAAATTAAACACAGATCTCAGCAACAAATACTCAAACAACTGTGCTTTATTAAATTCAAATACGCTTCTAAGTTTAGGAAATGACAAATTACTAGTATATGAAATAAGCATATGTGAAATATACATATATTAATGAATAGCGAAACACATAATTTAGACCGGTGTCCTTGTACATTATCTTTGGGGCTTTACATTTATAGCTTACTGTTTAACTTGCCAGGCCTTTCCCCTTCTGTGCCGAGCCTTTTTTTGGCTATTTGGGGCAGTTCGGGCTTAGGCCCGCATAACTTTCTGTTCACATAAGCTACCCACGCCAAATTTGCGTCCTTTTTTTCCAACATCCCAGGGATTCTAGAGGTACTCCGACTTTGTGGGTTCCCCTGAAGGAGACCAAGAAATTAGCCAAAATACAGCAACAATTTCGTTTTTTTAAAACATAAAATGGGGAAAAAGGACTGCAGAAGAAGGATCGTGGTTTTTCCCTTGAAAATGGCATCAACAAAGGGTTTGCGGTGGTAAAATCACCATCTTCCCAGCTTTCCCGAACAGGCAGACTTGAATTAGAAAACCCAATTTTTCAACCCAATTTTGACATTTTACTTGGATATACCCCATTTTCACTATTTTTTGTGCTTTCAGCCTCCTTCCAGTTAGTGACAGAAATGGGTGAGAAACCAATGCTGGATCCCAGAAAGCTAAACATTTCTGAAAAGTAGATACAATTCTGAATTCAGCAAGGGGTCATTTATGTAGATCCTCCAAGAAAATAACAGCTGAATTAAAAGAATATTGAAATTGAGGTGAAAAAAACAGCAATTTTTCTCCACGTTTTACTCTGTAACTTTTTCCTGCGATGTCAGGTTCTTGAAAGCAATATATTGTTACGTCAGCTGGACTCTTCTGGTTGCGGGGATATATAGGGCTTGTAGGTTCATCAAGAACCCTAGGAACCCAGAGCCAATAAATGAGCTGCACCTTGCAATGGGTTTTCATTCTATACCGGGTATACAGCAATTCATTTGCTGAAATATAAAAAATGAAAAATAGGTATCAAAAAAACCTTAGTATTTCCAAAATGGCCACAAGATAAGGTGTTGAGAAGCAGTGGTATTTGCACATCTCTGAGTTCCGGGGTGCCCATACTAGCACGTGAATTACAGGGCATTTCTCAAATAGATGTCTTTTTTACACACTGTCTTACATTTGAAGGAAAAAATGTAGAGAAAGACAAGGGGCAATAACACTTGTTTTGCTATTCTGTGTTCCCCCATGTCTGCCGATAAAAATGGTACCTCACTTGCGTGGGTAGGCCTAGCGCCCACGACCTGAAAAGCCCCAAAACACAACGTGGACACATCACATTTTCACAAAGAAAACAGCTGTTTTTTGCAAAGTGCCTAGCTGTGGATTTTGGCCTCTAGCTCTTGGCCCTTGCCTAAGGGGTCACTCCCCAACAAAAAAACAAACAAACAAAAGAAGAAAAAAAAATGATCCCTGGCGCCTAGTGGATTCTGACCCCCCCCCCCCCCGGGGGCAGATGGGCCTAACAATAGGCCGATCTGCCCCCGGGGGGGGGGCAGAAAAGGCCTTGAAAAATATTGCCCCCCCTGGGGAGTGACCCTTGCCAAGGGGTCGCTCCCCTTATGCCAATTTCAAATAATAAATAAATCCCTGGTGTCTAGTGGGCATTTCAAAAGCCAGATTGCTTTACAATCAGGCTTTTGAAATGCTCTGAGAGACTTCAAAGGGAAGGAAATTCCTTTCCTTCCCTTTGAAACCTCTCAGGCCCCCATCACATGATTGGAAGGGAAATGCTTTGCATTTCTCTTCCGATCGCGCTGGAAGCTGAGCTTCCAGCGCGATGTGGAAGTGGCCTCTGATGAGGTCAGCGCGCATTTGCACGCTGACGTCATCAGACTTCACTGGAGGGGTTAGGGGGAGTCAGGGGTGGAAGGGGAAGGGCTTTCCCTTCCATCCCTGCCTTGGGGGGGGGTCGGAGGGAAGCCCACAGAGGGCTAGCGCTCCCACTGAGCTCAGTGCCGAGGACGTAATGGTTACGTCCTCAGCACATGAGCACTGTGCCGCAGGACGTAACCATTACGTCCGCGGCACAGAACCGGTTAAGTCATGGTTGCATTGTGATCTTCTCAGAGCAACAAATTTCCTAAATCAAGGCGCATTTGTAGCAGGTGTGCATCTTTTATTGCATTGCTTGTACATCACATCTGTTAGTGTTCTGTAGAAGGCAACCTTTTTATGTATTTTGCATTTATGGTAGGTAGGATAAAAACCTGTCTTCCACCCTGTTAGAAAACTGTGCTGATTGCAGAAGCTCCATTACTTTTTGTCCCCATTTTTCACTTATTGCTGGTGTTTTCTTGACTCTGATGGTGCCCTGGGCATTGCGAAACAGTCCCGGGCCTGTGCTTTGTTTAAAATGAGTATGCAAATCAGGCTAATTATAATTGACCATATTAACCTACCAATAGGTCCCTAGTATATGCTAGGGCATGTAGGTTTAGGGACCCGAGCATAGGTAGTGCACCCATAGGTGCACTGCTGAGGTGCACAGTGCCATTCTAAAGGCAGACCTGCCTTGCTGGCTGCTTTTAAATTAAAGTTACCTTCAAATTTGTCTTTGGAATTAAAAGCACTTCCAAAGTCTTAAACTACCTTATTTTTACATATAAGTCACCCCTAAGGTGTGCTCTAGGTGCCCCCAGGGTTGGGTGCAGTGTCACTATAAGAGGGGATGTTATAAAAGATGTTTTATAAGCCCTGGTGAGAAAAAATTGCCACATTTTTTCCCTCATTGTAGTGAATAGGCTCAATAGGCAAAAATGGGGAGACTCTAATTAATAATGTCTCAAAGTGAGCTTGATATTTCAAGTTTGGTATCAAAATTGTTATAATAAATCCAACAACTTGTCATTGTTGAATTCAATATAATTTGTTTAGAGAGAGAGTTTTAGAACTCTACCTGAAAGTTGCCAACTTCAGCTCTGTTGTGCCCTTCTCTGATTGGTCAGCCTCTGGCAGCCTGGCCAGGCTACATTGATAAGGTGTGAAGTGGCCTGGGCCGAAGACAAAGGAAGTGCCCGGGGGAAGAGATCTGCCTCAGCAGATGGTGAAATAGGTTGGAGGGACAGCAGCGAAACTGGTCTTCAAAGGAGGGAAAGACATTTGGAGCAGCTCAGGACCTCAGGGATGTGTTCAGGGAACCAATGGGTGGACTCAGCCAGACCTAACCTCCAAAATTCAGATTCTTCCATTTCTGAATTTTAAAGAATGTTGCTCCCTGGGATTGATTTTTGCCACACTTACTAGTAAGTGGTCATCCAAGAGGGTAGTGGTCTGGCTGTGATTGGACAGTTGCCCCCTCCCCTTGCTTTCCAGCCTAGGAGCAAGGATAAATATGGCAGAGCTGCACCCACAACTCAGATCCCTGCTGGAAGAAGATACTGGAGAAGGAGGACTGCCCTGCTGGGCCCCTGGCCTGCCCCAGAAAACTGCACCCACAAGGACTGCACCAGCTGCGCACTTTGGTCTTCAAAAAGAAAAGGACTTTGCCTTGTTTCTGCAACTCCAGGAGTGGACTCCCTGTAAGCTACAGGTACAAAGGAGCTGCCCAGAGTCTTCTTCATCAAGTCCTGCAAGAAGAGCCCAGCTGACCAGCTCCCAGTGGCCATTTAAGGATTCTGACCAGGTGCATTCTGGGAATTGTAGTCCCAACTCCCAAGGAGCAACTCAGAGTTTCTGGAACCTTGGATCAAGTTGTGCACACTTCAAAAACCCAAAAAGGCCATCTGGAAGAAGATCCAGAAGTTTGGAAACATTTGGAGCAACTGTTGTAAACAGGTCCGTAAGTTGAAGAGGTGCATTGTGGGAGTTGTAGTCCCAGACCCCAAGAGGCAAACCAGAGGCTCAACCCTTGGCTGGTGCTGCGGACCACTTTCCTGTATCAAGAAACACTTCTGAAAGTAAGTGTAGAAATGTTACATCGTGAGTGGCATGGACTGTGGACTTTGTCCCTGTCCAGTGTGAGCTTTTTTTTTTTTTAACCCTTTGAGCGCTATTTGCTTTTAAGCGCTAGAATTAATTTTAATCTTTAAAAATTTACATTTCTGGTTCCCTACATCGGATTTTTGTCATTTTTGTGTTGTTTTAAAGATAGAAATATAGTCTATGTTTATAAATTGGTGTTTTGTGTTTTACCTAGTAGGGGTTAGTGGCCTATTGGTACTCACCTGCCCTTACCAATAATCCACTTTCCAACACACCCTTAGAATGCAACCCAATATCTCTTAGCTGCTTTCACCCTGCCATAATCTTTCAAGGCAGATGCTTGCTATTCATCACTTTAGAGCAAAGATCCAGGTTGAGTACCATGGAAAAAAGAATTGTAGTAAGCAGGTATCCACCACAAGGCCAAGACAAGGAAGAAAAGTGGTTAAGGTCCATGGATGAAAACACAAGACAACTAAAGAGGACGAAGGGAGTACAGATGGATTGCCAACATTTAAAACACAGATAAAAAAAAGAGGTATATAATTCCTCATCCCAGAGTAAAAATTAAATTTGATGTAAAACCGTTTATGTAAAGTATACAGAAACACGTGCTGAGACCATGTTTGTTTGTGAGGATGCATGATGAGGAAACCTGCAACAAACCCTAGGTACCACTTGCCCTAGGTAGCCTTATCCATCTAATCTATTTGAAATCAAGAAGGATATACCTAAATGTGGAAAAACTGGGGTGATCTAGTATGACCAGCCAACTATTCATTTTAGTATGCTTAGACTTTTGTTTTTCCTGTCTCATAAGTCATAGCCATGCAAGTTAATTTCTTGATTCACGAATGGTCCCCAGTGTTAAAACATTGGTTCAATTATTGTGTCTGACAGTGTTCCACACATTTAATCTTGTAGCTTGGATATGACCCATCTGTTTGTATATTGACCCTCTTATAGGATGATGCTGTCCATCACAATATAAATACTTCAATAAGGCACTTTCTTATAATGAGATTTCTCTATAATTAAAAACTAGGTCGCTACTGATTTAGCAAAAGTGAGCAGCAGTTTAATGCTGGCTGCAGAGGAAATTATTACTGACATTCCTATAACGATAATTGAAAGGGAAACATTCAACTGCTCTGTGGTTAATTCAAATTAAAGATGCAGAGACTATGCACAATATTAGCTCTCACCATTTATTGATCAGTTAAACTGCACATTAGAGTGACTATCACAAGAAATCTTTTTGTAAAGCTTGTCTGAAACTACTTAACTCAGAATAATTTCTAGTAAAAAAATAAGAAGGTTTATAAATTGTTGTTCTTTTTCTTTTGGATTGAGATAGATGATGGAAAAGCAAGTCTGAAAAAAGCAATAAAAAGGTATTTACTAAGATAAAGAACTGTCAACATATCTTTTGACTTTTACAAGAAACTTTATGCATAATAAGGGCCACTTCTTCTGATCACAATCTTTTCATTAAACAGATACATCAGCTCTAAAAATATCTTGTAAATGTGTCTCATTTATGGAATCTAATTATCGTTTTTAAGGTATCAAAAGTCAGAAATTATTCTTTGAAAAAATTAAATCCCCAGGGTCTAACAGGTTACATTTATTTAGATTACAGCTCCTGAGCCTAGCGGCTTAAATTGAGGTTTTAAAGTTTTCTGTGGAGTGTCTATAATCTTTTGAAGTGCACCCGATTCTTCCATTCATACAACTATTTCAATAACTAGTGGATCTGTAGTCTCCTTCTTGGAAGCAATTATTTTAACAAAACTAGATGTAACTAGAAGCACAATGACTTTGTTAAATGTTTCCTCAAACATAATATGAAATATGAGACTGATCTACAACATCTTGGTGTTAAGCTACAACACTAAAGGTCATTCAATACCTGCATGCTATGGCATTGAAAAGGCATGTATGTGGTTGAGAACAAGTGAATGTGAATTGTACTGCATGACGTTGATAAAATGTCATTGGTTAGTTGAGTGTTTTACATTTAACTTCATGAATGTGCACATCTATTATATGTCTGTCCTTATGTATATTCTTTCTAAAGAAGCTCAAATTGATCACACATTTATATCTGGAAAGGCACAGTGAGCAAACAAATATAAAACAGAATGTGACCTAGAGTAATTACCAGTGGTTCTTAATTATCTCATTGAGTTGCCCTAAGTGGCATGGGTGTGCCCAGATATGGGTCACATAGCTTGCTTTACCTTAAGGACTCATGCTGTAGTTCCCTGATATGGCCAAAATGGCTAAAGTATATCTGGGGTTGCTTGTGAGAGGAAATGTGCCCTTGCAGTTTTGACTAGCCTACCCTTTGTGAATTAGGGCAGTACTTATTTCTTTATTGATGACCCCTCTATGGAATCCACAGAGAGCAAAACAAAAAAATGGAGTGCAGACAGAATAATTATCAGCCATTGAGCTCAATTGAAACATTCCATCCTTCACTTGTCAATCGTTCAGGGGCATCACAGCTTGCTAGATTTATGTGACATTAAATGCTGATAATGTCCTTGATCTGTATCTGACCATCTTTACCTTCTGCCAGTGAATCTTATATGAATTGACAAATACTCCTCACTTGCTGCCCAAAAGCCAGACATTAACACAGCTGAATGGGAATTAAATGAGCAGGTGTACTGAAATCAGGAATATGTTGGAAACAAGATGTATACATTGCCTTGGATTTATGGTATCCAAATAGTGCTGTAAAACAGTGAGGTCTAACAATGAATAGATTATCCTAATTATCATTTTACCACTGGATCTGTATATTTATTCTTCCATCCACTTTATTTCCCTGGGATTTCATATTGAAATGGACACAATGCTTATTATGGTGGGGAAGAAATAAAAAATAAGATTGCAGCCTCCAAATTACAATTTAAGCTGTGAGTCCTGCATAAGCATTGCTAGTTTTGTATAATACAGTTGAGCATTTGTTCTGCACAGAAGACATAGAAAAGTGGGGTTCACTGCATTGGTTGTTGGTAGCAAATTTAACTAACTAAAAATAATCACTCCCTTGTATTTTTTATGCCAACCATTCCAGGGAAAAGTACTTAGCTGGTGAGTTCCGGCATGCCAACAACTTTCCTGCAAGACTGACAAAGGAGAATTTGATGCTTATCCATCAGTTGGATTCCGTTAAATCTAGAGAATCTCTTGCATGTAATGGCAGATTTGCAACCAATCATATCTTAATGCCCAGTCATGTGCACAGCATTAAACGTTTTGAGATCCTCCCAGAACTGGAGCATGAATGTCTTGAAATTATGTGAAATTACCCACTTGCAGCAGGAGGTGCCAGAATGTTGGCTCTCCTTTGGATTTATCAGTAGGACATGGAATGAGGATTTGTTAAATGAATTCTCCTGAATTCAAAACATGTGAGGCATGAAGGGAATAAACAGTTGTGTCATAGTGGAGTTAGCATCACAGCTTTAGGAAGCAAATGTTTTATTTGAACAAATATGACAATCAGCACATATTCTGCTATTTATATTTCGTAGTGTGGTGCTGTGGTCTTGAAACACAGCCAAAGAGTAAAGCAAGTTCGCTACTCATTTAATCCGCATTGCGCTACTAAAACAAAATGTGTGATTATAAATCTATATTTCACAAGTGTTCCTTCATATACCCACAGTGCAGAGTAACTTTCGAAAAATGTAGTCCAGTTAAAAAAAAAAAAACTGAATTATTCTAAGTTATCATGTATTGTGGATGGTGAGTGTACATGACTGTCTGACTGTATGGCATCTGTTTATGGCTGTCTGAATTATTTCTAATAAGAAACAAGTGCAGTGCCTGCTGCAGATACTTGGTTATTCCACACTCCTGAAAAAAGAGACTTCTTCCTGGTCAGCTAAGTACTTTGACAAATTCCAGATTCTCTGAAGACTATTGGCTTGATAAATATATACAGATTGGTATTAAGTAGTGGTTGGGTGCAAATTATTTTCACGGATGGTCCATGATATTTATCATCAGACCGGTTCTTAGCCTTAGTCTTCGGGGATCTGGTCATGCCTTATATTTTTAAATATTTCGTACTGCTTATTCTGTTTTTTGAAATGGGAGTTCATTGACATCCTTACCAGACTCCTTCATTTGCATTACCAGATCACTCTGTTGTTTGTACGGTCTCACTAATGAGAGTTCCAGTTTTGTATACAGTACTGCACAGAATCAGTCTTTGATCATGCTTAGATGTGTTTAATGTCAATCTCAGTTCCCTGCTTTTTACTGGTGACTTTACTTCCAGTTTTGTCTCTGCCCTGGAGTATAGAATGTTTACTCCTCCTTTAAATACCTGGGGTGTATCATTCCACTGATTGCTTCATGTAACTGCTTCTTTTAAAAAAAAATCATTATTTGTTTAGCACCCAATGGGAGCACAGCTCTTGGTCTTCCGAGTTTGTTGTGCTCTTACTTTGCCCCCCCCCCCCCCCCAAATTACCCCGTCTCTCCCCTACTACATCTCCTCCCAAAGCGACTTAGCAGTGCATTAGATGGCAGCCTTGGTGATGCCTTGGGTGTTCTCCTTATCCTGTCTGTCTTCTCCCACCTTCCCCCTCAATGCTCCTGCACAGTGTGCCAGATGGTGGCTTTGGTGATGCCATGGGCATTGTCTTGCTGCACTGTCCACTGCTGCTGTTCTGCATGGTGGTAGGTGCTATTGGCTTTGCTAATGCATGGCTAATTCCAGAGCTTTTTATTGTCCACTGACAAATCACTAGCGATGACCAGCCATATTAAACTGATAGAAATAAATGAAAGCATTTTTCAATACTCTTAGGATGGCTGCAACACTTTGTGACACAATATGCATTGCGTGATTACATCACTGCAGCACATTTGGCATTGCAACATTGAAAGTATGGAATGCCATGATTCTTTGCTGTCTGTTCTTTTAAAGTGGCTGATAGAGCTGTGGCAAAGATGACCCCATCTCTTGCTCAACATAGGAAAGTTGAAAATGATTGGCTTTGCCAGTGCATGTTACTTGTTTGTGATGTCTTGCTCAATCTGATATTATTAATTGAAAGTGAAGCAGTAATTTGTTATATCAGTCCAGTTCTTTGTCATATACAGCATTCTTTTCTCTTGAAAAGTGCCTTACATGCAATAATTTTCCTTTTGTATATATGTGTTAGAAATGGGATCTCTGGTTGGCAGTCAGTTTGCACTCTGTCCAAGCAGGGACCCTCACTCTAGTCAGGGCAATTGATAACCCCTACTCACCCCCTTGGTAGCTTGGCACAAGCAGTCAGGCTTATCTCAAAGACAATGTGTAAAGTAGTTTTATTAACAGTAATACAGTGAAAACACTACAAAATGTACACCACACCAGTTTAGAAACATAGGCAATATTTAGCTAAATCAAACAAGACCAAAATGACAAAAATCCAACATACACAAGTCAAAATATGAATTTTCAAAAGAATAGATTCTTACTCTATAGAAAATAATAGAAACACTGTTTGCACACAAAGTACCTGGTTTGCTTAAAAAATAAAGCTGCATGGGCAAGCGTGTGTCGGAAAATTCAGCGATGCATCCATTCCTTACTCCCAAGTGAGGTCGTGCATCATTTCTTCTTCAGTCAGGTAGGCGATGTGTCATTTTTCTCTCCCTTACGACAGCGATGCGTCAATTTCCGAATGGAGCACCTCGGATCCGTGCCGGTTCACAATGACTTTGGCGCCCAGGGACGATGTGTGAGAAATCCGGTCGCACAGGGTTGGAAAACAGCGCTGCGTGAGGTTTGCGTCGTTTTCAACAGCGGCAAGGCAGGTGGCGCATCATTTTTCAGCTGCATTGCAGGTGGTGCATCAAAATTTTCCCCGCACGGCTTCCTGTGCACGGATTTCAGTCCTTGTTCTACCAGCTTCACCGTTCAAGGAGCCAGGGACTGGATAGGGCACCACTTAGCAGGGCAGGAGTCTCAGCTGAGAGTCCTGGTGCTGGCCGAGGAAGTATATGATGGCCCTGAGACTTGAAAACAGGAGGCAAGCTCAGTCCAAGCCCTTGGAGATTCTTCACAAGCAGAAATATACCACAAGGTCCAGTCTTTGTACTCTTTCAGGCAGAAGCAGCAACTGCAGGCCAACCCAGCAAAGCACAGTCACAGGCGAAGGGCAGTACTCCTCCTCCATCTCTTCAGCACTTCTCCTTGGCAGAGGTTCCACATGGTTCCAAAAGTAATCTAAACGTTTGGGGTTTGGGGTCCACTGCTTATAACCCTTTCTGCCTTTGTAGTTGGCAAACTTCAGAGGAAAGTCTCTGTTGTTCCAAGATTGCCCAGGGCTGGCTCCAGACTCACACCAGGGGGTTGGAGACTGCATTGTGTGAGGGCAGGCACAGCCCATTCAGGTGTAAGTGGCCACTCCTCCCTCCACTCTAGGGTCAAACCAAAGTATCCCTACCTCACAATATACAGACTTATTTATAGGAACATCACAACAGCATAATATCTGGCCGAACCCAAAATGAATTAAACTGTTTGCCTGTAGTGCATATTGCAGAATTTACAGTTTGGCACACCATAGATCATAGTACTGTCGTACCTGTGAATTATCTCCATAATTCATGGAAATTACAACATTCCTGTAATAGAGGTTTTACTAATGCAAGTTAAGGTTTCTTTTGTATTATTAAACGTAAAGGCGATGTGACGTGGATTATAGCCCGGTTGATATAAATGAGAATAGCAAATATGAGGAAACCTATCTGTGGTGACGTTTTATCTTACAGAATGCGTTGTAGACTTGTTTTTTGGAAAGCTTGGCGATATTGCGCTTGCCGTGGAAGCGGGAGCCAGTGGCTGAGACATCGGCAGCATTATGTGCCCAAGGATCCGCGTTTTTGAGTCACTGTTTATTTGCGTTTCTCTGATTGCTCAGTAAACCCGATGATTGTAGGTTCTGCTGTGATCGCCAGCTGCTGCGGGGACCAGGCTGTCAAGATGGCAATCAAGCTGTTTGTGGAGAAACTTGTAAAGTCATTTAAATAAGTTAAAACCGAAACTCTGCTAGTGAAAGTCACACCATACTGTTCCTGTCAGTTTTGTCTTGAAATCTGTTATATTTTCCGTATCTTCCTCCCTCGCTATTCTTCCTTGCATCAATTATTCCCACTGAAATATCTTCATTTAATTTCAGGTTAAGGATATGGCAGACGTGCCATCTTTATTCCAGCATTAACAGAGTGGTGGGGTTAGTTTGTTTACATGTTTCAGCAGAGTGTAGCTGTAATGGATAGTCGCAGACTTGTGCCCAGTAGCTGCAGATATGAGTTACCCTATAGTTGTTAATTGCGCTCTTTTTCATATAACCAAAGCTGTCTCATAAATGTACCATCTGATCGGCAGTAGATCTTCTTCTGCCTATAGAAGATGCTGTCCCCACCGCAAGCATGGAAGCAGAGCCACTTAAAAACAAACAATTCCACTGGTGTGCACAAAGAGCAACTCAACTCTTTACCCTCAGTCGTATCCATCTGCTGTCAACAAGCGGATGCTTCCTCTGCTGTTAACAAATGCTCTGCCACCCGCATACAAAAGCATGACGCGGTGTGGATAAGATGATGGGAAGTTCAATGGTTGGGTGTGAGCCACTCTGAGGAGGCAGTCATTTTGCTGTGCCTTCTAGTCATACTATAATCTATATGGATTCATCCGTTCAATGTGTTGTCCTCTGTCAGTGGCTTACGATGGAGCCCGGCCCCATTTGGTAATGGATATGTACAAAGCATTACAGTCTTTACCACATCTACCCAGCTATGGGGTCCAGCAGAAGTAAAGTCGTTTTTTAAATCTATGGGTTATTTGTTTTTTAATAAGTTTCATTAGAAGATATTAACTCACTTGCCTCAGGAAGGCCTTCTCAAATAACAAATTTAAATTGTGGTAGTTGTGCAGCTTGTGCAGTTATAAGTAATTAGGGTTCTTTCCACGTAGAATTTCCTGGTGTTGCCAAGTTTTTTTTGCAGCTAGTATGGAATGCAGTGGGAGCTGAGTCCAGCATCTCATTTTTAGGGCACAGTGAGTTCACTTTACGAAGCTGTATTGTGTGATGTATTTTTTATTAAATTCAAGTAGTCAACTTTGTAATTTTCAACCTAATGAGCCGTTAGTTAACCTCCATTGGGAATGCATGTTCCATTTAACCAAAGGGGCGTGCACCTTTCTGTATTGTGATTGTGATGATAAGCCTATGGAAAGTGACAAATAAGTGTACAGATTATTAAAATAATATAAATATTAAGTGGTCCTTCCAAATTGTTGTTAGCTTTGCATGCTGATGTGGTCATAGTTTCATGCTTGGTGCTAGGTCCTGTATATTTTATCTTAGTTAAGTGGCCCGTTTGGAATTTCAGGTGCTGTGTACGAGTTTAACCATTAGTTCCCTAGGTGGCTATGCCAACAGATCTGAAACAGGCCTCGCCATGACGGAGTCCTGTTTTCATCAGGGTTCATTTCTACCGACGCTGATTTGGAGCACACACAATCATCCACTAACCCAGGTAATTGAACAGCACCAATTACAATTGTGGATGTACGAGAATGGTACACATTTCGACCAAGGATTGGCCAATAAATCTAGAAGTCAAATCAACATTATGAGTTGGCTGAACTACTGCTACTTTGTGTGCTGGGTAGTTTCCGGTGCCTAACACATGGATGTTTTAATGACTGAGCAATTCCATCCCAGTGACCTGCATCCAAGAAAACAGTATCAGTCCCAGCAGACGACCGTAGATCTGTGTGTTAATCTTGATTCAAAGTTCATCTTAATTCCTAAAGTTAATGTATTGGCCAGCCGAGCTGTCCATTCCCCACAAAGAACTACTATTGCTTCAAACATTGTTACTTGACTCAGTTTTGTTTTAAACTTATTTTATCAAACACTCATAACACATAAAAGCCAAGTCAGTGAGTTATTATATTTGAGTCCTAGCTATTGTAGAACTGATAGGATAAAGCAGTTTAAAACGAATTATTATTTTGAAAGAAAGTAAAAAAACAAAAACAAAAACAATGAAGGCCTTGTACGTTTCTACACTGTCCTCTCCATTCTCAATTTCTTCTCCTTCACATCACTTATCATTCTCAAGAAGTATCAATGTACCTGCAGATTTAATACCACTCATAGGTTTTGCTTTTATATATAGGCTTCCTGTCCTTTTCTGCAGGTCATTTCAAGTTATTCCTCCTTTCCCTCAGTGTACATTTTCTTTTGTAGAAATGTTTCAGAAGTCGTCAATTAATCATGTGGTTGAGGTTTGCATGGATATTTCCCTTTTCTTATTATCCCTTTTTAGGCCCTCCCACGACATTTGTTGTTTCTTTCAATGTTAAATGGCACTCCTTAAGTGCTTGGAAGGATTTCTACACCAGTGTTCTATTAAATTAATTCGTGCTACCATCGTAAAACGTTATCACAAAAGATCAACAAGTGTCAGTAAACTCAGCGGTTTGTAATGCACTTAAAGGACATAAAAAGAAACAAAAGATGACTGGTTCACAAAAGGGATTTTGTATCTCACTAATAAAATCTCTCAAAATATAGTTCCATTTTTGACACGAGATAGTGGTGGTGCCGATTCTGGTGTGCTGATAATGTAGTAAAGAGCACACAGTATTATATGAAAACGTGTCCTACTGAAAATAACCAAAATATAGAGCAACACAAAATAAAACTAGGGACTGATCTCTAGAAGCTGGTGCACAAAGACTCAAAAGGGTATGTAGCAGTTAGTACTGTAAAAAACATTGATTTTGCATGGTATTCCACCAAAATATTGCTTTCAAAATATTGTCCATCATATTATCTAAATACCTTGACTACAAAAATATAGTGAAAAAATATTGAAGGTAAGTATATGTTCTTAGTTTGTTACAATAATGTCAGTTTTTAAAATATTGGTTACTATAATATCAATTATGTTGTTTTTAATATATTTTATTTTCATTTCTTTAACTATTTTAAGTTGCATTTTATTTGTGATTAATAATAAAATTATAGTGATGGATACATTTTTTACGTTGTTTGGATTTTTGGGGGATTAGGTGGGCAGGGTTTACCTTGAGCCTGCTAGACAGTGCATGCACTATCTTTTATGAGTCATATTGTCGCTTACCGAGGACCTAAAGGGGCTTCAAGCCCATCCATTGCTTACCATTGGTTGGCTTTCCTTGTCACGGGCACTTGCCTGCTTGTTACTCATGCCTCAGCTTATCAATCTTGTCTCTCCCTTAGAGAATTGTCTGTTTACCATTGGTTTGATTGGCTGGCATGTGTGCTTCTATTGCTTACTTTTCAAGTACTACTTTTTTCTTCTGTGTTGAGCACTCCATGAGAGTGCTTGTGTTTTTGAGCTGTCTTCCTCATGTACTTGTCTCCCCCTAAGTTACTGTCACCCTCCACCTCCCTATTGTGCTTGCCTGTTTGTTTCCCCCCATTGCCTCTACCTTACTGTAGTCTCCATGTTGATAACCCTTCCATTCTGCCCTCACCCATGTTACTAAAACCTGTTGCTCACACCTTCCCTGTGTGGTTCTCATGTCAGCACATCTCCATGGTGGTTTTGCACTCATCTCTCACCCTCCGCCATGTTGCTTCTGCGTTCCCTTGTCTTGCTTCAAGCCATCCTTTGCTTCCATTAGCCCCTGTTTGTTCGGTTCTCCTGACAGCTCCTTGACTCACTTTAATCTCTTTAAAAAGAAAGCTTTTGCACATTTTCCTTTCTTTTTAGCTACTGATCAAACTCAATTTGATAAAAGCACCTGTGTCACTTTGTAAGTGCTCACCTGTGTGATGCAGGCAAAAAAAAGATGTGAACAACTACATGTCAGTGTTTTTTTCTTTTTTAACTTTAGCCACGCTGCAAAGCCATACACCACAGCATATAGTATTCTGTGCAGCTTGTTTAAAAACCATTGATAAAGCCAACAGATCAAATTTGTGAGACCTATTGGATTTGCCACTGCTTGTTCTGCGAAGTATATGTTAGTTAATAGTGATTGAATAATAAGTTATGCCTGTTTTTAATTAATATTTACTTGTTCATTTTTTATTTTTATATTATTTTAGTACATTGTATTTCAGGTTGTATTGTTGGAGAATTGGTTGGTTACTGTTTTAATTGCTGTATATATTCTTTGGTATTGAAGTATATTACATTTTTAAAATTATTGATTGATAAGTTTAATTATGTTTAATTTATTTACTCTTTTGGGATGTGAGGTTTATTGAGGGTATGGCTGGTTAGTGTGTTTAGGAAAATACATATTTTGTATTTTTTGTTAATTAAAATATTATATGCAAATTTAGTATTTTTCTGTGTTTTTTTCACATTTTTGGGGTACACCGTTGTGTACCTGAGGCTGAAGCACCCACATTTTTTAAAATCTATTTTTATAAGTTGGGGGATGAAGTTGGAGCCCCAGATCCCCCACTGTCTCTGCCAGCTCCTCACCCAGCACCCATACTGGGTGCCGGTGTGAGCCAGCAGTTGTTTTCTTAAAAGGGGGTGCACTGATGCCCACCTAGGGGAACTCACAACATATTATTTGTTATGGGCCTTGGGGGGACCCAAGGCCTTCACTTACCCACCCATACTGCCAACCGGATCCTGCAATTTGGGTGGGACACCCACACCATACAAATCATTGGAGACTGCAGGGGAAGCCCCAAGGGCCCTGCCAGCTCCCCAGTCAGCACCCTTCAAGGGTGCCATCAGGAACCGGGCTCTTTCCTTTGCCCGCGCTCGGATGGGAGCAGCTTCTTTCTCCGCTCCTGCCCAAGCGGAGGCAAGGATGTATTCTCTGCCTGGGAAAGTGCAGACAGGTAATTAAGTAAGTTTATGTTCCCTGCCCGGACTCTCCTGGGCGGGGAACACAGTTGTGGCCGGGATGCAGGTTCTCCAGAAAACTATTTTGATTGAGTACTGCGGATGAGTACTGAGGATGGGGTTCCTAGGACTGACTTTTTTTTTTTAAATGGCGGGAGGCTGCACTTTTTTAAGGTGGACCCCAGGTCTGCGGATCCTACATGGATAGGGGGTTCAGTTTACAGAATAAATGTGTATATTGGCCCAGGAAAGATCTCTGTGGGACCACCGGGCCTAGGGAAGTTACGCTGCCCCCCCCTTATGAACAGGGGACTGAGTTCGAAAATGGCTGCTGCCCCATGTTTGTTGAAATGGTGACAATTAGAGCTTATCTTTTCATCTGCTGGATCTGCGGCCCCTCCTTGGTGTGATATATACAAAATATTATACCATTTTTTTCTTTAAAACTTATACTTAATTTAGTGTAATTCGGCTCCGCTACTTTTGTGATATCAGTGTTCACCTTTCCATGGAAAATTGCACGGGGAAAACACATTAGGGACACCCTCTCTTTTTCAGCCACCCACTTGGCTGACCCTGAAACTTTCCAGGAAGGAGCTGAGGTGGATGAATTTCTTGTTTTGGGAAGTTTTGTGAAGATTCGTCAAATAGTGGCAAAGTTATGAGCAAACCACCAAATGCTTTTCCTGTTGAAACATGGTCTAAATGATAACTGCCCAGCAGCGACCATTATAAATATATTACCTAGCGGTGGTCACCAGTAGGTTGTTATAGCTGGGTCTGATTTTTCATAGACTAAGCATTTTTTGGTTTGATAATAACTTTGGCCCCACTTGACAAATCTTCATGAAACTTTCAAAAAAAAAAAGTTCTTCCACCTCAGCTCCTTCCCAGAAAGTTGTGGGGTGATCCATCAAGTGGGGGCTCGGAAAAAAGGGGAGTCCCAAAACATAAAGTCCCAATGCATTTTCAATAGACTTCTTTAGATACAGCTATAGCAAAAACTACTGAACAAAATTACACTAAATTCAGCAGGAAGCTAGAATGTGCTTTTTGTGATTTGGTGTAAATCTATCCAGTAGTTTCTGAGAAATTACGGTGCAAAATAATTGTATATTTGGAATGTTAGAAATGAAACGGTGGCCGTTACTGTTTACTGTGGAAAAATTCAATGTCTTGTGGAAATGAAATAAAAAAGCTACATAAAAGGGCATCAAAAAGGCATGGTGTCCTCCTAAGTTTAGATAGGAGGTGTCTAAGGGATAGCTACTGTGGAAAAAAATGTATATTGTTTTTCATTAATTTTTACGATCTTGGGGGACTCTTGTGAGATTGGGAATAGTAAAAAGGGGTAGATGAGTTCTGAACACACTCCATTAGAAAAAATGCATATTGTGGTCATTGATTTTTTTTAGAGGAAGTGTGTAAGAGATAAGTACTGTGATGAGTACATGGTTAATTCCTGATTTAAAAAAAAAAGTTACGATCTTCCTAGACTCTCGCAACATCATGAACAGTAGAAAGGAGTAGGTGATCTTTCTATAGGCTATTGATGCAAATTTGCTACTTTAGGAAGCAGTAGTAATGGAGGTGGTGTTATTTTTTAAAAAAATGTGACAATCTTGCAAGATTTTGTGATAGCTGGGGAAATATATGAGTGAGCGTTTAGGTGCTCCCACTCTTGAAAGAGTTTCACAAGAGTTTGTAAGATAGATCATGAAGATATAGGTTAGCTCTGAAAAGAGCTATTTTTGTTATGTTTAGACAGTCTATAATGTTTTGTGTTTTTAAGCATTTGTAATGACTTTTTGGGTAATTTTAACTTTTTTTTAAAGGGTTGAAATAAAACATATAACTTGAGATGTGAAACATACACCAACAGAATCTCCTTAAAAACAAAAAAGAGACAAATTCACAAAAACTGTTAAAACAAACTGCTGTCTATGGGGGCACTTGTGCTCTTGAACAAGGCTGTCCTAGGCAGACCTGCTTGTCTGAAGAAAAACTTGCACAAGCGTCAAAATAGTGCTTTATTCAAAAAGCAGAGTTATTGTCCATCTATGCACCTACCAAAGTATTTCCTGGTGCAAATGATGTTGAAGCCCCTGTAGAGTTGTCTAGCTCCACAGCATGAGGGACCTCTGCCTGTGCAAGCCTTTGTGGATGCATAGAAGTCAGGTCTCTTCACATGCCTGTGGTACTCATTCTATAGTGTTTATTTCTGTTCCCCCTGCTAAACTCTTTCCTGGAAGGTTTACAGGTGACTCACTTTCCACAAACCTTCTTTCCACAAACCTTCTTTGCACCTAGTCTAATTTAAAAAAACTGCCACACCAAGGATTCTTGGAGTGGCTGAGGTAGCTGAGCTGGTGCAGACATCTTTCTCTTCAAAGCCAAACAGGAAAGGAAAGCAAGCCAAATTTGTGTACTCTTACCAATGTCGAATAATGAAATAAACCAAAAACGCTGCAATCTACTTCTTCTAAATAAGGCTATCCACATGAATCAATCAGAATCCTTCCTCCAGGTGTGCTTGGTCACTCAGACCTTTCGCAAGAGTGTTTTGCAGGCCTCTAGCGAGGCAGTAAAAATGCTTCCTGTGTCTAGAGAACAGTGCACAATTAAACAACATGTGTAATGCTGCATTTTTTCAAAATTATTGTAAAACACTGTAGTTAACATATTTCTAAATGCACAACATCGCAAGTTGTTTGCGAGAGTCAAACAGGAAGTATAGCCCCCTCAGAGTCCACGCAGGGGATTGTGCATCTGGCTTTCGTGAGCATCTTGCGAGAGCCATCCCTTTAAAAAAAAAAAACAAATCAATATCCAATCATGTTTTACTCAATACTCTATTGTAGATTAGCATTAAATAACAAATTATACCTTAAAAAAACCTACAAATTAACTTTAAAAAACAAAGGTTAAAATAACATTATCGTTATATGTAAAAATAAAATCTGTTTTTCTTTAAAAAGTTTTTTTAAAAACACATTAGAAATTCACTGAAAAAACAAAGGTTAAAGTAATATTATAGGGAGGATAATTTTTCAGTGACAGTGTCAACATTTTGAAGTAAAAAAACTGCTAGTCAGCAGTTATAGTTAGCAGCTCTAAAAATGACTAACTAGCCCCCCGCCATGTACTGTAGCTTCTGGCAGTGGCGCAAGTTATAGTTAGTGCTACCAAGTCTAACTGCTGAATATATATATATATATATATATATATATATATATATATATATATATGTATATGTATGTACATATATGTATATCCATATACTATATATCTGTCTATAGATATATAGATAGATAGTTCATAGATGAGCAGGAGACTTTCATTCTTAATAACGGTGTTGACTGAGCACTCCTGCCTTGTGGCAGTGGGTTATTCATTTGCCTTTCAGTACTACAAGAGAGTGATAGATTCAATCTAATCAGGCCCTAGATCCAGTAGGTCCAAACACATGCAAGGTTATAAGCAGTGCATGGTGGGGTGCAAGTTCTATTTAGTGCTACTAACTATAACTGCTGACTATATATATCTATATCCTAAATATTTAGCTATCTATAGCGATAGATAAGCAGGAGTCTTTAATTCTCAATAATGGTGTTGTCTCAATACTCCTGCTTAGTGGCAGTGGGTTATTCATTTGGCTTTCAGTACTACAAAGACCATAGTGATAGGTTCAATCTAATCACATCCTGGATCCGATAGGTCCAAACAAATGCGAGGTCATAAGCAATGGAAGGCGGGGCTGCAAGTTATAGTTAGTGCTATTAACTATAACTCCTCAATTTCTGTGTTTTTTTTTAGTTCAAGATGTTAACGTTGTCACTGGGAAAGTCACCTAACTATAAGGTTTTTTTTTCAGTGAATTTGTGACGTATTCTTTAAAGGAAAATATATTTTTATTACATCTAACTAAAATGTTACTTTAATCTTTGGTTTTGTCAGTGGCTACACATACATATATTTTTATATATATATATATATATATATATATATAACAGGGTTATATACAGAGATTTGTTCTTTGTACTGCATTGCAGTGCTCTGCGATAGTAGGTCAGTATTTATGTTGGTCCACGGGTCTAAATTTAAATGTTATGTTGTTTGGTGAATGCAAACCTTTGTAAGCAATTATGCTTGAGCTGCCCACTGTCCACCAGAGGACCTTTCCAAATAGCAGCATATAAATCCCAACACAAGTTGCTCAGCCAAGATAGAATTCAAGGAAGCCAGACCACTCCTATAGCATGATTTTTAAGGAGCTCTTTTTCTAAGGCATTTTTCAAAAGAAAATATCAGATGAGATGTTGTTCACCATTATGAAATATATTTGCATTTGGTTTTCCAGGCAGTTCTGAAAAAGGCACTTGTGAAATCTTCCAGTGATTTTTATGGTGTGTCAAGCAAACTCCCTTCTCACCTGTTGTGGTTATGGCATTTGTATGCTATGAGAAAATGCATAGAAATGGTGCATTTCCTAGTGCAGGATCTAAAACCATTACCTAAAAAGGTATGGATATTACAAGCAGTTCGATAATGCCACCAGATAAGAGTATCCACCTCATGCCAAAAGGTCATGGAATTGGCTCTGGAAGGTCTCTGGAAGGTCTATTTTCTAGTGGTTTCCACCAGATGCCACGTATAGTCACCAGATGTTTGGCAGACACACTATGCCACATGGAGGAACATCCACCCAGGCAATCTCCCACCAAAAACGCGGCTACACCCGTTTGTTTGTACATACATACACACACGCACACATCAGCATGCGTACACATACTTAATTTAAAGAGTCTTAATTTAAATTACCACCCCCAAACTAGCCTTTCACCCATCCCATATACTCTCACTCCAGGTTTAACTCTGTGCACCACCGTTTTGATCAGTAAATGAGGACCTCCACATTCATGAAATCAGCATAGCATTTACAACAAAATGCCAAATACTATGTGGCTTACAGTAATCTACATGGTCATTGTCCTTATGCTGCAGGATACACACAGTTAACCACAAAGGTGTATTTGCAAAGTATACAAAAAGTGATGGATGGAATATTTAAATCATCCTCAGCCACTGGTAATTACTTTGGGCTACAGCCCGTTGCCTAATGAGGTTGAAACCAGCCCTGACTTGCTTGTTTACCTTGTTCAAGGAGGACCTGGCAGTTTGGGCTGGACTGTTCCCATGCGGAGCCAGATCACCACTTATTTGTATATGGCTGGTCCAAAACTGAGGTGGGATAGTGGGCGAAAAACAATGGATAGGGATGTGGCCTGAGCTTTTGCCAGTGGCTGAAATTAATTCAATACATCCATCACTTTGTTTTACATTTAATGCCTTAAGTGTACCTGGTATGTCAAGACATGGATCCTGGGCTCACTGTGCCACTGGAACCAAGCTATACCTGGCTGAATAGCCCTGATAAGGGTGAAACTGGTCCTGTGTTGCTTGTGTTCCGGTTCAAAGAGGGCCTGGCCTGGCAGTTCTGGCTGGACTGTTCCCATGAGGAGCAGAGTCAAGACTGATTTGCATATGGCTGGTTCCAAACAGAGGTCACATGTTGGGTGAAAAAAAATGGGTTGGGATTCATTCCATCCATCACATTGCTGGTTTTCAATTTGTATGAGAGCATGAGGTTCGGGCAGCCCTCTAAGCAGCGTGAGTTGTAAATGGCATAAAGGAGTTTGATAGTATAGATCTGTAAGAAAGCAGGGTGCTGTGTTTTCATTGGAGCTCTCTGAAAGAGCCTTTCGTGCCCCATCCATTAAATCCATTTTTAAAAAGTTAACATAATTGAAAGGTAGAGAAATGGAACGAATTTGATAATCGTATAAAAATATTATATATATTTTTACTAATACTTGTGTGACTTTGTATTAAATACTGATGTGATTAACTGTGTATATAAACATTTTGGGGGTCATTATGACCCTGGCGGAAGGCGGAGAAGCGGCGGTAAGACCGCCAACAGGCTGGCGGTCTTTTTTTTTTTGTATTATGACCATGGCGGTTACCGCCATGGTCATCCGCCGGTTCTCTGTTCCGCCCGCCGGGCTGGAGACTTGGGTCTCCAGCCCGGCGGCCGTCACTATACCGCCGGCGGCATTTTGACCCGGCTGACCGCCATGGATTTCATGCGGTTTGAAACCGCCATGAAAGGCATGGCGGTAAGCACTATCAGTGCCAGGAAATTCCTTCCCTGGCACTGATAGGGGTCTCCCCCACCTCCCACCCCGACTCCCTCCCCTACACCCCCCACCACCCCTGCCACCCCGAAAGGTGTCAGGGCCCCCCTCCCAATCCCGACCCCTAACATCACATAACTCACACACACACAACACGCACGCAGGCACCACCAACACGCACACACACCGACATACATGCCAACATACACACACTCAGTATCCTGGTTACTAGTTATTGGCCATCGGCTGAGGAGTTGTTCCATCTAGGTACTCTGCTGCCATTTTTACATGATTGATGGGTGGGCACTTGCTCTGTCTTACACATCTCCCTACCAGCCCCTGCCACTATATCCTTTTGTTCACATGGCAGTTGTGCTTAACAGACATGAACAATTTTCTAACGGATGATACACCAAATGGATATAATATAGGGTGTTGACATTTCTCCCCCTGGCTAGGATCTTGCAGTCTCACCTTCTTTAATCCAATCACACGTGGTGTTTGGAAGGATATTGTTTGTTTACTCAGCATCTGCACTTTCATAAATGATTACAGCTCCTTAGCTTGGTTTATTTTTATTGCTGCAAGATTTTTTCCTTCACTCTGCAGTATACCCATGTGGGGTTTGCATACACTGGTCGGCAGCAACACTGTGTTATCTCATATTGTGTTATTTGTTTGTATTATTTGTGGCTATTATTTTCTCAGACAGTAATTGCACTGTGGTATATTTTCAGCAGAGGAATTGTTGCTGGGTTTTAATACCAGCATCGGCAGTGAAGATCGTCAACATGTCATTGCACAAACAGTAAACAGCAACATAAGATTTGTTTTAATTGTTTCTTTTTTCATTGTCTATTTGGGTTGGCAACCTTATGATTTAAAATTGTTGGATTGGGGGAATAATATTTTATTATGATTATTCAAATTGTTGCTATTAGATTCCAACTGACGGATGTGTTAGGTAGATATTTTTTATGTCTATGATTCGTCATATGATGTTTGTTTATTAGCATTTCTCACATGTAAAATTTCTTACTGGTGAAGCCGACATTTCATGATTTGAATGAAATATTTTGACTGCTTTGCAATTAATTATTGAAATAATTGAAATTGTTTTTGCCGGCTTTCCACTGTAACCTGGGGTATGTCTTCTCTGTTTATGATTGTGAGTATCCATTTTTGAAGATTCTGTTGCTTGTAATCTTTTACTTAACAAAGGCTACTTGAAAGCCAAAACACATTGGGGGTCATTACAACCCTGGCGGACGGTGTTAAAGGTGCGGTAATACCGCAAACAGGCCGGCGGACAAAAAAAGGGAATCATGACCCTGGCGGAAACCGCCAACAAAGACAGCCACTTTAACACACCGCCCGCCACGGCGGTACAGACAAGCAGCGCGGCGGTCACCGCCAACAGACAGGCGGAAGACAATGTACCGGCCATAGCATCACAACCTGCCAATCCGCCACCTTTTCCGGGGCGGATTCACCGTGGATAAAAACACGGCAGAAACAGCCATTTCAATGGGAAAACGCTCACCTTAACACATCCCACGAGGAAGGAGGACTCCATGGAGCCGGAACTCCAAATACTCCCTGTGCTTGTCTTTCTGCTCCTCTACGATCACCATCTACGTAGGCGCCGAAGACTACGGTGAGTACTGCACCTATGACATAGGGGAGGGTGGAGGCAAAAGTCAGGGGGACACACACCCAACACCCACCCACCACCCCCACCCTCGCATATTACAACACACACACACCAATGCATTCACAAAAATCACAGTAACAACCCACAACCCCCCCGGAAGAATGCAAAGACAAAACAAAATCAGTCCAAACATTGTAATGTACAATATACATGTCTCAAAAATATACACATATATTCGAAATTCAAACAAAAGTATATACATTCCGACAAGTAGTGCAGATATGCACATATCAATGTCCGTGCACCACTAGTCCAAAAATGAATGGGCGAGGCACACAAAAGATACTAGTCCACACACGGAGAGAACACTGCCGGGGCATCAGATCGAAATACTACAGGCACCTCAGGGGGAAAGGAAGGGGGGGGCACCTCAGCCGGAGGAGTGCAAAGCCAGATCCACGACAGGGCTCCATGCCCATTGATGTATCCTGGGGAGTGCAAAGCCACAGTCTTGCAAGTCTCACAAGTAGGTGGTTTGCCCACTGTACCATCCTGGGGAGTGCAAAGCAACAGTCTCCCAAGTCTCTACAGTGGGTGGGTTGCCCACTGTTCAATCCTGGGGAGTGCAAAGCCACAGTCTCTCAAGTCTCTACAGTGGGTGGGTTGCCCACTGTTCAATCCTGGGGAGTGCAAAGCCACAGTCTCTCAAGTCTCTACAGTGGGTGGGTTGCCCACTGTTCAATCCTGGGGAGTGCAAAGCCACAGTCTCTCAAGTGGATAACATTCTCCACTGGTTTCTGGAGGGGGACTGGTGCCCAGACTGGATTGGTCTCCCCGTGGAAGTTCCTGTCCCACCTGCACATGGGATAACGATGCTTGAAGTGGCAGCCTTTTCATTCTTCCCCGGTGCATGCCCTGTTCAGTGGTGCTTTGCCATGGCGGTGTCTGGACTGTTCAGCGGTGCTTTGCCATGGCGGTGTCTGGACTGTTCAGCGGTGCTTTGCCATGGCGGTGTCTGGACTGTTCAGCGGTGCTTTGCCATGGCGGTGTCTGGACTGTTCAGCGGTGCTTTGCCATGGTGGTGTCTGGACTGTTCAGCGGTGCTTTGCCATGGCGGTGTCTGGACTGTTCAGCGGTGCTTTGCCATGGCGGTGTCTGGACTGTTCAGCGGTGCTTTGCCATGGCAGTGTCTGGACTGTTCAGCGGTGCTTTGCCATGGCGGTGTCTGGACTGGGCATTGGTGTGTGGCATGACGTTCTCTGGACTGGGCATTGGTGTGTGGCATGACGTTCCCTCATTGCCCAGCGGGGCTGTGGCAGCCGAGGCCCTCCTGGGCACTGACTCCGGCGGTGGTCTCCTGACCAGTGACGATACTTGGGCCCTCTTGGGCACTGACTCTGGCGGTGGTCTCCTGACCAGTGACGATACTTGGGCCCTCCTGGGCAATGACTCTGGCGGTGGTCTCCTGACCAGTGACGATACTTGGGCCCTCCTGGGCACTGACTCTGGCGGTGGTCTTCTGACCAGTGACGATACTTGGGCACTCCTGGGCACTGACTCTGGCGATGGTCTCCTGACCAGTGACGACACTTGGGCCCTCCTAGGCACTGACTCCGGTGGGGGCGGTGGTCTTCTGACCAGGGACGATACTTGGGCCCTCCTGGGCACTGACTGTGGCGGTGGTCTCCTGACCAGTGACGATACTTGGGCCCTCCTGGGCAATGACTCTGGTGGTGGTCTCCTGACCAGTGACGATATTTGGGCCCTCCTGGGCACTGACTCTGGCGGTGGTCTCCTGACCAGTGACGATACTTGGGCCCTCCTGGGCAATGACTCTGGCGGTGGTCTCCTGACCAGTGACGATACTTGGGCCCTCCTGGGCAATGACTCTGGCGGTGGCTGTGGTCTCCTGACCAGTGAGGACGGTGCTGGCGGTGGCGTCCCGACCGCCGGGAAGGGTGCCGCCCTTCTCTGCCGTGCTGCTCACACTAGGCTGTGCAGACTTCCTCTGGCCCTTCCCCACCTTTGGAGGAGTCACAGCTGACTCTGCAACCCCCCTGGAACCCCTGTGAGTTGTTTTGCCTCCAGGAGTCTTCACAGGGTCCCGTCGCCACTTTCCAATTTCAGAGCCTTTACACGGGGTGGGCTGCCAGTGCCTTGGCTCCGGGTCACACTGCCTGCCCTGGTGGCCGGTGCACTCCATACACCTTGAACAGGCACCACTGGTTTTGGAGGCTTTTTGGCTGAGGCGCTATGACTCGACTGATGAATTGGAGGGGGGGGGGCAAAAAGGTCAACTTTACACAGGGACAGTTTATGACGAACACTGGGGTGGGTAGTTGGAGGGGGTCTGGGAGTGGAGGAAGAGGAGGTGGTTGTAGGAGGTGTCACTTTAGGTGTTTTGGGTGCAGGTACTGGAGGCTGTCGTGAGGTGGATGGATTTTGGGTGTGTGGGTGCCCGCGTTTGTGTACTTTGGGAGGGGGCGTCACAGACACACTGGGAGAGGACACAGGGGACGTGTAAATGGGAGTGGAGGTGGTGAGTGCAGGTGAGCGGTGTGTGGTGCTGGGTGTACTGCTGCGAGTCCTAGTGCCTGTAGATGTAGTGCATGCAGGTGAGAGTGTAGACGACACTGGGAGGGAGGAGGGAGACGACGAGGAGGGGGACACAGTGGAGGCAGTGGATGTTGCTGTGTCTGCACGTGGGTGAGCCACTTTTGTGTGTTGAGGTGTGTGCATGCTGGTCTGATGGTATGCTTGGGATAGGCTGGGGTACAGGGGACTCGGTCTGGGTGGAGGAGGTTAGAGGGGGGAGGCTAGACACAGGGACAATGGCTGCCATCAGTGCTGAGGCCAGAGATTGCAGGGTTCGCTGAAGGACAGCCTGACCAGAATGAATGCCCTCCAGGAATGCATTACCATGTTGCAACTCCCTTTCTACACCCTGGATGGCATTCACAATGGTAGACTGCCCAACAGTGAGTGACCTGAGGAGGTCAATGGCCTCCTCACTGAGGGCAGTAGGTGTGACTGGGGCAGGGCCTGAGGTGCCTGGGGCGAAGGTGATGCCCACCATCCTGGGTGAGCGGGCACGGGGCGAATGCTGAGGGGCTGCTGGGAGGGCGGTGCTGGTAGGGGAGGTGGCGGCTGTACCTGTAGAAGTGGGGCGCACAGATGGTGCCGCCACCACAAGGGAGCTTCCATCGGCGGACGAGTCCGTGTCGCTGCTTGGTGATCCGGTGGCCGACGTGAAGCTCCCCTCGCCCTCCGTCCCACTGGTGCATTCAGAGTCCGTGGTGTGGCCCTCCATGGCCATGTGGGATGTAGCTCCCTCGTGCCCCGGTACCACTGTACCTCCGCCTGATGATGCTGATGCACAAAAGAACAGGGAGAGCACAAAAAGGGGGGGGGAGAGACAGAAGAAAGACCGGTTGAGTGCATGGCATACCGCGACCGTTGGCGGACAATACAGACAGAGCAGCCCCTTGCACTACGCCGTGCTCCTGGCCTCTAGGGATGCAATTCCTGGGATCTGGCCTACATGGCTATGGTGGACATCTGCACACATGGATGCCACAGGGGCATCTATACCTGTACATGGCACTCTACTGCGGTGGGGTAAGGTGCCACATGGCCTGCATTACGGAGGGGCCTAGTCTACCTATTTCTGCCTGGCCGAGGTACACCAACAGGCCTCCTCCCCCACCCAGACCCCTTCACTACGCGCAAAGTCCGCAGAATGATGTTGTACTCACCTCCTTGTGTCTGCTGTGATGCCCTCAAGCGCCCATCCAACTCAGGGTAGGCCACCGCCAGGATCCTGAACATCAGGGGGGTCATGGTGTGACCGGCACCCCTCCCACGTTGGGAGGCCATCCCCAGCTGAGCCTCCGCCGTCTTCTTGCTCCAACGGCGAATGTCCTCCCATCTTTTCCGGCAGTGGGTGCCCCGTCTCTGGTGGAACCCCAGGGTCCGGACGTCTTTGGCGATGGCATGCCAAATGTCCTTCTTCTGGTGGTCGCTGACCTACATGACATGCACAAGGGAAGAAGAGAAGTCATTAACAACCGCACCGTCAATGTGCGTGGCCCCCCTCCCTACCCTAGCCATGTGGCACATTCATTCACATGCATTAATGTTCCCTGAACTCTGCCCCCTTCCCTCTTACAACCAGCCCTCTCCACCCAGGCCTAGCCCATACAACGTGCTGCCTGTGTACTAACCTGTTGGTCTGGAGGACCGTAGAGTAGCGTGCACTGGGGGAGGACCCTGTCTACCAGTCTCTCCAACTCCTGTGCAGTGAAGGCAGGGGCCCTTTCCCCAGACGCAGCAGCCATTGTCTCTTCCAGACCGAGGTCACAGCAGCACTTGCAGTGTAGGTCCTCTCCTGTCGAAGATCAGGTATCTAGTGATTCAACAGATAGAAAATGGCGGTGACGTCCGCGGCGGTGACGTCCGTGGCGGTGCATATCATCACCGCCGGCGCACTTCCTCATTGGCTCGTGGGACCCATAGGGTCCAATGTTAACCAATGCAGCATTGCGCAGCGGTCTATGACCGCCTACCACGACGGTGTGCAACGGCAACGCAGTTACCCCACAATCCCATTGTCCCAGTTTAGAGGTCAGGCAGCCGCCATTTCAGGGGCCCACATGTCTTCATTTACTTCTGCGTCACTCATAGCTAGGCCTACACTCAACACACATACAGGAAGGGTTTTGTGTTTGGTGTCGTCTTCTGTGTAACAGTGGGTACATACCTGGAAAAAAGTTGACCCGATCCTCGCTGTTGTCCTTCCTAGGCTCCGTCAGCTTGGACATTTGAGAAGATGGCGAAATCCTCTGGTGTACCGACCGCTGGTGGACCTGTTGACAATGGAGGAGCGACATTTAATCGTGACCTACAGGTTTGACCGTGCCACAATCCATGAACTATGTACCCAGTTGGAGCCAGACCTGATGTCACCAATCCGCCATCCCACTGGAATCCCCCCTGACGTGCAGGTGCTGTCAGTGCTCCATTTCCTTGCAAGTGGGTCTTTTCAGACAGCAGTGGCCATGGCATCAGGGATGTCCCAGCCTATGTTTTCCAACGTGCTGTCCAGAGTGTTGGGCGCCCTGCTGAAACACGTAAGGAGATACATCATTTTCCCTGAGGTGGAAGATTTGGCTACAGTGAAAGGTGACTTCTATGCTCTTGGACATATCCCCAACGTCATAGGTGCTATTGATGGGACCCATGTAGCTCTGGTTCCCCCCCACAGGAGTGAACAGGTGTACAGGAACCGTAAGAGTTATCATTCGATGAATGTACAGATGGTCTGTTTGGCAGACCAGTACATCTCCCAGGTTAATGCTATGTTCCCTGGCTCAGTGCATGACGCCTACATCCTGCGGAATAGCAGCATCCCTGATATGATGGGTCAACTCCAGAGGCACCGTGTGTGGCTATTAGGGCACTCTGGTTACCCCAACCTTTCCTGGCTATTGACCCCAGTGAGGAATCCCAGGACCAGGGCAGAGGAACGCTACAATGAGGCCCATGGGTGATCGAGCGGACCTTCGGCCTCCTGAAGGCCAGGTTCAGGTGCCTCCATATGACAGGTGGTTCCCTATTCTACTCACCGAAGAAGGTGTGCCAGATCATCATCGCCTGCTCAATGCTTCACAATCTTGCTTTGCCACGCAGGTGCCTTTTCTGCAGGAGGATGGTCCAGATGACGGTGTTGTGGCAGCTGTGGAGCCTGTGGACAGTGATGAGGAGGAAGCTGAGGAAGAAGACAACGACAACAGGGAGTCAGTCATACAGCAGTATTTCCAGTGACACACAGGTGAGAACATTTTCATTTTTTACATTACATTCACTGTCACACGTCTTACTCTATCCTGTGTGTAATTTACTGGGATTATTTGGTAACTGAGTTGTTCCTTTCCATTACGGTTTCACAGGTGTGGTTACCAACGTGTGTCATCTGCATGCATCCTTCAAGGACTTGTGATGTGTGACATTGGTATGTTGCCTTAACAACTATAAAAGCATTTTGACAATGTCATCGATAATACATTTTACAATATGATAGACTGACTCCAGAATGTTTTGTGGTTCAAGGGTGTTTATTTAAGTGCTCAAAAATGGAGGGGGGGTTATAAAATGGTGATGGGTGATGGTGGAGGAATGTCCATGGCAGAGTCCTGTCTATTAGTCTCACAGGTGCACTGCCCATCTGGGCATAGGAAGTGGAGCTGGGGCAGTTAAAGTATGGACAGGGTAACAAAGTGAGACAGTGGGGGACAATCAGGGTGGTCTCATTTCCTGGCGGGGGTCTTGCCATCTTGCTCTGTCCTGTTCCTGGATCTCGGGGACCGCTTGCGCGGTGGTTGTCCATCTGCAGGGGGTGGGGTGCTGGTGTGGTGGTCCTGTGGCGAGGCGTCCTGTCCACTAGCGCCGGCAGAGGTGGTGGGCAGTTCATCGTCCTGGCTAGTGTCAGGGGCCCCTTGGAGTGCCACGGTGTCCCTCAAGGTCTGCTGTATGTCCTTCAGCACCCCTACGATGGTGCCCAGGGTGGAGCTGATGGTCCTGAGCTCCTCCCTGAACCCAAAATACAGTTCGTCCTGCATGCGCTGGGTCTCCTGAAACTTGTCCAGGACCGTCGCCATTGTCTCCTGGGAGTGGTGGTGTAGTGTGGTTAGTTTTACGTATCCTTTGCGCATTAGCTTCAGGCTTTGGACCTTTGTGCACTTTGCCCTGAATGTATTTTATTCATTTGCTGACAGCTTAGAGCCTCTGTGCACTTTGCTCTAAATGCTTTTTATTAGGCTTCGTACTGTTATTTTTCAAATAGCCAGTTCTACGGTGTTGTTTTTTATTCATATCACACTGTTTTGCCTACTTCAGCACTGGAGTTCTCCATAACATATTCACTCTGTGCTTCAGTCAAGGATACAGTCTGGTACATTGCCGATAGACGTGGTAGGAGTTTAGATTTGGCATTCCTGCGTAGGGACATTTTGTGATCACGATGACATGTTAGTTATAAAATCACTTCCTTGCAAGAGGGAGATTCCGACCAGAGAACCACAACTAGACGCTGACTGCCTCGTTGCAGATGCTGAACCAGATCACAGGCCTTTGCTCAGGTATGAGGGCTGATGTCTCCCCAGTGATTCGGAAAGGCAAGCTAGAAGCTTAACATGCTGTGCTCTAAATAGAACAAGCAGAGGGAGAGTAGAAACTGTTAGGCACTATGATAGCTTTGTTCTTATGTTTTACTCTCCTGGTGACTATTTCAATCCTACTATGTTGTATTGTTCTGGTTATTGCGGCTCACGCCTTAGTATCTAAAATCCAGTCGTTTTATTAAAACATTATATAAAACTTATACTGTCTTTGTCATTTGTATATGAGATCATATTGTAAATGAGAGAGTTGGTTTGGATCTGAGTGACCACGACTTCCCTGAGAAGTTCCAAAGATGTCATGCGCTCGGCTGCCTAATCATTTCTTCCCCGTGGGAGAAATGAGGCACTGCTAGTTAGCCGGAGCAAAAACCGGATTTAGGGTGACCGAGTTCTTTACAAGTGGGTCAGACTCAGTCCCCCACACCGTTATCGATCCTGCTGCCTAGAAATCCAGTAGTCTCATTTAGGATAATGAGAGCCCACGTGACATGGCGCCGACAACGATTGGTCTGGCTCTAATGTTTAGGTCCGACTGACTCTCTCGGTCTCATATATATTTTGACTCCTCGGTTCCGTACGCGGAGACGTCCGTGGGGCTGAGGGTTTCCGCCACCATGGGATAGGTACGTCCTATTGCTTAGTGGTTGGTTGTTCAAGCTTGAACTTTGAAAGGAAAAACCCCGATATTGGTGTGCCTTCTCTGACCTAGAGCTATTTTTTACAAATGGCGAATCCTAATGTAGTGAATATAGCAATCAATATGCGTCACCCGCTCACAGGACATCTGATAGCACATGGACTGACAGTCCAGGGGGGTCCAGTCACTTTTGTGGTGGACGCCCATGCAGCCTATAGGACAGAACTTTTTTATTCTTGGGTCGTATTTCCAGCAGTTGATGGGGGTACAAATACTTTTCACGAATACACTGTTGCGAATGTCCCTGGACAATACAGGGCTTACGCTTACTTAGAGATACCTCTATCTTATCAAGAACACCATAATTGGCTTGATGGCGCCCTCCCACATACAGTAGCACAAGTGAGGTTAGGTCCGTTGAGTAATGATGGTCCGACCTGGCCTTTATTGGCTATTTACACACCATATCCTGCGGTTGCAAATTTGGCAGTGGCTGATGTGCGTCGTTTATATATAGACTTAGCAACAACATACAGAAGACTGGTTCAGTTTGTAATGCAGACATTAAATACTAATGCAGCGCGTGCTGCTCCGGCGCACCCACAAGCAGTGGTTCCGGGAATCAATCCGGCCACTGTACACTCAGTTATGGGTAAGGTACCGGCTAAACGTGAGGAGACTCCATTTTGGCTGGCGCAAAAAATTAATACGCTGGAAGCAGTATTTCCCCATACGGGACCTCAGGATAAACATAGAATTTTGACGATGTGTTTGCCGTATGGGATGGTTCCTCCGGTGGACCTTTGTAATACCTGGGGCACGGTGTTTGCCGCGTTCTACACTACAGCACACGGTACACCGACTTTAGCTAATTTACCGGAAGTGCTTAAACAAATTCAAGATGAATATGCGGCTGCCCCTGCCTTAGATTTGGGCATGCAGTTAATGGGCAATTTTGCTGCGGTTTCTTCTATTATTTTGAGTAATCTCAAGGGAGAGGCAGTAGCACTAGCAGTGCGAATGCGTCTTCGGGATGTTCCGCAGATTGATCAAGAGCGGGAACTTCCGAGAATAATAGCTGAGACATATTCAAGTATTGGTCGCGATACCCTAGGGGCTAGACCGCAGAAACCCCAATTGCAGGGTAAAAATAATAAAGATAATGCTAAGCAACAGCCTCCTGAGGGTACAAAAAAGCGCTGGGAAAAGAAACAGCAAACACCTAAAAAAGATGGGGGACAGTCTCCGCAACCGGAGACCCCGCAGAATAGGTATAATCTCAGGAATAGGGATAATTTGAAGACGCCTGATAGATATCAATATACTGATACACGCCAATCTCGTTCCTTTCAGGACTCCTCAGAGAAGAGAAGTGAGAGAGGTGGGCGGTCAGAGCGGAGGACGGAGTACGTGAAACCGAGACAGGATTCACAACGCTCAGCGGAGGTTTCTGTTAAACAAGAAGAGAAACCGCTGCAACAAAAACAGCAATTTAAAAAGAAGAAAGTGGCAGCAGTCTCAGACATGCCGCTCAAGAAGAGAGTTCTCTTGACGAACAAGACATGGGCGTTAGCACTGTTAGACAGCGCGGCAGAGGTCACAATAGTTCGCCGGAGCCTTCTAGAGCATCTGGAGGTGAAAGCAACTGATGACTTCATACAAGTCGAAACGGCGGACATGCGAGTCTCTGATCCTGATAGAGTATATCGATTAGAAGGGGACATTGACCGCATTGTACACGCCATCTTTTGGGACCATGTGGTAAAATCATATGATGTTCTATTGGCCGAACAGGATTGGCCACCTGACTTTGTTCGCGACTGTCCGGTTGGGGAGGATGTTATAGTACCTTCCTTCTCACCACTTGTTCCGAGAGAGCTAGCGGAGTCCTATGGTAAAACATGGGCTCTAGCACAGGCTCCCGCCCTATATAGAAATAACGTGGGGTGGGATAGACCATCACCTTATCATGTAATTCCAATAAAGGGCACACCTCAGCCACAGCCGCAGTATCCTATTAAATTTAAGGCAAGGGCATCGGTTAGGAAAATTCTTAAACAATTGGAGTACCAGGGTGTAATTGAGCCCTGTGTCTCGCCGATGAATAATCCCTTATTTCCGGTTGCTAAACCGGACCATTCATATAGGATAGTGGTGGATTACAGACATTTGAATAGTCACACACGCACATATGCAATACAGAATTCACATAGCGCAGCGCTTATGAACAATATAGTGCGTAAGAAATACAAAACAACGTTGGATATCTCGAATGGATTTTTCTGCCAAAATATAGCTCCCGAAAGTCGGGACTATACCAGTTTCAGTGCGTTTGGCTCTCAGAAATTTTTTTGTCGTTTGCCTCAGGGCTATAAGAATAGCCCAGGACTGTTTTCGGCTCGTGTGACTGAAATGCTGCACGAGTTGGACCCTGAAGCGTTATCATATGTTGATGACATATATTTGACAGACGATGAGATTCTTCAACATCTAAGGCGCGTATCGCGCATTGTTGTGGGGTTTGCTGATATTGGCTACAAGTTTAATTTTAAGAAATCAAAGATTGCCTTCCTCAGCGTCATTTTCCTGTGATATGAGTTGTCGAATGAGGGCAAGAGCCTAGCGCCACATTTTTTGGAGAAATGTGCTTTATTGCAGCCTCCTAATACGGTTCAGAAGCTCCAGGCATTGTTGGGGTTTCTGAATTTTGGCAGAACTTACATTCCTGATTATGCTACGCGTATAAAACCCTTGTACGAACTGATTCGCCCAAATTTTTCGAGTAGATTTTGGACGATTGAGCATACACACATACTGCGAGAGTTACAGACTGATCTCTTAGCAGTTAAACACTTACACACACACAGGACAATAAGACACATTTAGTCATCAGGGTGATACCTGGGGCTGTTGGGTTTACGTATGTCACCTTTAATGAGGGTGAGACAGTCCCGATTGCATACAAGTCCCACTTGTATTCTGCTGCAGAACAACGATTTGCACAGACTGAGAAAATACTCACTGCAGTACAGATGGCTGTGATTAAAGAAAGACCGCTTGCCCAGGGCCAACGCATCATTGTCGTTTCCCCGATTCCGGCCTTAGAGGCTGTTACAAAAGCGAGTGTTCCTAATTCGAAAGCTTTACACCCGCGATGGATACAATGGGCTACGTCTTTGACAGCCACTGATGTAGATTACATATTTGACCCTAAACTACAGACTCAAGAATTTCTTCAATATGAAATAGAGCACCCAGTTCCTGCTGGCACATTGCCTATTGACCAATATCAGGTGGTCATGTATACCGATGGCTCTGCGCAACCAGCGGTTGGGACTAAACAACAGTATTCTGCTGCATGTGCGGTGGTGAGCGGCACTATGGAGGGGGAAGTGTTCTGCCCCCAACATACTTATACTAAAACCTTGGGAGATTGCACGGCGCAGCTGGCTGAGCTCAAAGCTCTATTGTTAGCGTTGGAGCACGCGGATCCGGCGATTTTGACCTTGCTGGTCTGTGACTCCAGATACTGTGTTAAGTCTTTCAATGAATATCTGCACTATTGGAAGTTGAATGGGTTCAGAGATTCTAAAGGCAACACCATTAAACATAAATTGTTGTGGGGTAAGGTTGCGGATCTGAAAGAAACGCTTCCTAAGGTCCATGTTGTGCATACACTTGGACACCAGCGCGTTGGAATACATGTTGCTGGGAATACTTTGGCTGATGAAGCCGCAAAGTCGGCAGTGGCTGTCGCCACTGTGGCCGCAATGACTTGTTCGAGTTCCAAACCAGACACAGAGATTTCAGCTGCCATAAAAGCTACGGCTGATGGCACGCCGTTTCCTAAAGGATTTCCTTCTAAATATGGTTACTGCTTGAGTAGTGCGCTAAATGCTGTTGTTAATATTCCAGGCATTGGTGTACGTGAACTACCCAATAGAATTGAGAGACCTCGATTAATTTCTGCAGCACATGAGGGGGTGGCATCTGCACATGCTGGTGTGGCTGCCACGATTTCACTTTTACAGGCTTGTTACTGGTGGCCTGGTCTCTATAAAGAGACAAAGCAGTATGTCCTTTGTTGTGACGTCTGTCAACAAATTAAAGCTTTGTCGGCTAGACGCCCGCAGCAGACGCCCCTTCTGATTTCAAACAAACCGTTACAGTGTGTGTACTTGGATCATTGTGGTCCGCTGACACCAGATAGTGCATACAAATATATATTGGTTGCTGTAGATTCGTGCTCCAGATTTGTGTGGGTATGGCCACAACGCTCGGCTGATGCTCCGGCTGTTATTAAAGATTTGCACATCTTTGTCAATACATTTGCAGTTGCGGCTTTTCATTCGGACCAGGGCCCTGCTTTCGCCTCTAAGGCATTCAGGGACACCATGGCTTCGTTGGGGGTCCAACTCCAATTCTCGTCTCCATTTCATCCTGAGGGAAATTCTGTCGTGGAGCGTTTAAATCGTGATTTAAAGCAATCCTGAACGGCCAGGGTTATAGGTACGGGTCGTAGTTGGCTAGCCCACCTATATGGAGTACAGAGAGCCCTTAATAACTTGCCTAGACTGTCACTGGGGGGTCGTACTTCATATGAGTGTCTGTTTGGAACACGAATGTATGTTCCTGATCTAGATGGTCCTTGTGTGGAGGCGGCAGTTACGCCCTTTGACATAAATGATCGTGTCACTGTTTTGCAGGATTTACAACAATTCCGTGAAGATAACTCTTCTGCAAGTGCTGCCTCCTCAGGAATTAAGGATGAGCCAGTAACACCTACTGGTTGGATACCCAGGATTGGGGATCTAGTGCGTGAAAAGGTCGCAGTAAAGAAAGAATTTGGTCCTTCTTAATCGAGCACCTGTCCCTGTGTTAGGGGTGAGCGGCAAGAGAACTGTGTTTTACCGCCGCTGCAAGGGGCCAAAGGAAATCGCTTTGTTTCCATTGATAATGTCAAGTTACAACATGTGGCTGATTCTGCACAGCAGACCAAGAGGGACACCCAGTAGTTCCGGCATCCCTCTCACTACTGGGGAAGAAGTCCTGCTGCAGGTGATTTACACCGACGCTGTTTCCTCTCCGAGCTTGGGGAGGGTGGAAGATGATCTTGCGATTGTTCCACAGACAACGATTAATATGGAATCTTTTGATCAAGTTGCTGTACGTTCTACTGATGTTTCTGAACATGTGGTTTATAGCGTGCCTATGAGAGAGCCTCCATCTGCTTCTTTGTTCACAATTGCACCTTTTGCAAGAACTGCCTCTGGCTGCTTCAACGACGCTGATGAAGCAGTGTCCAGCTCCTCGTCCTCGATGTCTTCTGTCCGAGGTCCACGTAAGCTGCTGAGTTGGCTTAAACGCACATATTTTGTTTTTCCTTGGAACTATTTGTGGCTTTTTATGGCTGTAATGACTCTTTTTTTTTATGGTTGGGATTTGTGGTTACTTTTTTTCTAGTAATACATGGTCATTTTCTTCCTGATCGATCTGACATTGAGCACGTGGAGACTGTATTGAGACCAAATTTTTCGTCTCATATGGTTCGAAGAGACTTGTCCAATGTGAACATTTCTGCAATACCGATTTGATGGGATTGTGTGGGATAAAGTAATGTTTGATATATATGGTCCCACTGAATTGATTCAAATACCGTATGTCCTCAAGTTATCAATGAATGATATTGTTATACCAGGTATTGTTTCTGATGATTGGGATGTGAAGACAGTATATTCTATGCTAACAGATTTGCAATATTATACTGTCTATGACGATGAAGATGCTTACCAATTTAGAGATAATCATGGTGACATGTTTTGCTACAACTATTATGGACACCACTTTATTCATAAAGCTAGTAGCCCTAAGTCCATATTTAATTATGTGCAATGGGAACATTGCTCGACTCCTCCACAAGGGAGTTCGAAAACGTATTATGATAAATTTGCATATTTTTCTAGGCATGATCAGCGGAATGCTAAGTCTTACTATTTTAAAGTTGCACCGTATTCTAATAAGCAAATTTTATTGACCGATACTAAATTACTATATTCAAATTTGTTTGCTTCTAAACTTTCGGTCGAGGGATATGAATACTGGTTAAAGTTAAAGACTGTTGACTTGAAAAGTGTTTGGGGTACGAAAAATTGGCAGATGCAAGGTAGGGATACATTATTTAGAGCATGTATTATCCCTGTGCAGATGATTTTCCTCAATGACACAGTACAACAGACTAGCTGTTTGGGCTTGGCGGCAATTAGCAGCACTATGTGAATGCTACTTTTAGTGAATTTACACATTGGGTCCAGAATGGTACGCTTAACACTTCATCGTTACATCCGGGCGGGTGGTTATTATGGCCTGTAGACGCTAATAAGTGTCATCAACGTTTTGTCACCTCTTCAGGGGGGTTCAGGACTAGTAGGGTAGACCCTCGTTACATTTCACCAGAACATGCTGATATTATAACTACGTACAGCGTGGGGAAGCTTTGTCAACAATGGTTGAAGTCATCCACGCTGGATGCAGTTAAGTCACATCTCAAGTTACTGTCTAATGGTACTGATTTACAAGATTTTTTGTAAGGTCCCAAGGTACCACGGAAGAAAAGGTTTTTATACGAAGTTTATAATGAGATTTGGAAACTTTCACAACAGGAGGCTGCAGCCCGGTTGAGGCAGATTGATCAGGAAAATCTGCTGCAGACTTTGTCTGTTGTTGATAATGGCATGCATACCCTTTCTGACCGTGTTTACACGATTGACAGCATTGTTTCCTCTGCTATTGACATTATTAAATCGGACATGTCTTCTTTATATCATGGGCAGAGTCAGACGCGGTCCATCATGCAGCTGGGTTGGACTCTTCAAACCTTGAAGGCGGGTCGCGTTCCATGGCAACACATTTGTGCCAGAGAGATCTTTATCTCCTTCAATTTGACTCGTCAACAACAGTTGATGGCTAAAAAGGAAGCGACATATGTTATGTTGAATATTGAGAAATTGGAGAAACTGCCTTTCACGGTGGCTGAGATTCCATCAGCTGAGTGGTTGATTCATGGGGTTATTAATTTGCCTATCTCCACTCTGCAATTTACTTCTTGTTTGAAGCACATTCCGGTGGTTAGATATGAACTATTGGGAGACAGTTACATACACGAGGTGTGGGAGCTTCCCTTTCAATACAGATGTGTTAACGGTTTGAGGGAGGTTTTTCTTAGCGGTAGCGAATGCGAAGCTTCTGTCAGCCATTCCATGGTTTGTAAACAGCTGTCCTTGCACGGAGCGTGTAACGCTTCGATTGCTAACTTAGCTTGTTATTTGAAGGGTGTTCCAGTCCCGGTTATTAAAAACACTTTCCAGGTGCTTTCTAACGGCAGTTACATTGTTCTTAACAGCGAACGCTGCTGTGGCATGCGTGCTGGAATAGTTTACGTTGTCGTTGTCAACAAGGCAGTTACGTGCTGCGGGAATGTGTTGTTCCCCCCACTCAAATTAGGGAGGTAGCGGACATCTGGCCTCATATTGCTACTTCCAAGGTTGATTTCGACAAGTTGAGTCGGCTGAAAGCTTTATTGTTTCAAAAGCATGTGGCCCTTACATCTGCTAGTGAGACCTACGCACTTCAGGTGGCAAGGTCATCGACGGAGATACAGTCCCTTTTGAATACTAACTTTCCAAGTCACTTCGGTGAACTTGTGGGACGTATATTTAATGCATCCAGCACTGCTGGTATTGCTCATTTTTTCAAAGCCGTTGGTGTTGGTTTCGCTCACACCTTCTCTTCCATATTCGGTTTGATACCTTCGGCTATACACTCTATTTTCGGAAGCATTTTTGGGGGTTTCCCGATTACTTTGGCTTTGTTGGCTGGAGTCTTGCTATTGTTGCTATTTTTTCGCAATGGCTGTCCCGCCACAACGAGATCCTATATTGCTGCTCCCGTCAGCGCAGCTGTGTCGTGAACGCATGATGCAGCATTTTGGAGCTACACTCCTGGGCCATTTGGAGTGTGACTGGTCTCTGTCATTCAGACCGGTTTTGGATTGCGTGCAACCCGTGTTTTGGTGCCTTTGGTGCTCGTTTGAACATGCACTGGCTTTCTGTCTCTCACTGCAGCGCCCTCCAGTGGTCGATCCTGATCTGTTGATGTTCCCGATTAGGGCTCATTCCCAGACTTGTGCACTACGGTTGCGTTTGCTTCGTGAGGCGGTTTATGAGATTCCCTTCATGGAGGAAGATGGTATTGTCTCTTTCATAGGCCCTGCACGGGGTGCCGCCCTGAATGGTTTTGGGGCTTTGGAACACACCTGCTCCATGGTACTTTGTGGCGTGGATCTTCCGATATTAACATATATCGAACTGGAGGAGCTCCTACGTTCTATTGCTTCTGTCTGACAATTGGATTTTTTTTTTCTCCGGAAAAATTGACACTATATTGAATTTGGCTTTATCGTCACATGTTTCCTAAATTTATGACTTTGTTGTCTTCTTACCTTGTCGAAATATATTGTTTATATTTGGGGCATGCTTTTATATTATTGGAACCACTTGCTACCGACAAGGGGAGGGTGTAGAGTGGTTAGTTTTACGTATCCTTTGCGCATTAGCTTCAGGCTTTGGGCCTTTGTGCACTTTGCCCTGAATGTATTTTATTCATTTGCTGACAGCTTAGAGCCTCTGTGCACTTTGCTCTAAATGCTTTTTATTAGGCTTCGTACTGTTATTTTTCAAATAGCCAGTTCTACGGTGTTGTTTTTTATTCATATCACACTGTTTTGCCTACTTCAGCACTGGAGTTCTCCATAACATATTCACTCTGTGCTTCAGTCAAGGATACAGTCTGGTACATTGCCAATAGACGTGGTAGGAGTTTAGATTTGGCATTCCTGCGTTGGGACATTTTGTGATCACGATGACATGTTAGTTATAAAATCAATTCCTTGTCCCAATACACGCAAGAGGGAGATTCCGACCAGAGAACCACAACTAGACGCTGACTGCCTCGTTGCAGATGCTGAACCAGATCACAGGCCTTTGCTCAGGTATGAGGGCTGATGTCTCCCCAGTGATTCGGAAAGGCAAGCTAGCAGCTTAACATGCTGTGCTCTAAATAGAACAAGCAGAGGGAGAGTAGAAACTGTTAGGCACTATGATAGCTTTGTTCTTATGTTTTACTCTCCTGGTGACTATTTCAATCCTACTATGTTGTATTGTTCTGGTTATTGCGGCTCACGCCTTATTATCTAAAATCCAGTCGTTTTATTAAAACATTATATAAAACTTATACTGTCTTTGTCATTTGTATATGAGATCATATTGTAAATAAGAGAGTTGGTTTGGATCTGAGTGACCACGACTTCCCTGAGAAGTTCCAAAGATGTCATGCGCTCGGCTGCCTAATCATTTCTTCCCCGTGGGAGAAATGAGGCACTGCTAGTTAGCCGGAGCAAAAACCGGATTTAGGGTGACAGAGTTCCTTACACGTGGGTCCGACTCAGTCCCCCACACCGTTATCGATCCTGCTGCCTAGAAATCCAGTAGTCTCATTTAGGATAATGAGAGCCCACGCGACAGTGGTATGCTCCCATGATGGAGGAGAGGGCCTCGTGGAGAGTGGGATCCCTTGGCCTGTCCGCCCCCTGTTGCACAGCAGCCCTCCCAGTTCCCCTGTGTTCCTGTGCCTCCGTCCCCTGGACCGTGTGCCCACTACCACTGTCCCCAGGTCCCTGTTGTTGTTGGGGTGGTGGGTTATCCTGGGTTCCCTGTAGTGGTGGACACACAGCTGATTGACCTGTCCTGGGTACGGAGGTTTGGGCCCGCTGGGTCGGTGCTGTGCTGGTGTTACCAGAGGGTGGAGGGTCAGTGTTGGGCTGTGCCTGTGCGAGGGGAACCGACTGTCCCGAGACCCACGATGGTCCGGGCTGGTCATCAGGCTCCAGTAGGGCAGAGCTGCTATCGTCACTGTGGGCCTCTTCTGTGGTTGGAGTGGAGATGTATGGACCTTCCGGTGTGGTGACGGTCCTTTGTGATCCTGCAGGGGCATAAGAGCATGATTATTGCATGTATGTGTGTGATGGTGTGCAATAGGTGGGTGTTTGTGTACCCCAGTGCTAGCATTCCTTTGTGGGGGCTTGTGTGATGATGGTTAGGGGGTTGTTCTGGGTATGTGCAGTGAGCATGCTTTGGTGAGGGGTGACCATGCTTAGTTGTGTCATGCAGGGCTTGGTGTTGGGATGAGTGGGTTGTGTTAGTAGTACATTATTGAGGATTTGGGGTGATAGGGGAGGGTGTGAGGGTGGGGGTGTGTATTAGCATGCAGGTAGGGTGGGGGATATGATAGTTAAGATTTTTCTTACCAGTGTCCATTCCTCCACCGACTCCTCCGAGGCCCTCTGGATGCATGATGGTCAAGACTTGCTCCTCCCATGTTGTTAGTTGTGGGGGAGGAGGTGGGGGTCCGCCGCCAGTCTGCTGTACCGCGATGTTGTGCCTGGAGACCGCTGAACGCACCTTCCCCCGCAGGTCGTTCCACCTCTTCCTGATGTCCTCCCGATTTCTTGGGTGCTGTCCCACAGCGTTGACCCTGTCGACTATTCTGCGCCATAGCTCCATCTTCCTGGCTATGGATGTGTGTTGCACCTGTGAGACAAATAGCTGTGGCTCTACCCGTAGGATTTCCTCCACCATGACCCTGAGCTCCTCCTCGGAAAAGCGGGGGTGTCTTTGGCGTGCCATGGGGTGGTGTGTGTGATGTGTGAGGTGGTGTATGTGGTGATGAGTGTAGTGATGTGTGGTGTTTTGTGCGTGGATGTTGTGTGGGTGATGGTGTTGTGTGCCTCTGTGTGGTGGGATTGTCTATTCTGTGCTGTCTCTCTGGCCTTCGTAACTAATTTTTGGTCGTAGGGGTTTGTGTGTGATGTGGGTGTGTGTTTTATATTGAATTGGGTGTGTGGGGGTGGTGTGTGTATGTGTATCAGGTGTGTGTATTTGGAATTGTCCAATGTGGCGGTGTTTTGGAGATGTGTGTGTATTTTGAGCGCGGCGGTGTGTACCGCCAATGGAATACTGCGGTTGAAAGACCGCTGCGTGGATTTGTGGGTCGTAATAGCATGGGCGTGTTTCTGTTGGCGTGGAGGTGGAGGTTTTGTTTTCGCCAGTTTAACACTGACCTTTGGTGTGGCGGACTTGTGTGGGTGACTGAATATCGGCAGATTCCGAGAAGTGTGTCATAGCTGTGGCGGAATTCCACGGCCACGGCGGTGTATTGGCGGTCTTCTGCACAGCGGTAAGCGCCTTTTACCGCCAATGTTGTAATGACCCCCATTGTGTCCTTGTGAATCAATAAACTGGAGTGTGAGAAACTGGTGTGCAGCCTTTCTCTACTGCGTAACGATTAGATTTAATGTGAATCTTTGACTGAGCCTGAGCCGTCCCTGGCACTGACAGGTGAGGAGTTTTGGCGTTTTGCATATATATCTATCTAGATATATTTCTTCATTGAAAAAAGCAAAGGTTACAGGGATATTATAGTTAAGCTCACATTTCACTCATAAAAAACGAGTGAAATTCAGCAGTTCTAGTTAACTGAGCTAACTATAACTTATGCCCTCACAATGCACTGCTTATCACCTTACATGTTGCATCACGTATGACATGGTCAGTGACGTCACTGATGACTTCTCAAATGGAATCACTGATGACTTCATCCATGGAAGCACTCACTCACCCACCCGCACCCCTATACAACCTCTCATACATGTGCCTTTTATTCAACAAGAGTCCACAGTTTTGCACAAAATGTTTACCCAACTGAAGTACTTTTTACTGGTTAGTTAGTAAGTGTTACCTCTTTGAGTAAATGTCCTGTGTATATTCTACACTACAGCTGCATAATAGACCACAAGGAAATGTCTCCAGCAACCTTGTGTGCATTTGGCAATGTTCCTCGTGCATCTTTCTCCATTATTCTGTGATAACATGAATCAGTGAGCCAATGAGATTACAAAGACGTAAATCTACACCTTCCTCTTAGCTATATGAAGGAAGTGCTTCTTTGTTTGGTGTGGATGTCCTCATATTCCTCAGCATCAAGAAGGTGCCACCAAAATCACTAGGGAACACACTGGGCAACCTTTTGGTAAGCTGTCCATCTTCCTGGCAAAAGGTGGGAAGCTCTTTGCATACTACTAAGGTAACAGTGTGGGGACAATTCAATGGGGGAGGAGGCTGTCAAAGTTCCCGCCAAGTCAGAGCAAACAGCTATGTCCCAGGTGTGGGTACCCACGGACATAGCAGGAGCCGGCCCTGGGGTGGTGGCAGTCCACAGGGCCATTATTGATTCCACGAGGGGGGCAGCGAGGTCCTCCTCTAACTTTTATTTCAGCTCCAGGGAGGTGGTGGTCTCCGGGGTCCTGGGTCCGAGATGGACCACTTTAATTTTTTTTCACCCCAGGGAGGTGGCAGTCCCTAGGTTGTGGGTGGGGGCACATGCCCCCACCCCCTTAATTGAAATAAATTGCCCCAGTGAGGTGGCGGTCCCCAGGGCTGCGGGGGTTGCAGTGTAGGCCCTCCGCATAAACTTCATATTTAGCCCCAGGGCAGTGGGGAAGGCTGTATGGGCTTCCTCCATTCAAAATTATGATTTTGCCCCAGGAAAGTGGTGGTCCCTGGGGCTAATAGAAACCCTAGGATGGGGACACCGTGTGCCCCCTCCCTTTTTAAGCCCCCAATGCCCCCGGGACCTGGAAAATCTGGGGACAAAATAAAAGAAACGGGTGGGAGGCAATCCTTTTATGGCGGAGTCTGTGAGGGACTCCTAGGCGAGGGGCTCAGGATGGTCCTACCCTGATCCCTTTTCTTTATTTTTAACTTTTTTTGTGGGACTCGGCTAAAGCAGAGTCCCAAAATGGCTGCCAACACTTCCTTCTTGAAGTGTTGGCAGCCAATTAGATATCAGCACAGGGACAGTTGGATCTGCAGAGGATCAGCGTCCCTAGATAGCTATATTGTTTAGCTTTAATATCTCCAACTACTGAATGGATTTACACCAAATCACAAAAAGCACAATCTGCGTAACAGGATCTACTTTCCTGCTGCATTTGGTGTAATTCTGTTCAGCAGTTTGGGCTGTATGTAAAAATGAATGGGGAAAATGCATTTTGGAACCCCGCTTTTTCTCGGCTCCCGCTTTACAGATCACCCCAAAACTTTCAAGACAGCAGCCTAACCAACTGTCATATTCATTTTGAAATTTTTGTGAAGATTCGTCAAGCGGCATCAAAGTTATAGGCAAGTCAAAAAACAGTTTTCCTATGGAAAATAGGTCCTAGCTATAACTACCTCCTGGTGACCACCAGTAGGAAATATATATATATTATGTATATTATGTATATATATTTATATATATATGTATTAAACAGCACAAAATATTGAGGCACCAGTTCAAAAGACATCCAAGCATTTATTCATAACGTAAAAATCAGCTCCCACAGAGTCCTCCCGACACATTTTGTCTGGAATGCCTTAATCATAGGTGAGTAGTTGCAGGTGTCCATAAAGCCAGTGCCTTTAACTTTGTGACTCATGTGGCTTGATAATCACCAACCACATTTCCCATAGTGCACCATGTTGTTACATTGTTTTCACTGCAGTACTTAATCTTAATCATGCTGGCATAGCATAAAAGATACCACAGTTACAGCACTATTTTGTAGAGCTATTATCCTTTTTATAATCATTCACAACTGACATTTTAACTTTCCTCTATCTTCTAAAACTTCTAGGCATTGGCAGTACATCCATACATGCCAACAGACCCGATTCAGGCAGGTGACTCCCAATATTTTTAAGCTCAAAAAGGGTTTATTTTATCTATCTCCTGCCTATAATCTCCTTTTCATTGTTGGCCAATGGGGAAAATCAATTCTTCAGGTTTGTGTTTTCAAAAGCTCCCATTACCAAGTTCAAAATATTGACAAGTATGGTACATAAATTATGGAGGCCAGGAGGAATGGGGTCTGGACATGGACTTGGATAACAGAGGGCAAGAGGGAGATTGGCAGGGGCACCAAACTGACCTTACAGGGCAGGGGTCAGGACTTTCAGCAGCACAATACACCACACAGGGCAAGCGGGATGGTAGTGCAGCACAACCACCAATGGAAAGCAATAGGGTCATGCACATGGACAACAGAGAGCAGAGGGGAAAGAGGCAAGGGCAGCAAGCTGACCATACTGGACAGACAGGAGGGACAGTTGAAGGGCAGAAGTGATGGTGCAGGGAAACGACAACGCACCAGACAAGGCAGGAGGGAGGGGTTATGGGCCTGCATGTGGAAAATGCAGGGCAGGGGGCAAAGGGGCAGGGCAGGAGCAGCAATCTGACCATGGAAGGCAGGCAGGGTGGACACTGGAAACACAACACACCATGAAGGGCAACAGTGAGACTATAATGGCATACACACAGACAACAGAGGGAAGGTGGAAGGGGGTCAGAGGCAGCAAGATGACCATAAAGGACAGGCGGGAGGCCTGTGGCAGCACAGAAGACCATGCATGGCAAGCAGAGGGTTAGTGGCAGCACAACGGCCATGGTGGTCAAAAGGGGGGGTAGGGGCATGCACAAAGGACCATGGAGGACAGAACGTAGGAGTATGGGCTGGACACAGAGAAGAGAGAGCAGGGGTAGGGGCTCCACAACAGACCATGCAGGGCAAGCAGGTAGAGAAGTTGCAGCACAGCATGAAGGACAGAAGGGAGTGGCAGCAAAATGGACCATGGAGGACAGGAGGGAAGGGATAGGGTCATGGAATTTGGACAGGCAGGGCGGAGGTGGCAGGGACAGGCGGCACCCATCTGACCATGCTAGACTGGTGGGAGGGTCATTGGGAGCTCAACAGAACACTCAGGGTAGATAGGAGGGGCAGTAGCAGGTCCATGGTGGACAAAAAGGAGGGAGAAGGGGCATGCACACAAACATCGGAAGGCAGGGGGAAGGAGGATAGGGCCAGCAACCTAAGCACTGAAGCTAAGCTGGAGAGCAATGATGCGCATAGTATTGGGCAACGGAGGGCAGGAGGAGTGGGCATTGACATCAAGCTAAATAGAGGGCAGTGGCAGCATATTGGACCATGCAGGGCTGGAGGGAGTGGGCTTGTGCATGGACTTGGACAACAGAGGGGGCAGGAGGAGGTGGATGGGGTAGCAAGTTAACTGTTCAGAGCAGGCGGAAAGGGCAGTGGCAGAACAGCTGCCACACAGGACTGTAATGAGTGAGCAGGGGGATGGACTTGGACAATGGATGGCAAGGGAAGAGGTGGGCAGGAGCTGCAATCTTGGGTGGGGGGCAGCACAATGCCAGGTCATGCGCTGCGTCCAGCCCCACCACCCCTCTGCATCTTATTTAACATTAAATAGACCCTTTAAATTCACTAAAAAAAAAACAAAGGTTCCAGGGACGTTATAAGTAGGAAACAGAATTTAAAAAACAATCCTCAGAAATGCACTAAAAACTAAAAGTTACAGGGACGTTATAGTTAGGCTCAGATTTTACACAAACAAAACCATAGAAATTCAGCTGTTATAGTTATTTCAAGCAACTATTATGCCTGTCCTAAGATAACTATAACTCATGCCATAACTATGAATACGTAAGGACAAGGTTATAATAAGAATTAATATTCCTGTAATTCCTAAAATGGTATCACAATATCATGTAAATCGATCTAATCACCTACCCACTTTCTTCAGCAGTGAAAAACACAAGACAAAATGGCACTCCATAGATTAGGTTTTAGGTGGATGGTCATGTAATACTTACAAGTGACTAAAGCAGTAAGGAAACTAAAACAATTTGTATATCAGAAAAGCAAAGGGAACGTTATGGTGAACAATTAAAGTTATGGGGTTATGTTAGACTTAAGTGGATGAAGATTTAGACAGAAAGTCAATAGCATTTGCCACTAGAAAGAAAGGTGCTACAGGAGCATACATTGGTAATGATTCTGTACAAGATAAATACTCAGTGGCCACATGGTCATCAGTAAACACCATTATCAAACAATTCTGCAAGAATATACAATTGAGGCAAGAGGTACAAGTGAGACAAAATATGCTTAAACAATTATTTCAATTTACCCACACAATAAATCCCCCCCCTCTAAGAGTTAATACAATTACAAATGTTTCTACACAGCATGTGAAACTTGGGGTATTCTTGTTGGAAAAGAAATGATATACAGCCAGTAACAAAAGTTTTGGGGCTTAAAACTACTCTAGATTCACATGACCCTTTCACTTCCCCTAATGAAAGAGTGGAGCTGATGCACAACATAAATAATAATTTAAAAAATAAGATTAGAGGAAAAATTAATCTGAAAATGGTGACTAATACTTGATGATTGTGGGTTTACACTAGATGTCATAGTGAGTCACTATGGGGGTTATTACAACTTTGGAGGAGGTGTTAATCCGTCCCAAAAGTGACGGTAAAGTGACGGATATACCACCAACCGTATTACGAGTTCCATAGGATATAATGGACTCGTAATACGGCTGGTGGTATATCCGTCACTTTACCGTCACTTTTGGGACGGATTAACACCTCCTCCAAAGTTGTAATAACCCCCTTTGACGCCACCTATAGTTGATGCCCACAAGAAAAATGTTTTACATTTAGACTCCGTTTTGGACCAAACCAGTACATGGTGATATAATGCACAGCATATGAATCTAGAGGAGATTCAAACAGTAAAATGGTTGTTATAGAAGTATTAGATTAAAAAAATTACTACTTGTAAACATTAAGCAGCAGTATTACTTCATAAATCAAAAAAATCCACATGTCCCGTTGGTGCTGTGTAGTACGGTGACAAATTAAGGCAGCAATCTCATTATATAAGAGCTCAGAAAATAGCCTCTCTGATTATGCCAGGGCTCATACTATTGTAGGGTTTGAATACTAGCAATTCCCTAATTTTGCACCTTTCAGCAGATCTACATAGTGGGGCTGAATATGGGGGTAAGCTATAGTTCCAGAGCTGAAATGCCCTTTTGAGTCTGTACAAACCTAACTTGGATGTTTTAGGGGTTTTCACCAGGTCTTCTCTAATCTTTTCCCGTACTGAGAGGTTGTAAATTTATTCCTGATGTGAGTAGATGTAAAACGTCTTCCAGATTTGGGAAAACATGATTTGAGGGAAAGTGAACCTGTAAACGCTCAACAGATTTTTGCTTGAGCAAATCTACACATGCATATTTACTTGTGATAAAATGTAGTTCACAAATATTTCTAGGAGTATTATATCTTAGCCTATGTCTGTAAATTTTTGTGAATTCCTGAAAGTCGGAAATCTGCATTAATGCAAGGACATGGGTGCACTTTTGTGATTTTCTTTAAAAATATTACAACTCTATCTGTCTTTCGATTTATCAGCTGGCTTCACTGTGAGTGACTGCATTCTCCTCTTTCCCAAGGAGCATATTGGCACCAAGTAGTTTTATTCAGTGCCACTGTGGCAATGTATGCTTTTAAAGGCCAAAAAACTATTTTTGCTTTTTGGCAATGTTTGTTATAATTGTGAGGGCCCGGCAAATCTCACAACAATAAAGCTTTACAAAAACCATGTCAAAACAAGGCACCCATTTTCAAAACTAAAAGGCTGACCACAAATGTCAGTCCTATTGGCTTTGCCAGTACTTGTTTATTTTCATGGTTCCCATAATCTTGTTGAAATTTGTTACACTGATTTGTCCTTTAGGATTATTTTTTGGAAATACTAGCATGCATTTTACTAAATGATGCTTCAAAGAAATGGTACCTAAAATGTCACAAGAGTTTAGCAAAAGTTTTTTTTTTTTTACCCTAGGTGCATTTTAATGAGCATTTTATATTGAAAACAAAGAATCACTCTTGCTTTCAAGCTTCTGCAAATATTTGCATGTACCCCAGAGAGCATTGTGTGAGCATTATAGGTAGCCTCTGATTGTTAAACTTGGCAAATGTGTATACACATTTTAATGCTGGAACCACTGTCAGTAGTGCAGTCCGAGCTTACAAAATTTACTTCGAGTGCTCATCCTAATAATAAAGGCTTTGCATTAATGGACCATAAATACAAGTTCAAACAGCATTAACATATGGTCACAAATATTAACTAAACTGCAGACAATGCCCTTCCCTGATCCATAATGTGGTACTGTAACCTTGCAGCCAAAGGGTTGGTATTACAGAGGGTTGGGCCTCCTTGTCCCAAGGACAAAATAAACATGAAAACTTGTCCTTGAACCCAAACAATATGTCCTTGGTGTCAGGCTACAGGAATACCACACCCCTGGGAAAGGTGACCACTTTTTAGGTCTCACCTACACAGTGCAAGTGTTGTGCTGCGAGACGTATTGTTTACAATTCAGAGGGCTGACAACCATCCCACAGCATACCATTCATGTTTTTCATTGTCACACTCATTTGCAATCTTTCAATTACCTAGCTCCCATATGCTTCCATTTCTTTCTTGTGTTAGCCCCTCGCAGGCACATGGACCAGGGATGTGTGCTTCCGTGTCTTTGTTCATCCTAATTTTTTTAGCATTGTACTATTTTTTTAAAATTTTATTTCAGTATTATTCCTGAATGTGAAATGTACTTTCCTATTTTTAACACGTGTTCATCTTCTTATTTATATTGCTTTCACACTATCTGCCACCTCTGTTATTTTAGTTACTTAAATCCACAATTTTACCACTGTACACCACTGTACTCTACTCCACTCTATGCCACTCCATTCTATCTAGCTCTACACCACTCCACATCACTTCACTCTACGCCACCCCACTCTGCACCACTCCACCCCACTCTTCGCCACTCCGCTCTACCCCACTCAATGCCACTCTACGCCATTCCACTCCACACTACTCCATGCCACTCTATCCTGTGCCACTCCACTCTATGGTCTACGCTCTTCACTCTACTCTATGCCTCTTCAATCTACTCTGCGCCACACCACTCCAATCTACACCACTGATCTCCACACAATGCCTCACTACGGCACTCTATGCCACTTCTTTCTACACTACTCTACTTTATGCCACTCCACTCTGTGCCAGTTTACACCATTCCCCTCTACCTTACTGTATGCCATTCCACTCTATGCCACCATACACCACTCCTCCCTATGCCACCATACATCACTCCACTTTATGCCACTCTTCTCTATTCTATTCCACTCTGCCACTCTTCTCCACTCTGTTCCACTCTACACCACTCTACTTTTCTCTACATCACTTTACTCCTCTCTACATCACTCTGCTTCACTCTGCGCACACCACTCCACTCAATGCCACTCTGTTCTGTGTCACTCCACTGCATGCCACAGTATGCCGTTCTGCTTTGTTGTGCTACTCTGCCACACCACTCCATAGCAAACAATTCTATGCCGATGCAACCCCACTCCACACAATGCCACTCCACCTTAGCTTCTGCCACTCCACTATATGCCACTCTACACGAAATGATTTGTTTTGATTGATTTTAAATTTATACAGAGCAACAAATGCCCATGGGCGTCAGGTGCTATAGTTAGTCGCTTGCCCAATCCAACACTAAATCGTAGCTACGAGGCCAAAAAGAGAGAAGCCTATTCTTTGTACAGCCAGGTCTTTAATGCTTTTCTGAATGGCAAATGTCCTTTGATAGAAGTCAGGGGCGAGTGAGTTCCAGAGTCTGGCAGCTGCACCTAAAAAAAAGCTCTGTCACCCCATATCACCTCAAGTACTCTGGGTATAGTAACCAGATTGTGATGGGCAGAACATAGGTCTCTCCCTGGAGTGTACCAATGGAACATCTCCCTTATTTCTAAAAGGGAGTCAATGAAGCTCACCCAGCTCCACTGATGCAGACTGAGGATCGGGAATATCCAGACCAGCCCTAGTGAGAGCATTCTGTACTACCTGCAGTTTTGCTTGGGTATTGATGTTAGAGTCCAGATAAAGAGCGCTGCAATAATCAGTTCTGGACATAACCAACACCACTGCAACCTGCTTCCGCACCGAAATGGAAATGAAGGGAAAGATTTTTTTCAGCCTTCTAGCAAGCAGAAGCACGTTACAACTGTGCGATTGGCATGTCCATTAAGCAAGAGCTCTGTATCAAGAATCACTCCAAGATTTGTAGCCTTATCAACTGGGACAGGCAAGGTGCCAAGGGAGTCTGGCCACCAAGCATTGTTCCAGATCCAGAAATGTTCTGAAAAGCAGCACCTCAGTCTTCTCACAACTGAGTTTAAGGAAATTTCTTCCCATCCATTCTGCTACCGTATGCATACAACGTGAGAAATTCACTGCTGTGGCTGCAGAGTCTTTGGAAATCAATACAATGATTTTGGTGTCATCAGTGTAGGATATCGGCTGCAGCCCATAGGAACGGATAATAGTGGAGAAACCTACAGATTAAATAACCTAGGGCTCAAAGACAAGCCCTGCTGTACTCCACAAGGTAGGGAGAAGACATCTGAATAGTATTGATTCTAAGCTACTCTACCCTAACCCACTCTATGCTACTCCACTCTGCTGTATGCCACTCTATACCATTCTACTTCATGCCTCTCTACTATACACCACTCCACTCTATAAGAATCCATTGTATGCCACTCTACGCTGTGCTATGCCACTTCACTCTATGGCACTCTGTGCCACTCCACTCCATGACAAAGTACGCTAATCCACTGTACTATACACCACTCCACGCCGCTCCACTGTACGCCACTTAACTCTATGCCACCCCACTGTACTTGACTTCAATCTATCCTATGCCACTCTTCTCCGTCACTCTACTCCACCCCATGCCACTAACTTTAAGCCATGCTGAACAACAGCCACACTATTGTACATTTGTACAAAATGGGTGAAAGGCATTGGCAATGCTTGTTTTCATATGTACATATTTATTCAAGATAAGAAAAAAACATTAACTGCACACAATCAATACACAATTCATAGAACAACAGTAAATTAAAATACCAATATATAAAAAGAAGATGTAATAATCAAAGATAAAACTAGCAATAAAACTGTGACGCTAACTGCAATAACATCCCATTTACAATATGAGTAATTCCTAAATCATACATTATTCTACATTTCTCGAAAACATTTCAAAGTTAGCCAACAACATAACATAATATAGGATCTGATGAGAAGCTAAAAAGATATGGTCCAGTCTGCACCGCTGTGCACCTTTAGCTGAGTACGCCAGGTGCAGATGAGAACCAGTGAGCCATATTACATTGAAGTTGTTTTTAGTGCATGCAGGGAATGCACTAGTAATAGCACATTAGTGGAAAGCAAACCAGCTATTCGAAGCCGCTTGTCCACTTTTCATTGTGCAGGTGGCAAGGCAGCCTGCAATTCAAACAGGGGGTGGGGGGGATACCCCTTCAGGTGGATGCAGTGAGTGACTCTGCCCAGTTCCGGGGGGGCACCTTTTCCTTTTTTAGGTGGCTCACTGACTGTGTACCATTGCAATAGGGCATCTATACGTGTAATTGTTATATCTATAGTGCAATTATAGACAAAAGGGCTATATAAGGTGAAAGGCAAGCTTAAAGTCAACGAGTATTAGTAAAGGAAGCTGGGTTGTGGATGGTTAATACAATGTGATGTAGCGTTCTTTAAAGAGGCAAGTCTTCAACTCTTCCCTAGTTTGGAGCAGCACTGGGACGGTTTTGATTGATAAGGGAATATTGTTCCAGACCCTAGATGCATGGATGGAAAAGGCCTGTTGCCTTGTTGTTTTCTTTTCTACACTTCTTTGTCAGTCAGTGTGCATTTAGACAGTTCCTTTTCCTCTACTTTGCTGAGAGAGTAAGGCACTGAGACCAACTAGAACAGGACCAAGAGTTAATTTCCCCTGCAAACACCCCTTTATGTCACATATCACTAGATGTAAAATATAATAACTCTATCTAATTTTCTTTGAGTCCTCTGACTTCTCTCTCATGGGCTCTCTGACTTGTATTTCATGAAGGCAGTTCTGTGTCTGTAAAAAGTCATAGAATTAGTGGTGGTGGCCTTGGAGCAGCATCTGTCTGGAAGATGGGCCAGTTCAGTCAAGGATGTTTGATACAATGCACAATTATGGTTAAAATGACAACATAACAATTTTCAGAATGTCTGAATCTTTGAAGGATGTGCACAGTGTTTCTAAGCAGGTCGTATCAGTATTATTCTAGTGTGCATGTTGCTGTTCAGATTTCAGTGTACTAGTGAGTTGTTCAGCCCTCCATAACTCTAGGTGGTCTTCCTCAGTAAAACCATCCATATATCCAGCCATCCATATTTGAATTGTGATCTCTGATCTTTAGGGAGTTTAGTTGAATTCATATTTAATTAGCTCACATTTCACGAGATCCGGAGCTGTATGTGATTTTATTTATATCTCAGTTGGATTATAAGGACATCCATTGATCTGCCTTGACGTTTACTCGTTTTGATAGATCATTAGTTGATAAGATGGATAGACCTTGAAAAGCGTTCTTGATTGGATCACAGTGAGGTGCATATTTCTGCAGGTACTTTGGTCTTTTTCCCCAGTTTGACTAAAAATACTATACAGAACCTTAAACTAATTTTTTTTATCCTAGCATCTACTGTAAGCTAATGTGCATTAACCAAAATAATTTATTAGGATGTACGTGCTGCTAAATCATATCTTCATTTTTATTTGTCTATTGCTTTTATGAAAGTTTGGGTCTGGAGTTTTGAGTAGAACACGCTGTCCTCCTCATACCAGATAGGTGTTATAAGACATCTACAGGACTGTTTTTGCTACTAAATAACACACAACATCATAATTGAGGCCATTCGTATTGCATCAATTTGATTGATTTGTATTTGTGAAGACCGCAAAACAGAAAACTGCATGTAATTTACATTTTCATTTGCTTTCCAGATGAATCCAGATTATCGAGATGATAATAGTAGCGGAAAGACCATGGCAAGTAGCATCCTTCACATTCCTCACACATCCCACCTACCTTAGAACATCTGCATTATGACGAAGTTGGTCTAATATTAGTAGTTGCCTCGGAGTCTGTGCCATTTTAGTATTTTTAAAGGAAGGAGTATGTCTATCAATGCTAAGGCTTACTGAAATTCTAAACTTCAAGATTGGGCAATTTTAAAATGTTAGCTACAGAACTAAACTGTATTGATGCAGAAAATATGCTGATAATCTAAATGTCTAAGCTATATCTGAAGCTCTCACCCTAGGGTGTATTGCTGTGACTAGTACTATGTTTGGGATAAGCCACCTGACATTAGAGCCCTGATTAGGAGTTTGGCGGGCGGCAGTCTGGTTTTCCGTCCGGCGGCCCTAGGCCAGCGGAAAACTCACCACAACATTGACGGTAATGTTGCGGTGCATCGGGTGCGACAGGTCGCGTCGCGCTTTTCACTGCCCCTAATTCGGGCATTGAAAAGCGCAACTGGGTTTCATGGTGATGGGACTGCCATGCAAAAGCCAGCGGACAGGGGACTCGTAATCCCCAGGGCAGCGCTGTGGATAAAGACCACAAGGCTGTTGACTGGCGGCAACCGGGCAGTGCTGGCGGTCGGACTGTGGCGGCTCTGCCAGGTATGTAACGTGGCGGCCCGACTGCTGCTTTGGCACCTCCAGACTCATAATGAGGGACAATATGTCTAACCCTCTTTTTGTAGCAGACCAGTATGAACTTTTGTTCTGTTACAGTAAATTAATTCTCCCATTGAAGTACTGGATTCCTCTGAAGTGCTCCTATATTCAAGGCCTTCGCAATCATCATATTTGCTAATGATGCAAATTAACTAATTCAAGATGGTACAAACAAGAACAATAAAATGTATAAAAGAAAGATGTGAACTGGAAAGTGACTATGGTAGAGTAGGCAGTCTCAATTGTTGCTTATGCACCCCACAGACTCCGCTCCCCCCGTAGATTTCAAAGGAACCACTTAGTTTTGCCTAGGTAGAGGAACCCACACCAATCTATCTTTGTACCATTTAGCTTCCACCATGGCCTCTCGTATGTCAGGTTTTCATCTTTTCTTCTTGGTCTAGCTGGCTCACCTGAGCAAGCAACTCTGCCTCCTGTTTCCCTTCAAGTTAGGCTCTCTCTTTACTCTCTTCACTCTCTGCACATCTGTTATTCATGCACTTATAAAGCCTTCTATTTTTGCTTTGTCTTTTCATGCCATCTACTATTTGCCCACAAGTGTTCACCCTTAAGGATGCCTTTAACAAATCTCTTCCCTTCAATCCAGTTGATCTTGTGTTTGGTGTTCTATCACACTATGGCCCTCATTACGAGCCTCGCGGTCAGCAGTAATATGGTGGAAAGTACTGCCAAGAGGCTGGCGGTACTTTCCACCATATTATGACATTGCCGGTTTGGCTGGAGCCAAACCGCCAATGTACTACACCGACCGCCACAGCGGTAATGGCAGCTGGGCTGGAGATATCAATCTCCAGCCCGGCGGCCATCACTGTACCGCCTGTGGGATTATGACCCCGCCTACCGCCATGGTTTTCGTGGCTCCCTTACCGCCATGAAAACCATGGCGGTAGGCACTATCAGTGACAGGGAATCCCTTCCCTGTCACTGAAAGGGGTCCTCCCCACCCCCTCTCCCCAGAGTCCCTCCACCTCCCTTCACTCCAAACCCCCCTACTTTCACACCCTCTTCACACACACACACACACACACGCATACTCACACCCATTCCCCCATTCATCCACGTATGCATACATACATCCGCACACACTTTCATACATAAACGCAGACACGCATTCACACAACACAACATACACGCACTCACACATCCAGACATGCACACACATTCAATACGCAACACTCACCTGCATACACGTGCACAGAAACATAGACACACACCCCAACACAACAACACCCCCCCCTGTCGGAGCACCCACTTACCCTTGTTTAGGGGGTCCTCCGGTGGGAGACTGGACAGGGCGCTGCTGCCACCTGCATTGTCCGCCAGCAGAACACTGTCAGGCCGTATTATTGGTCATAATACGTCCGGCGGCAGTCAACTGGTGTGGCGCTGCTGGTGGCAGCAGCCCCACCTTACCGCCATCCTCCACCATGGACACAGCCGGATTTCCGCCATCCTTCTGCCAGAAATCCAGCTGTGGTCATGGTACGGCGGACGGCTGGTAGCTGTGGCGTCGATCTTTTGGCGGCCGTCGCTTCGGCGGTAGGCGGTTTTTACTTCCAATGTCATAATGAGGGCCTATGTGTTCTGTGGTACCAGAATTTCATTGCCAGAATATTGTGTGACATAAATATCCTCCTAAGTCTTGTTTACTAAAATGTTGCCCCATTGGAATTATTAATAGAAAATCCTCAACAAATGGGGTGATACTTTTGTGAATGCTATTTAGGACACAATATTTATGTAATATTCTGACCTAGAGCCCTATATTTCCTCCTTTAAAGAACATGACAAGCCTTGTCCTGTTTCACTTACAACCACCCATCTCCCTTCAGTGTCACCTTAAACACTTGCTTAGTCATATATAAGATATCAACCATTCCACAATGATTGACCATCTGAATGGTAGTATGGCTTAGCAACCTTTCACCCATAGTGTTTCCTCCTTACTACCAATATGAGTTGCCATTTGGCATGTAGTGTTTAATCGTTCATCGGGTCAATGTGCCAATTGTGTTATGTTTAAGACGTTCTTTGCTTACTAGGGATAAGAACAATGAGTCTTACTGTGTCCTGCTATGTTTGAATCAAAATAAATGTGAACTATGTATTGAGCTTCATTCATGATTCACAGTTCTGTTTGACTCTTATCAGATGGACAGGTTGTCAGTGATACATGTTCTGTTTTCTTTTAATTCTCTTGTTATGACTGTGTTCCTTTATAGATATTGAACCAATAATTAATTCAATCTGTTTTTGAATTGCATCAGGTCTTGTATACAGTTTTTCGCCACCCTCATGACGCTACACTAACAAATAGGGGTCAGGTAGAGTTTTTCAGTGGGTTGTTGTCCTGGTGAATGCTCTTGAACTTTCTTAGTCAACAAGAGGGTAGAAACATGTTGAAGATAGATTTAGGCCATTCATGGCCCCATCAGATTGGAATATACCTATCCTCAATAGAATGACTGCACCTCAAATATATTAATTTTATTGACACTGCTTTTTCTAGGATGACAGACCCACATACTCTGGCATTGAATGCTCAAGCACACCCATCAAATATCTAAGCATTGCATCATATCCCCTCCTATGTCCCATAAGGGCTGTTATAACTTCAGATGTCTACTAATGTTTCATAGGTGCCTGTAAAAACTCGTATGCATAGGTATACCTTTGTGTGCCTAGTGCAGTATTTTATGCACAAATGTCTTCTGTTAAATAACCTCGTGTGATCAAATAAGGGCTCTTATTTCCCAGTGCAGTGTCATATCTGCAGATATAGCCTTAGATGTCCATTGCAGTCTTCTCCACACAGAAATCTAAAAGTAACTGGTGAAGTGTTGGATTACTCTCAGCAACTGGTAATAACTCAAGTTCGTAGGAATCGGCTGCATCTTACTGGTGAGGCCCACATAAACCAAAAACAGTCTGGGGTTCTTTGTATTTCCATTTTAGAAGGATATGTATGTATGTGGTATGTAGCGCAAACCTAGCCAAAATGCAGGCAGATGCTGTTCAAGTGTCAAGGACAAGCAAACATTCAACAGGTTACAGGAGAGGTAGCCGGTGTATGGACTGTTAATGCTTTGTGATATAATGTTCTCTAAAGAGTTGCATATTCAACTCTTTACTAAATTGGAATACCTTTGGAGGTGGTTCTTGTTCCGAATCCTTAGTGCATAGATGGAAAAGAACTGCTGCCTCATGTTTTTCTTTTTTACATGTTGCATGCTGTGGTCTGATAGTGTTCTAGCTGCAGGTATGCTGAGACCCACCGAAGGTGGCGAGCTTACCTACATGATAAGTGGGGCTCTGGTCATGATGGCTTTGTAAATGATGCAGCTTGGATTTGAAGATGGGGAAGGCCGGCAAGGGGAGCCAATGGAGTTCAGTCAGGATGGAGGTGATGTTATCATATTTCTTGATGCCCTGGATGAGGTGTGCTGTGGCATGTAGGATTCTGTTTGGGGAAGGCTATGGAGCACAGCATATTGCTGCTGTCCGGATGCAAGAGTACAAAGACTTGGACAGCAGTTTAAAAGTCTCTTTCTAGAAAAAACAGTTTTATTTTCTTTAGAAGAAAGAGCTGGTGCCAAGCAATCTTTGTATTTTCAGAAATGTGTTACTTTAGGGTGAGGTTAGTGTTCAGGGTGAACAAAAGTGATGTTCAGTTGAAATTGGGGCTCGAAGTCATCAAGGTTCAAGTCACTGACCTAAGTTTGTACTGTTTGTTGCTCTCAGCAAACAGTGGAAATTCTGTCTTGGTTGGGTTGTTTCAGGTACATCCTGGACAGCATTGTCTGGATGATCAGCAGGCAGTATTTGTGGCTTTTGATTTTTGAAGTGGTGGAGACATCCAATTGTGTATCATATGTATATTGATGAATCTTGATGTCTGTGAGTAGAGTGCCAAGCGGCTCCACGTAGAGGATGGAGACCTGAGGGACTCTGCAGGTGATTGGGATGTTGTGGGGCAGTTTGGGCTGGACTTCTACTATTAAAGCAGAACAAGAGCTGATTCTTGGGCTAAACAATTGATGAACTTGAATGCTACATGATTATTTATCAGTGGATGTGATTAATTCAAATGTTCTCCTATCACCTTTGTTTTTCTCAGTTTTAGTTGATGATGATGAACAGGGATTTGTAAAGCGCCACAGATGCTCCAAAGAGTGTCCGAGTGCTAAAAACCCCCGGGCAAGAAGTTAAACCTGAACAAAAAGCCATGTTCTAAAAATTTTATTAAATGTCGGTTCTGACCCTTCAAGATTTATGTCAAGAGGAACTTTATTCCAAGCAGAAGGACCCAGAAAGGAGAAAGAGCGGCCGTCTTTCCTACAGCGATTAATTCTTGGCACCACTGCCAAGGCAAGATTAGAGGGATGAAGTTCCCTCGTAGGAGAATAAAAGTGTATTCTAGTTTCAAGATACTGCGGCCCAACATGATGTAAGGCTCAAAAGGTCAGTACAAGCTTCTTGAACTGAAACTGTTTCTTGACTGAGACCAGTGGAGGGAATGAAGATACTGGGAGTCCACAGTTCTCAGAAGAAGGATGAGAAGAAACTGGGCAGCCACATTTTGTACAACCTGAAGCCTTTTAATTAAATAATCTGACAGGCCCAGGTAGAGGACATTGGCATAATCTAGCATAGAAGTGATTGAGGCTTGAACCACTATTTTCCTGGTTGGTAAGCACTTTTTATTTTAATAAATGAAGAAGCCCAGATCAAGTCCCCACCAGTACCAAGACTTGGGGTGGGAAAGAGAACTGGTTATCAAACTTAACCTCCAAGTTCCAGACCTCTTCCGATTGAGAGAGCGGGGGGGGTGCTCTCTGGCCAGCATATGGACCAATCAAAAGGAGAGTCTAGGCCAAAGAGAAAGACCTCCATCTTATTTGCATTACACTTCAGCTTATTCTGATGCACCCAGGTGAAAACTGCACCCAGACACAGTATAATGAGGTCTGGGTTGGTTCCTTTGTCCTTATTAAAGGAGGAGAGCAACTGCATGTCATCAGCTTAAGAAATTCTCTTTGCTTCAAAGCATTCTACAAGGTGTGCCAGAGGGGTTAAACTGATATTAAAAGCATAGGACTCAGAACAGGGCCTTGCAAGACCCTCACTGCTAGAGGGTGAGGGACCTGATAACAAAAAGGGTGGGTCCAGACCTCTTGGTCTCTTTTCTCCATAAAGGATTCCATCCATCTCAGCATTAAGCCATTTAAGCCAGTGACCTGTAATCGGCAAAGGTGCAGAAAATGTGGTACACTATTGATGGCTGCTGAAAGATTTAACAATATCAGCAAGCCTTTACAACTATATATAGAGTAACTTTGATGTGATCTGCCACCTCTATATTAGCAGTTTCTGTACTCAGATTAGGCCAACACCTGGACTGATTGGAGTGAAGGAGTCCATTGGTCTCCATATATTAAGATAGCTGCAGATTTACAAATTACTCTAGAATCGAAAGCACAGGTAGTAATGAAATAGGTCTGTAGTTAGCCAGTGTGTTAGATTCAGCCAATGTTTATTTTATAAAAAGGGAGTATTTTTTCCTGCTTCAATGCTATAGGTACAACAGTAGAGGCAAGTGCAACATTAAGTAATTTGTTCACCATCGGGTTGTCCAAATCCTCCCCCATGATCAGGAGATTAGTGGGCCACAGATCAGAAGGAGAACCAGATTTAAGGCCACAGGTAGCAGCTTTAGAGTCATCCAAGGAGACAGAATTTAAAGTAGGCAAAGAACATTCCATATCCTGAATTACTACAGCTAGAGGAGACATGATCTAGTTGTTCAAAGAGGCTGTAGTGAAATTAGATTGTATTTTAAGAATCTTATCATGATAAAGGTGGCAAATTTCTCACACCATTCTGAAGAAGGGGGCAAGCTTCTATCACAAGCAGTGGGTGCAAGAAATGGTTTTAACAATCTCAAAAACCACCAAAGGCTTATTCTTGGAGGCTTAATTTCTCTCAGGAAAATAGGCTTTTTTGGTAGCCTTAACTAAAGAATAATATCTTCTTAAAGTTGCCAGGTCAGCAGCTTTATATAACTCACTATGATGCTTGTACTGGTAGTGCCTCAGAGAATCAGGGTGCTGACAGTTTGCTGCTGCAAGATCTACGCCCTATAATTGGAGCTGGGGCCCGCTTATTCTGGTCCTGGTGAAGCCGATTGTATACAGAAGTGGCAGTGGTCTCGACATTTCCTGATAACACCAGTGTTAGTTGACAGTGTATTGAGGAGCACACCAGGCTTGATCTTACAATACAGCCCAAATGAGTTTGGGTGTTCTCCAGAGTAACAAATTGAGTCAAATTGCATGATGACATTTTGTCGAGCAGTGTGGCTACCTCAATCTCTAATGGATGGTCCACATGAATATAAAATCGCCTACTACTATAAAATGCGAAAAGCTCAGAACAAGGTGAGATAAAGCTTCATCCAGAGAGTTTATAAATCCCATGAAGACCCTGGGGGCCTATATATCAAAACACAGGCTAGAAGTTGCTGAGGTGACAGAGAGAGGTAAAACACAAAGGCTTCGGCCAAAGAACTTCCTCAATCATAAAGGTTGTGCAGCTGTATGCTTAGTTACAGGCAATGACCACTCTGCCTCATCTCCAATTGGATCTATCAAGATTATAAAAATTTTACCCATTGGGGAGGGCCATTTCGACCACAGGGAGGGATATGTAAGATAACCAAGTCTCAGTTTGAAAAAAGACATCAGGCTAAAATGCTCCGCCTGCTTCTGCAAGGAAGGAGCAGCAGAGTTGAAAAGGACGACAGGGGTGGCATATTCTTCGGAAACAAGTCCAATGCTTCCATAGGGGGAGTGTGCCCAGCATTAAAGTGACAAATGGTACAAAATGGAAGCCCCCTGCAGCATATAGATTAAATTGAACAGAACGTGAACTCCTAGGGTGTAGATTCCTAGGGCGTAGATTAAAAACCTCCTGGGCTGAATAACAAATGGACTTACCTGACAACAGCTGGCCACAAGCACAGCGGCTGGTGCTGGATGGTAACAGAACACTGACGAACTTGCCTTTGGTGCACCCACTGAGTGTCCATGCTACGGCCCTAAATTTATACATCAGGTGCCACGTTACCCTCGGGGAGCTAGAAAGCACACTGCCAAAAAATTTAAGCTGAGAGTAGTTTTGCATATCTAGACATACTTGTCTATATTAAGTGCTGCTTCAGTGGACCAGTGATAATGACCCCTCTTCAGCCTTCACAACAGAAGTTCAAAACTGAACACATTTGATTGTGGTGTATTTCTATTTCTGTGACTCTTGTATAGGGATTTTGACTGTGAACATTGTAGCTAAGAGAGGAGTATTTGCAATTAGTAGCTTTGTTCAAACCTGAAAACCATGCGACTTGACTTCTAGGACTGTGATTAAGGTCCCTGTTTGCCAAACCTACAATTGGTATCCTATCATGCTTTCACTAACTTTAAGCAAAACTTCGGAATGCTTTTATAATACAGCTAATACAGTTTTCACCAGACTCTTAAAAGACACACAGTACAGTTATTCCTGAAGAATATCACATAGTTGCAAGTCAAAATCTGTATTTGTTTCTTTTTTCTTCCATTGCTGCATTATATGGGAGTAGTATGTCAAAATATCGAGTGACAAAAACTATTGACCTGCAGCAATATCAAGTGCAGAATGTCAACCAAACTAGGTATATATAAGATAATTAAGATTTACCTTTCTTAACTCCATGTTTACATACATTGAAGATACTTATTGTCATCATACATAGATGTGGTATTAGGAATAATACATATATGCTTACCTAGACAACACAGTGATAGTCCATATTCTGCACATTATATCAAAGGTCTGTATTAAAAACTCCATAGTCTGAAAGAATACTTATGCGTTTCATTTTCCAATGTTTCCTGCATATTTGCTTTTGCTTATGTTCTATCAGGTTAAGCAGTTTAGGCATATAATAGTGGAAGCAGCTGATGCGCACAAGGACATGCAGGGATCCATTGCTGCTTGCAGCCGTGTTAAGTACCTGGGATGCCAGAGCCAGATATGCATGGTGGGTTTTGAGGAGCAATTTGAGTAGCAGTTTCAGGGAGCTGTGGTGACCCTGAGGAAGTGTGTAGAGCCCACAGAGCCAACAAACATAGTTTTAAGCCTGGCGCCATTGTGTTGCCCATGTTGCCCTCATCTCTGCCAAAAATATATCTTTCCTAGCTAAGGCATTCTCATAACCCAGAGGTGAGAAGAGTGGGAGAGCAAGCGGGGTGCACCGCAGAAAGGGTAGCAGCTGTGTTCTGCACCAGTGCCTTTATCATAAGCACAGCTAAAAACAGTAGGTAGTATGGTTCTGTAACCAAAGTTTAAACTAATGACAGTGCTGCATGAGTGCACATGTGGAGGGAAAAGAGTGAGTCGCTCTTTGGGCCTGTGTAAAGTGAGACATAGCAAATTCAAGGAAAGTTAAGGTGAAGTTTCTGATTCCAGATGTTTACTTGCCACTTTATTTAGGAAATTTGCTGTTCCTGCATTTTGTGCACAATTGCAGGCATTTCAGTGCTCCTGCTTTTGGTCCCCTCCTGTTGTTGCTTTTTACCTGTGTCCTTGCATCTTTATTTCTGCCTATTCTTGATACATACTTCAGGGTCAAAAGCTTTCACCCATGATATTAAGGAAACGTAAAATTGCCATACAAATTACATTCACATAAGACAAACTGGTTATTGCAAGCACAATACCCCTATGCAAATCTTCGCGAAAATTGCCAATTCCAGTACTACTTCTATTGACAAGAGAACAAAGAAATGTAATGCGTATGCTGACTGCAGGGTCGGATTGGTAAAGCGGGCATTTGGGAATCAGCCGGTAGGCCACTGCCTTAGGCCCACTTCTGGGCCGATTTTTTTGGTGCAATGATGATGCCCGTTTTGAAGGGTTTTGAGATCAGCTGTGTTGTATGGCATTGCCGTGGCGGTGACTATAAGGGGGCTAAGCGCCCTCCCTGAAAGCCGGCAGCAGGGACAGACGGTCTCCTCTCCATCCCCTGCGGCACTGTCCCTACCGATCCCTTGCTGGGGCTGCCATTTAGTGTGTAGGGCTACGGCCTCACTTGATGAGTGCAGATTGATTCAGGTGAGAGAAGAGCAGAGAGGAAGAGCCGCCTCACTGGAGCACAGGCGTGAAGAGCTATTATCACCCCTCACCTCTCTATTGGAGGCCGACAGTGTCCTACATCCGACCTCTCCCCTGCCTAGCTCCACATGAAGGGCATTGTGATGGAGGGGTGGATGGTCCTGAGCAGCCTTGCTGGAGCCTGGCTGAGGTGGGCCATTTCACGCAGTCACCTTCCCTTAAGAGACTGGCTTTGCATTGCCCTGATTACCTGCCCTGCCAGGTTCTATACACTTGCACAATTGAGGGAGGGGGATAGGGGCAGTGTTGTTTGTCCCTGCAGAGCCTTGGAGATTGGGACTCCCTGGAGGGAGACTTTTACGAGCGATGGGACGAAGAAAGGGTAGAAGACAAGCTAAAAGGGGAGAGATAGACAAGCAGAGGGGATGAGCTATGGAATAGATGGGAAAGAGACAGAGCTATGGAAAGAGTAAGAGAGGTAAAGAAAGATAGGAAGATCCAATATTAGAAAAAGAAAGTGCTGTGTGGGGAGAGAGTACAGCTGTGGTACGGGAGGGGAAACTAAAGTTACAGAAGAAAGAGAAACAGAAGTGAGTGAAAGAGGGATTGAAAGATTAAAGACAGTGAAAGAGAAGAATGAGAAGTAGAGAGATAGAGTGTGTGAGAGGTAGAGAATTCTGTATGCATAAATATATAGCTGGGCACCCTCCACACTTTCGTCCCTACTGCTGAGCACCTTCCTCTCTCTCCTCCCTATAGCTGGGCACCTCCTCTCTCTTCTCCCTATAGCTGGGTACCTTCCTTTCTCTCCTCCCTATATCTGAGTACCTTCCTCTCTCCTCCCTATGGCTGGGTACATTCCTCTCTCCTCCCTACGGCTGGGCACATCTCTCTCTCTCCTCCCTATAGAGGGCACCCTCCGCACTCTGCTCCCTATGGCTGGACACCTTCTGCACTCTCCTTCCAATAGGTTTGCCTCCTTCCTCTCTCTCCTACCGATAGCTGGGCACCATACGCACTCTCCTCCCTATAGCTGGGCACATTCCTCTCTTCTCACTATATCTGTGCAACCTCTGCACTCTCCTCCCTATGGCTGGGCACATTCTTCTCTCTTCTCCCTATAGCTGAGCACCCTCCGCACTCTCCTCCCTATGGCTGGGCACCTTGCACACTCTCCTCCCTATAGCTGGGCCCCTTCTGCACTCTCCTCCCTATAGCTGGGCCCCTTCTGCACTCTCCTTCCGATAGGTTTGCCTCCTTCCTCTCTCTCCTACCTATAGCTGTGCACCTTACGTACTCTCCTCCCTATAGCTGGGCACATTCCTCTTTTCTCACTATATCTGTGCAACCTCTGCACTCTCCTCCCTATGGCTGGGCACATTCTTCTCTCTTCTCCCTATAGCTGAGCACCCTCCGCACTCTCCTCCCTATGGCTGGGCACCTTGCGCACTCTCCTCCCTATAGCTGGGCCCCTTCTGCACTCTCCTTCCGATAGGTTTGCCTCCTTCCTCTCTCTCCTACCTATAGCTGTGCACCTTACGTACTCTCCTCCCTATAGCTGGGCACATTCCTCTCTTCTCACTATATCTGTGCAACCTCTCCACTCTCCTCCCTATAGCTGGGTACCTTCCTCTCTCTTCTCCCTATAGCTGGGCACCCTCCGCACTCTCCACCCTATGGCTGAGCACGGTCTTCTCTCTTCTCCCTATAGATGGGCATCCTCTGCACACTCCTCCCTATAGCTGGACACCCTCCACACTCCACTTCCTGTTTCTGGGCACCTTCTGCACTCTCCTTCCTATTGCTGGGCCACTTCTGCACTCTCCTTACTATATGTGGGCCTCCTTCCTCTCCTTCCTACCTATAGCTGGACACCTTACGCACTCTCCTTCCTATAGCTTGGCACATTCCTCTCTCCTCACTATATCTGTGCAACCGCTGCACTCTCCTCCCTATAGCTGGGCACCTTACGCACTCTCCTGCCTATAGCTGGGCCCCTTCTGCACTCTCCACCCTATAGGTGGGCCTCCTTCATTTCTCTTCTACCTACAGCTGGGTACCTTCCTCTCTCTCCTCCCTATAGCTGGGCACCCTCCGAACTCTCCACCCTATGGCTGAGCACCTTCTTCTCTCTTCTCCCTATAGCTGGGCACCCTCTGCACACACCTCCCTATAGCTGGACACCCTCCGCACTCTCCTCCCTATAGCTGGGCACCTTCCTCTCTCTCCTCCTTCCTCTTTCTATCTATGTTTTTGTGTCTCATTTCTTTCTACCTCACGCGTCACCAAAACCCTGCTAAAAATCACCCTCTCTCTCTGCATACCCCATCACCTTTTTGTAACTCTGCCTCTTTCTCTGCCTCACCTATCTTTCTGTTTCAGATCTCTTCCCTTGCTCTTCTACAGTAAACCTTTACTTTCCCTTTCTCTTCACTGATATCTAGAATTTATGCACCAACCCCAAATCTCTATTTCAGCCCTTTCAACCACATTTCTGTCCACCACACCTCTTTCTTCCAAATACACCTCTCTGAATCCCACCTATTTCACTCTGTCCCCTACTCTGTGTCGAACTCCACACCCTCCCTACCCTGCCGCTACCTCATCACTTTTCTCAGCATCTGGCAGTCCTTTTCATATTACTGCACTGTCGTCGTCCTCCACCTGCTTTGCCTCTCTCTCTACTGCATCTATTTCATCTATTTATTTACCTTACCACTCTATCTGTATGACTCAGCTCTACCTTTCTCACCCATATCTCTCCCGCATCTCACTCTTTACTTCATATTTCATACACTACCTCATCTTTCTCCCCACATATTTCTCCCGCTCTCACACTTCCAACCTCTCAATTTCTCTTATCATTTGACCACTCCCTCACATCACCTCCCCACTTCTTTCTAGGTCTAATCCCACTGTGTTGATTCTCTCGCAACCTTACTCTTTAATCACTATTTCTTTCTCTATCTCTAGCCATCTTTTTAAACTACCATTGCTTTTCTCTCTGTTGTTGATCTCTTTCTCTCTGGCCCACCTTTAAACACCTACTGTGCTTCACATCTTTGGCTCGTTCTTTTTATATTCATCTACTTCACCTCTCTGGCTCTTCTTCATACTTTCACTCTTTATCTATCTCAATTCCCACTCTTTTTCTCCAGCCCACCTGTCTCTATACTTCACTTCCTTTTATTACAAATAATCTCCTTTTCTTACCTTCACCCTCTCAACCTACCTTTCTCTCTACCTAACAGCCCACTTTAGCTAACCAATCTTTCTGTATATTAATTATCATTCTGCCCCTCTCTCTACTCACAGCTGTCTCTATCTCGCATTTCTGTATATTTCTGCCTCATATTTTTGCCTGGGTACTCCTACAACAACCCTCTTCCTACATTACCTTTCCCTCTACTTCACCCCTCTGTGTAAACCACCCTTCAACTTACATTTCATTATGCTTAGCTCCCTCTATATACATCTACCTCTCTAACTCACTCCAAAATGTTATCTATCATTCTACATCCCTTTTCCTATCTACCTCTTCATATCTGTTTTTTTCTGACCTACTTATCATTCTCCTCCTACCTGTGTGTCCTCATCTCACCCAGCTCTCTATATCATCTCCGTTTTACCTCCCTTCTCCCTCTACATCTTACTGGAACATTCTCAATACCTCTCTGTCCTTTCAATTTTGCTTACTCAGCAGAGGAGGAACTTACTCTCAAACTAGAGAAAGAGAGGAAGGGCCCGAGGCAGGGGAAGAGAATTAAGCAGAACATTATTTTATTTCACCTAATATAATAGTGAAAATCCTCAGAGTAGTACTTTGATTTTCATGACTGCACCAAAAGGAAAAGTGGTGAAGAGGGATTTATGTAAGATTGTAGATATTCATCAAAGATACAATCTGAAGCACTAGTTGCATATGTTTTAATGTTACGCACTAGTCCACTAAGCATCCCCCAAGCCACCCTTACCATGTCTTTCCTAGAATGGGAGGAACTGCTGGGTTAGATAGTGATTTGCACATAGTGTATTGTTTTTGTATGACAAAACCATTTCTTTTTGCAGTTGGGTCTAAATATGTTATCAGTGCTTGTTCAAGCTTTATGTTGGTACTATTTGACTTGCAGATGCAGGGCAGCTCCAGATTTTGGCTGTGTTTGTATCCCCCCTGTTTCTGGAAGGTTCACATATAATTTAGTGTTGTTTGACATGATGGGGGTTTACATTAACTGAAAATGTATCTAAAAATCACAGCTCTTCTGAATAGGTGCCCCAAAATAGGTCCTGCCTGGGCCCCCAGAAATCCTTAAGATGGCACTGAAAGTACGAGACCCCTAGGGGAGTTGTGTGTCCAGGCTGCCCCCTCACTCCTTTCTCATCCAGTCAGCAAAGTGGGGTTTCTGTAGGGAAGGGGAGGGATAATTATAGATTTGCTTCCTGCCTCCTACTCTCCATGCTTACTTTCACGAGGCAAGAGAGACAAAGCATCTGGTTTCTACAATTTCCACTACCAGTAGCATTTAATCAAAATGTTGCTGGATGAGGACAAAGAAAGAGCTAACCAGCCTTGCAGATCGACAGGAGAACCTGCTTAAATAGACTGTGTTTCCGACCATTTCTTCAACTCCTTATGTCCAGTCATTTCCTCCCTATGAGGAAAGAACCTTGGCCTGAACGAAGGTCTTCAGTGGCACACTCCAGTTTCTGAGGCCCAGGCCGCAACACATGCTTTCAAAACTACTCAGACTCACCTAGCCCTTTGTTTTCTGTAACTCTGTCAAGCAGGACGACATAGGTCACCAAACCCAAAGGACAATCAAATTCACCTTTCACCTCCACTCCCGTACCCAGTGGACTGACCAATGCAAGCTGCCCTAAACCCTTAAATCTTGGCTTCGAGCTAGATTTCTATGATTGAGACTGCAAGTATGTATTCAGCTTTTAAAGATACAGCATTTCTTGTCTTAACCAACATTTCTGCCTCCTATAAGATTAAATGCTTCATTTACCACACATATTTGCAAAAATGAGCCCCCTGATATTAATCCAACAGTATTTCATGAAAAACTGTGATCTGCGAATGTGGGCCACTATTTTTGGGGTGCCCGGGCCAATTTTTGACTCCAATCCAACCCTGGCTGACTGGTGCTAACCTAGACCTGTGCAAGTTGGTTCTTATTGACCTGCTGGGGGAGGAGTTTGACCAAGGTCTGGAACCTGTTCTTTCATTAATGGAGTTGACTTTCTCATCTCTACGCCTACCTCTACATCCTGTCTGTGGTGTCATGACTTTCCAGTCACACATTGTCAGTTAGGATTTCGCACAGGGGTGTGAAGTACTCTGCTTGGGGTGTGTCATTCTATGGGAAAAGGGCTGTTGGACCAACCGTTGGCAGAGAAGGTGACAAAAAGGAAACTGATTGGTTATATTCTTCAGGGGAGTTAAATTTGTTTACAGCAATATTTGAAAGAAGTGAAAAATGAATTCAATCCATGCTTGACAAGAGCAGACGAGAGATGGAGAAGAGTAGAACATCCAGAAAATACTTTGGGTCTAATTTAGATATTGGTGGATGGGGTACTCCATTACAACTGTGACGGATATCCTGTTCACTGAAATCTAAATCCCATTATTTCCTACGGAATTCAGGTTTTGGTGGACGGGATATCCGTCACCTTTGTGATAGAGTAACCCATCTGCCAATATTTAAATTTAGGCCCTTTATGTTTAGCATATTTGATGGGTTGTGACATGACAACTCAACAAGACTGCACAACTCATTAGATTGAGCCAGCAGGGGGAGACAGTGGCTCTGATCCTCCTAGACCCCTCGGCTGTATTCAACACCATATCCCACCACACACTCATTAAGAGACTCCATCATATCAGGATCCAAAGTGATGCACTCAAATGGATCATATTATTCCTCCCGGGATGAACCCAGAGAACCCGCCTGGAGAGCATGGGCAAGTCTTCTTCCCACCTCGGGTTCAGAAACCGCACGTGCTGTGATAAGACACCACAACTTGTCCCACCTACACTAGAGGTTGACCAGATCTTTAGACTCAGTAAGAAGTGTGGTAATCAGATTCATTCAACATAAATCATTAACATAAGAAACAAACAATTTTATACACTATGACCAATTTAACCACAAAATCAAACTCTAAACTGAATAAAGTTTCAAAGCTTTATTACAACCACAAAGCCAATATCACATAAATGATGCACAAAGCTAAATTATAAACGTACATGAAAACCATAGGCTGACCAAAATGTTTAAAGAGATTAAGCCTACTAAACATCAATACAATTAAACACTCCGAGAGGATAACACAAATCAGCAAATCTATAATATGCACATCAAATCAGATGTCAAAGCAGATGGTGGTGACATCAGAAAATCATCAAAATTCAATTAATATCAGTTTTTGGGGCTGGGCCATCCTTATCCTTAATACGAATTTGGACTTGCATGTGTGACTAACACATGCGGACAAAACAAAAGCAGAGACAAAAATAATTTGTAAAATCATCTAACCAGGGTAACTCACTATAAAAAAACACTGATGTAATCCTCTAAGCTGAAAAGGAAACAAGAAACCACATTTCAGTTTATACCTCTCCTCATGGGACAGCGGACAGGAAAGGTTGAGTCAGAGCATGCACAGCTTCTCAGCTTCAGTAAACACCCTCATCAGGGCAGTGCAGAACACGGGCTGCACATAGAGCATCAGAATTTATTGGGCATGTTAGTACTGAACAGCATAATTAAATGGGACATATGAGACTAAAGGAAAACCCATAACTTAAAGACTAAAAGTGACAGAAAGCCTGGAGAGAGGAGCAAGAGGTGACAGCACGAACACCAAGGAAGAACTCTCTCAAAGTTTCAAAAGTCTCTCCCTACCTAGAAATGTCCATGAAGTTATGATTGGTTGACTGTGTGGGCCCATCTTGCGCAGCTTGATCAATATCCAATAGAAAATCATTGACAACTTCAAGTTTGCAGCAATTCGAGATTTTCTCAGGGAGGATGCAAAGTCATCTTGATGAATTCATACAGATCTAGCAAAATAAAACACGTGTTTAACAATTGTAACTTTACAGATCTTTCTCATGGTACACATGACAATTCTAACAGTTTTCATGTGAGTTTCAATAATTCCTCCTGTCTTGTTCAACAGCTAGAATGAATATTGTTACATTTGTTATAGATTATAACAAATCCCCTATCTTCAATTCAATAGTACCATCTCCAACACTTGAGAAACCTAAGAAATAATTTAGGTCAACGGAAACATGATGAGTTTGCATTTCTTACATTACTGCTGCAAAAGGAATCTTCAGGCCTAGTCTAGCTAATAAAGCCCAAATACATATTTTAATGCAATTAATACACACAAATTCTATTGCACACCTTACATTTTAAACCAAATATGCAAAGCAAATTATTTAATTGGAATCATTATATACAACATGTAACTTGTGTTAATAAATTAATTTAAATCAATATAAGTACAATTAAATCCTATCTATTTAATACTCATACCTCATCTGTACTATTTCACTGAAATAATGATTTTAATATTAATTTATGTCAATATTTAACTTGAATTTAAATATACAATATTTTTCACAGCAAAACACAATGTCCAAATGAATGAAGGTCACAATGTCAGCTAGAATTCAAACGTGCATATTTTTATATTTCATGTTAGTTTATCAATTAGGCTTTAAAATGACACCTGTAAATTGCCATATGCTAACTTCTGTGCCACTAATGTATTAGTGACATTTTGATCTTTATCAAACCCCTTCACCTCGGAACCCAAGAGCCCCACCTGTGGCATCCCTCAACCCCTCTCTGCTCAGCACTTACATGACCCCCCCTAGCCAACATAGTCAGAACCCACAGTCTCAACATTATTTTCTATGCACATGATACTCAGCTCATCCTCCCGCTCTCAGAAAACCCCACCACGAGGTCCAACTTCCACAACTGCATGACTAGTGTCACCGACTGGATGAAGACCAACTGCCTGAAGCTCAAAACGGACAAGACCGAAGTTCTGATCTTTAAACAAGACCTCTCCATGAAACAATACCTAGTGGCCTTCCAAACTCAGACCCACACCAATGGACTGCTCCCACAACCTCTGCATCATTATGGACAGCAAACTCACCATGAAATGCCATATCAACGCAGTCTCCTCCGCTTGCTTCCACACCCTCCAAAAAGATCTTCAAATGGCTCCCCATGAACACAAAGACATTCGGCCACTCAAGCCCTAGTTATCAGCCGGCTGGACTAAGGCAACACGCTCTATGCAGGAATCACTACCCAACTTGTGAAGAAACTCTGGACTATTTAGAACGCAGCCTGTAGACTCATCCTTGACCTTCCCAAATGGACCCGCAACCCCCCCCCCCCAACTCAGGAACCTCCACTGAGTCTCCATCCACAAAAGATGCAACTTCAAGATGCTCACACATGCCTTCAAGGCCCTCCACGACATAGAACCAGCATACATGAATAACCCTTCCCTCGCCCTAGCACACACTGCCCACATCCACCACAGCTACAGTGGAGGACGTTTCTTTTCCTTCCTTGGCGCTAAGTCCTAAAATGACTTTACCCCTCTGATGTTCCTTCTCCTACTGTGCCGCCAAGTCTTGGAATTACCTTTCCCTCCACCCCTGAACAGTACCCTCCCAACAGGAATTCAGAAAGGGACTTAAGACTTGGCTTTTCCATTGAGCCCAACAGGATTGCAGTGGTGGATATCCTCTTGGGTGATTGGTCGTACTTTATAAATACGAGTTGATTGATTGAGCAGCTATAGGTAACTCAGTGGGACCTACACCATGTGTTGTCTCATCGTGTTCTCCCTCAAAAGAGGAAACATGTCCTGGAAGGGTGGAGAAGCAGACCTGCGAATTGATGAAGTTATTGCAAACCTGAAAGAAAGAGATAGTATGTAAGGAAGAATTGATCAAACTTGGGCAGGGGATTTCTCCAACCCCAAAGTAACTTTAAACAACTGTTCCATGAAGCCAATTCTTACTTAAAGACTAACCTAAGGGAGATCCAAATCACAGATACACTCAACACTTCCTACCTGCTAAGACAATTCACAGATTACTGCAAACTTTGAATACTGCTGCACCTGACTGTTTTTTCCATATTCTAGCCTGATTTGGTAGGTACCAACAGGATACGTGCACCAACCAATAGTTGATAAGGCTAAGGACATTGATGAGAAATTAAGCAAACACAATAATGCTAAACTAAATATTGTTATCTCCATTTAACTAAAGTTGAAAAATACAACATTAGCCCAGGAATGTTATACTCCTTTATCTAAGACAAATGAGAAGGGCCACTATACCAAAATGGGATCAGCAAAGGACTGTGTAGTCAGTGGAAGTGGGGAGGAAACATCTCTGATTACGTGTGAAGAAACAGACCTCCGCAAAAGAGTAACTCCTTTCTAAAAGTTATAATGGATTCTTGTGAGCTAGTACCCTTTCAAAAATCACCTCAATAGCCTGTTCACTTTAGAATCATAGTTAATTTTAATTTGAAAGCCAAATTTCAGTAACGCAATTTACTCTATGAATCATCATTGTTTGCCTAGCCTGTAAAGTTACTTATGTTTGTTAAGTCTCCCAATCTTTCTTTTTAATTCCCTTGGACTTTTTGCCAGCTTCATTTTATTTTATGGGTATCTGTTCTCCATTCTTCTGGTATGTATCCTGTTCCCACTGTTTTTGTAGGTTAATCGTTTTCAATACACTCCGTAAACCTTTCACAAACCCTTACCTGGTTTTCATTGGGAGCATATTAGTTTGAGTCTATGACCCTCTTTGTAGCTCCTCACCTCTCCCTGACCTTGAAACGTGATGCCCTTGCCTATGATTCATTCCCTGCCTTTTTATATTGAAGGTTTTATCTGCTTTTATATTCATTTAAGTTTTTATTCCCTTTGTATGTTTGATGTACCAGAGACCCATTTGCTGAAGTGTGTTAAAGTCAGAATTGAATGGCACATCATGATAGGATGATGCGTTGATCATGCAAAATGATTGTGGTTTGTAGACAGGTGTGCCAAAAAAGAGGACAACTGGAAACTCGGAATTCAGTTTGCCATTTCTCACTTGCTTCGATGCCGCAGCATTTTGTAAGAGAATACACCAGATCTCGACAACGTGAATGTGGCTGTTGATAGTGGACTAGATAGACTAGTCCACCACGCTAACTTAGTGTAAACTCAGAATTCTCCTAAAACCACCAGGATGGATCTGTATCTCGAACGGAGTCGGAAATCACAGAATTAGTGGCATTGCATTTTTAGTGAAGCAGCTATTGCCACACAGTAATGATGGAGAGGAGGTGAATGCAAACCATATTAACAAATTAAAAGTTACAATCTCTAATCAAATCAATTAGGCAGAAATAAAAATGTACATGAATACAGCACATGAGTCTAATTCAAGTAGTTCAATTAATAAGGTAAATATTAAATTATTAGAGGCAACATATGCAAATCAAGGCCAAGTCCAATTTCCATAAAGAAAACTCCCTAATGCTAAGGTTGTGGGCAGGTCAGTGAAATTCAGAAGCAGCATGGGTCTGCAAATATAGCATTGAAAGAAGAACCAGATGCAAGTTCAGTTAGAATGAGCAGGAATGTCCTTGTTTCCTTGTTTCAAGAGTATCTTTATAAGCAGAAAAAAGAGCATTAGTTTCAAGAGAGAATAAAAGAAGACTAGTGATCTAACTAAATAAAAAGCTTCACACATTTGAAACATTCATCCAAATGATAATAATAATCTTTAGGTTCTAACCAGGCGGGAACCAATTAAAATCCAGCATTCTCTCAGTACTTGGTGTCAGCCTCCTTCGCACTGATAATAAAGAGCCAATATTTCTTCTCACTGTGACCTTCATGATATATCACAAAGGATTATTCACCTCCTCAGTTTCTCATACCAGGCAGGTGTTGAGGTTACTGCCCAAACGAACTAATTGCTACTCTATAACCTTCAAATGTATGCTAACAAAAAATAAAATTTCCAAATGACCAGATTGTGACTCTGATATTTGAAACAGAAACAATGTTGTGCAGAGCAAGCAGAAACATAATTTTCATTTCAAAATGAAGTGAGGCACTGAGGCCCACTCATGTCCGCTTTAAAGTGCACATACGCTAACTAAAGTTAATCAAAACATATGATTCATTCAGCCTGCTAAACGTCCATATAAGGGGGCGTGGTCGTGACACCACCAAGATGGTCGTTGTCTTGTGAGGCTCTGGTGGCGGTGGCCCGAATAACGCTTGAATCACTGCCACCAATGCTGTAATGACGGACATAGACAGCACATTACTACTGCGGAAGCCAGGAGGTGTTCCTGGGAGCTGTTTAGAGGCTTCCGGTCTCCTTACCCCAATACTGCTACCCCAGAGAACGGCTGCTTTGCGACCAGGCCTGCCTCGGAGGCCCCACGGCAGCAGGGGCCACAGGTGAGCCCAAGGCCAGAATCACCCGATCCCACCAGAGCCATTTTCCGCATACATACCCTCATCCAGCCTCCCATCGTGCACTCAGCAGACTGACACTTGCTGCCTGGGCGGCACTGGGGCCTATCCTGCTGCGGACCTCGCATTGGGAGCGACGAGGAGTCGCGCGCCACTCGCCTCCGCTATGGCCTCTTCTGTGTCCAACTCTGGCCTGCGGGGCTGGACTGGGAGCTGGGCCCGGTTACAGCTGCTGCTGCCCATAGAGCTTAGGCACGACAGCGTAGGCCCTTGTTGAAGGGGCGTGCAACTGTCAGACAGACTTGGAGATCCTGACGCTGTAAATGCGCGTCGTCTGCCCTCAGCCCGAGACATCATCGCATCTGCAACGGGGAGGCACAGTCGGAGATATCTGTGGCATGTGGCACCCTCTGCCGGCTGGGCCCCGACCTTGTAACCACTAGTACAACTGCTGCAACTCGAAGTGCAGGTCCCCTTGGGTACGCTACTGGGCATCCATCACACCTAGAGGGCTGGGCATGCTTACCTCTTGCTCCTGTGGCTCCCGAGGACTGTTTACTATACCTGAGGTGACCTTCTCGGTCTCCCTCCATGCCTGATGTGGACACTCTGACGCATGCACTATTCAACTCAATTTGTAGAGACCACCGGATTTGCTGCTTTGCGGCACAACACCCCCTGCCATTACTTAAAGCTTAGCATTTAACTTCTCAACCTTAGTTTTGTAACTGCAGCCCATCAGCGGCAACAATCCACATCATGCTCTGCCACCCCTCCAGACGACACATCAACGTATGATTCATTCAGTCTGCTAAACGGCCATATAATCGGGACCTCATATGGAGACTTGACCACCCACCCTTGTTCAATTTGGGGTCCAGGTCTGGTCATCCCTCTACCAGGCCACGATATTCGGGAGCACTTTTCATTCTTAAAGAGCGCCGCTCTCTGCTGAAATGCCTAACAGTCGTGTGGAATCACTATAATGTGCAAGGCTGACCTCAGGCAACGCAGACTTACTTTTGATAAAACATGGCACTCTGGGGCTCGGACTCATAACACCTCCTCAGATGTGGAAGGACCCACTAATCAAGACCACCCTGCAACCTCATCCCAGGACATAGTTTCCATTATGGCGGAGCTCAAGGTGGGATTCGCACAACGGAGGAGCGATTTGACTCCATAGCGAGCCGCATTGATAAGCTAGGGGAGCTTTTGGATCACCAGGAGGTGAGGCATGATGTCGCTGAGGAGAGAATCTATGGCCTGGAGGACAGACGTGTAACTATACAAAAACGTGTGGATAGGATGGACCGCACTCACAAACAAGCTGTGATGAAGTGTGAAGAACTAGAGGCCTGCCCCCACAGGAACAATATACGTATAGCCTGTGTCACCGAGACTACCAACATGGGCAGATCAGATACCTTTGTGGAGCACCTTCTCCATGATCTTTTTGGCCGCTCCTGTTTCTCCACCACATTTGCCATAGAGCGAGCTCACCGTTCCCCTGGTCCAAGGGCACCCCACCCCTCTTTTTCATAGCCCGTCTCCTCAACTACAAGGACAGAGACACAGTATTACGCCTGGTCCGGAAACAGGGCACTCTTCGATATCAGGGTGCTTCCATTTCAATATACACTGACTTCACTCCAGTTGTGCAGGAGGCTCGTCAAAAATTCACAGACGCCATGCATTACCTTAAGAAGATGGGACTACGCTATGCTATGGTCTATCCTGCTCGTTTCTGAGTGGAACATAATAAGACATTTCATTTATTTGACTTCCTCACCGATGTAGTCGCCTTATGCCAAAAACTACCATCTAAATCTGTCTCCCCCATCAAGGTACCCTTGAACATGCCAACTTCGATGCTGCGTGCAGTTCTCCATCGCCGAGCCCGGCCTGACTGTTGTACTCTGCCTGCAGGCACATGGAAGGCCCTGACAAAGCAATGGCTCGACTACATTTTGATACAAACTGCAGCTGATTTAAAACCACCCCACATGTTCCTTCCTATTCATAGGGCAGCCGCTCACCGAGTTGTCACCATGCCCCTCTCGGACTGCCTTAGTTGTTATTATGGGATTTATGTTTGTTTTGTTTCTCTCAATAGGGATGCACTGAATATTTTTCTGTCTGGTGTGGGTGGGGGCTTGGGGTTGCATGTTATGACTTATTTGTTTTTTCTCTGTATTATTCTGTTTACTACATATACCACATCACAATGTTTGGACTACATTTCTAGCCATGCATCCCCAACATGTCATCTGACCATCCCATACTCATTCAATAGCTATGACTAGGTTATATGACCTCACCTTTCTATCCTGGAACATACGGAAAATTAACAATGCAAGGAAGGCAAAATAAGTGTTGTCCTATCTGAAGAGACAGAACGTGGGAGTGGCCTTCCTCCAGGAAATGCCCCCAGCAATGACATTCCCCACCCCCACCTTTGCTATCACTTGGGGATCACATTGTTACTTTTCTGGTTATAGTTCATAGTCCTGTTGCACATGTATCCTAATACATAAACGTGCTCCCTCTATACTCCATTCTGACCTAGAGGGCCAGTATGTGCTTGTGCAGGGGGTGTTAGTGGACAAACTCATGCTATTAGTAAACATCTATGCCCCTAGCGTGGACAAGCCTGCCGTCTTCCAGAACTACTGATATGGGGAGACTGGAAGCTGACCATGTGATATTGGGGGAGACTTTAACATGCCGCACTGCTTACAGTCGGAATCTACAAGCTCCCAACCCAGTGATAAACCAAGAGCCCAAATTGTTCCACAGAACATTATCTTCACCTACACATTGCATGATGTCTGGCACTCTAGAGATCCAGACACCCTCGGCTTCACATTCTACTCTGTCTGCACATTGTTCGAACTGTGTGCATTTTGAGTTATGAGTCATGTTTCCCGTTCGAGGAAGACTTTGACTGTTCATCCACAGCTACCACTGAGAGTCAGGTGCTGAAGGCTTATTTGACTGAGTTGCTGACGATCCATAGTAAGTTGGGCTGCTGGACATCAGGAGTAAAAGGCCTCAACCTCCATGGTCAGGCCCAGAGGCCTCTCCATGTCCCATGGCCCTCCGAAAAGGGTTCTGACGCTATGGCTGTGCTTGTTACAGATTAACATATTGTTTACTATAACAGTTCATGCACTGGTGTAGAAAAGGTGCCGGGCTCAGATGCAAACTCGGGAAATAATTCAGTGACAGCTGTTTTAGTGTAAAAGGTCATTTATTAGGACAGGATTGCATAAATAACATAACCATTAACTTTCAAAGGTAACCGTAACGTTAATAACGCCCTCCTATTAACATCTCCTCGCTCATCCTTCTTCTTCAAACCCTTATCTCGTTTCCATTCCCCTACGCACTCCCCTTTTCCTTTCATGCCCCATTTGGTTCGTGCGTACCCCCACTCAGAGCCTTCACCTGCTTGTTTATTCCCTAGAAGGGTGGCCAAGCCCGCATCTGACTCACCACCCTCCCCCATCTACTGCTCGCTCACCCCTGCAACCTGCCCTAACTGACAATTTCCCTCCCCTCCTTGCTATTCGACTCTAACTTCCGTCCCTCCAATCGCTCTTCCAATTGCCGGGTGGGTGGGAGGCCAAATTAAAACGCGCGATGTAAGCGCGGAAAAGAGGCCGGTCCCTCCACCCCCAACCCCTTTTATTTCCTCCCCCTAGACCCGCCCCCACTTACCTTTCCCAATCCCTGTCCCTCGCCGTCACTTCCTTTCCCGAATTGACCCGCGGGAAGACTAGAGCGTTGCTCTTGCTTCCCGCGGGCCCCTCCATCGGGAAATAATTCAGTGACAGCTGTTTTAGTGTAAAAGGTCATTTATTAGGACAGGATTGCATAAATAACATAACCATTAACTTTCAAAGGTAACCGTAACTTTAATAACGCCCTCCTATTAACATCTCCTCGCTCATCCTTCTTCTTCAAACCCTTATCTCGTTTCCATTCCCCTACGCACTCCCCTTTTCCTTTCATGCCCCATTTGGTTCGTGCGTACCCCCACTCAGAGCCTTCACCTGCTTGTTTATTCCCTAGAAGGGTGGCCAAGCCCGCATCTGACTCACCACCCTCCCCCATCTACTGCCAACCAGCACAAACCCATTTGGCGTTTTGCTGCCCCACCCCCCCAAAGGCCACTCTACTGCGACCCAGTACTTCTCATTTCTTGTTTGTAATCCACCAATTTTCTCCCCACAAATCTTCCACCAGCAGTCTCAGATGTCAGATATTATGCGTTTCCCATTGTGTACAGGTGAACACCATCGTTTCTGAACAGTGCCACCTCCTGCTCTGTAATGTTCTCGTGTTTCATTATTTTTTTTTCCCTTGCGCCCAGCAAAACCTTTACTCCTTCGAGCCCGCTCCATGGCTCCATACTTAACTGCCCCTCTCCACCCTCTACGCGGAACAAATTCTGTCCACCCAAGTATGTACCATGCCATTTTTTGCTTGAGAATCTCCAAATCCCTCTGCACGTATTGCAGTAACGTGAGTTCTGACAATTTCACAAGGCCATCCTCTCCCAAATGTATGATTAACAATTCCGCCACATCCCCAATTCCATAAATTAGCAGTGATGAAAGGAAGCAGGTTACCCCACCGCCTTCTGCTCTTTCCCCACCATAGCACCTCGTGCCGCCTGCTGGATAGTCCCAGGCCCCGACCATATATCTGTTTTCTCCACGAACTTCGCTGCCCAGTGGACAAATGAATGGCCGACCAGCCATGTAACCATCTTGCTCTGTGATGGACCAAACGCATCTCCTGCAATGAAAAAATAACTGTAACCTGTGTTGTTTTTTTTTTTTTTTTTAACAGAACAAACCCCCCCCCCCCTTCTAAAACCCCCTCCAACTGTATCGCCCCACCTTTCAGGGTCTTAACTTAAAGTTCACAACACCTTGATCGCTAGCGGACTCTCTCCTTGACCTTTTGCCCAGTCCCAACCCAAATGCGCTGCGGCCGTAGCTGCCCCAAACCTAAACTAAGGTGTGCCGAAAAAACCATGGCCCGGCAGCCCACACGACCCAACGCCATCCTCAACACTCGTAAGAGCTGAAAACTAGTGAGCTTGGACCTTGATCTGTGCACAAAAACCCCGGCTTCCTTGTTTGACAACCGTGAGGATTGACTGAAAGCTCCAAAAAACATCCACCCTGCCTAAGCGGAAAAATTGCTAGCTCGTATTCATCTGCGCAACATACCGGCAATTCGTGTAACAAATCTAGTAACGACTCAAAAATTGGGTTCCCTGGCCGTTCTACCCCCCACCGCTCTAATTCTGCCCCAACCTTTTAACATTCTTCCCACAGATCCTTTCTTGCTGGGTCGTGATCAAAAACAATTGCCATAAAAAGGTCCACCTGCCAGTTTACCCCCAAATAGTGGCCGCTGATACCCTCTCTGAAACATGCACCGTACAAGAACTCAAAACTCCTGATGCTCTAACTGTTTGTCACTCTGCCCCCAAACTTTCCTGTAACCGCTCAAAAACTGAAAAAACTCCAACCAGGCCAGCCGGTAACTTCGCCGATTGGAGTCCGCTAAAAACATCACCACCCACCCGTGATCATCATACCCCCCATTCCCAATTGTCTGCCGGGACCGCTGTCTTGGTCCGCTCCGTTCCTGACGCCAGGTTGCTGAAACGCTGCCCCTGTGAAAGGGACAGGGAAACCGCAATATCGTTGACAACTCCTGGTATATGGACAGCTTTAAAGATCACAATTCCGAGATAAGCCCTGCAACATGAATCGGCGCAACCAGCGCAAAAACCTTCACATCCCTCGCTTCCTGTCCGTTCCTCAATCCACGACAGCCATGTTGTTGGTTCTGAAGAAAACTGCCCTATATGCTAACTCGCGCCCCCATACTGCCATGGCCACCAGCAAGGAAAATAATTTCCAGAAAAGCAATGCTCCTCCTAAGTTGTCACCAAAATGCTGGCCTCGCCTCCGAGCACCATCTGCCATCCCCGAAAATCTCTAAAACCATGCGCTCCTGCCGCATCTGAAAATATCTGCACCTGCCATACTGTCTCTTCTTCCCAGAACCACCTGGGTACCCCAATTAATTGTTTCAGAAATATTTCCCACCTTAACATCTTCCGAGTCCCCTTGACCCTCTTATTCTTTGGTGTGGCAAAACTGCGCCTGACATGCACGACCCTAATCACCTGCAAAAACATCCTCCCCCCTTTAACTGTCCTACAAGCAAGGTTAAGGTACCCCAACCGCTTCTGGGCTGTCTCGAATCGATTTTCCGTGCTTCCTATCACCGTGTCCAAGAAAAACAGCATCTCCGTTACTGTCTGTGCCGGTAATCTGTCCGTCATTATACTGGAGTCTTAAATCCCTACCCAGAAAGGTAAGAAACTATGAGGGGCCTTTGGTCTTTCTGGGTGCCAACGGCACTCCCATCTGCTGTGCCATATCCTGAAAACCTTCCAGAGCCGTCCGGCACTCCCCGCGAACCCTTCCTTCCTACAAAAGAAGTCATCCAAATAATGGGTCACCGCATAATGCCCACTACTCTTGACAAAGACCCACTGCATGAAGGTGCTAAAAGCTTCGAACAACGCGCATGAAATCGCGCGACCCCTGGGCAGGACCCTGTCCACATAGATTGCCCTTCAAGCTGCCATCCCCAGCAATTCAAAAATCCCTTGTGTGTATCGGCAATAACCTGAAAGCTGATTGTATATTGCATTTTTCCAGTTCTGCCCCATGGCCGCACGCCCTGACCAATTTTACGGCATCATCCACATATGCATACACCAGTCTGGTGTCTTCTGCTGCCATGAAATCGTTAACAGATGTGCCCTCCGGCCATGAGAGGTGATGTATCAACCTGATTTCACCCGGGGCCTTCTTCGGCACGACTCCCAGCGGGGATATCATCAAAATCTGACTTGGCCGCCCATAAAAAATGGGCCCGCAATTCTGCCCAATGACCGTTCCTTGTCCAGCTTTTCCTTACCACCTGTGGTAATTCCCTTGCAGACCGCACGTTGTCTGCCCAGTGTCTCACCCGTGAGCCGTGGTCACTGACCCTCAAACCTTCTTGAATCCCTTCTGCTAACTCAAAGCAGCTGCCCTATCCGTGTATATACGCAGCCCTGGTAAGATAAAGACTAACCTAACTGGCGTAGGCCCCCTTTTGGAGCAGATAGCGCCCTGTGTCCCTCCGCCTTTTGCCGCCCTCCATTGTACGGAGGGACTGGAGGTGAAAAACATTGAGTAACCTGATGACGGCCCCCGCACTTGGAGCAGTCCTGTTTCCTTTTTACAAGGATGTCTGGATCAGAAACCTTTGGTGAAAATCCCGCACGCTCCTGTCGTGTTAAATGTTGTTCTTTGTCTCCCCCCCCCCCGGGGCTGGACGTGCCTGAAAAGGCTTATATACCACCGGTAACCCACTGGCCGTATGTGTCGCTACTGCGGATTGTGATGATGTCATCCCCTGCATCCATAATTCTGGGTCTACATCCCCCCCATGGCTTAATGATGTCCATGTATTTAAATAGCGCTATAGCCTATGTCAGGGTATTTCTCACAATAAATGCTTGCAAAATTAAAAATGCTGACGTCCATATTAATTGGCACCCTCGGCCTACGGGCCAACTCCTACTCTTCTTCCTTAGACCCTCCTTTGGCTTGTATGTCCTTATGAAAGAGTTTAAAAACGTCTACATAATCAGGTCTCCATATTCTTGCCTTCGCTTTTTCCGCTACGTGTGAGCACAATGGCATAGCCAGACCCATATAGGGTAGCCTCTTCTTGTGTCCTCCCCCTTCCTACTCTCCTGTGCCTGACTTCTCTCCTGCTATCTTGTCCCCGCCCTCGCCCTCAGTTGTAGCTCTGGCTCGCAGCAGTGTGTCAACTGTCGAAACTTCCCCCACCCCAACGGACTTGTAAGTTGAAATGACATCCCCTTTTCGCCGTCCCCCAAACCTACCACCATTGCCCTTTACCTCTTCCACGTGTGGTAGAAAGCCGCAAAAACTTTCCGGGCCCCTCGGCCCCGTTCTTGGTCCTGCCTTCTTTCCTGTGGACCCATGCTGTTGTCCCGCTCCTAAAATAGAAACGGAGAGAGGGGTTGCGCCGCTCCTGCGTCCTCTTCCCCTCCCCCTTATGCTGTGTACCTCTGTTTCCCAGATCTCCCCCTTTTCCCATTCTTCCAGAAACCTATTCATAGTCCAGTTCTAGCACTTCCTATTCGCACACATCCGTTTGTCAAACACTCCCACTCATCCTCATGCATTTATTAGACATGTCATCTTGCCCCACATGGCGTCCGCCATTCTGTGTTGTCCCCGATCCTGCGAAGTAGAGAAGGCCGCCGAAGACCCCTCTAGCGCTTCTGACCAACGTGCCGGGGCCGTATTGCGCCCCGTTGGTATCGCCTTCTTTCTACCAACCTCTTGCGTTGGCATTGACCTTCCGCGCGCCACATGGCCGTATGCGCCACTGGCTCCCATCTTGCCACCTAAAACACTATCCTCCCCGACTTCCTGTCCCCTTCCGCTCGGGACCCGTACCCATCTGCCCCTTCCTCTGTCTTGGGGCATGGTTCCTACGTTGCCTGTACTGTCTGCTGGCCTCTCCGGCTGCCGGCCGCATGGCACGGACATGTCCGGGGCGGGGGTCCCTCCTACACTTGCCTGCCTGTGCCCCCTTGCTGCGGCCCACCGAGGGAGTGTTGATAAGGGATACGTGGCCTTTGCGTAACCTGCCGCCTCCCAGGGTCTTGACGTGGGGCCTGGACAAAGGGGAGGGGGCCTGTGAGCACGTTAATTTTTCCCTGCGCAATAGCCTCCCTGTATAAAATTGTATCTATTACTTTTCATAATATATATATATATTTTTTTTTTTTGGGGGGGTGGGGGGCGCCTGTATTGGCCCTAACTCGCTTAATTGGGCCCTGAAAGCCTGTGGCGAGGGCCCCACGCCTTAATGTGTGATCTCCCCCCACCTATTAATTATAGTTAACCAGCCTGTGCCTGAAAACATAATGCTCTAATTTAAACTTACCCCTGTCTACTTACTGATAATTTTTTTTTTTTTTTTTTTAGAGCCCCCACGCGGTCGGAGCCAGGCAATCTGGACCGCCGCTGAATGAATTGAAAATGTTGGGCCCCCAGAAAAAAGGGGGAGGGGGCCTGCTGTCGGGGCCCCCAGGGGGCCGCAGTGGCTCAAAACAGCCACTTGCTACTGCGGTGGTGGAGCTGCGAATGCAGGCCTGCTGGCCAGCAAACGCGCGTCTTGTTCCTGAAATTGGGGGGGGGGGCGGCGCTCGAAAGGAGCGCATGGCCACCCCCAGTAATTGTGAAAGGGGGGCCGCGCGGGCTGCAAGAGTGCCCCGGCCCCCTAGTATTAAAACCAAAGGACACCAAAACTCCCATATACCGCTTCCCTGCCCTAAACCCCATCCTACCTGCACCACAAACTCCCACTATGAAGGATCCCCAGGGACCGACCACTCCAAATTAAAACGCGCGATGTAAGCGCGGAAAAGAGGCCGGTCCCTCCACCCCCAACCCCTTTTATTTCCTCCCCCTAGACCCGCCCCCACTTACCTTTCCCAATCCCTGTCCCTCGCCGTCACTTTCTTTCCCGAATTGACCCGCGGGAAGACTAGAGCGTTGCTCTTGCTTCCCGCGGGCCCCTCCAAAGTAAATAACTCCCCATCCACAGGTTTGATAGTTGAAATTGCAGTCAGCTCTTTATGCAATCAGCGCTTTATACACTTGCAGTGGCGTAACGAAAAGTGCTGGAGATTAATGTGACGAGGGGCCCTGGAGTCTTCCATATGTCACAGATATTCTTTGGCCTTGCCATACATGGGGGCCCAATGTAAGTTTGGAACCCATGAGCCCTATGTAAGTTTAGGGCCCCTGAGCGGTTGGCCTGTGTTACGCCCCTGCACCCTTGCGCCCCACTGCCCTTTTGCTAACTACGCCACAGAATTCATGTGTAGAGCTCACGGATTGCAAAGGACCTGCCTGCTCGCCTGGGTAGGTAGAGTCACGTGCGCGCGCTCATCGCACACATTCTGTAGACAGTAAATAACTATGCAGCTGCTTTCACCAACACGCAGTTTGCTTTGGCTCGGAGAACACGTGCGTTGGATTTTTGATTTATTATATTTTTTCGCAGATTATCTCTGGCTCCTAACAACCGCAGTTCAACGTGATGCAGCTGCTAAAAAAGGGGCTGACTCACCAATGAGTCAGACTCGAAGGTGCTGCAGAAGCGCCAGCGCTGCGCTGCCCACGAGCCTCCAAGAGCGAGACAGCTGCGGCAGTCCCGTCCATTAATTCACTCCACACCCTCGCCTATCAGTGCGCTTAAATGATGTCTTGAGGTATGATGCAGCCCTATTACGCAGTAGCGTAGCCAGTGTGTCATCCTGGGCACAAGTGCAAGGAAGGCAATGCCACCGCCCTCCCTCGCTGCTGTTTTAACTGCGAAATACAGCAACAATCCGGGTTCGGCGGGCCCCACTGCCACTGCACCTGCTGCATCATTGAAAGCTTCGCCCGTGCCACTACGCCTCCTAGAAAGTCGAGTTAAATCTAAAAAGTAAAGTATTTAATTAGTGTTTGTGGACGTTCAGTCACAGGGTCGGACTGGCCTAGAGGGCAGTCTGGCAGAGCCAAAAAAGCTGCCCTGACAGGTCAGTGTGTGAACCGTTTTGCTCGCTGTTTGCGGGCCAGTTTTTATTATTGTTTTCTCTGATACTAACAAAAAACGTTGCGTGCAGCAAACACAAATTCATATGTCTCCCATACATTGCAAAACACCTATGCAGACAGGGTCAGACTGGCCAATAGAACAGTGAGGCAGTGCCCGATGAGCTAGTTCGAGAGATCAGTGTGTGGGCCTTTTTTAACAGTTTGTGGACGTGTTTTATGCCAGGTGGGCCGGTTTTGTTGTTGATTTTCCTGATAGCTCCACAAACATTCCATGCAGGAAACACAGAAGCATGCATCCTTCCATACCTAGTAAAATAGCTATACAGTGTGCCTTTACAAGGTCAAAGTGGTAAATGTGGGACACCTTTTTAGCTATGTGGGTCCCTAATTGGGGCCACTTGTTTTTGCTGCTGGGGTTTATTTTTTGTTCCAGTCCGACCTTCTATGCAGGATGTCTTTGCAAGTTACAAATTGCTCTGATTTGCAAACGTGAACTCCTTTTTCAGCTCTCTGGTTCGCTAGTAGATATGGCATTTATTTTGGTGCCTGGGTCTATTTTCCGTTACAGTCCGACCCTGAATAGCCCCTCACCATCTTTGAATGTGTTTGTTCAAGATCGACAAACTGTGTTCAGATGTTCTTTTATGTGTAGGAGGGCAGATTCTCAAATATGACCTTTGCACAAGCAGTTAATTGCCCGACTAACGTTACCGTGTAGACCGTTGCTCCTCTCCCTATTGATTGTTTATTTTTCATAGGACCTTATGGTAATCTCTCAGTTACTTCAGCTTTCCAAAGAGGAAAAGGCATTGTAAATCCGACAGAAGGGGGGTGTAGGCAGTGCTTAATTTGTGCTTGTTGTTTCCGGTGCTGAGCACTGGCACTTATTTTTGAGGGTCGGGGCTTATTCTTCTGCCTCAAGCATCCGCTGCGAGCAAAAGACACACATGGGACAGACAGAGAAAGGGAAAAACGAAAAAGCGTCACAAAGGGAGAAAGTAGAAGGCTGCAAGAGTGAGCTGAAGGGGCAGGGAATGGCTTATATGGATTGAAGAGGCCCGAGATGGCTTTAAGATTACGCTGCCTCAGTATTCCGTGCTCGCACATTTAAATGCAGCAGCCGCGTGTTTAAGAGGAGCTTTGGGCGCGGGCACCTTTTTATTTACAAATGAAGCACTGGGTGTAGGTTGAAGAAACATCAAATTAATGAGTTCTCTCTCTCTCTCTCTCTCTCTCTCTCTCTCTCTCTCTCTCTCTATAACTCTCCCCTCTCTCACTCCCCTCTCTCTCTCTCCTCTCTCTCTCTCTCCCTCTCTCTCTCTCCTCTCTCCCCCCCCCCCTCCCCTCCCAATTCTGGGATCCTGGCCTTGACAAAGTCTAAAAGATCTTTTTAGAAAGAGAGTCTGGATAGTTCTGTTTTGTGGAGTTTCCTAAGCACATATGGTTGGGTTGGGACCTCAGGGAAGGGATTAAATCGTTCAAAGCCATTTACTAGCTCAGTTTGCTCGATGACAATTATCAACCGCTCAGCGACAAAGCAACACACTTGAGGTACATAATATGAATTTAGCTAAAGCCGCAGAACTATATTCAGGATATTTAAATGGTGGGCTAATTTAAGAATAAAGCCATTAAACAGTATTAATAAACACTTGAATTATGAACAGGAAGCAAAGCATCTCTTTGCTCTAACTCCGACTGTCAGCCATTGTTGTGAGCTACCTAGGGCATGACACAGATTGTCTGCTATTGTGAATGAGAGGAGATTGCGGTAGTCAGTACAGAGGGCCATATCGACCTTCAAAGTTGAGTCACTAGGTAAGATCATATTTAATATTTTCACATTTAGTAGAGGTCAACATACCATGCTCCAGATTTGCGCATTTGATTAATTGACTAAATATGGAGCTTCTGTTTTTACTCAGAAACTCAGGGAGCGAGAGCTCTTGACTGATCCTAACACCAGGACTGGACTCTGAACCAAAATCAGTCCTAGAAAAACAATAGGCCCACAGACATCATGCAGTGCACCGCCGTTTTCAACCTTTTGTTGGTGGGGAGTGGATTCTCCTATTGTGTAAGTGATGTCTTGCAGCACCGGCTATCAAATATATGATCAGCTTAGTTAAGTTCACTGTCTAAATGCTTTGAAAAGGCATTTGGGAGGCAAAACAGGATTCCAATTTAGGGAGATGGAAGCATGGAGTTGAAGGGGGTGCTTGAAGCTAGGAACTTAAGCAGTATAAATTATGCCCCCGACCACTCTTCTGCATGCCCCATCTCACAAACACTCAAAGAAAACTGAACTAGGAGTGTTATGTGCCAATAAGGCTCTCTTGAACGTGGCACCCACCAAGAGCCATTAGTTAACTAGGACTTGCTAGACAGGTGTGATTTGATTGTAAGCATCGTTGACATGCTTAATAAGTGTTGGCTGCAAAAGTACTACTTATTTCCCACCATAATTGTCATTTCACTTCAACATTGTTAAATTGATTCTTCATATTGAGCTCGTGCTAAACCAATGTGACTGTAGGGCTCTAGCTTTTCTAAAAAAACTCAACAACTAAGTTTGTTTATGTTTTTCTGTTTACCCTGTTTCCAGCGCACCCTGTGCTCTAATGTGGGTCACAGCTGGAGCATAGATTAGGTTAAATTAGATTATTGTTACCTGGAAGTCTGTCTGTGGCCAGATACACAACTACCTAACCAAATGCTTCTAGTTCAAACCTGAGCTCAGCCATCAACCCCAAACTAGCAATCCCTCAATGGTAATGAAACTGGCTTGGAAAGAAATATCTGGAAGTTGCTCTCTGGATTCACCTACCAAACTCTGATCACAGTATCCTGATGCTGATCAGTTTCATGACCTGTGAGATGTGTCAATCAGGTCAGTCAGGAGTTATTGGACAATTGGAGTCGTTTACCACTTGTGTCCATAGTACTGTTGAACCCCATATTGAATTACCAAGTACTTCCCTTTAGCAGTTGTCTCAGTGGTAATGACGTAGGGCAGTCCAAGGCTTTACCCAGAGCGGGGATTAAAGTTAGACACTCAGACTCAGGAATTCCACTAAATATGCCTATCAATCCAGTCTGCACTTTAATTAGAACAAGTAATAAAATTACCCTCATACATAAAACTAAATGCTGCACATAAAGTAAAAATACACAACTAAAACCCAGTCTCTAGGTTCTCCTTCGCCTAAAACTACATTATGGGCCAAAATGCTATTGTTACATTTATTATTATAGTCTTTGGTCGGTTTTAAGTCCATGGGAGAGTTTATGATCAGTTCTAGACTTCAAACACATAGAACCAGGCTTACATTGTGAGCAAAAGCCTAGGCTTTCAGATGGCTTACCATTTATTTCAATGGTATCACTTTAAATAGTGCGTGCAAACCAGCAGTGTAACAAAACTTAAAGGGGGCCACCCTGAAAACTACATGGAGTGGATCTCCCCCCACCTAGTCAGAAGCTCTCAGAACAGGGACCCAACACCAGTGCACAGTGTACTGTGCTGAGGGTGATTCCTGGGGCTCAGGGGTCCCCCCGCACTGCAGGGGCTAATGTTAAGCCACTGGTACAAGCAGAGTCCATGCAGTCAAAAAGCACAGTGCACAATCACAGTCCACTGCTAGATAAAGTTGAATGTGGTTAACAGATAGTCTCCCGTTGGGTTGCTACACTTCATGTGGAAAAGTGTCTCCTTATTTAGTCTGCTGATATTTGTACTCAAAAGGTGCAGTGTTTTTAGGAGGTTGCAATACTTCGACAAAAGCGATCATGGACAGAGCAATGCCTACTTAACCTCTACAAAAAAGCCAGAAAAGCCAAAGAGTCACAAAGAGGATAAAGGGTGCAAGTCCAGAGCCCAGTACTTATAGCCTCTGCGCAGTCCATGGGAGCCCAATAGCCCAAAGGCAATGGTAGAGAACATCAGCTGGTACTGTGCCCTTTCACCAGAATCCTGCCACTGAACACAAAATTGTTCGCAGTGCTATATCTTGTAAACCACCAGCCAAGGTTGAATGTTTGTGATGCTAGGATGTCGAGTGGGCTGGGGAGTGGAAACAGCAGTCCTTGGGGTTTCGGCCGGGGCTGCAAATCTTCACAATTGGGCAGTGGATTTGAATGTAGTACGTATATTTTGAATCACTGTCTACACTACAGCTACATCAATCAATCAGGTGTTATTTGTATAGCATGGCTTGTCACCCAAGTGGGTATCCAGTCATGTGCTGCAAGTGTTTATTCAAAAAGCCAGGCTTCAGTCCCTTCTGAAGTAGGTCACCAAGGGTGCGGTGCGGATGTGGAGGGTGCTCCAGGCTTTGGTGGTGAGGTAGGAGAAGGAGCATCTTCTGACATGGCAGCAGCGTATGTGTGGTATATTTGTGAGGGCAATGTGTGCTGAGCGGAGATTCCTGCTTGGTTAGTGGAGGTGAAGGCGGTGTTTCAGGTAGGCGTGTCTTTGGTTATGGAGGGCTTTGTAGGCATGGGTCAGGAGATTGAATTGGCATCTTTTCTGGATCGGACGCCAATGGAGGTTCTTCAGGTGCTGGGTGATGTGCATTCTCTTAGGAAGGTTGAGGATCAGTCTGGCAGCTGCTTTCTGGATCATCTAGATTCTTTGCACAAGTTTGGTCGTGATGCCTACGTAGAGTGCATTGCTGTAGTCCAGTTGGCTGGTGATGAGGGCCTGTGTCACTGTGCTCCTTGTGCCGATGGGGAGCCAATTAAAGATCTTGCAAAGCATACGGAAGCAGGCTGAGGAAACAGTGTTGACCTGGCATTTTTTTGAGAGTTCAAGGTCAAGAACAAGGTGTGATCTTTCGGTGTTGGGGTGGGTCTGATCTCTGCTGGACACCTGGAATCATTCCAGAGGGTTGAGGGTCTGCCGAAGATCGAAACCTCTGTTTTGCACCAGTTATCTTGGCAACCTCAAACAAAGCGCTCTACTATTTTAGGTTCTCTCACAAACGAGGAAACCAAATGGATTCACTCATACTGCAAGATACTTGTAATATCTGCAACTATATGACTCATGCATGGAAGTGAAAGAGCTGATTAATAGAGACAACCATCCCTGTGATGGAATCATTCATAATGGGTTGCAACATGCAACCTACCTCAGTTATATTCTTGAGGTACGTCGATGAGCGACCTACTAGGAATCACTATTTAAAGAATATGTGTTGTCTTACTTAGGAATTCTGAGTACGAATCACAGTTTGCAAATCACAATTCTAGACTTTTGTAGTTATGGCTCTAAATTCCAAATAAATAAACTACACTATGTTAACTTCTCGCTGCATGGTTTATTTGGTAGACGTTTTGTTCAGCTGTTTTTATGTAATTGTTGGAAAGTGGATTATTGGTAGGGCTGCACACTTACCCCTTACCACTAAAGATAAGGCCACTAATGCAATATAAGGTCCATTCATGGTCTCAATACATTAGTCCCCAGCTCAACCCTGGCTAACTGGCTGCAAGCTTAACAGCTTGCAGCCAGTTAGGAGGCTTAACTCAGAAGACAGTATATAAAGCATTTAAAAACACCAATACATTAAATAAGTAAGACGCAACACACAATAAAAATCCCACACCACATTTTAAAAATAAGAAATGTTTTTATCTTTAGAATAACACCAAAATGAGAAACATCCAATATAGGGTTCCAGAGATATGATTTTTTAAAGATTAAACACTTTCTAGTGCTTAAAAACCTATAGCACCAAATTAGGACTTCTGGTCACGTTTGCCCAGGACAAAGTCAAAGTATGAGGCCGACCACGATGGAGCCCTTGTCAGATACACTACGTGGGAGACCCGGTCAAAATTTTACCTTCAAACATTTCTGGAGGATTTTCTCTTGACATTGTGCGGTCCCCTCCAGAAGGCCGATTTCGATGCAACATCATCAGATTGCTTCTCCGCGAGGCCCCTATCAAATCCTGGAAGTCTGGTGATCCAGAGATTTCAGCGAGTTGAACCTGAAATCGAGCTTGGTTTGCGGCTGAAGGTAGTCAGCTTGACACTTGACGTCGGGTTGGCCCACTTATGGAGATTTTTCCAAAAGTTGCTCCAACCTTCTCCAAAGTTTTGGAACTTCTTTCTGGAATTCCCCTTGAGGGTTCAAAGTGTCCAAAACACAAATCCAAGGGTTGGAGGCTCTGAGATGGTCCTTGGAAGTTTTGAACTACAATTCCTACCATGCACCTTTCCAAATCCTTAAAGGTCCACTAGACGCACTCCAGCCTGGGGACTTCTTGAGGGAGATGGTTCAGAGAGGCTCTGTTAACCTGTTACTTTCAGGGAGTCCACTCCTTAATCCTTTTGGAAGCAAGGCAAAGTCCTCAGGGCTGTAGTTCCCAGTATGCAGCAGGAGCAGTCCTTCTGAGTACAATTGTTTGGGGTGCAGACTAGTGTTCTAGCAGGGCAGTCCTTCTTCTTGTAGTTTCAGGCACCAGATCTGAGTTGCTATGCTCTCACATATTTATTCAAGCAGGGGTGACAAGCAGGTTGGCATCCCTGTCCAGTGAGGTACAGGGAGCCACCAAAAAGCATGACCGCTTCCTCCAAAGTGTGGCATATTCTTGTCCCACAAAGCACTTGACTTTAAAATTCAAGATGGGCAATTTCTCTCCAGGAGAGTAAGACCTGGCTAAAGCAACCCACTGGTGTGGCTCATTTCCATTAACACTCCTCCTCCAGACCTTCTGCAAATTCCATTGCTGGGCTTGCCATCTAGTTGGGGAGGGAGGTACAGAAAGAGGGGCTAGGCCTGGCTGGCATTCTTCACTGTCCTGCTTCCGTTGAAGCCCCTTTCAATAACCCCACCTCCCTCTTCTGGCCTGTTCTCTGCAGCTGCAGAGCTCCCCCCCCACGAGATAACCTCTGCTGAATGCAGGCCACTTATCATTTCATCAGAGCAGCTTGGCTAAGCCTGTTAAGGGTGACCAATCAGGAGAGGCTGTTAGAAAACTGGATTTTGGCTCACAGAAAAGAAAGAGCTATAACTTATCTTCTGCATTAGTTATGGTAAATTAAACAGTGGCAAGTTGTTGTATTTATCATTACCAATCTTTTATGTCTTTGAATTACATTTTTATCTCCTTCCTAGCAATATTTATAAATAAACAATATATTTCAATGTTAGCCTATGGAGCTACGTATCTACAGTGCGGAAAAAGGAAATAAACAGTTTCTTTCCCTCACCAGCGCATATAAAGCATTGTATATAATGTCCCGCCTTTTAGTTGCATGACGCCCCACCCCAGGGACACCTATGGGAGACCTTAGAGGTGACTTGTGTAAAAAAAGTTAGATTACCACTTTGGAAGTACTTTTATTTCTAAAGTTGAATTTCCATATATTTTACTTTTAAAGACAGTCTGTAAAGCAAGGGTGCCTTTAAAAATGACAGCAGGCAACACAGAAGTGCATATTCCAGTGCTGGAACTCTCCTGGGCCTCTAAACCTCCCTGCCCTATTGTGTACTAGGAACTTATAGGTAGTTTGAGTCCCCCTTAGCTTACTATATACCAGGGACTTACAGGGATCTGTCATTGCCAATTTTAATTATACCTAATTACCATATACTTTTTTAATCAGAGCACTGGCCCTGGGCCTGCTTGGCAGAGCCAGGGCACAGTCAGTCAGTTACCACCAGTATCAGTCAAATAAATGGGGGTGAACAGGGCTAAAAAGATGACTTTCTCACAGTTATGTATCTGTGCCGTTGTTAAGAAGGAACAGTAGGATATGAAGTTAATGACTATTATATGAGCTGTGACTGAGCTCTCACACTGCCAAATAAATAGACATATAAGGATAAAAATGCTTTCCTCTTGGTTATCTATGACTTGTCTTTGGGACCTTGACATGAGGAGAAAGGTAAAGAAGGTAAACCACAGGTGAAAAAAGCCAACCAAACAACAGTATAATAAGGGAAATAAAAACGTCCACCCCAAATTAAATTCAAAATACATTTTGCCAAATATCACACACATGGAGAATATCTCTTAGGAGGTTGCAGAGAAAGAACATCTCACCATTTTACAGAAAATTTATGGAAATTGATTTAATCCAGTGAGTACAGACAGTAACCAGGTGACCACTTTGCTTCAAATTGTTACAGACACTACCTCCAATCCTGAGCTTTTCACTTACATTCACCGATTTCAGGTGTGATAGTGTTGTTTGCAGGTCATGAATAAAGAAAGACAGGATTCAGTTTGGCAAGTAATATGAGCATTTATGAATAACGGCCGGGAGGACAGCACAGCTCTAAGTCTGAAACTGCCCTCAAAATCATGAACTCAAGCAGCCCTTTTTATATACTTTTGCTACCTTGAATGCATCTTATCACTTGTCATGCATTTTGATCTAAGCGCTCACGTGGTACATTGTGTCACTGCTTTCGTCAGCATGAAGCCGCATTTCTCATGAGAAAGCGTCTAATTACACATTTGCAGAAAAGCGAAGGTTACATATCTATCACGTGCACATTTATTGAAAAACAGCAATACCTTTATCTCACGTTCTAAAGGCTGTCTGTAGCTCCTCCTTTCCTAACTCCAGGCTTGGAGCTCTCCCCGACTGTCTGACCTCCTCCACACAGCTGCTGACCTTCTACCATCAAAGCTTTTACATTCCTATCCAGTAACTCCCTTTGCTCATTAACATGGATTTGAAATGCGTGCCTTTCCTGTAACTATATTATTGCAAGCTTCTAGGCCTTTCTACGTGTAGCTGCTTTGTGGATAACTATGCCTTTGTCTCTCTTCTCTGTCTCCTGCACTGGCCTTTTACTTGGATGCCATGAGCACTCGGCGCCTGTATTCCTCTCTGAGCATATATGATTCTGCACATTTTCCTCCCAACTCTTGCTTTAGCAAAAATGGGCCCTCTCTTTCTATATTTTCAATAACATTCCCCCCTTTAGTTGAACTTTCAACTACTATTACACCCTCTCTACTACATTCATTCATTTGGATATATATGTGATCCTCATCCTCCTTTACGTCCCTGGCTACCCTAATAGTGAACATCCCACCTAACTTCTGGCTAACCTTCTTGCAGCATCCTACCACTAACTGAAAGGTACAGAACATCAATAACATCACCACAAGTATCGGGAATAACCCCTTAATCAGTCCTGATAACCAGGATGGTATCCATGCAAACCACCCTGAAAGCCATTCATTGGGGGCACCCCCCTCGTCTGCCATCTTCTTCCGTAAGTTATGTAGAGTCTGTATGGCCTCCGTGATTGTTCCATTGTCTGCATCGTTGGCATGTAAAACAGGCAGTTCTGATCTTGGCACAGACCCCACCCTCCATGGCCGTCATCAAGTCTAGCACATACCAATGTTGCATAAGCATCACTCTCACAGCCCGCATCTCTTCCTTGACTGCACTGAATCCATCTTCAGTTGCATTGATTGTCTTCATCAGTTCCCATCGTGTTATCTGCAGCCAGCGGGCCGTGGCCTTTGTTTGAACAAAGGGAAAGATGCTCCCAAAGAACAATTGGGCATCATTAAACAACCTGTGCTCTTGTGGAATGTCTTCCTAGCTTGTAGTACCCATATACTCTGCATACCTCTTTTTCCGATGACGCAATAAAGTCGTTGGACGGCTCATGGGGTGATCATATAACTTTGAGATGTCCACCCCTGGAATCACCAGGGAGGGGGTGTGCACAGTTACTAAGGAACAGAGACCTTTCCATCCAGAAGGAAGTCGCAAATACAGCCATTCTCCGCATTGCCAATAATAGTCCATCAGACTGGAGGTGCCACATTGCATATCAGCATTGTACTCTGTGGTGATGCAATTGATGTTCCTTCCCACAGGGACTGTTCCATTCCCTCTGAAACATAAAAAGAAAACAATTGGTGTTCTGCCTGCTCGGAGAGTTGTTGGTGTTTCCACCCAAGTTAATCTAGAGATATTTTCATCCCATATAGCCTGACACTTCTTCTGGGTGCTATTATCAGTCTGATTTCCCTTCCAGAGAGAGAGAGAGCTCTACATCCAAATGTTGCACCGTGGTACCACTGACCATGAACATACACTGATCCATTTACTCGAAAATATGGTCTTTCCTGACAATCTTGGGGCATGGGTGAAGCTGAATAATTCTTACAGAAAAGTGTAGATCTTGATATTCCCAGGAATCCCTGTTCTATTATTTTATTCTTCCAATTCCTACTTTTATATTTCAGTATTCCCGTCTCAGCCATCCTCCCTAATTTCACCACTAATTCCTTGTGATCTGTCAAGATATTTGTTATATCGGCTAGTTCCTCCTCATATTGTGTGGTGTTTACTAGAAATGCTCCCTGTCTTATCTGCAAGGGCTGCATTCGTGCTCTCATCCTGCAAAGGTACAAGTGCAATAAACATCGAGTAATATTTGGAAATACTTCTTTTGATCACTAGCATGTGGAATCAAAGAGCAAACGAAACATGATTCATTAGTAGTCTGCATGCCTATCTCTGTCATGTGCTGATACCATACATTGTCTAATAAGCTAGTATGAATATTGTGAGACATATTTTCATATTTATATACTTCTCTCTGTAAGCGCTTAGTATACTGACACATTGCCATGTGTGGACTAAGATACCATTGAAAGGTAATTGCTAACATAACAAAGCATGAACAGAAAAACAAAATCGAAATACATAACTGTCCACTAGTAGTGTCGAGTAGAAGTTCTGCTGGCCTCTTTAGGAAGGACGCTGTCCTTCGTCTTTGTCTTGCTGTAAATGTTCCTGTGAAGATGATGATGTATGACATGAAGCCGGGAACAATCGAACGTCTGATAGGTGTATCCATGGCTTCCTGCCCTCCACCTTCACCGCTGTGGGGGTGCTCTGGGTCACTAAGTAAGGGCCCTCGAACTTGCTGTCTTTCCATCGTCGCACAAAATTGCGGATGTACACTTGCTGGCCCACGGATATTGGACTGGTCTGCTGGGCTGCGTTGGTGCACTTCTCTTGTCGTGCCACCTGTTTAGAGAAGAACTTGACAGACTTCAATAACTGAGATAGATAGCTACTCATTTCCTGTCCTAGGACCTCAGCTGTCTTTTGAGCATCTGTTCGGTGTCGAGCTATTGTTAAGGGAGTTGGCATAGGCCGTCCTGTTCGTAATCATTTCAGATAACTGTGTAATGAACCAGTCTGTCTGTAATGTGGCAAGAAGGTATTCTTTGGCAGTGTGTGCAGGGAGGTGTAGTTGTTCAAGGGCAATATACAGCAGGGCTTGAGGCATCACTGGCTTGCCTGTACTTTCTTGCCTATAGATACACCCTCGCTGCTCCCACAGCTCCCTTTAATAAGGTAGTGCTTGTTCTTGCAATTCGCGTAAATGCAATCGTGCCCCATAAAGGTTTTTTGTAATCAGGTGTGGCTAACACTGGAGCATTTGTAATTACTTCTTTTAGCTCCAGGAAGGCTGTTTCCCTGTCATCGGTCCAGTCTACTTTATTTGCGTTTGCGTGGGACTCTTTTAAGGCAGTGAGAAGTGGTGCAGTTAGGGTGGCATAATCAAATATCCACTATCTCACATAATTGCAGAGTCCTAAAAACTTCTGCATCTGTTTAGTGGTTGTGGGCTTAGACATATTCCTAATACTCTGTACTCTGTCTGGTGTCATCCTCCTCCCTGTCCTTTCTTTATGTCACTTACTGGTTATCCCCCTGGTGTCTGCACCTGTACTGGCATAGTGACGGACATTGGTGGTACAGTCACGAGTGCCCCTTCTGTACTTGGCTTCTTAAGCTTCTGTTGCACCAACTTCGCTGCGGCCCTTTCTGCTTGCTCTGTCCTCTCCTTGTCTTTTCTTGTTTTCGCTTAAAATAATGTATTATGTGGGCCTGTATTTCAGGCCACGGCTTAGCTTCTATTCCCACCACTCCATAATATCAGTGGGAAGGCCTCGCTTTAATACATTATAAAACAAAATTGCATTTTCTCCCGTATTTTCCCAGTTACATCCTACTTCCTGAATCCATCGCTCTTTTTTCCCTGTCTGTTATCTTGTGAGTATTTTAATTATGCCACTGTCACTAACTCACAACAGTATTGTGTAAAGTCAGTCCTACTCAGTATTACCAGACTTCACATATATTGTTGTAAGACCGTATCTGTGGACATCAGTCATGCTTATCGCTAGCCTGTGTAACACTTCTTCTATGGTGATGTCTGGGGCAGGTGAATTTATGGGTGGTCTAAGTGGATTAGTAGCAGAAGCAATGCGTGTTATCACGTTGTCATGTATGTAGATGAGTATTTGGGGTGCTCGGGGTGCGTTGAGCCATTCATTATTTAAAGTAGTGAAAGCACGAATATCTGTGAGGAATGCATCAAGAAGAGCCTCTAATACAAGGGGTGATTGAGTTATTATTTCAAACCTCGGGGTGTTACATGGGCATGGGGGTTGACCGTGAGCCCACTTAAATACTAATTTTAGCTCAAGTGTATATGTTTCTTGCCACCGAGAATTATTAGCCTCACTCATAGGGATTTATTATCAAGTTTTACTTGCTTTGGTGTTATTTATTCGGGCCTCCTGCGTTTTTATTTTCACTAATTACTGCCCCTTCACAGAACTCTTTAAGGGTGTCTATTGGGATGTCAAAAATATGGCAGAGATCTCGCACCCTCTCCTCTTCACTTATATCTGACTGCGTGACAACTGGAGGGGACACCTGCCACTTCTCTATAACCTGTCCTTTATGATTGGAAAACACAGTATTATTTTTATCCTCTTTTTTACTCATTACTCATAAAACACATTCACTAGTCCCTATTGGGCTTTGCAGGTCTGCAACCAGGGGTCTGACTGTACTCAGACTCTCACTAATATTTCAGCCCTGGTTGCTTCCCCTCAAAGACGCCTTCCAGAGGTTAGTAAATCTGGGAATCTGGTGAACCGGGCAAAATGTTCACACTTTTTACTCGGTCCACTTCACTATTTCCTACTCTAACCCCTCTGTTCTAACCGGAATATCTGTTAGGCATTCCCAAATGAATGTCTCTTCCAGGGGCTGTCCCCTAGGTAATGCACTACTTTCGTCCAGGGGCTACCCCCCTAGGTAATACACTGTTGTCATCCAGGAGCTATCCCCCTGGGTAATACACTAAAGTCTTCCAGGGGCTACCCCCCTGGGTAATACTCTAAAATACTCTAAAAGTCTTCCAGGGGCTACCCCCCTGGGTAATACTCTAAAATACTCTAAAAGTCTTCCAGGGGCTACCCCCCTGGGTAATACTCTAAATACTCTAAAAGTCTTCCAGGGGCTACCCCCCTGGGTAATACTCTAAAAGTCTTCCAGGGGCTACCCCCCTGGGTAATACTCTAAATGTCTTCCAGGGGCTACCCCCCTGGGTAATACTCTAAAAGTCTTCCAGGGGCTACCCCCCTGGGTAATACTCTAAATACTCTAAAAGTCTTCCAGGGGCTACCCCCCTGGGTAATACTCTAAAAGTCTTCCAGGGGCTACCCCCCTGGTTAATACTCTAAAATACTCTAAAAGTCTTCCAGGGGCTACCCCCCTGGGTAATACTCTAAAAGTCTTCCAGGGGCTACCCCCCTGGGTAATACTCTAAGGGGGTTATTCTAACTTTGGAGGAGTGTTAATCCGTCCCAAAAGTGACGGTAAAGTGACGGATATACCACCAGCCGTATTACGAGTTCCATAGGATATAATGGACTCGTAATACGGCTGGTGGTAAATCCGTCACTTTTCCGTCACTTTTGGGACGGATTAACACCTCCTCCAAAGTTAGAATAACCCCCTAAGTCTTCCAGGGGCTACCCCCCTGGGTAATACTCTGAAGTCTATTACACCAGCTAGTCTTCTGGTCTGACCAGGGAATCACAGTGTAGTAATAGCATACCATCAAAACATTGCTTTAACCCCCTAGCTAGTCTTCCGGTCTAACCGGGAAATCACAATTTATTTTTTAGCACACAGCATAATATTGCATTAAAACATTTAAACCCCACATAAATCATGCATGCATTTTGTCATATTATAGTTGTGAAAAAGAATCATGCAATTAAAAATAATAAGGTACAAGCCCGACCTCTCTTTACCCCTTTAGGACTGCAACATCTGGAATCCCTGACTGTCTGGTTGAATAGGCAGGTGTAATCTCACCTGTTTATGTTGCGCGCAGTGTTCTATTCAAGCAGTACAGACAGATTTTCCTTCAGCTGCGTCCGGAGAAGAGAAGGAGGGCTCCTGGCTCGGCTGCGCCAAATGTTGTTGGCAGGTCACGAATAAAGAAAGACAGGATTCAGTTTGGCAAGTAATATGAGCATTTATGAATAACGGCCGGGAGGACAGCACAGCTCTAAGTCTGAAACTGCCCTCAAAATCATGAACTCAAGCAGCCCTTTTTATATACTTTTGCTACCTTGAATGCATCTTATCACTTGTCATGCATTTTGATCTAAGCGCTCACGTGGTACATTGTGTCACTGCTTTCGTCAGCATGAAGCCGCATTTCTCATGAGAAAGCGTCTAATTACACATTTGCAGAAAAGCGAAGGTTACATATCTATCACGTGCACATTTATTGAAAAACAGCAATACCTTTATCTCACGTTCTAAAGGCTGTCTGTAGCTCCTCCTTTCCTAACTCCAGGCTTGGAGCTCTCCCCGACTGTCTGACCTCCTCCACACAGCTGCTGACCTTCTACCATCAAAGCTTTTACATTCCTATCCAGTAACTCCCTTTGCTCATTAACGTGGATTTGAAATGCGTGCCTTTCCTGTAACTATATTATTGCAAGCTTCTAGGCCTTTCTACGTGTAGCTGCTTTGTGGATAACTATGCCTTTGTCTCTCTTCTCTGTCTCCTGCACTGGCCTTTTACTTGGATGCCATGAGCACTCGGCGCCTGTATTCCTCTCTGAGCATATATGATTCTGCACATTTTCCTCCCAACTCTTGCTTTAGCAAAAATGGGCCCTCTCTTTCTATATTTTCAATAACAATAGTCTAATTAGTTCAATGGAATCAAAACACGACTATGACATCCAGAAGGCATCAGGCTTCCAGAAAATATTCCAGGGTTGTATACAGTATCTGTAATGACCTGAAGTTAGGGGTTCACCCTTGCCAGCAGGTTTTATCTGGCATTGCGACATCAATGGCAGATGCCTGTAATTCAAAGCCTTGGTAAGATACATTTGCAAAGATGAACATTGTCAGAGCAAGACAAGGCTGTCCTTCTATCCAAGGAGATCTGCTTGGGTTAAAGGGGCTTACTCTACTGGTCTTGAAAATTGACAAGCATGTACCGTTTATTCTTATTCCTAGTATAAAGTGAGTGTCCGGCAAACAGGGGAATAAACATAAAAGCAGTTTTGCAATATAACTTTCTGGATTCTTAAGAACTTGTTCCAGAAAACCCTCACCACTTCAGACTAGTGAGAAAGGAGCCACCACGAGCTAGGGAAAAGGTCCATAAGTGTTTTCACTAGTTCATTCCTTAACTCTGAATACCTGAACTGCTCAGGTGTCTCCCTCTGCTCTAGCACCCTTAGCTCCTGTCGTCTTCGACCTCGGCATCTAAAATGAAAAGAAGATTTCCTATTTGCAGCAGCAGACTGAGGCTCCAGTATTCTTGAGCATTTGCTTAGAAGACGGCTCTGTCAGAAGTCCTACTGACCCCAATTAGATTGGACATTTTTGTAACACATCCTGTTTATTAAGCAGACAAAGCAGGTGTTTTCCCTTCTGTTTGTCAGGCTTGAAATAAGGAGCAGTGGGTCCAACATTTGCTTTTAATATGGACTCGTGAGCATATCATTGTAGCATACCTATTAAACAAAGCTCTAGCTGTGCCTTCTTCCTTACACATTCTTTGTACAGTCTGACACAATCCCTTGCGATCTTGCTGCAAGCCTTATAAATATGCAAGCTAGTGAATCCCTCTCTGGGTAGATCAGAGTTCTACTGGACTGGCACCCTCCCAGCTCCTGTTTACTAATCCAAACACCACAACATTTCTCCCCTTCATACAACAATAGAGAGTTTTCCTTAAAAGTGATAAGTCAGAGAGAGAGCTTTAGATGACATGTAGAAAGGTGCTAACCTCTTGTGCCAGGCCTGACCTTAGCCGAGTAAATCTCCACCCTCAAGTCTCTCCCTGTTTTATAGTTTGCTTTTGCCACTTGGGGGAGAGCAAGTAGCCCATGCTGGCTATCTGCATAAGTTAATTGGAGTCTCTCGAAATATATGGAGAGGGATGTTGTAGTTGTAAATCATTCTTACTTCATGAAGTGTAAAACAGTAAACAACTTGTGACTTTTTAATAGAATGAGATATTCGAAATGTGTTTTCAGGGAGTTTGGCATAAATTACATAATTGCTTTTACATTTTGTGGCATGATGACTCGCATCACATCTTAGACATTAATTGATGTGAAAAGTATGATTTATTAACGATCAAGGAACGCATGGATCAGTTGAGACGTGTGGCAATGAAGAAAATAGTTATACTCCATAACCATACACCTCAGCAGATAGATGACTGGACAGTGGTGGCCCTGAAGTCCGACAGCCATTCTGTAATATACTACCTATTTATATTTAATACACAACGCGCTGTCGTTCTAAACATCCGACGCTGGTATGAGTGCCAGGCTTATGGAATAAGAGAAATACAATTTGACGTTGGCATACAGTGGCTGCAGCCCTGTTCACTGGATTCGAAAGAAGCCGAGATAAAAGGAAAATCTAGAGGTCCACAAAGCAAAAACAAAAGGAGAGGATTGCTATGGGCAAACATTAAGAAATATGGGAGGAAGAGAAGCATTAGGTTATGCAGAAGTTTATACATAACGTTCTCTTGTACAATTTAGATGATTGTCCTAAGTAAACCATCCTTTTGAATATTTTGTAATATAATTATAACAGCTGGATACATTTGAACAAAGTCTTTGATTAGCCAATCATTTTTGGTTGCCATCTACAGGGAGAAGTCGACCTTCTTGCCTCGAAGAAGAAACGCCTGGCCGGGGAGAAGATCATGTACAGCCTGGTGTCCGTGCCACATGGAAATGACATTGCTTCTCTTTTCGAACTGGATGCCACAACTCTCCAGAGGGCTGATTGCCTGGTACCCAGGTAGCTAAATTTCCTGCCAAGGCAGAAGTGCTCAGAGAGGAAATAGATAGAATCTGCAGTATTCAAAGGAAACCCAATTAAATGGTATGGTGGCTAAAGGGAATAAAAGCTGCCTGTTAATATGAACGTGGGGCAGTTGAAATAAATTGTAGTTTATTGAAGAACGTGCATTTTGTGAAGAAGTCCCAGCCTAACATAACACTTTTGTGTTTCTTTCTTCCAGGAACTCCTACGTGCGTTTGAGACACTTGTGCACCAACACATGGGTGACCAGTACTAGTGTCCCAATAGACATAGAGGAGGAGAGACCAGTAATGTTGAAGGTAAACTAATTGCCATTAACAGAAATGGGTAGTTGTCCTGTTTTCATACTTTCCTAGAGATGCT